>NW_027362761.1:100283619-101483619 GCF_046119375.1 Phyllobates terribilis | reverse complement strand
AGCAGAGGAGGTGGAGGAAGATGCTAGTGACGACGAGGTCAGGTTGCGCCTTCCTGGACAGAGACGTAGTACTGGAAGCACGTCAACAACTGCATCCTCAAACACAACTCTGCCTCTCACCACAAGTCGTGGTGGCTCTTCAGGTCGCATGGGTGCTAAGCCTTGCATAGCCTGGGCATTTTTTCAGATCGATAAAGATGACCCAACTCGTGTTATCTGTAACATTTGTCAGCAAAAGCTAAGTAGAGGCCAAAAAATACATAGTTTGAGTACTTCATGCATGAACCGGCACATGGACATGAAGCATAAGTTGCAGTGGGAAGCTCAGTGTGCTACAATGCGGCCTAGCCGGCCGGGCCAACCACCGTCTGCCATATCTTGTGCATCCGCGGCCTCTTCATCCTCTGTGACTGGGGGGACAGCAGTCACACCTGTTTTGGGGCGCAGACCTGCCACCTCTTTACCCGCAACAGCCAGCGTGATTGGCAGGTCATCATTTTCTTTGGAGGTGGTAACACCAGCTGGTGTTGAGCGCTGTCCGACATCGATAGCACCACCTTTGGATCAAGGCAACCTAACATGTCCGCCTGCATCTTCCTCACAGACCGGCAGTTTGCCGGGGACACCCTTATCAACCCCGTCTAAGCACAATAGCCAGCCCTCGGTCCCTCAGATGTGGACAAGTAAAAGACCATTTCCTCCTAGCCATGAGAAAGCTAAGAGGTTGAATTTCACCATCTGCAAGCTCTTGGCTACAGAAATGCTGCTTTTCCGCCTGGTGGACACAGAGGATTTTCGAGACCTTATGTCCGTCGCAGTGCCCCAGTACCAGATGCCCAGTCGGCACTACTTCTCAAAGAAAGGTGTGCCTGCGCTCCACCAGCATGTCGCACACAACATCACCGCTTCTTTGAGAAACTCTGTGTGTGACAGGGTGCATTTCACCACAGACACTTGGACGAGTAGGCATGGACAGGGGCGTTACATGTCGCTGACTGGGCACTGGGTAACTATGGTGACAGCAGGACAAGGGGCTGCTGTCCAAGTCTTGCCGTCCCCACGAGTTGTGCGTCAATCCTCTTTATGTCAAAGTTCCTCCACTGCTTCTGCCTCCTCAACCTCCTCTCGGTCTTCCACCTGCACCCAAAGCCTGTCTGGTCATGCCACAAGCTTTCTAACTGCGCAGAAGGGATCCTGCACACCTCCTTACTATGCTGGCAGTAGGGCTCAACGTCATCAGGCGGTTTTTACTTTGAAATGTCTGGGAAATGTGAGTCACACAGCTGAGGAGTTGTGGTCAGCTCTGGAGAACCAATTTCATGAATGGTTGTCTCCACTGGACCTGAAACCAGGGAAGGCCGTGTGCGACAATGCTGCAAACCTGGGTGCGGCCCTTCGCCGGGGCAATGTCACACACGTGCCTTGTATGGCTCACGTGTTGAACCTGGTTGTCCAGCAATTTTTAGCCCACTATCCCAGACTAGATGGCCTTCTGCAGAGGGCACGGTCGCTGTGTGCTCACTTCCGCTGTTCGCATCCCGCAGCTCAGCGACTTACATCTCTGCAGAAGTCGTTGGGCCTGCCACTTCACCGGCTAAAATGCGATGTGCCTACCTGGTGGAATTCAACTCTGCACATGTTGCAGCGACTGTGGCAGCACCGACAAGCCCTGGTGCAATACGTTCTGACGTATAGCCTGGGCCAACGAGATCCAGACGTGGAGCAAATCACGCTGGAGGAGTGGTCTCAGATCAGGGACCTATGCACCCTTCTGCACAGTTTTGAAATGGCGACGAAGATGTTTAGTGCTGACGATGCCATTATCAGCATGACTATTCCGGTGATTTACATGCTGGAGCACATGTTAAACAGAATTCGGAGTCAGGTGGTGGCACAAGAGGAGGTGGAGGAAGTAGAGGAGGAGGAGTTGTATGTGGAAGGGCTAACATCTTCAAGGTCCAGACGGTCGGCAGCACCAAGGCGGCAGGCATGTGAGGGTGGGGGAGATGGTTTTACCAGGGCGCATGGTAGCAGCCAAACTAGTGAGGAAGGTGCAGCAGTCCAGGAAGAAGTGGAGGACGAACTGATGGAAGACTCATCAGATGAGGGAGACCTTGATCACATTTCTGTTGTGCGAGGTTGGGGGGAGAGGACAGAGGAAGGAAGCATGATTGTTACCTCGCCACCAACACAACAGGGACTTGGTGCTCCTGGATGCGCAACACACATGAGTGCCTTCTTGCTGCACTACCTGCAACATGACCCTCGAATTGGGAGAATTAGAAATAATCCTGACTACTGGGTTGCCACACTGTTAGATCCCCAGAACAAAAGTAAATTTGCAGAAATTATTCCTGCCATAGAAAGGGATGCACGCATGCAGGAGTATCAGCAGAGACTGTTGCAGAATCTTACATGTGCTTTTCCACAAAACACCAGTGGTGCACGTAGTGAATCTCACAGTTCCAACTTGCCAACCGTGGGACCGTCAAGTGTTCAGCACTCAAACCATAACAGAACCACAGTATCTGCTGGTAACATCAATTTTGCGCAATCATTTCACCACTTTTTTAGCCCATCCTTTGCAAGGCCACAGGAGACAAGAAGTCTGACACATAGTCAACGCCTAGAGACGATGGTACAGGAGTATCTCCAGGTAAACATTGAAGCCATGACTGTGTCCCTGGACCCTTGCTCTTTTTGGGCTTCCAATCTGGATAAATGGCTGGAGCTAGCCACTTACGCCTTGGAGATCTTGTCATGCCCCGCAGCCAGCGTTCTGTCTGAACGTGTGTTCAGCGCTGCTGGTGGTGTGCTGACAGATAAGCGCACGCGGCTCTCCACTGATAATGTAGACAGACTCACGTTCATAAAGATGAACAAATCATGGATCCGAAATGACTTTTCTACCCCTGTGTCATCCTGGGGAGAGTAAAAGATGGATGATTGGTTAAAATCACCCTACCAACCGTTTTAAGCTTTCAAATTACTAATCATGTTTATCTGTATCTTGGCTGGAAAATAATTTGGGCTTTGTAGCAGTGTGCAGCACTGATTCTATTAGGCCATCTATAATAAGCTCCACCAGATTTAAAATTACTAATCATGTTTATCTGTATCTTGGCTGGAAAATAATTTGGGCTTTGTAGCAGTGTGCAGCACTGATCCTATTAGGCCATCTATACTAAGCTCCACCAGATTTAAAATTAATAATAATTTTTAGCTGCATCTAGCCCGGAAAATAATTTTGGGGCTCCGAGATGCGCAAGACACATAAGTGCCTTCTTGCTGCACTACCTGCAACATGACCCTCATATTGTCAGAATTCGAAGTAATCATGACTACTGGGTTGCCACACTCTTAGATCCACCAAACTTTTCGATCAACCTTTTCATTTTAATAAAGACCAAAAAAATGGTCATTTTTGAAATTATAAGCATTAGCAGGTTATTAGAAACTGAAATCAAACAGTTTTCAACTCAAAACTTTATTCTAGGTGATGTTACATTTTCACATAGGACCCCTTGTTCGAAAGGAGCTTCTGAACTCTCTGGTCCATTGAATTTGTCAGGTTTTGGATGGTTTCTGCTTCAATTGTTTTGCATGAGGACAGAATACCCTCCCAGAGCTGTTGCTTAGATGTGAACTGCCTCCCGCCATCATAGACACTCCTTTTGATGATGCTCCAGAGGTTCTGAATGGGGTAGAGGTCAGGGGAGCATGGGGGTCACACCATAAGTTTGTCCCCTTTTATGCCCATATCAGCCAGAGATGCAGATGTTTTATGTGCAGCATGAGATGGTGCATTATCATGCAAAAAAATGATCTTGCTGTGAAGTACACGGTTCTTCTTCTTGAACCATGGCAGGAAGTGCTGTTTGAGAAAATCCACATACATTATGGAGTTCATCTTTAGCGCCTTCAGGGATCCTAAAGGGGCCGACAATCTCTCTCCCCATGATTCCAACCCAAAACATTACTCCACCTCCTCCTTGTTGGCGCTGTAGCCGTGTTTGCGTGGGGTGTCCATCAACCAGCCATCCTCCACTCCATCCATCTGGACCATCGAGCACTGCACGGCACTCATCCGTGAACAAAACAGTTTTGAAATCAGTCTTCATGTAATGTTTGGCCCACTGGAGCCGTTTCTGCTTGTGTGAAGTGGATAGAGGAGGTCGACAGGATGGCGTATGCACAGCTGCAAACCTCTGAAGGACCCTGCATCTTGTTGTTTGGGGGACGTTGGAGGCACCAGCAGCTTCAAAAACTTGTCTGCTGCTATGACAAGGCTTTTTTGCCGCTGCTCTTTTAACCTGACGTAATTGCTTGTAGGAAAGAGTCCTCAATTTGCCCTTATCAGCACGCACACGTGTGTACTGTGAATCAGCTACATACTTCTTGATTGCCAAGACACTTCATCATGATCATCGCACAATGTTGATTGTAGTCATGCCTTGACCTAAACACTCCACAATTTGTTGCTTCTCAGCAGCCGACACATCCTTTTTCTTTCCCATTTTGGCAGAAAATGTAGGCTGCTTAATAATGTGAGACAGCCTTCTTAAGTAGTCTTGCCTTTCATTGGACACACCTGCCAAACTAATTAGCACAGGTGTCTGCAATTGCTTACAGTGATATAAAGAGCCCTGACACACATCACCATCAATGAGTTTAACTGACAAACAAACAAATTCTTCACTTTTTGCATAATAATTTGGAACACAGTGTACATGTGCTTTTCCACAAAACACCAGTGGTTCACGTAGTGAATCTTACAGTTCTAACTTGCCAAACGTGGTCTGTATGGAGTTGTTCAATAAAGGGCCCAAAATTAAGATAACATAGATGGGAGAGGTCTCTATGAATAGGAATTCCTAAGTATTTGATACCCTGTGAGGGCCAGGCAAAGGGAAAGTTGGACTGGATGGAATCCTATATGGATTTGGGGAGGGAGACATCGAGGGCCTCAGACTTCGCTGCATTGATTTTAAAATTTGACCATGTAACAAAGTGATCTATTTCAGCCATAACAGCATGGATGGATATATGTGATTGAGTGATATATACTAGGACATCATCAGCAAATAGAGAGCACTTGTACTCGGTGCCTCCCACCTCAATCCACCTAATATTGGGGTTATGGCGAATTGATGAGAGCAGGTGCTCCATCACTAGGATGTATAAGAGAGGGGACAGAGAACATCCCTGCCTTGTCCCATTGGTGATTGTGAAAGGTGATGAAAATGTTCTGACGCGCCCCCTGGGCCTTGGGACACCCGGAGCCGGACCCTTTTTGGTGGATGCTGGTGGTTGTAGTCTTCGTGGCGGCGACCCGGTTCTGTGGCTCAGGGTGGTCAAACCAGTGGCGGAACTATTTATGTGGTTTTGATGTTTAAATGTCCGACTACGCCACCCGTGGATTGCGGTCAGAGTGAACCGCCGCTCCAAGGCAGAACGCTGAGGCTGGTGTTGTGGGTGCAGCAGAGCGTAGCATAACTCCCCACGGAAGGAGTATAGCCTCAGGGCAGTGTATGCGGAGGATGGGGGTGATGGTGCAGGGCAGCAGCAGTAACGACACGGAGTCAGTGATGCAGTCCAGGGCCTTTACTCACAGTTCTTATTATCCAGACCACGTCTGCAGGTAACGGCTGCCCACGTCATACTGTGCTCACCAGGTGAGGGGCTCAGACAACTCCCAGATAACTTTGGAGTGCTTCACAGGACCCCCTTTGTGTGTCCTTTGTCTGGCCTTTCTTACCAACCCTTCTGTCCGGCTGCCTCGGGCCTCCTCTTGGTAAACTTGGCGCCAGTTTCCCTGACCCTATGTGGTGCCTTCCTAGCGGGTGTAGCGAGGGGCTGCGCCACATAAAATGTCACAGCCTCCGGTTTCTAGCTGAGGGTCGTTTCCCGCCTCCACTAGTTTCGGGGACCGGTCTCCCCCTTTGGCCTGACCCCTCCACGCAGGTGGATTCGGGCTTGCGGTGGCGAACCTCCCGTCCGCACCCCTGGGATCCCTTCATTCCTCGTTCCTGGAGCCTTCTCCGCTCCTCTTCCTTCCTTCTCCCTCTTCCAGGCCTGGGCCTCTGTTACTAGGCCCGCCTCCGGAGCAGAGCTCATGCAGAGCCCCTGCTCCCTGCCACTTCTGCTCAGACTTCTCTGCACTGAACTAAGATGGTGCCCACCTTTTATACTCCCTTCTCAATGCACCCAGGAACTGCTTCCTCCCTGCTCCTGCACTACAGGGTTCCCCTTCCTCAGTGTTCCCTCCCCCACTCCAGCCAGGGACAGGGACTGTCGTGCCCATCTCAGGGGCATATTGGTCGCCCTGCCCCACGGCAATGTGGTGTAATGCATGCAGGTGTCGGGTCCTGATCCACACTCCATCCTTACCTGAGAGTGAGATATCACACCTCTGGGTGAGGTGCAATACCTCTGTAGCAACCGAGCCCTCAGGGTAATACAGTTCCATTTATCTTCAGCCTAGGTGACGTATTGCGATACAGGGCCGTGATTTTGGCTATAAAAGGGTCCCCTAGACCCCTACCCCAAGCTTTTTAAGAGAATCATATATGGCGTGCCAGGAGACTCTATGGAATGCTTTCTCAGCATCCAACGAGAGTATCTAATTACAAATTTTTAACTGCATCTAGCTCAGGAAATACTTTGTGCCTAGTAGCAGTGTCTGCTAGTCAGCGGATTATCCCGGCTGTTAAGCAAGCTAAACCACCTGTAGTTTGGACACTTAAGTTTTCAAAGGAAATGCTTCGGGACCACGGGATACTCAGTGAAGAGCATCAGGAGGCACCCCAAGGCATAGGGGCTGGGACTGGCAGTAGGATGCCTTGCGGTGGACAGCCGAGCTCGATCCTTATAAAAGCTTTTTAACTGCAGCAGCTTTAGTGGACGCTACTGGAGCTGGAATTACGCGGCTGCTGGCATTAGACTTGCCCTCCAATAGATCCTTGTAAATGGATTTAAAGTGTATTCATTCAAATTAGAGAGACAATTTAAATTAAAAAGCTTAGAGCTGCCTCCACCACAGGGGGGCTCGCTCGACCCACCAGCGGACAGGCACCAGTATTGGGAGAGGGGGGCTGGCCGTCAGGGTTCACCGCGGCTCTGGCACAAACCCGGCGACACGGAGGTGGCACGGGCAGGAGCGGACTGAACGTGTCGGCTTCTCACTTTTTGGATTTTAGAAGGGCATGACATGCCTATATCTGTGTCTCCCCCTCCTTTTACTCCTCCACCTCTTTTCTTTTCGCATGACTATATGTACTTGTCACTTTTCCATGTGTTAGTTGTGTCTTCAGAGCAGTTTGTCAGCTTTTGGACACCTTTGAAGGTGTTTTCTATGTGTTTCTATGTGTTTTTGTTTGCCTGCCATTGGTTTTAACGGTGTTCGAAGGTGTTCGACGAACAGTTCGACGAACAGTTCGGCGAACACACGGGTGTTCGACGAACCGAACCGAACTCGAACACTACGGGGGTGGCTCAACACTAATCATGACCCGTAAGTGGGGGAATTGATAATACTGAATGGTACTGCCGTGCTAATAGATTGGGGGAGTGCAGTATGAAGGAAAAAGAGCAATCAAAAAAATAAAAGATACAGTACTGTCTAATCTGATTAGGTATGTATTAGTACAGTAAAATAGTATTGCATCAGTAATGTGAACAAAGAATCATTAGCATGTAAAATATATACAATATAAATGCTCATGAATGTTAGTCCATATGCACATACCATTAGTAGAACTGGTCCATTGCAACCGCTTTAAAAATCCTTGTTGATGATGCAATGCAGGATGCCGACTCCACTGTGCGCGCTTCGTGCCCATAGTATAATGATGATCACTTGAATCCTGAGGTGATGTGATAGAAAGTGACACTGCAGTCTCCGGAGAGGTGAGTATAACCAGGGTGCTACGATCGGTAGTAACCACGCGTGCGGAGGAAGAGGAAGCGGGTGATGTCACAGGTCACAGATGAGAGCTACGGTGTCCTGTGGAGGCCAGAAAACCTATGAGTTTAAGAAAATAAATAAAAAATGAAAAAATAAATTAAAACCAGTATTATAAAGGCATTAAATTCTATGGAATTCATGATGTCCTCAAACAATGGATGGGAGGGACCTGCATAGGCCAGATGTTGAAAGAGTCAAGATGGATTTTCTCTCTAAATAGCCTAGCTCCAAAGGGTTTAAATCATGATATTGTATTATATACTTTTTAAGTACAACTCGAGGATATCAGTATCAAATAACCATCTCAATCCTGTTTTCGAGTGGGTGTTCACGGGTTTATTTATTTATTTATGTGTATCCATCCACTAAGAGTACATGCTTTCACTCAGTAATATTGTTTTTACCATTTTTAGGATTATACAAATAGGTAGAACTTATGATACAGTAGCCCATTGTATCTCCGAATGGCTAAAAATGTATGCACATGTTCTGCATGAGTGGTCTTATACTTTGCCGTTTTGTCATTTTTGTCTCGGTTCCCCTTCATCAGGGTATGCTGGCTGATTGCTACTGGTAGATGCTTATATTTCTGAGAGCCCACCCACATGGGTAATCATTTCAAGGAGAACGGGAATGCAATAGAACCATAAAAGTGACTATATATACGTGATTTCCATTAACTAATCTATAGAATTGCTAGATCAAATAGTAGTTGATCAAGAAATAAAAATCTATAATCAATGGATTTAGAAAATATTATTATAAACTTTCTGAACAAAAATGAAAAAATAATTCAAAAGTGAAAAAATAAAAAATTGAAATAAAAAATAAAAAAGTAGAACAATTAATAGAAAAGATGCAAAATAATAGTGAATAAAAAAATAAATAAAAAATGAAAAAATAAAAAAAGGGGGATTTGAATCATGGATAGCGGTGTCTGCAGATTTGGAGTGCAAATAGCATAATGTAAATTGATGACACTTTTTAAGTGAAGACAAATCCACCTATTGGAGAATCCATATGTGTATATGTACAATGTATACTGCAGCAAAATTCCAATTAACAAGGGAGAAAAATGTATATTATTTATTTATTTATTTTCTATATTAGAATTTTCATATTTTTCTATATGTCTTTACAGCGTGGCAGGAGTCTGGAGAACCCAGAGGAAACCCACACAAACACGGGGAGAACATACAAACTCCTTGCAGATATTGTCCTTGGTCGCAATTTAACCCAGGACTTCAGCACGGCAACAGAGTTAACCACTGAGCCACCATGCTGCCTGGTATGGAGTCTTACTGGTAATGCCTCATGAGAAAAAGTATACAAATTAGCTTTCTCTCAGAAATAAGAAAATCGTTTCTGCAGTATTAATTATTGGCGGTAGCTATAGTACAAGTCAAAGTCCTATCCATAAAAAAGCCCTAAAGCATGACTTGGGATTTCAGTCAAATCAATGTCTCATCCAAAATCCAATAGTACCCATTTGGAAAAAAAATTCCAGAATGCGGCCACTTAAAATCTTCAAAGCTTTACTGTATAGTACAAAGATATTAAAAGTCCATGGTGGAGGAGGATTGATATTCTATCCTCCACCATGGACTTTTAATATTTTGTGCTATATAATAAAGCTTTGAAGATTTAAGAGGCCACAATCCAGAATTTTCATTCATTTGATTATACTTACCGTACTTACTGTTGGTCAAGAGGATCTCTGGAGCCGCTGCGTCTAAATATGAATGGTAGCTAAGCATTTCACATGGTGAGGTAAACATTTATTTTTGTATATTTTGGTTAGTACCCATTTGGGGTACAGAACAGGATCTGTCTTGCTGGGTCTGAGTGAGAAGCCTTTGACATAGCTATTTCATTTGATAATATCTAAAACTGGGAGATATCTGAAAAAGGCTTTATCTTCCACTACAAGCTTTCAAATACAGAATATAGCTTAAAGTGAACTTGTCATGTAAAAAGCTTTCAGATATGTCGTTAATCTGTAGGTTAATACCGTTCTGAAGCTGCCTATCGCCCGCACTGAGAGCCTCGCTGCCAGGAGGAAATTAACTTTATTCCTCCCTGCAGCCTCAGGCTTTCTGTCATGGGGGGGGAAGGGGGGCAGTGCGGCTTCAGTCATTGCTCTGTGCATTATGAGCGACGGCTCTAATCGCGCCCCGGAACGGGGCAGTCAGTGCCGGGCTATGTACTGAGCAGTGACTGAAGCCATGCGTGGCTGTGCCTCTGTGACTGAAAGTCTATGGCTGCCGGGAGAAATAAAGTTAATTTCCTCCCAGCAGCAGAGCTCTCGGTGTGGGCATCGGGCTGCTTCAGAATGTTTTTAACCTGCAGATTAACCTCATATCTGCAGGATAATAGTGTTTTTTTTTATATTACAAGTTCCTTTTAAGGTCTAATTTACGAGCTATATGCCAATAATCAGTTTAAAAACATCCTTACAGTGTTAGCAATTTACTTGTGCTATGAACTTTTAAGATTATTTTAGTCTAAGAATAAATTTGTGGTTAAAAGTATCAAAATCCATATTAAAGGGGCACCAAGTGGGGGCAATTACTTTTTCATACTACTTAACATCTGCCATGATTGTATTTAACATGTATTTAATTTATCTAACTAATCATTCTAATTGTAATGGGTGCATTTTATTTTTTGTCTTTAACGGTTTAGTTTACCATCACTATCATCAAATGATGTGAATTTCGTGTTGACCTTTTAACAAGAAGAGACTTGTCAGAACTGCCCATGATAGTTCTGTTACCTATTATTCCTGTCTCCTGTTTCCAGGCGGTTAAGCGTAACATTTTCAGACATTTGTGACATTGTGACTGGGTGTAATTATTCCAAGTCATTGAATGTCGCTTTGGTTATATCTTTGATTGACATTATTAAAGATCTGAACATGTATAGCTTTCATTTATTATCCTAATGGCTCCTAATTTATACTGACTTACATAAATTAGGCCTATTTTTCAGATAAGTGTATTTCAAGAATTGCAATTTATCAGTAATACCTAGCCGGGACAGATTGAGCATGCTGTAGGCACTTAGGCAATAGTTCAATAAGAAAATTAGTTACCTTAAGGCCCCCATACACATTAGACAAACAATGGCAATGACCACATCCACCAATATTGAAGGGTATGGCTGATAGTCTAATGTGCATAAAGGCCTTCGACAGATGTCATGTTTGATAAGGATCTGTCATGTAATATTTTGGACTGCCGATCCTTCTGTTATCTCAGGTCACGTTCACTAGTTCAGTGTTTCGTCAGTATTTTACATCAGTATTTGTAGCCAAAACCAGGAGTGGGTGATAAATACAGAAGTGGTGACGTGTTTCTATTATACTTTTCCTTTGATTGTTCCACTCCAGGTTTTAGCTTACAAATACTGAAATGACTGCCTAAATACTGAACGTGTGAACGTGGCTTAAGAAATAAGCTGCAGCCAGAAATTTCTGACAATGGCTCTCTCATAGAGAACCTAGAGAGCCTCTTGTATGTGGTAGAGCTGGGCAGGATAGTTAAGGCAAAATAATCATCGAAACCAGGGGGCTTTAGTCAACTGTTTCGTTTGATTATTGCATTCATCACTCTTTTAAAGTCCATATAGGCTGGTTACTAAGCTGTTAATTTGAGTTCAGCATTAAATGAGTACTTGTGATTACATTTTGGGATGGGGTGTGCAACTAATTAAGAAAAGTTACATACAACTAATTTACTGCTGGTTTCCTTTGGGAAATGAGGACTTATCTGCACCAAACTTTTGAAGAAGAGCTGTAATGAGAAGCTATTAGAGAATCGACTCCGAGTCCTCAAATTCGCATGTCAGCTAATTTACACAACTCGTGATTGGATTTTTGTAAATCGCAAAAAAAGTGCATCACCATTTTACACTATGTTTTTGTCCAAATTATGGCTTAATCTGACAGTAGTCCTTAAAGTCTTCTTCATTAGTTGACTACATCCCCTCCCAAACAGTAGTTGCAACAAAACTTTTAATGTTGAAAAAAATTAAAAAGCACACGTGGTTTTAGACGCATATATAGGAGTCCTTTTTTTACCAGACATTTTAAACCGTAGATGCGTTTTTTTCTTTACTGCTGTATCTGCAGTCGCAGTGCATCATTAAAATGTTAAAAATATTGCATACAATTTTAAGCATTTTTGTCCTGACCTTTTAGATTAGGCAGACATGAGACTTACACACAGAGGCAGATTAAGAGTAGCCAGGGCCCAGGGCAGTTTAGAGGGTGTGGGCTCCCCAGCGTGATATCGTGTCATATGTCAAATGACCCTTTGAGAGTTCATGTGATACAGTGGGGAAAAAAAGTATTTAGTTAGCCACCAATTGCTCAAGTTCTCCTACTTAAAAAGATGAGAGGCCTGTAATTGACATCATAGGTAGACCTCATGAGAGACAAAATGAGAAAACAAATCCTGAAAATCACATTGTCTGATTTGGAAAGAAATTTTTTTCAAATTTTGGTGGAAAATAAGTATTTGGTCAATTACAAAAGTTCATCTCAATACTTTGTTATATATCCTTTGTTAGCACTGACAGAGGACAAACGTTTTCTGTAAGTCTTCACAAGGTTGGCACACACTGTTGCTGGTATGTTGGCCCATTCCTCCATGCAGATCTCCTCTAGAGCAGTGATGTTTGGGGATGTCGCTGGGCAACATGGACTTTTAACTCATTCCAAAGGTTTTGTATAGGGTTAAGATCTGGAGACTGGCAAGGCGACTCCAGGACCTTGAAATGCTTCTTATGAAGCCACTTTTTTGTTGCCCTGGTGGTGTCCTTGGGATCATTGTCATGCTAAAAGACCCAGCCAAGTTTCATCTTCAATGCCCTTGCTGATGGAAGGAGGTTTGCACCAAAAATCTCACGATACATGGCCCCATTCATTCTTTCATGTACACGGATCAGTCATCCTGGTCCCTTGGCAGAGAAACAGCCCCTAAGCATGATGTTGCCACCCCCATGCTTTACAGTAGATATGGTGTTCTTTGGATGCAACTCAGCATTCTTTCTCCTCCAAACACGACGAGTTGTGTTTCTACCCGACAGTTCTACTTTGGTTTCATCTGACCATATGACATTCTCCCAATACTCTTCTGGATCATCCAAATGCTCTCTAGCAAACTTCAGACGGACCCAGACATGTAATGGCTTAAGCAGGGGGACACGTCTGGCACTGCAGGATCTGAGTCGTAGTGTGTTACTGATGGTAGCCTGTGTAACATTGGTCCCAGCTCTCTGCAGGTCATTCACTAGGTCCCCCCCGTGTGGTTGTGGGATTTTTGCTCACCGTTCTTGAGATCATTTTGACCCCATGGGGTGAGATCTTGTGTGGAGCCCCAGATCGAGGGATATTATCAGTGGTCGTATATGTCTTCCTAATTATTGCTCCCACAGTTGATTTCTTCACACCAAGCTGCTTGCCTATTGCAGATTCAGTCTTCTCAGCCTGGTGCAGGGCTACAATTTTGTTTCTGGTGTCCTTCGACAGCTCTTTGGTCTTCACCATAGTGGAGTTTGGAGTGTGACTGTTTGAGGTTGTGGACAGGTATCTCTTATACTGATAACAAGTTCAAACAGGTGCTAGTACTACAGGTAATGAGTGGAGGACAGAGGAGCCTCTGAAAGAAGAAGTTACAGGTCTGTGAGAGCCAGAAATCTTGCTTGTTTGTAATTGACCAAATACTTATTTTCCACCAAAGTTTGAAAAAAAATTCTTTCCAAATCAGACAATGTGATTTTCAGGATTTGTTTTCTCATTTTGTCTCTCATAGTTGAGGTCTACCTATGATGTCAATTACAGGCCTCTCTCATCTTTTTAAGTGGGAGAACTTGCACAATTGGTGGCTGACTAAATACTTTTTTCCCCACTGTAAGTCACGTGATTGACACACACAGCTGCTCTGGTGCACATCTACAGATGCAGAACAGAAGAGATAGTAATTTTTTGCCCTTATGTGCAGCACTATACATAACATAGAGCTATACAGAAAAGAGGATACTATGCACTAAGAAACGGCACTACATATAACAAGAGGACAATATATAATACGGGACTGCACCTTATATAACAAAAGGGAATATAATGAACTAAAGGGACAGAGTTATACAAAACAACTGCAGATGCTATATAATATGGGAATGATCGCTCAGTGCGCATCTTTGTTTAAAAGGGTGGTCGTAAACTAAATTGCTGTCACTGTGATGAAGGGCGGCGCTGGTTTCTGCTGGCTCGCTCTTTACGTATACTGTAGATTAAGAGTGTGCTCAGTTGCCTGCTCGTCACTTCTGATCAGAGCGGGTGAAAGAGCGCATTGAGAGCGCATTGAGACTGTGCACTTAGGAGGACAGTGCACAGTGATAAAAATCTACTGTGCATATATTGGAATTGACAACCAACACATGCTCAGTAGAGCAGAGACTAACCCAGCTCCTGCAATGGACGTCACTGATGACGCTTTGTTCCAGGGTGGCGGCAAAGGCTATGACAGTGAACACAGCCTATGCCACCTGATGACACTTTGTTTGAGTATCCCAGCATGCACTGGGGATTCTCAAACAAAGCGCCATCAAAAGGAAGTAGTAGAATAAAAAAATAAAGCAGTTAGATAGTGTTGTTAGGGAAGGATAGGGAAGTTTTAATTAAGATATTTTAGAAAATAGATTACAATATGGTATTAAATAGAGTTTAGCATAAAAATTTAGTTTAAGTTTAGCCTTTTAATAGTCTGTTTAAACAGACAAACCGCAGTAAATGACTGCCAATCGGTAATAGTTTAAAATTAGTGGTCGTTTAGTGCCATCGGTCGATCCGTGGAAATGTACTTTTATACAGTATCCGTATATCAAATACATATTTACATTCAATAACTTACCATTGATGTCTGGTCTGAATTCAGCCTTTTTCTTGTCCAACGTTCATGTTGATGTCCTAACACCTGGACTTGGTCACTGCAGAGTTTGCCGGACTGAGCATCCTAAAAATAAAAAAGGTCACATACAGTCATGGCCAAAAGTGTTGGCACCCTTGAAGTTGTTACAAAAATTTAAATATTTCTCCCAGAAAATTATTGCAATTAGGCTGTGTGCCCACGATGCGTTTTTTAAGCATTTCCGCAGCGGCAAAAACGCTGCAGAAATGCTTAAAAAACGCATGGTAGAAGGCCTGCCATGTTCCCCAATGATAATCTGCATGTGCTGTGCACATGCTGCGGAAATTTCCACTGTGGGTCATCATTGCGGGAAAAACGCAGCACTACCAATTATTTTGAATATTCGCTGTATTTTCGCCGCCATTGACTTTCATTGGAACGCTTGGATTCCTCATCACTGCATCTGTACATGCGGAATCCAAGCGTTTCAATGTCCAGATGGAACCCGGGTGTGGAGGACAGGAGACTCTCCTCCGGACCTGGGTACCATAGAACCTGTAAAAAAAAGAATAAATAAAAAATAAATATCATATTTACCTTCTGATGGCCCCCGGTCTCCTTGTCTTCACTTGCCAGCAGATCGCGGTGGACTGAAGGACCTGCGCTGACGTCATAGTCATGTGACGGCAGGTCCTTCAGTGTAGTGTACCGCGAGCTGCCGGCATGCCAGAATGGAGCGAAGCAAGACTCCGGGGGTCATCGGAAGGTAAGTATAGATTTATTTTTTTATTTTTTACCATTCTTTAAGGTCACAGTATATAAATCCATGCCGGTTGCATGGATTTATATAGTGTCACCAAGTTGACAAGCACTTTCCAAGTGGTGCTAAAATCGCTTGGAAAGCGCTTGTCAACCCGCATGCGGAAATGATGCATGTGGAGAAAGCTTTACTTTCGCTTGTCCCTGGCAGGAAAAACGCATGTACAATCTGCATACTATTTTTCTGCCAGGGAGATGCAGAAACGCTCAGGAAAAAATCCTGAGCATTTCTGCATCGTGGGCACATAGCCATACACATGTTTTGTTATACACTTGTTTATTTACTTTGTTTAAGACCATCAATAAATTATTGTTAACATGTAACTATGTTTAAGGATAAGTCTACTTGTACGCAATAGGCTGTAGCAGCTTCCTGTAAACAATAGTTTTATCATCTTCTTATGGCATCTTTTTTACTTTCTTCTTACAGCATGTTCATTTATTTCTGACATCTGGTAAAACATATATGAGACTGCTATTTGTTCTGCTTGGCCAGTGGCTCTAGGATCTCTGCTTACAAGTTGTTGTAAATGAAAGAGTAAGACATGAAAAATTGCTCCTTGATTTTGAGATCCTCAATGTCCTGAAAGTTGATAAAAGACAGTCCTGACATCCATGGACAGACAGTGGTCCTCAATTTGCCTTTAGTATTTGCATAATGATCAGTTGTTTTCCACTTTTTGTGATACACCTCAAACTTGAGGTTTTATTTCCTCATTAAATCTACTTTTTATAACATCATTGTCCCCTTTTAATCATTGGTTTTAAAACCTGGATAATCTCTTTAATTATGGCAGCCTCTCCATTTGATTGGTCAGATGGCACCATCTCACTGCATTCGCATTATTTATGTTGTGTCATATATTGTAAAATCATCTATGGACACATTTTTCTTGTTGGTAATAGATGAACACAAGATTTTTTGCAAAGTCAAACTGTATCTGAGAGGATAGAAAGGAAAGAGAAAAAAAGAGAAAAAAATAAATAAATAATAAAAAATTCAAAAAAAATCCCCCAAAAAATAATAAAAAAAATAAAATAAATAAATAAATATTTTTTTTTTTTTTTTTTTTTATTACATTTTTTCTCCCTTCTCTCTCTCCTCCCTCCTCCCCTCCCTCTCTCCTTTCCCCTCTTCCCTCCTTCTCTCTCTCCTCCCCCCTCCTCCTCCGTATAAAAGATATATATAATAAATTTGCTAAAATATGAAAACAATTATTTAAAAAGTTGTCTTCTCTATATTAAGGTTCAAACCTTCAGGAGACAAGGTTCCCATTTTGAAAATCCAATAATTTTCACGTGTAATGAGACGATTTAGTCTATCAGGGTGTGTATCAACTATATGATCAATGATAGTTAGTTTTAGGTTATTAGGATTTTTTTGATGTTCTTTTAAGAAATGATTAGAAACACTATGTAGGGGAAAGCCGTTTCTAATGTTTTGGCGATGTTTATTTAATCTGGAGTGCATTTCCTGGATAGTGCGGCCAATAAAACTGATTGTAATTTTATAACTTTATATTTATGCATTGTTTTATGTTGTATGTAAAAATTATTATTATTATTATTTTTTTATATAATCTAAAATATAGGGTGGTAGATGACAATATATCCTATGAAGTATTAAGATTATAGGATTCACAAGTTTTTTTGTTTTTTTTTACAACGAATGAAAGGAGAGAGGGAGGGGAGGAGGGAGGAGAGAGAGAAGGGAGAAAAAATTTAATAAAAAAAAAAAAAAAAAAAAAAAAAATATTTATTTATTTATTTTATTTTTTTTATTATTTTTTGGGGGATTTTTTTGGAATTTTTTATTATTTATTTTTTTTTTTCTCTTTTTTTTCTCTTTCCTTTCTTCGTCTACTTTTCCTAATTACAATGATAGAAACTGATTGTAATTTTATAACTTTATATTTATGCATTGTTTTATGTTGTATGTAAAAATTATTATTATTATTATTTTTTTATATAATCTAAAATATAGGGTGGTAGATGACAATATATCCTATGAAGTATTAAGATTATAGGATTCACAAGTTTTTGTTTTTTTTTACAACGAATCCTTTTTATAAGAACCCTATATGCTTCATTAGGCATTATTTTATAACAATCCTTTTTACTCTATTGAGCATATATGAACTCAAGGGGTTAATATAGAGGTATTACTCTGTATCTGGCCCCGCCCCTTTTAAGTAATTGCATACCTAGTCAAATGTATATAAGGATCAATTGTTTGCTGCTTGTCACACCTGATGAAGGTGGCTGTGTCCACCGAAACGCGTTGTGTGTGTATTAATAAATCAGTCCTTTTAATATTTTTGCCCTGTTATTGGCGCTCTGGTACCGCTATTCATATTCACTGAAAGGAGCATTCCAAGGCCATCAGAGACAAGATCGTGGAGGGTCACAAGGCTGGCAAGGGGTACAAAACCCTTTCCAAGGAGTTGGGCCTACCTGTCTCCACTGTTGGGAGCATCATCCGTAAGTGGAAGGCTTATGGAACTACTGTTAGCCTTCCACGGCCAGGACAGCCTTTGAAAGTGTCCTCCCGTGCCGAGGCCAGGCTTGTCCGAAGAGTCAAGGCTAACCCAAGGACAACAAGGAAGGAGCTCCGGGAAGATCTCATGGCAGTGGGGACATTGGTTTCAGTCAATACCACAAGTAACGTACTCCACCGCAATGGTCTCCGTTCCAGACGAGCCCGTAAGGTACCTTTACTTTCAAAGCATCATGTCAAGGCTCGTCTACAGTTTGCTCATGATCACTTGGAGGACTCTGAGACAGACTGGTTCAAGGTTCTATGGTCTGATGAGACCAAGATCGAGATCTTTGGTGCCAACCACACACGTGACGTTTGGAGACTGGATGGCACTGCATACGACCCCAAGAATACCACCCCTACAGTCAAGCATGGTGGTGGCAGCATCATGCTGTGGGGCTGTTTCTCTGCCAAGGGGCCTGGCCATCTGGTCTGCATCCATGGGAAGATGAATAGCACGGCCTACCTGGAGATTTTGGCCAAGAACCTCCGCTCCTCCATCAAGGATCTTAAGATGGGTCGTAATTTCATCTTCCAACAAGACAACGACCCAAAGCACACAGCCAAGAAAACCTAGGCCTGGTTCAATAGGGAAAAAGTCAAGGTGTTGGAGTGGCCTAGTCAGTCTCCTGACCTTAACCCAATTGAAAACTTGTGGAAGGAGCTCAAGAATAAAGTCCACATGAGACACCCAAAGAACCTAGATAACTTGGAGAAGATCTGCATGGAGGAGTTGGCCAAGATAACTCCACAGACCTGTGCCGGCCTGATCAGGTCTTATAAAAGACGATTATTAGCTGTAATTGCAAACAAGGGTTATTACACAAAATATTAAACATAGGGGTTGTATAATAATTGACCCACACTTTTATGTTTAAAATTTAATAAAATTCAACTGAGCAACATAACTTTTTGGTTTGTAAGATTTATGCTTCTGTTCATAAAACCTACTCTCGTTTGCAGTTTGAAGGCTCTAACTTATTTGCATCTTATCAAACCAGCTAAATCTGCAGGGGGTTGAATACTACTTGTAGGCACTGTATATATAACAGGTATTCTGAACAAGGGGATAGCAACAAGGGTATTGAACGGTAATTTGAAATATTAGCAAAGTACGAAGTCTCTCAAAGTAATGTGGTGCACCCAGTCAGGGGAGTCACCACGTCAGTTCTTTAGCTCTGTATATGGCCCTAGTGGGGGTCACCGGTTATTCCCGCTAGGCTGAAAGTCTTTTCTGTACAAAATCAATTAAATCAAGTTTAGCTTCTTCCGCCCCAACTGTTCCTCTCTCTCAACCTAAGTACCTAAACCCAACTGGCCCCGGTACCGTGAGTGAACAGTAGAAGTGACGGCCCTGTTCACGTATGCAGCTCCTCTGCTTTCACTGGCGTGACTTTCCTGGCTCAGCAGTCTCCCAACTCCTCTCTTCCTGGCCGTTGGAGGCAGTCTCTCAAGCCGTGGATAAGGGGGTCCAGACCTCGTCTGTCGGCGGGCGACGTTGGGTTCCGCGAACTCACTCAGCACCGCAAGCAGGTTCCGACTCTCCTCAGTAGGCACAGCACTCGGGTCACATCTGTGAGGGATCCGGAGCTCGTCCACTGGCGCCCGGCTGTGGCACCTCGCAGGCCTTTGGCTTAGGCCTGCCACACGGGGCTTCTCAACAGCCAGGGAGCACGTCTCCTCCTCTCTGCTGCTTGGCGCCAAAAAAGCCTCAAGCTTGGCGCACTGGCCTCTTGTACCTTGGAACTCCTTCCTGGAAGTCACCTGACTGGGTCCAGCGTCTAAATCTGCTCCCCCTTCAACTTCCCTTGTACATCTTGGTTCCGCATGACTGCGCCTGACCTGGCGATCTCTCTCCATTTTTGAAGCATCCTGTAAGAATCCTCTTAGAGGCTCTTTTGTCTCCATTACATTCCTCCCTCTTTTTTGTTCGCCAGTCCTCAGGCGAATGGATTTCTTGCGGAATGGCTGCCTCTTTCCAGGCAGTGCAAGTTCAGACATGAGTTGGGCACACTCCTCTGTTTTCTGTTGGATCTGAGACCAGATGAACTCTTCTTGAGCATACCGATTAGGAGGAATTCCGGGATTAGCCCGCTCAGTTCTGCGGGGCTCCTCCTGCAGAGGTGACTCCAGGATATCCGTTGAATCAACCACTGGGGATTGCAAGTCACTTCTCGATCTATTCTGGGTCCCACTCGGGGTTGGCATTGACGGTCCTGACGGGCCCAACTGCATTGTGGCCCATCCTTCTTCATCCCCCAAGCTTCCTGTATCTGGCACCTCAGCCAATTCGTTTGAAGGCCCAACTTCATTACAGGCCTCTGCTTCAGAAGAGCAAGGTCGCAGCATATTACGGTGCAACACCCTGGGTGTCGCAGCGTCATCCCCTTCGGGCCTGACCTCGTAGACTGGGTTGTCGGGGTGAATCTTCTTCACCACCCGATATGGTATCGCCTCCCAACGATTGTCCAGTTTACTCCCAAATCGTTTGGCCCTTACCAGCACACGGTCTCCTGGCTGGAGTGATCCACCTGAGGTCGGGGGCCGATCTGCATGCTCTACTTCCTGAAACTTCTGAGCGACCAATCTTCTCACCGTATGAAGCTGGCGCTGTGCTCTCGAATCCAGGTACTCGGGCTGTTCCCTTGAGGGTGGCAAGGCGTTGTTCGGGATCGGTCGATCCCATAGATACGATATAGTTCATTCATCACTCGTCCTTGGAAGCAGGCCCCTTGGTCAGAATGTATTCGCTTCGGGCACCCATAAATCCGGATGAAATCCTGACAGATGGCCTTAGCTGCAGCTTCTGCTGTCTGGTCTTTGGTAGGTGTCACTACTGCGAACTTGGTGAAGTGATCAGTTATTTCCAAACAGTGTCCATAACCATTGTATGAAGTTCCGATCATCAGATAGTCAATCATCAGGACTTCCAAGGGTGCAGAAGTTTGGATGGTCTGAATGGGAGCCCTTTGTTCTGGGGGCTTGTTCAACTCACACTGGCGACATGTACGGCAGACCCCTTCGACTTCTTGCCGCAGTTGAGGCCAATACACCAGCCGTTGCAACCACCGAAAGGTCTTATCCACACCAAAGTGAGCACCTCTTCTATGAGCTTCCTGGGCTAGCTGTGTTACCAGCGCCCCTGGAACTACTATCTGCCAGGTAACTTCAAACTCTCGAGGTAGCTGGATTCTTCGGGATAGCAAGCCATCCTTCAGAAAGAGCCGCTCCCACTGGCCTAGGATTTGTAGGGTAGTTGGAAGGGAAGCGGCCCTGGCTTCCTGGTCGGGTCTTTGACCAAGGGCGACCCATTCTCTCAGCTTTGCCAGCTCTGGGTCGGATTGTTGCAGATGTATCCACTCGTCCCTTGAGCGGCCCAGAATTTGAGTGGGCCTCAGCTCCTCTCTGGTCTCCTGGGCGTCGACCACAGCAGCGGCAAACTGGCTGAAATGCGGAATCTCGTTGCCTTCTAGCTTCTCATCTCTATCCCTCTTCGGCCCCGTCTGAGTGACCCGGGACAGGGCATCTGCATGAGTGTTCAGGGCCTTGGACCGATAGGAGTTTTTATACTGGTATTTGAACATCCTTGCGACCCACCGCTGCTCTAACGCGCCCAGCTTGGCGTTCTCCAAGTGGGCCAAAGGGTTGTTATCTGTCCGCACTTGCACTTCTGACCTCGAAAAGTACTCAGCAAATTTCTCGGTCATGGCCCATACCAGTGCCAGTAGATCCAGCTTGAACGAACTGTAGTTGTCCGAAATCTTCTTCGTATCGCGGAGCGACCTGCTGGCATATGCAATCACCTGCTCTTTTCCTCCTTGCACTTGAGCCCGCACTGCTCCCAGTCCATACAAGCTTCCAACAGTGTACAACACGAAAGGCTACGAAAAGTCATCGTAGGCCAGAATTGGGGCATCCGTTAGCGCCATTTTCAATGCTCGGAATACCTCTTCTTGTCGTGGGCCCCACTGAATGGGCTGCCGCTTGGCTCCCCCTGCCGTTCCTCTCAGCAATTCATTATTCTTTTATAAACTATAGATGGAGCGGCTACAATGAGTTTATTATAGAATGGAAACCTGGGTATGAATATCTAATATATATAATTGTCTTATCCCGTCTGTCTGTCTGTCCTTCTGTACTTCTGTCCATGAAATCCCGCATAGCTGATTGGTCCAGCCGCGGCCAATCAGCGACGCGGGATTTCAGAAAAAAGATGGCGGCCGTTAGCGGCTTATCTGCCGCACGGAGGTCAGCGGCGATGCAGCCGGGAGATGACCGGCGCCAGCCGGTCATCTCCCGGCTGATCGCAGCAGAACTACCCAGACCGGCGGCGCCGCTGACCTCCATGCGGCTAGCGTCGGGAGATCAGCGGCTAGGACCGCTGATCTCCCGACGGTAAGTGTGAAGGGAGGACCGGGGAGCGGCGCCGCCTGTCGGGAAGCTTCTGCTGCGAGCAGCCGGTCATCTCCCAGCTGCTCGCAGCGGAAGTACCCGCACTAGCAGCGCCGCTCCCGGGCCCACACTAATACGACGCTGATTGGTCGCAGCCTACGGCCGCGACCAATCAGCTATATTGGCGCCAAATCTAAACACCGCTCTGCTGATTGGTCACGGCCGCCAGCCGCGACCAATCAACGATATTGGCGCCAACTTTAAACACCGCTCTGCACAGAGGTCAGCGGCGATGCAGCCGAAGTACCCCGACCGGCGGCGCCGTTGACCTCCATGCGGCTACCATCGAGAGATCAGCGGCAAGTGTGAAGGGAGGATCGGGGAGCGGCGCCGCCGGTCGGGATACTTCTGCTGCGAACAACCGGTCATCTCCAGCAGCGCCGCTCCCCAGTCCTCACTAATACAATTCGCTGATTGGTCGGGTCCACCGGCCGCGACTAATCAGCAATATTGGCGCCAAATTCAAACACCGCTGTGCTGATTGGTCGCGGCCGGCGGGCGCGAACAATCAGCGATATTGGCGCCAAATTTAAAAACTGCTGTGCTGATTGGTCGCGCCCACCGGCAGCGTCCAATCAGCGATATTGGCGCCAAATTTAAACACCGCTCTGCTGATTGCGCCCGGTGTACCGCATACATATTCTAGAATACCCGATGCGTTTGAATCAGGCCACCATCTAGTAATACATATTTAATCAGACGGAGATTAGAAGTTCAGCCTGTTCCCAGGGGTGACAACATGGAAGGCTTATTAACTAAATGTCAGCACTCCTGATCAGACCGCCACATTTCTATCATCTCACTGGAGAGAGAGTCTGACGCATTTCACATATCCATCAGATGTGACAAACTTCCCTATGGGGGCGACACATGGAAGAAATGGGCAGGACCCTTCTGATGTATGGGGGGGTGGGGGTCTGTATGTAAGGCTGGGTTATACAAGAGGTATTACAATGGCGGCTCCAAGCGACTCAATCTTATTCTTGATTTGCGTGGCTCAGAAATTCACCACTTGTCCTTTCAGGCTGCAGCCATGTCTATCCTTCTTACTTTACACTGCAGCTCTGCTTGTTCAGATTGCATACACCAAATGATACCTTACAGTTCACCCAGAAATTTTAGCTTAAAAACACAACAGGGTAACAATATCCACCTCTTCCCAAAAGGGACACACTTTTCCATTTTTTTGCATAGCATGTAGGGAGGGTAACCACTAACACAACCTCTATGATACCTCCAGATTCTCCACAATATTTTTACATTATTTCATTTAGTTTTTTTACTTTATTTTATTGTGGTGTTTATTTTTTTCCTATATATATATAGATATATATATATAAATTTTTACCCTTTATTTAATTTTTTATATTTATAATTCTTTTGTTTGTTTATTTGTGGTGTTATGCTTTTTTTTTTCATTTATTTCATTAAATTTTTAATGTTTTTTTTTTTTAATAAAATAATTTTATATTTTTACAAAAATATAAAAAACTGATTCTATCATAAAATGATCACAGAACACAAGAGTTTTGCTCCTTAGATTTATTGACTAATGGATTTATTGACTAATGTCTCCGGTCGCATTATGTTGGATTCACTATGGTTTTTGTCCATCTGAAAGCGTTGAGGGACTTGAGTAGTGGATATGGGGAGACATCTTCTTCACTCCTTGCGTCCTCTGACTTTACACTGTATACCGGCGACGTCTGCGTCTGTGAACTGAGAGGAGAATAAACGTGAGTACCCTGCTGTCCGCAGCGCTGCTAGATGGCGGACATACTATCACCTGTCCTGCGGCCGGCATGGAGTTTGAGGGGGCTCCTCCTTGTTCTGCGTTGCCTCCTACGTCCGTTCTGTTCTTACTTCTTTCTTGATGGCATGATGGCAGTACTTTCTTCCGGTCCAGGAGTAAGGTAAGTGATGGCCCAGGGCTCCAGGGGGGATTTTTATAGCCCCTTACTGTTGTGATACCATAATTCAATGACATAGCAAGTGGGTGTGGCCCCTTTGTTTAGTCAGAGGGTGTGGTCGGGTGACCTAAGCGATTTGCATATTCCGTGATGTCATCGCACTTGTCATGAGCATTCCATTTGAAATCATGGATTCTGCCGGCTCATTCAGCTCCGGATTCCGGAAAAGGAACATTGCAATATCAACATGGCATCTAGAAGGAGATACAGACGCGCCCAGACGTCACCGCAGACGTATGCCATAAACAAAATGATCTTGTTGCCCATAGCAACCAGCCACAATGAGCCACTTTAGAAGTAAAAGCTGAGCTGTGATTGGTTGCTACGGGCAACAAATTTATCTTAGTGAACCCACTTTGTCCTGTGTGGAGTGCGCCTTTAAGAGACGGCTGAACAGAATGTTTAACGTTTTGGGATATTTCTAGATTTTGAGTGGAAATGATCCAGAGGCAGAATCGGATCTCATGTTTTTCTGCCCACAGTTCACAGACGCAGGCAGCGCCATTATTAAAGCCGACCGGTGAGAAGAGGACACCTCCCGCTAGCGATGGCTCCGTACTAACGTCCAGATGTGCACGAGCATCACCATAAAAAAAAATAAAACCTTTAACCGTCGTTACAGATAAATAGACATATGGAGCAGAATCCGGTGTCCTGTGATTACTTGATGACGTGGCGTTTGCTACCATATATTCAGGCTGAATCCCCCTTATATAATCCTCACTGATGGACATGCACCCACCATACACAAGCAGCAATGGATGCCGAGATTAGGGCTCGTACCAAGCTGGACATCGCGCCAGAGCTCATGAAGTTGACGCGCCCCCTGGGCCATGTTTGGGGAATACCCGGAGCCGGATCTGTTGGGGGTGGTAGTCCTCGTGGCGGTGACCCGGTCCGTGCCCAGGGTGTCAAACTAAGTGGCGATGTTTTTAGTGGCAGATGTGATATTGTTCGACTACGCCACCCGTTGAATGCGGTTACGAAACCGCCGCTGCAGGGCAGACCGCTGAGGCCGGTGGTACAGTTGTGCAGCGTGGGTAGTATAACCCCCAACGGGAGGGGTATGGCCTCAGGGCAGCGGACGTGAATGATGGGGATGGTAGAATTGCACGCAGGCACCAGGAACCACTCAGAGACGGTGCGGTGTAGTTCAGGGTCTTTACTGGTGACAAAGATAGACCCTCCCGGGAGTACTGGCTAGCGGTCGGGGTCTGGTCAGTCCGTGAGCAGACAGGATCTCCCCTGGCCAGGCGGAGTTGTAGGCCTCCCCAAATAACTGTACTCTTCTTGGCTACCTTGCTAGAAGCGGGTAAAAGTAGCCCACGTCCCTGAGTGTACCGTGTGGTGCTCACCCATATGGCCGGTGACTCGGGGCCTTCTGGTAGCCTCCGCTCCAGGACGGCGGTGCTGGTCCCTTGCGTGTGACCGTGCCTTCGGGTTTCTTGGCCAGAGGACCTGAAATCCCCTGCCGGTCGGTTTCTGCTGCTGGGTATGGAACTGTCCCCACAGCCTCGGACTCCGTGTCCGGTGAGATCTCTTCAGTCCGGACGAGCTCTACAGCTTCCAGTCCCGGACTCCTTTTATCACTGCTCCCACAGAGCTCCTGTTCTTATTTTCCCTGTAACTGATCCACACCAGACCAGACTGTGTCTCTGTCTCTGTCTGTGTTCTTTTTTAACCCCCACCTCAGCCCCAGTTTATATAGGGGAAGTTCTTCCCCTCCCAGGACTGGGCAGGAGGTGTGGCATGCTTAGGATTCCTGACCAGGAGACCTCCCACCTGCTCACAGATGTAATATTGCTATTACTGTGGTAACCAGACCCCTGGGGTTCCACATTCCCCCCTAGTAAAATTTAGTACTCCGGGACTAAACATATTTTTTGAAAACATAACAGGGTATAAACAGGAACAATACAATAAGGAAAAACATGTTAAAGTGGTCACGGCATGTCCGCAACCGGGTGCAATTTTTGAAGCAAAAGGGTGTCCATTTCACCAAAGAACAGGGAGCCGTAACCAGGTAGGGGTCTGTCCTGCCCCGAGTCTTTAACAGTCTTTTAGTCCGTTCCTGGGTTACGCTCCAAACATACATACAACAGAGTTCTAGTAAATCCACAAAAGATACCTATAAAATAACTGGAAAAACATAATTATTTACAAGCAACAGTAAACAGGTAAATATTAATAAAACAGTCTAAACACTTTAGATCCTCCAACGTACGGGCAACTGGCCTCTAGTGGCTCTAGTGGACCTACGGAGCTCACTAACTGGTCCTGCACTACAGGGTGTAGGAGCTGTTAAAGGTAAGCTGGGCAGCTGTCTACGGACTCTTTGGCTCACTAGGGGCACGGCAGGCTCACTATAAGCAGAGGGTCGATTCTCCTGGTCTGCTTGTGTGGGGTCTTCTGCGTCCTGGACCGGCTGCTCTTCCAGCTCTACCTGTTTTTCCGTAGGCACTTGGGATGCTGGCTGGAGGAAGGTGAGGACGGGTACCACAACAGCGCCATTTACCTGTGTCCAAGACCGAGGGAAGTCTCCGAGTACAGTACTGACCATCTCTTCCCTTTCCTCTGCGGGTCGAGGGTTTTCTTGATCTTCTTCAGGGTTTCGTAGCTGCTCGGGACACTTCTTCAGGTGATCTCGGGAGACAATGGCTGTGGTTTCTCCTCCATCCTTACTGATTGTACAGACTTTCGGGTTTTCATAGCTTGAGGGCAGTACGGTGTACGGGTCCTTCTCCCACTGGTCGTCCAACTTGTGGAGCCATCTTTTCCTCTTCAAGACCTGCTCTCCAGGTACCAGGGGAACAGCGGGAGCATGCTGGTTGTAAGTCTTCTCCTGTCTTTCTCTTGCTTGACAGAGACTTCGTTCAATGCTCTCTTGTACTTTCCGGTACTGCTGCTGCCTCTCTGTGTCCCAGTCTGCTTCTGGTGAAGTGTCCTCGGGTGTCAGGACTCCCATCTCCAGATCAACAGGCAGCTTACCAGGTCTTGCTCTCATTAGGTAAGCCGGGGTACAGTTGGTAGAACCTACAGGGATGTGGTTGTATAGGTCCACCAGATCAGGCAGTTTCTCAGGCCACAGACTGCGTTCTTCCAGGGGCAATGTTTTCAGAAGGTCTATCACCACCTGGTTCATCTTCTCGCAGAGTCCATTGGTTTGCGGATGATAGGGTGTTGTTCTTATCTTCCGGCAGCCATACAGAGTGCAGAACTCCTGGAAGACTTCCGCTTCAAAGGCAGGTCCTTGGTCCGTCAGCACCTGCTCTGGGTATCCGTGTGGACGGCAGAAGTGCTGCTGGAAGGCTCTAGCTGCTGTTTGAGCCGTTAAGTCCTTGACGGGGACTACAACCAAGAACCGGGAGTAGTGATCCACGATGGTTAACGCATAGACGTAGCCACTTCTGCTGGGGGTCAGTTTTACATGGTCCAAGGCTACCAGTTCCAATGGCTGCCTGGTGACGATGGACTGCAGGGGAGCCTTCTGGCTGGCACGGTCCTTCCTTCTTAGGTTGCATGGGCCACAGTCTCTGCACCACCTCTCGATGGTTCCTCTCATGCCTACCCAGTGGAACCGCCCGCGCAGCAGGAACTCCAGCTTCTTCCATCCGAAGTGCCCAGCTCCGTCGTCGTATGCCTCCAGTACCATTGCCGCGTCTCTTCTTGGCACCACTACTTGCCAGACCAGTTCATGCGTCCGGGAGTTAACCATTCTGCGGCACAACTTCCCCTTGTAAAGGAACAGTCGACTATCCTCAGCCCACAGTTGCTTGGTCTCCTCCGGAGCGTCTGGGTCAAGGTGGGCATCTGGCTGAGTCAGCATCTCCTTCACCAGTCGGACGGCGGGGTCACTGTCTTGCGTTTCTGCCCAGTTGTAATGAGGTAAGGGGTTGAACGTAGCGGATTGCTTACCCCTTACACGGTGGGAATACTGGGTAGTCCCATGACGGTGAAACGCGGGGAGTTCAACTTCTTCCAGTTCCCCTGGATCTTCCCCTACGTCCGGTAGGTTTGGCATTCTGGACAAGGCATCCGCGTTGGTATTGGAGCGTCCTGCCCGGTATTTGATCGTGAACTCATAGTTGGACAGGCGGGCCATCCATCTCTGCTCCAGGGCACCGAGTCTTGCAGTGTCCAGGTGTGTCAACGGGTTGTTATCCGTGTACACGGTGAACCGGGAAGAGGCGAGGTAGTGCTTAAAGCGTTCGGTGACTGCCCACACCACTGCCAGGAACTCTAGCTTGAATGAGCTGTAATTCTCAGGGTTTCTTTCGGTGGGTCGCAGTTTCCGGCTGGCGTAAGCAATTACCCGTTCTCTCCCCTGCTGGATCTGGGACAGTACGGCTCCTAGCCCGATGTTACTTGCGTCGGTGTAGAGGATAAAGGGCTGGCTGTAATCAGGGTACGCCAGGATTTCATCCCCCGTGAGGGCCATCTTCAGCTGGCGGAAGGACTCTTCTTTCAGCTTCTCCCATCTGAAGGGCGGCTTCTGGTTCTTGGCCTTCCTGGACTGGCCTATCAGGAGGTCCTGCATAGGAGCTGCCTTTTTGGTGAAACCGGGAATGAACCTTCGGTAGTAGCCTACCAACCCGAGGAACTGCCGCACTTCCTTTACGCTGGAGGGTCTTGGCCATTCCTTAATCGCGGTGATCTTATCAGGGTCGGGAGCCACTCCGTCAGCACTCACCACGTGTCCCAAGTACTGAACCTTTGGTTTTAGCAGGTGACACTTCGACGGTTTCACCTTCAGACCGTAGTTTGCCAGGGCTTCAAACACTTCCGCCAGGTGTTTCAGGTGGTCCTCGTAGGTTTTGGAATAAACTATAACATCGTCCAGGTACAGCAGGACCGTCTCAAAGTTCCGGTGTCCCAGACAGCATTCCATCAATCGTTGGAAGGTTCCTGGTGCGTTGCAGAGTCCGAACGGCATACAGGTAAACTCACTAAGTCCCATCGGGGTGGTGAATGCGGTCTTCTCCCGGTCCGCCTCTGCTACAGGAACCTGCCAGTACCCGCTAGTGAGATCCAAAGTGGAGAAGAAGTTAGCAGATTTTAAAGCAGCCAAAGACTCCTCTATCCTTGGTAAGGGGTACGCATCTTTGTGTGTGATACGGTTGATTTTCCGGTAATCTACACACATTCTCATGGTGTTGTCTTTCTTTTTAACCAAGACTAGTGGAGCTGCCCAGGGGCTACAGCTATCCCTGATTACCCCAGCCTCCTTCATGTCTCTAAGCATCCCCTTGGCGTGTTGGTAGTGTGCAGGGGGTACGGGACGATACCTCTCCTTTATGGGAGGATGGTCTCCCGTGGGGATGTGATGTTCCACTCCCTTCACTCGCCCGAAGTCTAGCGGGTGTTTACTGAACACTCTCTCGTATTCCTGGAGCACCCGGTAGACTCCCTGCTTTTGGTGAGCGGGTGTGGAGTCAGTACCCAAATGCAGTTGCTGACACCAGTCCTCCATTTGTTGTTTAGAGCCGTTACCTTCCTCTGGATGAGATGGAGGCAAGGGTTCCACGGACTGTACAGAATTTTGGTTGATGGTATACAATTTGGCTAGCGTAGCATACCGGGGCAGGTACACTTCCCTCTTCCCGATATTTATTATGCGAACGGGCACCCTCCCATGGCGTACATCAACCACCCCCCGTGCCGTCAAAATGGTGGGCCTACTGTCTGAGTAGACTGGTTCTACCATTGCCTGGTAATCTCTAACTCTCAGACCAATAGCTGCCCGGCACCAAATCATCATTTCACTTTTCGGGGGCATGGCAATAGGGAAAGGGTCACACATTCTCACGCTACCAATCTCACCACCGGAGAGTTCCACCTGTTGCCGTCGCATCAGTGCCCGGATCTCTTTTTGGAGCACTCGCTGCTGGCCGGAGCTGGCGTTCTTGGCAACCTGCTGTAAAATAAGAATCACCTCTGCAAGACAATTTTCAATCACATTAGTTCCTAGAGTTATCTTTGGGTGACTCTCGCGCTTGTCAATGTCCACAATGATCAGTCCCTGTGCTGCCAGTTCGACTTTACCGATTTTAATGGTCATCTCTTTAAATCCGATCTGTGGCACGGGCTGACCATTGCTGGCGATGATACTCAAGTCGTCGTCTGGGTAGCGGGTTATATCCGAGTCATTCCAGTACTGCTTGAAGAGCACGTACGGGATGGTGGTGACCTGTGACCCGGTGTCAAGTAGGGCACTCATAGGAATGCCATCCAGTACTACAGGCAAGACTGGACGTCCTCCCACGTATTTGTCACGCCAGTTCGATGGGCCTGGTGATCTTATTCCTAGGGGTTGGCCCTCTACCCCAGGTTGTGCCAGTTTAAAGGACAGTACCTTGCCATATGTCCGGGTTGATTGCAGCGGCGGCAGATGGGTTGTCCGTCCTCATTGTATCGGTCGCTGGGTCTTCCTCTGGCCGGTGGGGTCCTCCTTGGTCGGCGCCACGGGATATCCTCCGGTCCGGATGCCAGCTGGATCTTCCCTGGAGTAGAAACCTGTAAAGACTGCACAGTTCGGGTTAGCGCGGCAACGCTTTTAGTTAGCTCTTGGACCTGATGGTGCAGGTCTGTAGCCGGGTCATTGTTTAAAGCCTGCGCATCAGCTCCCACAGGCCCTGCCGACAAGGGCGCCGTCTCCTGGTGGTAAGTGGTAGCAGGGCGTTTGTGGGTCACAGCGCCACCTGGTGCCGGTTCTCGGAGCACCCGGATGGCTCTGTCCTTGAACTGTGCAAAGTCCAGATGAGGGTCCTGTAAGGCCATTGCTCGCAACTGGGTTCGGTGGGCATTGCAATGTAGACCCTCTATAAATTGTTCAGTCAACAGCTTGTCTTCGTTTCCCACGCCGTCAGGGTCGGCCTGCTTAATGGCTCTCAGGGCCTCTTGTAGGTTTAGTGCATAGTCCCTTATATTCTCATGTGCTCGCTGCTTGCACCCGTAGAATCTAAGCTTGATCTCGGCTGAGGTACGGGTATCAAAGGTGTCCTTCAGCCGGGCTAGTATCTCTGCGACAGTCCTCCTCCTCCCAAGTGGCCAGGACTTTACCTCCCTTTGGGCTGCCCCTGTTAATTGAGCCACCAGGATGCTCACTTTTTGCTCTTCTGTGAGGGGGTACACCTGGAAGAGGCTATCCAGCCTTTCTCTGAAGTCATTTAGGGTATGTGACTCCCCTGAGTACTGGGGTAGCCAGGCTGCCCCCGGGATGTAGGGCATGGTGAAAGGCATGACCGCAGCAGCGGTGGTGCTGGCGGTGGCTGTGGCAGTGAAGCTCTCCTCCGTATCCGACATCCTCCTCTCCCCTAGTGGACCGTGGCCTACCTTGCGATGATCCTCTTCCGTAGGCCGCGGCTCCGCAGTGGATCGTCAGGGTTGAGGACCTTCCGTCGCGCTCCTGTGACGTCGGCGTCTGCTGGGCTCCTTCCAGGACCTTACGCAACGTCCGGACGTGAGGCGGGGCTTCAGTTCTCGCGCGCTTTCGGAGTCCACGCCCCTCTTCTTCCCGCGCGGCGTCCTCGAGATGGCGTCCAATGGCGGGAAAACTCCACGGATGGCGGGAAGAAGGCAAAAGATGGCGTCGGATGGCGGGAATCTTCACCACAGGTAAGTTTAGCAGTCTTTTTCAGGCACGCAGTACCCGGTGGTTGCGGGCACGAGATCCTGCCGACTACGCCAAAAGTTGACGCGCCCCCTGGGCCATGTTTGGGGAATACCCGGAGCCGGATCTGTTGGGGGTGGTAGTCCTCGTGGCGGTGACCCGGTCCGTGCCCAGGGTGTCAAACTAAGTGGCGATGTTTTTAGTGGCAGATGTGATATTGTTCGACTACGCCACCCGTTGAATGCGGTTACGAAACCGCCGCTGCAGGGCAGACCGCTGAGGCCGGTGGTACAGTTGTGCAGCGTGGGTAGTATAACCCCCAACGGGAGGGGTATGGCCTCAGGGCAGCGGACGTGAATGATGGGGATGGTAGAATTGCACGCAGGCACCAGGAACCACTCAGAGACGGTGCGGTGTAGTTCAGGGTCTTTACTGGTGACAAAGATAGACCCTCCCGGGAGTACTGGCTAGCGGTCGGGGTCTGGTCAGTCCGTGAGCAGACAGGATCTCCCCTGGCCAGGCGGAGTTGTAGGCCTCCCCAACTAACTGTACTCTTCTTGGCTACCTTGCTAGAAGCGGGTAAAAGTAGCCCACGTCCCTGAGTGTACCGTGTGGTGCTCATCCGTATGGCCGGTGACTCGGGGCCTTCTGGTAGCCTCCGCTCCAGGACGGCGGTGCTGGTCCCTTGCGTGTGACCGTGCCTTCGGGTTTCTTGGCCAGAGGACCTGAAATCCCCTGCCGGTCGGTTTCTGCTGCTGGGTATGGAACTGTCCCCACAGCCTCGGACTCCGTGTCCGGTGAGATCTCTTCAGTCCGGACGAGCTCTACAGCTTCCAGTCCCGGACTCCTTTTATCACTGCTCCCACAGAGCTCCTGTTCTTATTTTCCCTGTAACTGATCCACACCAGACCAGACTGTGTCTCTGTCTCTGTCTGTGTTCTTTTTTAACCCCCACCTCAGCCCCAGTTTATATAGGGGAAGTTCTTCCCCTCCCAGGACTGGGCAGGAGGTGTGGCATGCTTAGGATTCCTGACCAGGAGACCTCCCACCTGCTCACAGACGTAATATTGCTATTACTGTGGTAACCAGACCCCTGGGGTTCCACAATACGATCAGATCTAGCGCCTAATGCAAGAGTTTAACCTGTTAAATGCCACTGTCACGCATAACAGTGGTAGTTGAAAAGCTTTAACATGGTGCTGTCGGTTCCGACAACCATTGGCGACGTGATCCATGAGTACAGATGGGTCGCCTTGGTAGTCGAAGGGCCTACCCAAGAACCACACGTCTGTCAAGCTATAAACGAGTCAAATTTCACAGTACATTATAGTATTGCAGTGTATTCTACAAGCGATCACAGGTTTAAGAAATATATAAAAAGTAAAATGAATATAACTTTAAATCTGTAAAAATGAAAATATATATATATATATATGATATATATAGATATATATACATATCTATATATATATATACAGTTATATGAAAAAGTTTGGGCACCCCTATTAATCTTAAGCTTAATGTTTTATAAAAATTGGTGTTTTTGCAACAGCTATTTCAGTTTGATATATGTAATAACTGTTGGACACAGTAATGTTTCTGCCTTGAAATGAGGTTTATTGTACTAACAGAAAATGTGCAAACTGCATTCAAACAAAATTTGACAGGTGCATAAGTATGGGCACCCTTATCATTTTCTTGTTTTAAATACTCCTACCTACTGTTTACTGACTTACTAAAGCACTTTTTTTGGTTTTGTAACCTCATTGAGCTTTGAACTTCATAGTCAGGTGTATGCAATCATGAGAAAAGCTACTTAAAGTGGCCACTTGCAAGTTGTTCTCCTGTTTGAATCTCCTCTGAAGAGTGGCATCATGGGCTCCTCAAAACAACTGTCAAATGATCTGAAAACAAAGATTATTCAACATAGTTGTTCAGGGGAAGGATACAAAAAGCTGTCCCAGAGATTTAACCTGTCAGTTTCCACTGTGAGGAACATAGTAAGGAAATGGAAGAACACAGGGACAGTTCTTGTTAAGGCCAGAAGTGGCAGGCGAAGAAAAACATCAGAAAGGCAGAGAAGAAGAATGGTGAGATCAGTCAAGGACAATCCTAAGACCACCTCCAGAGAGCTGCAGCATCAACTTGCTGCAGATGGTGTCACTGTGCATCGGTCAACTATACAATGCACTTTGCACAAGGAGAAGCTGTATGGGAGAGTGATGCAAAAGAAGCCATTTCTGCAAGCACGCCACAAACAGAGTCAGCTGAGGTATGCAAAAGCACATTTGGAGAAGCCAATTTCTTTTTGGAAGAAGGTCCTGTGGACTGATGAAACCAAGATTGAGTTGTTTGGTCATACAAAAAGGCATTATGCATGGCGGCAAAAAAACACAGCATTCCAAGAAAAACACTTGCTACCCACAGTAAAATTTGGTGGAGGTTCCATCATGCTTTGGGGCTGTGTGGCCAATGCTGGCAACGGGAATCTTGTTAAAGTTGAGGGATGCATGGATTCCAATCAGTATTAGCAGATTCTTGACAATAATGTTCAAGAATCAGTGATAAAGTTGAAGTTACGCAGGGGGTGGATCTTTCAGCAAGACAATGATCCAAAACACCGCTCCAAATCTACTCAGGCATTCATGCAGAGGAACAATTACAATGTTCTGGAATGGCCATCCCAGTCCCCAGACCTGAATATCATTGAACATCTGTGAGATCATTTGAAGAGGGCTGTCCATGCTCGGCGACCATCAAACTTTACTAAACTGTAATTGTTTTGTAAAGAGGAATGGTCAAAAATACCTTCATCCAGGATCCAGGAACTCATTAAAAGCTACAGGAAGCCACTAGAGGCTGTTATTTTTGCAAAAGGAGGATCTACTAAATATTAATGTCACTTTTCTGGTGAGGTGCCCATACTTATGCACCTGTCAAATTTTGTTTGAATGCAGATTGCACATTTTCTGTTAGTACAATGAACCTCATTTCAAGGCAGAAACATTACTGTGTCCAACAGTTATTACATATATCAAACAGAAATAGCTGTTGCAAAAACCCCAATTTTTATAAAACATTAAGCTTAAGATTAATAGGGGTGCCCAAACTTTTTCATATAACTGTATCTATATATCTATATATATATCTATATATATATATATAGATATATATATATATTTCATGCCACTTAGGAGTTTCCCCCCTGTTTTTCAGTTCAGTACATGGTAAAATGTATGGCGCTACAACTTGTGCCAAAGAAAGGGGAAAAAAACACGAGTCTTGTACAGCTGTCGATGGGAAAAAAAGAAAAGAAAAAAGAAAAGTGCAGAGCTGGGAGGGTATTCTGTCCTCATGCAAAACAATTGAAGCAGAAACCATCTAAAACCTGACAAATTCAATGGACGAGAGAGTTCAGAAGCTCCTTTCGAACAAGGGGTCCTATGTGAAAATGTAACATCACCTAGAATAAAGTTTTGAGTTGAAAACTGTTTGATTTCAGTTTCTAACAACCTGCTAATGCTTATAATTTCAAAAATGACCATTTTTTTGGTCTTTATTAAAATGAAAAGGTTGATCGAAAAGTTTGGGGGATCTAAGAGTGTGGCAACCCAGTAGTCATGATTACTTCGAATTCTGACAATATGAGGGTCATGCTGCAGGTAGTGCAGCAAGAAGGCACTTATGTGCCTTGCGCATCTCGGAGCCCCAAAATTATTTTCTGGGCTAGATGCAGCTAAAAATTATTATTAATTTTAAATCTGGTGAACCTTTAGTATAGATGGCCTAATAGGATAAGTGCTGCACACTGCTACAAAGCCCAAATTATTTTCCAGTCAAGATACAGAAAAACATGATTAGTAATTTTAAATCTGGTGGAGCTTATTATAGATGGCCTAATAGAATCAGTGCTGCACACTGCTACAAAGCCCAAATTATTTTCCAGCCAAGATACAGATAAACATGATTAGTAATTTGAAAGCTTAAAACGGTTGGTAGGGTGATTTTAACCAATCATCAAGCTTTTACTCTCCCCAGGATGACACAGGGGTAGAAAAGTCGTTTCGGATCCATGATTTGTTCATCTTTATGAACGTGAGTCTGTCTACATTATCAGTGGAGAGCCGCGTGCGCTTATCTGTCAGCACACCACCAGCAGCGCTGAACACACGTTCAGACAGAACGCTGGCTGCGGGGCATGACAAGATCTCCAAGGTGTAAGTGGCTAGCTCCGGCCATTTATCCAGATTGGAAGCCCAAAAAGAGCAAGGGTCCAGTGACACAGTCGTGGCTTCAATGTTTACTTGGAGATACGCCTGTCTCTAGGCGTTGACTATGTGTCAGACTTCTTGTCTCCTGTGGCCTTGCAAAGGATGGGCTAAAAAAGTGGTGAAATGATTCCGCAAAATTGATGTTACCAGCAGATACTGTGGTTCTGTTACGGTTTGAGTGCTGAACACTTGACGGTCCCACGGTTGGCAAGTTGGAACTGTGAGATTCACTACGTGCACCACTGGTATTTTGTGGAAAAGCACATGTAAGATTCTGCAACAGTCTCTGCTGATACTCCTGCATGCGTGCATCCCTTTCTATGGCAGGAATAATTTCTGCAAATTTACTTTTGTACCGAGGATCTAACAGTGTGGCAACCCAGTAGTCAGGATTATTTCTAATTCTCACAATTCGAGGGTCATGTTGCAGGTAGTGCAGCAAGAAGGCACTCATGTGTGTTGCGCATCCAGGAGCACCAAGTCCCTGTTGTGTTGGTGGCGAGGTAACAATCATGCTTCCTTCCTCTGTCCTCTCCCCCCAACCTCGCACAACAGAAATGTGATCAAGGTCTCCCTCATCTGATGAGTCTTCCATCAGTTCGTCCTCCACTTCTTCCTGGGCTCCTGCACCTTCCTCACTAGTTTGGCTGCTACCATGCGCCCTGGTAAAACCATCTCCCCCACCCTCACATGCCTGCCGCCTTGGTGCTGCCGACCGTCTGGACCTTGCAGATGTTAGCACTTCCGCATACAACTCCTCCTCCTCTACTTCCTCCACCTCCTCTTGTGCCACCACCTGACTCCGAATTCTGTTTAACATGTGCTCCAGCATGTAAATCACCGGAATAGTCATGCTGATAATGGCATCGTCAGCACTAAACATCTTCGTCGCCATTTCAAAACTGTGCAGAAGGGTGCATAGGTCCCTGATCTGAGACCACTCCTCCAGCGTGATTTGCCCCACCTCTGAATCTCGTTGGCCCAGGCTATACGTCAGAACGTATTGCACCAGGGCTTGTCGGTGCTGCCACAGTCGCTGCAACATGTGCAGAGTTGAATTCCACCGGGTAGGCACATCGCATTTTAGCCGGTGAAGTGGCAGGCCCAACGACTTCCTTAGAGATGTAAGTCGCTGAGCTGCGGGATGCGAACGGCGGAAGTGAGCACACAGCAACCGTGCCCTCTGCAGAAGGCCATCTAGTCTGGGATAGTGGGCTAAAAATTGCTGGACAACCAGGTTCAACACGTGAGCCATACAAGGCACGTGTGTGACATTGCCCCGGCGAAGGGCCGCACCCAGGTTTGCAGCATTGTCGCACACGGCCTTCCCTGGTTTCAGGTCCAGTGGAGACAACCATTCATGAAATTGGTTCTCCAGAGCTGACCACAACTCCTCAGCTGTGTGACTCACATTTCCAAGACATTTCAATGTAAAAACCGCCTGATGACGTTGAGCCCTACTGCCAGCATAGTAAGGAGGTGTGCAGGATCCCTTCTGCGCAGTTAGAAAGCTTGTGGCATGACCAGACAGGCTTTGGGTGCAGGTGGAGGACCGAGAGGAGGTTGAGGAGGCAGAAGCAGTGGAGGAACTTTGACATAAAGAGGATTGACGCACAACCCGTGGGGACGGCAAGACTTGGACAGCAGCCCCTTGTCCTGCTGTCACCATAGTTACCCAGTGCCCAGTCAGCGACATGTAACGCCCCTGTCCATGCCTACTCGTCCAAGTATCTGTGGTGAAATGCACCCTGTCACACACAGAGTTTCTCAAAGAAGCGGTGATGTTGTGTGCGACATGCTGGTGGAGCGCAGGCACACCTTTCTTTGAGAAGTAGTGCCGACTGGGCATCTGGTACTGGGGCACTGCGACGGACATAAGGTCTCGAAAATCCTCTGTGTCCACCAGGCGGAAAGGCAGCATTTCTGTAGCCAAGAGCTTGCAGATGGTGAAATTCAACCTCTTAGCTTTCTCATGGCTAGGAGGAAATGGTCTTTTACTTGTCCACATCTGAGGAACCGAGGGCTGGCTATTGTGCTTAGACGGGGTTGATAAGGGTGTCCCCGGCAAACTGCCGGTCTGTGAGGAAGATGCAGGCGGACATGTTAGGTTGCCTTGATCCAAAGGTGGTGCTATCGATGTCGGACAGCGCTCAACACCAGCTGGTGTTACCACCTCCAAAGAAAATGATGACCTGCCAATCACGCTGGCTGTTGCGGGTAAAGAGGTGGCAGGTCTGCGCCCCAAAACAGGTGTGACTGCTGTCCCCCCAGTCACAGAGGATGAAGAGGCCACGGATGCACAAGATATGGCAGACGGTGGTTGGCCCGGCCGGCTAGGCCGCATTGTAGCACACTGAGCTTCCCACTGCAACTTTTGCTTCATGTCCATGTGCCGGTTCATGCATGAAGTACTCAAACTATGTATTTTTTGGCCTCTACTTAGCTTTTGCTGACAAATGTTACAGATAACACGAGTTGGGTCATCTTTATCGATCTGAAAAAATGCCCAGGCTATGCAAGGCTTAGCACCCATGCGACCTGAAGAGCCACCACGACTTGTGGTGAGAGGCAGAGTTGTGTTTGAGGATGCAGTTGTTGACGTGCTTCCAGTACTACGTCTCTGTCCAGGAAGGCGCAACCTGACCTCGTCATCACTAGCATCTTCCTCCACCTCCTCTGCTGACCTCATCTCTTGGCTGACTGTGGGTTGACAGTAAGTGGGATCTCCAACCTCATCATCATCACCCTGTGCATTATCACACCCGTCGTCCTCAGAGCCAACCTGTTCCTGCCCTGACAAAAAACTAAAGTTGTCGCTCCAATCAGGTATTTGAGTCTTATCATCGTCTTCCTCATTGTCTCCACCAACAGGAGTTACAGTTTGGGAATGAGGGTCTACATTATGGTCAGAACCTTCTTCGTCTGGTCCTGGATCCGACTCATAAAGATTCTGGGCATCAGTGCAGATCATTTCCTCGTCTGGATTCACAGAAGCGCTGGAGTTGACCTCTGATTCCCAGGCTATAGTATGAGTAAACAGCTCTGCAGACTCAACCATCTGTTCTACCTCATACTCAGACGGGCAGCTGGAGATTTGGGAGCTGTGAGGAAGCAAGTGCGATTGGGGTGACACCTTTGAGGACTGGAGTATTTGTGATGTTGAAGTTGATGTGGAGGAGAGCCCACTTAAAGGAGCACTTGATATCCGTTGAAGCACCTGCTGTTTTTGTGCCTCATCTGGAATTTGTAGCGATTGGCGTGGCCGTAAGAAAGGGATCTTATCACATTGTCCGCTAAAAGAAGTAGACATTTTAGTTTGGCTGGAAGATGGTCTTTCTTCTGCAGATGTTACTGTTGCTTTAACACCTACCCCACGGACACAACCTTTTTTCCCCTTCCCAACACGCCTATTCCCCTTTCCACCAGCAGCAGGCCTTTTTCCACTCATTTTGGTGGTTAACTAATTCACAACTCTGGAGTTGTTTGCACAAAAAAACAATGGATGGGAACCGAGCAGAGCTGAGTGGCCAAACTGTGGTATTAGGCCAAAACTATTGGCTGGGTTAGATGCAGAAAAAAATTATATTCAATTTGCAACCTGATGGAGGTCTGTATAGATGGACTAATAGAACAAGTCCCACACACAGCTAGAAGGCCAAATATTTTTTCAGAGGTAGATGCAGAAAAAAATTATATTCAGTTTGCAACCTTATGGAGGTCAGTATAGATGGACTAATAGAACAAGTCCCACACACAGCTAGAAGGCCAAATATTTTGTCAGAGGTAGATGCAGAAAAAAATTATATTCAGTTTGCAACCTTATGGAGGTCAGTATAGATGGACTAATAGAACAAGTCCCACACACAGCTAGAAGGCCAAATATTTTGTCAGAGGTAGATGCAGAAAAAAATTATATTCAGTTTGCAACCTTATGGAGGTCAGTATAGATGGACTAATACAACAAGTCCCACACACAGCTAGAAGCCAAATATTTTTTCAAAGCTAGATGCAGAAAAAAATTATATTCAATTTGCAACCTGATGGAGGTCAGTATAGATGGACTAATAGAACAAGTCCCACACACAGCTAGAAGGCCAAATATTTTTTCAGATGTAGATGCAGAAAAAAATTATATTCAGTTTGCAACCTTATGGAGGTCAGTATAGATGGACTAATAGAACAAGTCCCACACACAGCTAGAAGGCCAAATATTTTTTCAGAGGTAAATGCAGAAAAAAATATATTCAGTTTGCAACCTGATGGAGGTCTGTATAGATGGATTAATAGAACAAGTCCCACACACAGCTAGAAGCCCAATATTTTTTTAGAGGTAGATGAAGAAAAAAATATATGCAGTTTGCAACCTGATGGAGGTCTGTATAGATGGATTAATAGAACAAGTCCCACACACAGCTAGAAGCCCAATATTTTTTCAGAGGTAGATGCAGAAAAAAATATATTCAGTTTGCAACCTGATGGAGGTCTGTATAGATGGATTAATTGAACAAGTCCCACACACAGCTAGAAGCACAATATTTTTTCAGAGGTAGATGAAGAAAAAAATATATGCAGTTTTCAACCTGATGGAGGTCAGTATAGATGGACTAGTACAACAAGTCCCACACACAGCTAGAAGCCTAATATTTTTTCAGAGCTAGATGCAGAAAAAAATTATATTCAATTTGCAACCTGATGGAGGTCAGTATAGATGGACTAATAGAACAAGTCCCACACACAGCTAGAAGGTCAAATATTTTTTCAGAGGTAGATGCAGAAAAAAATTATATTCAGTTTGCAACCTTATGGAGGTCAGTATAGATGGACTAATAGAACAAGTCCCACACACAGCTAGAAGGCCAAATATTTTTTCAGAGGTAGATGCAGAAAAAAATTATATTCTGTTTGCAACCTTATGGAGGTCAGTATAGATGGACTAATAGAACAAGTCCCACACAGCTAGAAGGCCAAATATTTTTTCAGAGGTAGATGCAGAAAAAAATTATATTCAGTTTGCAACCTTATGGAGGTCAGTATAGATGGACTAATAGAACAAGTCCCACACACAGCTAGAAGGCCAAATAGTTTTTCAGAGGTAGATGCAGAAAAAAATATATTCAGTTTGCAACCTGATGGAGGTCTGTATAGATGGATTAATAGAACAAGTCCCACACACAGCTAGAAGCCCAATATTTTTTCAGAGGTAGATGAAGAAAAAAATATATGCAGTTTGCAACCTGATGGAGGTCAGTATAGATGGACTAGTACAACAAGTCCCACACACAGCTAGAAGCCCAATATTTTTTCAGAGCTAGATGCAGAAAAAAATTATATTCAATTTGCAACCTGATGGAGGTCAGTATAGATGGACTAATAGAATGATGCTATGCCCAAAAGATTTTACTTCACTAGGTGCAGTAAAAAAATTGGTATTCTATACACAGGTGGTATATCTTGCAACACAGATAGGCTACTCCACTGACTAACACACTCTGCAATAGGCCAAAAAGCATTAGCTTTGCTAGATTCAGCCAAATGCTGTGAAAAAAACTTGCACAGCACTGGCACAGACCTGCCTGGCAAAAACTGATAGGAACTGATGTAACCTAGTCCTGAAAAGGACTCCAATTACAATTAGTCTTTACTCCCACAATCTATCTATTTAAGAGCACAGACCTGCCTGATAAAAGTCGTAGGAAATGCTGTAACCTAGTCCTTAAAAGGACTGCAATCACAACTATTCCCTACTCCCAAGCTATCTGTAGATTTGTGCGAAAATTGGCTTGAAATTAACAAGGTATAGCGCACACAGCAACAGTGGTGCCGTCTAACACGCAGCTGCAGCAGTGAGAAAATGGTGGCGACGGGGAAAATGGCTTGGTCTTATAGGGCAAGGACATGTGACATACACTGCCAATGACACATGCCCTTGCTTGTGTGAAAAAAAGCACTTCGCTCCGTGTGTGCGCTGCTGATAGGTTGACAGATTGCACCTCCCCACTGCAAATGCGGGAAAGAGAAAAAAAAATGGAGATCTTCATTGTTCCTGCAGAGATCCATCCCCTGCCCCTCCCCCCACCCCGCTGTACACTCAAACTGCGTATTAACATTAATTTTCATCATTACTGAGAAAAAATCCAGTTATGATTTTGGTGCACGAACAGTTATCGAACATAACCTCGAACAGCCGAATTTTTCTCAAATTGTTCGTGTTCGCTGAACGGCTCGAACACCGCCCAAAACAGCTCGAATTTGAGATTGGCGAACAGTTCGAGTAGAACAACGCTCATCTCTAACCGCGATCTCTGGTGCCATATAGCCTCTGCAAATGTGTCTTCACTAAAATGGTGCCAATATCACGCTATGCAGGCGCCATTTAAAAAAAGTACGTGTATATGTATATACATACCCTTTTTTTTTTTTTTTCTTCAAAAGTCAGTCAGTTATCCCCTTCATTTCCTTTTGGCAGAGTTTTGTGAAAGCTGGGTGAGCGCTCTACAAACCTGTAACAGCTCCATGATGGTGGTGACTGCTCTGCCGTGGATAGTGAAGGGCCCGAGGGGGGCAGAGCAGTCACTTGTGTCACATTATGCCCTCTCTGGACCTCATCTATCTATTTAGGGAAATAAGCACATTCCATATCCCCATAGGTGAAAGGTTTTGGAGACTTGTCCGCAGTGCTCATACGTTCTCCCATACCAGCTTGTTACCCCCCATCGTCCTCGTGTTCGGAGGGCTTCCCAATGTCACATGTGGTCTCTTCCGTCAACAGCAGCATATTTTCCATGCGGCTTATTAGGCTCAAAGGCTCCGGCCAGCCCCAGCCCCAGACTGATCTGCCATCTCTGCGTCTGAATGTTGCATCCTGCCGACTACGCCAAATGTAATTCAGGTGCCGGAATGCAACGCACAGAGACACAAGGCAAGAACAGTCGGAGATAATTATAAACAATTTATATATATAGAACAGGTATTCTGAACAAGGGGATAGCAACAAGGGTATTGAACGGTAATTTGAAATATTAGCAAAGTACGAAGTCTCTCAAAGTAATGTGGTGCACCCAGTCAGGGGAGTCACCACGTCAGTTCTTTAGCTCTGTATATGACCCTAGTGAGGGTCACTGGTTATTCCCGCTAGGCTGAAAGTCTTTTCGGGACAAAATCAATTAAAGCAAGTTTAGCTTCTTCCGCCCCAACTGTTCCCCTCTCTCAACCTAAGTACCCAAACCCAACTGGCCCCGGTACCGTGAGTGAACAGTAGAAGTGACGGCCCTGTTCACGTATGCAGCTCCTCTGCTTTCACTGGCGTGACTTTCCTGGCTCAGCAGTCTCCCAACTCCTCTCTTCCTGGACGTTGGAGGCAGTCTCTCAAGCCGTGGATAGGGGGGTCCAGACCTCGTCTGTCGGTGGGCGACGTTGGGTTCCGCGAATTCACTCAGCACTGCAAGCAGGTTCCGACTCTCCTCAGTAGGCACAGCACTCGGGTCACATCTGTGAGGGATCCGGAGCTCGTCCACCGGTGCCCGGCTGTGGCACCTCGCAGGCCTCTGGCTTAGGCCTGCCACGCGGGGCTTCTCAACACGCAGGGAGCACGTCTCCTCCTCTCTGCTGCTTGGCACCAAAAACCCCTCAGGCTTGGCGCGCTGGCCTCTTGTACCTTGGAACTCCTTCCTGGAAGTCACCTGACTGGGTCCAGCGTCTAAATCTGCTCCCCCTTCAACTTCCCTTGCACATCTTTGTTCCGCATAACTGCGCCTGACCAGCAGATGGCGATCTCTCTTCATTTTTGAAGCATCCTGTAAGAATCCTCTTAGAGGCTCTTTTGTCTCCATTACAAAAGAACTCCAGGAAATGAATCCAGAAGAGAAAATGAGAAAACCCCTGAAAAGATAGCAAACCTAATGCTAGCATAACTCACCACTACAGAACATGGAACTGTAATAAACAGCAAGGCACTGAGCAGGGAGCAGGATTATATAGCCCACGTAATGATTACCTCTCAGTCATCCTCAGACAGTCACTCCCTACTTTCCTGCACAGCAGAATGAACACAATTACATCATTACTTAGTACCAGACAAAGCAGTGTCCTGCGTTGCCTGCCAACTGGGGAGATCAGTGACGGACACGGCGTTTTGTGTCCTCACACATCCTACAACACCAAAACGTGATGCTTGAAAAGATTGAGACAGTCTCCGTGCATGCATAGTAGCTCTGCTTCCAGGATCAGGACAATGGGCACGGCTTGCGATCGAAGTAGCGCAGCACCGGACCTGCTCTATTCCCAGGTGGGAGCACAGAACCATGATTTCTAACAGCAATGGGCTCTTTCCCTGTCCTTTCCCTGTCCTTCAAGCTAGGAGAACCCTAGGCAATCCCTGTTCCCCAGATTTCCCCTGATGGTGGAGATGCTGGAGTCTCATACCTTGCTATATTCCTGTATGCACGCTGATCTATTTCCATCCCCACCCAGAGCGGTATGGGACAGAAGTGTATAGAATAACACAAATCTGACAAACAGTGGAAATAGCCAGGGATAAAAGAAAACTACAATCATACAAACACACTAAGAAAACAACAGAGTGGAAATCAAGGGAGCAACGTAGTGAAGAAAAATTCCAGCCTCTGCCATGATATGAAATATTAAAACATGACTTTTCATTATGTTTTTTAAAAATATGTTAGAACAAAATATTATAATAAAATCAGGGAGACAACAAGAGGGGCAAATGGGTGGGGGGAAAAAAGGGGACACAGGTCTATGCATTTCAAGCTGAACGCTCTTAATCCTGACAATGTGTGTGTCCAAGTCAGGAGAATATATAGGGAACAGGAAGAGAAAAAAACACAAATGTAATACATGATGTAATTAGATACAGACTTTGGATTCATTGCATAATAATGAGCATGCGCACAGATTAGGCATGTAAAAAATCACTCATGGATCAAAGGAAAAAAAATTAAAATTAAAAAGAAAAAATATATATTTTTTAGGCAAACACATATAGGCAAATTGTACACAGTAAATTCAACAATGGTGTTCATATTAGTATAGGATACGAGATACCCCAAGGGCTTGAACTATAAAATAGATCTTTTGTATTTACACTAAATGCTTCCTGTTTGTCATTAGGATGTTGTCTCCTATACTAATACGAACACCCTTGTTGAATTTAGTGTGTTCAATTTACCTGTATGTGTTTGCCTTAAAAAAAAAAAAAAAATGTATTTTTTTCCCCTTGATCTATGAGTGCATTTTTCCATGCTTACTCTGTGCACATGCTCATTATTATGCAACTAGATGGTGGCCCGATTCTAATGCATCGGGTATTCTAAAATATGTATGCGGCCGACCGGGCGCAATTAGCAGAGCGGTGTTTAAATTTGGCGCCAAAATCGCTGATTGGTCGCGGCCACCACAAGGTCTGTGTCTAATTACATCATGTGTTTCATTTGTGTTATTTTCTCTTTCTGTTCCCTATATATTCTCCTGACTTGGACACACACATTGTCAGGATTAAGAGTGTTCAGCTCAAAACGTGTATACCTGTGTCCCCCTTTTTTTCCTCCACATTCTCCCCCTTTTTTTGTCTCCCAGATTTTATTGAAATGTTTTGTTCTTGCATACTTAAAAAAAACGTAATTAAAAGTCTTGTTTTAATATTTCATATCATGGCGGATGCAGGAATTTTTCTTCTCTATGTTGCTCTCTGCCCAGAAGCTAGTCTGGAGTCCATGATAGAGGCATTTCTTCCACACTTGGTGAGCTGAACTTCCCCTCCCCCTTTTCTCCCATTTTTCCTTTGGAAATCAAGGGAACCTTAGGAGGGACAAACCAAATGGGAAAGAGGATTAGGATTAACACACAATACCAAATCCACACAGATATCGCTTGTTAACAACACCAACAAGACGGCTACTAATTCAGAACTCTCCTTCACCATCAAACCAGGAAGTTGTAAACTATCACCAGCAATTCCCTAGTGCAAGAGGTGAGAATATGTAGCTGAGAGGAGTAGCAAACAAGAGGTGAGCATATATAGCTGAGAGGAGTAGCAAACAAGAGGTGAGCATATATAGCTGAGAGGAGTAGCAAACAAGAGGTGAGCATATATAGCTGAGAGGAGTAGCAAACAAGAGGTGAGCATATATAGCTGAGAGGAGTAGCAAACACAGAGCAGATGAAACCATTCAGTGCAGAGAGCTCCAGGAGACAGAACTGATTAACCCTTGCAATAACAGAACAAGGAAGACCTGCACAGCTAAAGGGAAGGTGAAGCACATCTAATACGTGCAGGGGTATGTGTCACCAGATGCCATGATCTTCTGGCCCCTTTCTGTCAAGGTATCCCTGTGACATAGTATTACAATTTGGTACTCGTTCTTGTACTCCAATTCTAATAATTCAACTTTGCCCATATTAAAACAAACATGATAGAGAGCACCAAAATAACCTCGATAAACCATATCTGTGCACCGAGTACTTATGAGCTCACTAACTGAGAAGCCGACGTGACATAACATGCAGGGAAGAAAAGAAATACTGTGCTTGTTGAGAGTTTGGAGAAGTCTAGACAGAAAAAAGAAAGGTTACTACAGATCTTTAAGAAATACAGCGCAGTGATCAAACATGGAAGACGAAATCAATTACAAAGGGAAGATAGCCACAGAGTTTATTAATGAGCCAATACATAGAGCAGAAGGCCATGGGTTACAGATACTGAAATAACTACACAGACAGAGAAGAAAGTGAAAGGTCACAAAGACTGAACAAAGAATAAATCAGACTGTGTAGGTAGAATAATAGCAGAGGCCATACCAGGTTCAAGATTTTATTATATTTTTTTTAATTTACAAGGACATGAACTTGTAAACTCCAGCTACCTACAGGTGAAGGTTCACGAGTAACAATATAAGATCAAAGTCACAAGCCGTAAAAGTACAGTCAAAAGTTGTAATTGAAACCATACTTGAGTTGAAGACTCACTGTAGAATCATATAATATTGTAATTTTTAGTGATCAATTAATCGTTATAAGGACAATGAATCAAACTGGAGAAATTGAAATACTTAGTTAGTTTTAGGCCTTATTACATGATAACATTTTGTTGTTCAAGCACTCCTAAAGGGGTTTTCCACTTAAAAAGTAGTCCCCAAATGGTAAAATTTGTGCAAAAAGTTAAAAACAAAATCAGATAGCAATCACACGCTCCAGGTCCCTCACTTGTTTTATGCCACTGTTTCTGTTTCAGTGTTTTAGCTGCTGCCATAACATCACGTTGACTTCAACCAATCATTGGACTCAACGACTTACGCTGTCTACATTGGCAGAGCCACTAACCTCTATGATTGGCTGCAGTAACGATGTGAGCTGTCGATGTGCTGTAGCCAAAAACAGAGACAGGTGCAGCAGAAGCTGGTGCTGGACTATGGTAGGGGGTGTACTATCTGATTTTATTATTTTACACAAGTTCTATTATTTGTGGATTTGTAGTATTGGGAAACCCTTTTAAGGACTACAGCTGCTATTTGGCAATTTTAACCCCTTCCCGACATGCACCGTATATATACGTTAATGCGGTCGCGCAGGCCCTCGCTGAGCGCCGCCACGATCAGGTGCAGATGTCATCTCTATGTGAGAGCTAACACCCTGCAGCAATGCCCACAATCACTGCTAGCACCCATCGCTGGCATTTAACGCCTGTGATGCCGCTGTCAATAGTGACAGCGACATCGCAGGGCATCACAGAGGGAGTGAACTCAATGCGATCCCATTGTGCTGATATTCTCCATGATGATCCCCGGTCCCAAGATGACAGCAAGGTCCTTCAAGGTCCTGCAGGAAGGTGGCCTGTCAGTGCCTGCTCAGCTATTTCCTGCCTGTCAGATGCTGATCTGATGCTCTGCAGCGCAGAAGCATTGCAGACTATTAGATCAGATATCAGGGCAGAGAATGTTGATGTTCCATACTGGGCAATGTGAAACGGTGAAAACATTTTTAATAAATTATAAAAATATTAAGAAAAAATCACAAATTAATGAACAAAAAAAAAATATATTAATCCAATAAATACAATTATCTGTGTAAACAAAAAGTGCACATATTTGCTACCCGAAACGACCCTACCTATAAAACTATCCGATTAGTTAATCTCTTCAGTGAGCAGAACACCATAAAAAGTAAATGAAAAACAAGGCAAAAAACGATGCTTTATTATCATACCGCCGAACAAAAAGTGGAATGAAATGCGATCAAAAAGACAAATGAAAATAAAAATGGTACCGCTGAAAACATCATCTTGTACTGCAAAAAACAAGCCACGATACGGGTCAGTCAGCGAAAAATAAAAAAGTTACAGCTCTCAGAATAAAGCGATGCAAAAATAATAATTTTTTCTATAAAATAGTTTTTATTGTGTAAAAGCGCCAAAACATAAAAAAAAAATATAAATGTGGTATCACTGTAATCATACCGAAACCGAAGAATAAAGCTGCATTATCAATTTTACCACACGAAGAACGGCATAAAAAATCCCAAAAAAACGATTCCTAAATTGTTGGTTTTTGTTCATTCTGCCTCCCAAAAAATGTAATACAAAACGATCAAAAGATGTAATGTGCTGGAAAATGGTACCAATAAAACGTAAATTTGTCCGGCAAAAAACTAATTGTCACATGACTCTGTCAACAGAAATATGGAAAAATTATAGCTATTTAAATACGGCGGTGCAAAAACTTGTTTTTACAATAAAAAGGGTCTTTTTAGTGTGTGACAGTTGCCAGTCATAAAAACCTGATATAAATCTGTTATCGCTGTAACCCCAAGAATAAAGTTGCCTAATCACTTATACAGCATGTGCAAAAAATAAATAAAACTAATTCTTCACCGTCTGTTGATTTGTTCATTCTGCCTCCCAAAGATCGCAGTAAGTCTCAGCTCACATTTACCCTGCGCTCTGCACTGAGCGCTTGTACAGGGGTTTCCGTGTAAATCTCTGAAATATGTGATTCAGACGGAAACCCCGGCAGAAGATTCCCTATAATCAGATTGAGGCATTGTGGAAGCTGTCTGGCCTATGATCCAGCGGTGTTCGTCTCTTCATTAGGCGTGCATAAAAGTGCCATCGGCCACAGTTTTGTGCACTTCTGAAAAGAAGGACAATGCTGAAAAGAGGCTAGATGGGATGGAGTCCAGAGTAACTCTGCTGCCTCATTATAGTGAATCGATCCCTCTGGGGTTTCATCTGAATCATGTCACTCAGAGATTTAGATGGAAACCTCGAGATAAGTGCTCAGCGTATGGCACAGGATAAATGTGATCCTAAAAGTTATGCAAAATGTTCCTAATAAAAGCTTCAACTCCATTCACAAAAAGCAAGTCCCCATTCAGGTCCATCATCTGTTAATCGAAATATAGGGGGCTTCCAGGTTACTGGTAGCACAAAGACTCTGGAAAAAATAAATTTCTCACTCTCCAAAAGAAATTCAGTGAATTCTGCGCTCCCAAATTCAAATGTCCCCCTCCCTTCTGAGCTCCACAGTGTGCCTAAACCGCTGTTGGCGTCCATATGTTTGGCATTGTTGTAGAGATGAGAGCCTGTTTAATTTACGGGTGCATGTCTCCAGAAGCACGAGCTGGGCATAACGTACTGGTCACTAAAACGTTTTGGTCACTACAACAACAGTTTGCAATCTTCACTTAGCAACATCCACTGCTGCTTGTTTCTGGAGTACACTCATGGAGTCAAAATTGTCACTACACCTGAAGATAATTTCACAAAGGGGTATAATTTCCAAAATGGGGTCACTTGAAGGGGATTTTGCTCTTCTAGCAAGTAGGGGCTCTTTATATGAAGTCCGCAAACTATTCTAGGATAATCTGCGCTCCAGGAGGCAAAAGGCTCTCTGTCCCTCCCGAGTCTCGCCGTGTGGCTAAGCAATATTGCACAGCCACATATGGGGTATTTCTACATTCAGCAGAAATTGTGGGACAAATTTTGGTGCCATTTTTACCCATTTTCCAGTGTGAAAATGTAAAATCTGTGGCTAAAACTAATTTTTTGTGGTAAAAATGTAATTATTTTTACACCTGTGGTGTCAATATGATCTCCTAAATGAATTCATTGAGAGGTCTAGTTTGTAAAATGGGGTCACTTATGGGGGTTCGACTCATATGGCTCTTCTGCCAATGTGACATAGCACCCTCAAACCAGTCCAGCAAAATCTCAACTCCAATATGGCGTTATTCCTTTCTGAGCTTTGCACTATACCTCAAAAGTAGTTTTCTACCACATATGGGGTATCTGCATACTCAGGAGAAATTGCACAACAAATATTGGGGTCCATTTTCTCCTGTTACCCTTGTGAAAATTCAAAATTTAAGGATAAAAAATATTCTTGCTGGAAAATGTGATTTTTTTATTTTCACGGCTCAACGATATAAACTTTTGTGATGCACCTAGGATGTCAAGGTGCTCTCCACACTAATAAATAAGTTCCGTGAGGGGTCTAGCTTCCAAAATGGTGACACTTGTGAGGGTTTTCCACTGTTTAGGCACATCAAGGGCTCTCAAAAAGTGACATGGCGTCCACTAAATATTCCAGTCAAATGGCAATTCTACCCTTCCAAGCCCTGCCGTGCACCCAAACAATAGTTTTCCTCCACATATTGGGTAACAGCGTACTCAGGAGAGTGGGAAAAATTACATTTTTTTTTCATGGCTCAACATTATAAACTTCTGTGAAGCACCTGGGGGTTAAAGGTGCTCACCACACATCTAGATAAGTTCTCTGAGGGGTCAAGTTTCCAAAATGATGTCACTTATGGGTGGTTTCCACTGTTTAGGCACATCAGGGGCTCTCTGTTACGCACACGCCCGGACTGACTGGCATGAGCATGATTAGTGATGCCACTGAACCATGAACCGAGGAGTGCCTGGAGGGGCGTAACTAAGTATCAACTCGGTCCGACCAAGGTCACACAGTGGCTCAGTCGACTCCGTGAACCAGGGAGGAACCGAGCAGATGGACCAGGTGCTACTCCAGGTCAGACCCCGGTCACAGCTGTTGACCCACACCGGGGAATGCAGGTACAGGCAGGTTAGGCTGGCATACAGACAGGTGGGTACTGGCAGGCACGGCTAGTATGCAGACAGGTGGGTATTGGCAGGCATGGCTGGTATGCAGACAGGTGGGCACTGGCAGGTACGGCTGGCATGCAGACAGGTGGGCACTGGCAAGCATGGCTGGCATGCAGACAGGCGGGTACTGGCAGGTAGGAACGCAGGCAGGATAGGGACCAGTACACACAGGAACGGAGCCGCAGGTGCAGTAGACAAGCAGAGCAGAGCAAAACCCGCAGATGCGGTAGACAAGCAGAGCAGAGCAAAACCCGCAGGTGTGGTAAATGAGCAGAGAAAAACCCGCAGGTGCAGTAGACAAGCAGAGCAGAGCAAAACCCGCAGGTGCGGTAGACAAGCAGAGCAGAGCAAAACCCGCAGATGCGGTAGACAAGCAGAGCAGAGCAAAACCCGCAGATGCGGTAGACAAGCAGAGCAGAGAAAAACCCGCAGGTGCGGTAGACAAGCAGAGCAGAGCAAAGACTGCAGGTGCGGTAAACAAGCAGAGCAGAGCAAAACCGCAGGTGCGGTAAACAAGCAGAGCAGAGCAAAACCCGCAGGTGTGGTAGACAAGCAGAGCAAAACCCGCAGGTGCGGTAGACAAGCAGAGCAGAGCAAAACCCGCAGGTGCGGTGAGCAAGCTGAGCAGAGCGAAACCGCAGGTGCGGGGAACAAGCTGAGCAAAGCGAAACCACAGGTGCGGTGAACAAGCTGAGCAGAGCGAAACTGCCGGTGCGGTGAACAAGTAGAGCGAAACCACCGGTGCGGTGGACAAGTAGAGCGGAGCGAAACAGCAGGTGCGGTGGACAAGCAGAGCAGAGCAAAACTGCAGGTGCAGTGAACAAGCAGAGCAGAGCAAAACCGCAGGTGCGGTGAACAAGCAGAACCAGATACAAACAAGGTACTTACAATGAAGTAGCGAGTGTACACAAAACTCTCAAACAGAAGTTCAGAGACAACAAGTTGGAGTTAGGTGCAGGTTCAGACACTGCAGGAAAACGGAAGGTTCGGACATAGAGAGAAACAGGTAACGGGCTAGGACACAGTTCAGACAGGAACTGAACCAGGAATAAGATACAGGAACGAGCCTGGCAACTCAGCCCCCAGGGTGGCGGAGACAGACTAGAAGTCACAGATACAGGTAACAGGCCTGGGTATACAGCCCCCTGGGGTGGAAACAGACAAGATACAGGACCTGGCAACTCAGTTGCACAGAACACACTGAATGAAAGTGTTGCTCAGGCCCCCCTACTGGGTGGAGGGGGTTTAAGTATCCAGTGACTCACAGCAATAGGCTGGGGAGGCATTAGGAGTGTGCACACAGTAACTATAGGAATCAGGCAGTAGCCGCGCCGCCGCCCTAAGACTATCAGACAAGAGACACAGCAGGTACTGGAGCAAAGTGTGCAGCCTGGATTGATAGGTAAGATGGCGGTCTTGCATGGTGGGAGGTGGTAAGCCATGCCAGCATGCCGCCAGGGATGTTACACTCTCCAAATGCAACATGGCGTTCGTTAATTATTCCAGCAAATTTTACATTCAAAAAGTCAAATGGCGCTCCTTCCCTTCCAAGCCCTGCCATGCACCCAAGCAGTAGTTTTCTCCCAAATATGGGGTGTGAAGATCTGAGATTGTGTGTTTTAATTATCACCTAGGCAGGTTAACAATGCAACAATATTTTATTCCTTACATCCATGGTAATACAGCAATTCAAGGTAAATGTCCCAAATACAATTGTCTCAGTCCACAAGATTCCCTTCCCGGGGCGGTAGTTCCACTGCCTTTGTGCCAGGCAATATTCACTGTCCCCCAACTTTTGGTTGACCCAAAGATTTTGTATCTCCAGCCAGTATAGTCTGAAGTCACAGTCCATGATCCTCCATATGACAGATAAAACTATAGAAGCAAAGATAGTCGAACTGTCCTTTCAGAAAGTTTATCAAATCCAGACGACAGATCCCACAACTGTAGCTCATTTCTCCAGACCAGTTGGAAGCCGAACTCTACTCCATAAGCTATCGATCCATCCATGGTCCAGGTCCTCAGACTACACTGTGTGCAGAATTATTAGGCAAGTTGTATTTTAGAGGATTATTTTTATTATTAATCAACAACTATGTTCTCAATCAACCCAAAAGACTCATAAATATCCAAGCTTAATATTTTTGGAAGTTGGAGTGTTTTTTTTTTAGATTTGGCTATCTTAGGAGGACATCTGTTTGTGCAGGTAACTATTACTGTGCAGAATTATTAGGCAACTTAATAAAAACCAAATATAATCCCATCTCACTTGTTTATTTTCACCAGGTAAACCAATATCAGTGCACAAAATTTAGAAATAAACAATTCTGACATGCAAAAACAAAAACCAAAAAAATTAGTGATCAATATAGCCACCTTTTTTTATGATGACACTCAACAGCCTTCCATCCATAGATCAGTTGCTTGATCTGTTTTCGATCAACATTGCGTGCAGCAGGCACCACAGCCTCCCAGACACTGTTCCGAGAGGTGTACTGTTTTCCCTCCCTGTAGATCTCACATTTTATGATGGACCACAGGTTCTCTATGGGGTTCAGATCAGGTGAACAAGGGGGCCATGTCATTATTTTTTCTTCTTTTAGACTTTTACTGGCCAGCCACGCTGTGGAGTAGTTGGATGCATGTGATGGAGCATTGTCCTGCTTGAAAATCATGTTTTTCTTGAACGATGCCGACTTCTTCCTGTACCACTGCTTGAAGAAGTTGTCTTCCAGAAACTGGCAGTAGGTCTGGGAGTTGAGCTTCACTCCATCCTCAACCCGAAAAGGTCCCACAAGTTCATCTTTGATGATACCAGCCCATACCAGTTCGCAACCACCACCACCTTGCTGGCGTCTGAGTCGGAGTGGAGCTCTCTGCTCTTTATTGATCCAGCCTCTAGCCCATCCATCTGGCCCATCAAGAGTCACTCTCATTTCATCAGTCCATAAAACCTTTGAAAAATCAATCTTAAGATATTTCTTGACCCATTCTTGACGTTTTATCTTATGTTTCTTGTTCAAAGGTGGTCGTTTTTCAGCCTTCCTTACCTTGGCCATGTTCCTGAGTATCGCATACCTTGTGCTTTTTGATACTCCAGTAACGTTGCAGCTCTGAAATATGGCAAAACTGGTGGCGAATGGCTTCTTGGCAGCTTCACGCTTGATTTTCCTCATTTCATGGGCAGTTATTTTGCGCCTTTTTTGGCCAACATGCTTCTTGCGACCCTGTTGGTTATTTGCCATGAAACGCTTGATTGTTCGGTGATCACGCTTCAAAAGTTTGGAAATTTCAAGACTGCTGCATCCCTCTGCAAGACATCTCACAATTTTGGACTTTTCAGAGCCCTTCAAATCTCTCTTCTGACCCATTTTGCCAAAGGAAAGGAAGTTGCCTAATAATTAGGCACACCTTATATAGGGTGTTGATGTCATTAGTCAACACCCCTCCTCATTACAGAGATGCACATCACCAGATTTACTTAATTGGTAGTTGGCTCTCAAGCCTATGCAGCTTGGAGTAGGACAACATGTATAAAAAGTATCGATGTGATCAAAATACTCATTGGCCTAATAATTCTGCACACAGTGTAGATCCTATCACTTTGACGACATTCCACCCACTTCCCATTAAACATGTGGCTTCCTTTCTCCTTCACTGGGATCAGCCCCCTGAATGGGCAGAACTGCTCTCACCCTCCCCCCAAAACTAAGTTTGCATTAGTGGGGGTATTTTTCTCAGGTCGAACCCATCACCTGGGTCTGCATGTGAGACTCCCTGTGGTGACGGCTCCAGCCGGATCTACTTTCAACACTCACACAATGGGCCTAGTCACCGTTTAAACAATGGTTAGAGGCTCCTGAGATACTAATGAGATTACTGGAATGTTGGACACTTTACAAGTGAAATTAGTGCACATACTGATGAGCACTAATAAAATCACTAATAAAACAACAATAAGATTGATGAAAATCAGTGCTTCGTGCTGGAAAAGTCTTTAGTAAATGGGCAGCTCCTCATATGGGGTATCAGTGTACTCAGGAGAAATTGCACAGCAAATTGCATGGTGCAGTTTCTCCTGTTAACCTTGTGAAAATGCAAAATATGGTGCTATAAAACGTTTGTGTGGGAAAAATTTGATTTTTTTTATGTTCATGGCATGACATTATAAACGTCTGTGAAGCACCTGGGGGCTCAATGTGCTCACTACACATCTTTTCAAGTTCCCTGAGGGAAACAGTTTCCAGAATGGTGTCACTTGTTGGGGGTTTCCACTGTTTAGGCACATCAGCGGCTCTCAAAACGCAACATGGCGTTCGCTAATTATGCCTGCAAATTTTATATTAAAACAATCAAATGGTGCTCCTTCCCTTCCGAGCCCTGCCGTGCACCCAAACAGTGGTTTTCCCCCACATATTGGGTATCTGTGTGCTCATGAGAAATTGCAAAATATATTTGGGGTCCATTTCCTCTTGTTACTCTTGTAAAAGTAAAAAAAATGGGTCCAAAGTAAAATTTTTGTGAAAAAAGTTAAGTATTTATTTTTTCCCTCCACCTTCCATTAATTGCTGTGAAGCACCTGAAGGGTTAATAAACTTATTTAATGTGTTTTTGAGCACCTTGAGGGTGCAGCTTTTAGAATGATGTCACTTTTGGGTATTTTCTGTCATATAGACCCCTCAAAGTCACTTTAAATGTGATGTGGTCCCTAAAAAAAATGGTTTTGGAAATTTTGTTGTAAAAATGAGAAATCGCTGGTCAACTTTTAACCCTTATAACTTCCTAACAAAAAAAAATTGTTTTCAAAATTGTGTTGCTGTAAAGTAGGCATGTGGAAAATGTTATTTATTAACTATTTTGTGTGACATGACTCTCTTATTTAAGGGCATAACAATTAAAAGTTTGAAAATTGGAAAATGTTCACAATTTTCTGCAAATTTCAGATTTTTTCACAAATTAACATAAGTCATATCAAATAAATTTTACCACTATCATGATGTATAATATGTCTCGAAAAAATAATGTCAGAATCAGTGGGATCCATTGAAGTGTTCCAGAGTTGTTCATAAAGTGACAGTGGTCAGAACTTTAAAAAATTGGTCTCGTCAGGAAGGTGAAAACAGGCTTCGGGGTGAAAGCGTTAATTTTGGATCTAAAAAAGGATATTGGCTAAGAAGAGTTGTAACGTTATTTAAATATGTTAAAGACGTGTTGTTATTTTAATCCAAATTAGTATGTATACGTACATTATATATATGTACTGTAGTGCGGCAGTGTTCACACTGTGCGGTAATTAGGCAGTGACCCAGGAAAAGTTCAAATCAAATGCCTTTATTCTCCAGAAACTCACAAAGTAACGGTAATTGGTATCCTCCGGATCGCAGCTGGGCCGTCAAAGTATAGTCCGTTTCTAGACCTTGTTGCCGTGGGTGATTGCACCGCCGTATCACTCTGAGGTGTGTCAGAGTTTTGCCTTCTTGGGCTCTGTGTTCAGGTTGCAGCTTACAACCACGAAACTGACACACCCAAACCTTTTCTGCAGGTTTTTAAGTGAAAACTGTGGACATGAGCCACATGCAAGACCTGGGCTGGAGGGAATGGACCGCCCCACTGCCATCCTGTAGTCCACTCCAAGAATAAATGCCCATGCCGGGTTTTACTAAATCTGCCTTGGTAAAATAGCTTGACCAAGTCCAAACTTACTTTTATTCTGCACTGCAACCACAGCTATGCCTGTGATTGCAATGCACTCCAGCGGGTTCAATATGCTTCTATGAACATTCTGGGGGATACATACTGTCCCTCGCATATAATTCCCCTCACTGCCTTACAGTACACATGTACTGAGTTAGTCTGCTGATTCGTGTTAATTTATAAATTCATGCAACCAATACACTAGTATGACATCATATTGTGTCTGTGCATATAAATATGCACATGTGCCATTACAACATAATACAAGTGTACGTTGTCAATGTCTGAGCAGTCTTCATGGTAACTTTCAACACCTGAGTTGTCTGTGATCCTGATAGTTTTGGCAGGAGTATTTTGGAGGTCAGTGCTTCTCAAACTGTAAGTTTAGCCTCACCAGTGAAGTGCAAGCAAGTTGTTGGTGATTTTAATAGATATGATATTTGTATAATCTTGTCCCCAGTTCAGATAGAAGTTCTGGCAAAAGGACTTAATTTTGTCCCTAGCCAGAATTTTGATTAGAGATGTAAATAGATTTACCTGCTTACTGACTGTAAAAAGATACTTATTTTTTGGAATTCGAATCTACACATTGTCTTGCAAATATTTCTTTATCTCTCTCATTCAGCTATCCTTACATTGCAACAATTACAGGGGGAAAGTAACAAGGGACTCCACCCGATAGATAAGGATATAAACATTTCCTATAAAAAAAATTCATACTATCCTTTACAATCTAGGGTACTAGCCCTGGGTCTATATCAATCTTTAGTTGAGAGTGATTTAAAAATATAGCATGACCAAGCTAAAGGCTTATCTTCTTGCAGAAATTTAGGTAATAAACATTTTTTCTGCCATTGATGAATTACAAAGGAACCATAATTTAACTGCTTGACAGTCAGATAAAGCGGGCTGTGTGGTAGTTTTGGACACATTTCAGGATTTTTTGCAGAATGAAGGTGCTCCAATTGGTTCAAAATTCTCTCCATCTTTAGTTATTTAATTTATGGGCTGGTGGGAGGAGGGTTTCAATTTCAACATAAAAAATCCTTTTTATTCCCATGTAGTCTGGTACGGCCGATATGTGGATGATCTTCTACTTGTGTGGACCGGCATCATGTGGGCCGCTCCAGACTATATTTCGGATCTTAATTGTAATGATTATATTGTCCGATTTACCTGTAATGCCCTCAGCAACAAAGTTTCCTTTTTAGAAATCACCATGGTAGGTGATTCGTTAACTGGTAGGGTTGGCTGTACCACAAGGAAATTAAAAAAGCCCATAGGTGAACATCTATTTAATATTAGCAGTGGCAATGCAACATATTCTAGCGCAGTGAAACACACACAAGGGAGACACCTCTCAGTTCCAATTTTATGCTATAGAGAATGTGTCACGCCTCATGGGGGGGACAATTGGCTAAAACAACTGGCCTTACTTGAAGCCTTTTGAAAATATGAATCTCAACACCAAATATGATGGCATGAATTATAAAAATGACTTATTTCTTTATTTATTAGATGTGTTTTTTTGCTTTATTTGTGCAATTAGCGGTCGGATCACTGATATTATTCGTTGCAGTACATACATACTTTATTGGATAAGCATTTATATTAAAAAACACCTTAGGGTTAATTATGTACTTATTTCTGATGTTATTTTTTCGTTTAATATTTATATTACGTTTTCTGATGTTCCTTTTCTAATCAGCGTTGACGTCATTGATTAATTGGTCTCTTTCTGTGCTTTTATATGATAGGTTTTCAAACGCAGCAGTTTTCTCACAGATTATTCTGTTACCACTGATGTAATTGGTTCATTAACATTAAAAATCAGATTCCCATGATTTTTTTGCATATCCTTTGACTAATGACATTTTCTACGCCAGAAACGTGACATGTTTCAACTATGTACAACGGATGCCCTTGTTTTTAACAATTTTCAGATAAAGATTTTTCCTTTTTTAAATTCGATGTATGTCCTGAATTCCTCCTTCACTGCAATGTATCCAGACTTTACACTATAGCTACACTCCAGATGTCCCACAGATGTATCAAAGTATACCATGGCTCACAATGGTACCATCTAGATAACCTGTCAAGTGAAATTATCTCATTTAAGAGGATTAAGATAACATAACATTGTATAAGCTATTAACCAATGTCAAGTTAGCTGTCGAATACTTTTTTGTCTAGTACCATGTTATCTCAATCAAGGTAAAGCCCACCATACACATTAGATGCCTATTCGTTCAGCCAGCAGCCATCTCAGTCAGATCTCCCATACACAGGAGCAATCGCTCAGCCAAGCACTCCTGTGATCTATGAAACAGCTGCTACCAAATATTTCTGTCAGAACCTTAACTCAGGGAGAAAAAAATCGGACATTCCGGATCCTTAACTCCCCCGGCAATCAATTTCCCAGGGCTCCCATATCTATTAGGCTATTGGCCAAATTCGTTCATATCAGTAGGTTCAGCCAACATTAGTCTAACGTGTATGGTGGGCTTAGCCTTTGCTAGATCTATATGAGATGATCATAAGAACATGTAAGTCGGGTATAGCAATTGACAAGCGTCCATGAATTTCATTAATGGGCTGGAAGTTGTTAAACTTCTCTCTCCTTCTTTAGTTGCAATAATCTAATTTAGATTCCCGTGGCATGAAGTTTTGAAATGCCATGCACCCAGCGCTTTTAGTTTTGGCACCATCAAGTGTGAAAAGCATAAGCCTAAGTGTTTGCCAAATGTCTTGGCTTTTTGCCACAAGCAAATCCTTAGAAATGTAGACAAATTATTTGAGATCCTAGACTAGCCAAAGGAAACAATTGGATGCTGTTGGATAAATAACTGCTGATTATAAATGTAATTGTAGCATATAACATATGTGCATGCATTTGCTATATTATCAACATAAAGCATACAATTGACATTTGTTTATTTTTTTCCTTTGGTACATTTGGAAAAGCCTGAAATATAATATAAGAAGAGGTCAGGAAAGATTTTTAGAAATTCTGAAGATTGAACTCATCTTATTTGCTCTTATTTCTGGCTCTCAGTGAGCCCAAATTAATGCATTAAGACTATAAAGGACTAATGGGAAGAAGGGTGGCTAAATGTATTGGCATGATACTCCTATAATCATCCATAAATATATTGGCATGCCACTCATCTCACAATACTAATTGGTAATTGGGTTTGCTTTTGTGCACCTACTAGTCTGCTCTGAGGCAAGACTTTCTGCAGTACTTCTTTTCATTTACATCTCTGAATGAATAAACATCAATGTGAATATAGTTTTTAGTTCATTTAAAACTCAACCTTGACTTTATATCATACTATACGTGAATAAGTAAGGTTTTTTGATATGCTAAATGCACTGTTGTTAATGTTTTATTTTCACTTTTTTAATTACCAAATAGCTATAAATGTATCTGCATAACAGAGCAGGCTGTATTATCATTTAACTAGACCTATGATTGCTACCATGGTCTATAATTAAGTATTCTCTGAATGTAAAGGATTGGGAAATAGACACTTTAGGACTTTTTGGATATTGTTGGACAAGACACTTTATGGACACAATGAGAGAATTTGGGATAGTATTATAGTCTAGGTATTGTCAAGAGGAAGATGAGAAACACCAGACCCAACAATGCAGACGAGTTGAAAGCTGCTATCAAAGCAACCTGGGCTTCCATAACACCTCAGCAGTGCCACAGGCTGATCGCCTCCATGCCACGCCGAATTGATGCAGTAATTGATGCAAAAGGAGCCGCGACCAAGTATTGAGTGCATTTACTGAACATACATTTCAGGAGGCCAACATTTCGGATTTTAAAAACATTTTTCAAGCTGTTGTTATAAAGTATTCTAATTTACTAAGGTAATGACTTGTGTTTTCATTGGCTGTAAGCCATAATCATCAACATTAACAGAAATAAACACTTGCAATAGATCACTCTGTAATGACTCTATATAATATATGAATTTCACATTTTGTATTGAAGAACTGAAATAAATAAACTTTTTGATAATATTCTAATTTTGTGAGAAGCACCTGTAAATGGGTGGAGCTGGGTCAGGCAAGACAGGGCATGAACGGGGCGTGGTACCACAATTCATCTAATTCATGTGAAGCTGTGATGTTCCCTGTCCCCGAAATCTTACTCTAGTCAGAGACTGGAGTAAGATTTATGGCGTTATGCATGGTGTGGCACGTCAATCGTCAGACAATCCTGATTTGTCAAGAGGTGTGGCTTTCTTCATGAACTAGAAGTGTCTGACTCTATTATGTCCCCTCATCAATATCGCAGAGAAAATCAGAGCTATTGTAATATTATATTGGCTTTACGAGACAAAAGAAAGGACATCAAGAGATAGTTTAAATTTTAGTTTGGACTTCTACTGTCGATGGGGAGGACCAGACATCATCTTTGCCTATCGGGTGAGACCCCAGCGTCTTCATGATCTGTCTGACAGTATCAGAGTAGAAAAAGCTTGACAAGCCATGTTTTAAGTAACTCAACAGTTTTTAAAGCATCATATATAAAATTCTGAGCTTGATACATATTTAATTGTAGGATGATTTTGGCTGAAAGGGTAAAGTATTGCTACACAGAAAATACCAAGAACACTTTTTTTCTTTGTATTTGCTCCCTGGAATATTTTTGTAGATGATTTCACATAGCAATTGTGACCAAAACATATTAGGAAACAATGGATACAATTATGCGAGTGAAGTTAAATAGATTTTGTCAGGAAACTTTGAAACATGATGGACCACATTTGGACATAGGCTACTATTACTTTTTGACTTGCATTTGTGTCATACACACGTTCAGGCTCAGATGCTGCACTGTAATTTCCAAGCAAAGAGTAAAAAAACCACAATACAACCAAAAGAAAAGGAATTTGCACTGACCATGAACCATTAGACTTTAAAACTTGAGTCCAACAACCTTCTCACTGCAGTATCTGGTTTCACGACTTTATAAAACTATTGTTCTAAAAGGAAATTCAACTCTTTGGCCTACTCCTCCAATTTGTAAGCATTGCCATTTCTTATTTGATGTTAACAGCATAAAAATGTGTTCGTTGATTTTTGTCAGCAATGTTTTCATCTTAATTACATATTTTGCTGTAATTTACCACATATTTATGGCCCAACATTAAATTGTCATTCAACTTACATCAGCCTCAATTGATGATTTTGACCACATGGGTTGTATACTTTAAAGTAATGGAAATGAAGCAAGCAACAAAGATTTCTAGGCATGGTTATGATTTTAGATGCTGTGCTGTTAAATATACTTTTTATAATCTCTTTAATAGAAAAAGGTGATAATACAGAAAATATTGGAATTAGATGAGCAATGCATAATAAAGAACTATGTGGTAGTACAAAATAGAAACTGTAGGAATATGTCATAAATTTAATGAGTAGATTAGGTGGAACATGACACAAGTGTATTCATTTACAGGTGTTTTTAACAGCTGACCCCTAAGTAAGTGATGCAACTTTAAGATTCAAGGTACCTGCTGTGTGGGGGCTTTAGTCATGAACAGAGTCCATGGTTTCCAAATCTTCAGAAACTTGAGAAGCCTCCTCCATTTGATGAAAGACATTCACATAGGAGAACTGTGCAGTCTGTAATGATTGCATGAAGTCTGTTTGATTGCACAAAGAGAATCTGGAAGTGGATAATGTGACGCCTCGCTTCCGCTCGCTGGCCCTACCCTGAGAGATGGGGGTACTCAGAAACGGGCCTCCAGGTGGAAGGTGGATGCAGTCGTGGCCTAGGCCCGGCCCGTGCCCAGGGTTGTCACAGTAAAAATAAGGGGCCAGGAGGGACGGTGGTAATTGAGTGGATATAATGACTACGCCACCTGTGGTTTCTGGTGATCCTCCACCAGCGCTGCGGCAGTCCTCTGAGGCGGGATGTAGGGGCAGCAGAAGATGGTACTACTCCCCACAAGCAGAGCAGGGCCTCAGGGCAGAGAAGATGGACCAGGGGAGTCGTAGTGGGTGGTGCGGTGCGGTGTCGCGCTGAAATAACAGACCGGAGGCAATGGATGCAGTCTTCCAAGCTTTACTTACGTTGTTAGGTGTCAGCTGGAAGGCTTCACCTTGCTCCTCACGGCGCGCTGCGGCCACCAGGAAGGGGTTCAGCACACTCCGGGTAGTTCGGGTGCATCAATCAGGACCCCCTGCACCAGAGTGTTCCAATCAAAGACCATAAGCCCAAGATGGCCGTTTATTAAATATGAATTTTGTGGTGTAGCCTAAAGTGCGTCCTCCACCCTCTCCCACTACATGGTTCCCACTATCTTTTGGTTCCCCCCCATCTCCTCTTATCCCGGCTGGGGCAGCACCCTGGTGCATATAAGCCCCCCTCAGGTGGGAGAGGTGTAGTGTTGGATGGATGGCTGAGCCCTGAGAGGTGCTCCTTCCTTACCTCGGAGAGGGGATACCATACCTCGGTCTGAGGTGCAGTACCCCTGTGGTGACTGAACCCTCAGGGGCGCCACATTCCCCCCTGGTGAAACACAGCACGTCCACGGGCTTGAATGGAGCAAAACATGGTACAGACTTTTTAAACTTTTGCATAACAATAAAACCATCTTCCCTTTATGGGAGGCTCAATTCCTTAAACGTTGCAGATTAAATAGTATGAATGTATAAAACTCTAAGAGACATTATGCAAGTAGACGCATTAGTAGAAAAAGAGTCAGTTCAGCAGCAAGAGGGACCTGTCCCAAACCCTCAACGTGGGCCCTGGGGTGGCTGCAGGGCATGGAGATCCTGAGTTGGACCTCCGGTAGAGCCACTCCAAACAGGTTTTGCTTCTGAGGTCTGAGGTAGTAGTAGAGCGGTTTTGCATAAAACCAATAGGGAGCACCTAAATAGATGCATAAACCATATACAAGTAAGAGTCTATCCACTACCAGTCCATAGGGACAAATGTCTCTCTAAACCGGGAGGAAAAACATAATTAACATATCAAACAAAACTGACAACATGTCAAACTTAGAGGTGCAACCTCCGGGGCTGCTTAGTCCAGGTATCCCCACCTCGGAAAAGGCTCTTTCTTCCCTATGGAGCCTGACCGTTCCTCTGCTGGCAGGCGCGCGGGGGTCTCACCCTTGAACACCCTATGGATGTCCAGGGCGTACCAGCCACGCACCCCATGGTGGCGGGTGTATGACACCAGATCACCCGGGTAGAGGTTCCGGCCAGGATGTCCCTTCTTCAGCTGTGGCTCCACATCACGACGGCTCACAAAAACGTCATGGGCAAACTGAGGGCTCCGAATGAAGCCCCATCCCGCCTCCTGGTGGAAGCGGACAATCACCCCTTCCTCCCGGGGGCTTGGATGGGCAGCCTCCTCCTGGCGGGCCTTGGACTTTGCGGCCTTTGCGCGCACCTCCAGGCGCTCGCAGCGAATCCGCCTCTCCCGTCACTCTTTGTCGAATTGGAGGAGCTGCTTTCTACACATCTCCTCCCTCCTCCGCGCTTCAGCCCGGGTCTCCTGGAGGAAGCCTATCAGGTCCCCCCTCTTAGTTCTGGGTCAGTTCAAGCAGGAGGAGAAGAGAGAGAAGGAGTTCGGCCAGAGAGGGCTGACAGGGGGCTGTGGCTCAGTTTGGGCCCTGCTCCATGAGGCAGGCCTAGGGAGAGGGCCAGGAACAGAAAGGAACAGAAACAGAAAGGAACAGCAAAGAAAGAGAGGAAGAAACAGAAGGGCTCAGGAACAAGAAGGTAGAAGGGACCCTAAGAACCCACGAGAATACAGGGTGAAGGGTCAGGCTGATTAAGGGTACCGGATCCCAAGTTGGTGAAGGAGAAACTACCCTCAGCCAAAGACAGGAGGTCGTGATCATTTATTGGTGCGACACCTCATCAAACCTGCTAGGAAGGCACCATATAGGACAGCGGGGGACGGGGCCCACGTTTACCCGCGCAGATCCGCGGCAGCTGGAAAAAAGTGGGTCACTGGTGAGGCAGGCCAGAGAAAGGATTGAAGGGGGTCCTGTGCCATGCTCCTGAACTGCCTGGGGGTTGACCGAGCCCCTCACCTGGTGGACACTGCACGGCTTGGGTGGTCACTGCTTGCGCAGAAGTGACCCGGAGCACCTGAACTGTGAGTGAAAGACATTGGACTGCAGTACGTTGTCTGTGTACTCTTTTGCTCCTCCAGCACTAACGGCACTGGGACTCTCTGCACCATCACCCCCACCATCCACCGCACTGCCCTGGGGTTACACTCTTCCCGTGGGGAGTTATATAATCTCAGCTGCACACACCATCAACCTCAGGGGACTGTCTTGCAGCGGCGGTTCCTAATATCCGCAATCCACGTGTGGCGTAGTCGGACATCACTTAAAACATCTAAAATACTGCCACTGGTCTGACCACCCTGAGCCACGGGACCGGGTCGCCACTAATACCCCCATCTTCTCCCTATTGCCCGGTTCCGAATGCCCCATGGCCCAGGGGGCGAGTCAGATGCAGTCTTCCAAGCTTTACTCACGTTGTAAGGTGTCAGCTGCAAGGCTTCTCCTTGCTCCTCATGGCACGCTGTGGCCACCAGGAAGGGGTTCAGCACACTCCGGGTTGTTCGGGTGCATCATTCAGGACCCCCTGCACCAGAGTGTTCCTAGACTTTCCCACTAGGTCCTCTCCTGTCCGTATGTGGTGCGTGTTACAAGGCTGGATCTCCCTCTGGCTATACACAGAACAAGGGTGCGGGTGGCGACTCCGCTCCGTCCGTTACCCCGTGGGATCCTCCAAGCCTCTGGGCTTTTCTGACTAGGACATGAAGTAGCAAAGCCAGATATCGGGGGCCAGTACCCCTTTTGCAGCAGGAATCCCTCTGACTAAGCCAGAATAGTGAGGACAGGTGGCGTATGCCGCTCCGTCTGCATCCCCCTGGGATCCTTTTGCCTGCAGAGCTTGTCTCCTCTGCTCCCCTCCAGGCCTTCTTAGGTAGGGACCTTGACCGGGTAGAGACAACCGTTAACTATAGCCCGCTCCTCGCCTCAAGGCCAGAGCACGAGGACCGTGTATCTTCAATCAGCTGCAGGTTCACACAGAAAGCCACGTTCAGTGATGAAGATCACAATCAAAGACCATAAGCCCAAGATGGCCGTTTACTAAATATGAATTTTGTGGTGTAACCTAAAGTGCGTCCTCCACCCTCTCCCACTACATGGTTCCCCCTATCTTTTGGTTCCCCCCCATCTCCTCTTATCCCGGCTGGGGCAGCACCCTGGTGCATATAAGCCCCCCTCAGGTGGGAGAGGTGTAGAGTTGGACTGAGGTGCAGTACCCCTGTGGCCACTGAACCCTCAGGGGCGCCACAATAATCCCTTTAAGCAAAATGTCTGAAGGACTTGAAGAACTTAAATGATCTATGCATTTGAATGGGGGAAGTGTCAGGCTTAAAGGGGTTGTCCTTCAAACAAAGTACATTTTATTCAATAGATCTTGGAATAATAACAAGTTCTACAATTGGATGTCTTAAAAAAAATTTCCTGATCGGAAATAATCTTATCAATGTGCCCATGCAATGTACTGTATAATGGCTGTATGCTACCATATAGAGCTTCTTCAGTTCATCATCAGCACATACTATAACTCCTGGCCAGGGGGAGTGGGAGAAGGGGAGAAGCATTATTCACTTACATAACTGAGTATATAGATAAAACAGCAGAGCCTCACAGCTGCTATTTTCTGAGTTAACACCTTTTGCTGCCAGAGGTAACACAGGAGTGAGTGTTTCTGCCATATTCCCAGCCCTCTGAGCTCACCAAGATTCAAGTCAGTGACGCAGCTGCACAGCTTATATGTCACTGACTTTATTTATGATGGGACTGGAGATGAGGCAGAAACATTCCTGTGATAATACAGGTAAGAAAATATTACTTTAGTAATTAGCAGCTGCAAATTCCTGCTGTTTCATCCATTTACTCACTTATCATATGTGAATTATGATTCCCCTCTTGGCCAGGAGCTTTGGTATGTGCCGATCATGAACTGGAGCAACTTTGCATTGTTGAACAAAGCAATTACACAGTATATAGCAGAGGCAAATTTGTAAGATTATCTCAGCACAGAAACATTTTTAGCACATAAAATTATAGAACTATCTCTAAGATCCCAAAATCTATTAACCCCTTAATGACAGAGCCAATTGTGGTCTTAATGACCAAGCCATATTTTACAATTCTGACCAATGTCACTTTATGAGGTTGTGGCTCCCTGCTGCGCACATGTGCCACAGAACCATGTGCCACAGAACCCACCCTACCACCTCATACCAGCAGAGGGAGCTCGTTAGGGATATATATATGGAGGGTGGAGCTAGGCAGTTCAGTTCAGTCAGTGAGAAGTGAGTCTCTCAGTCAGAGAGAGAGTGTACTGCCACTTGGACCAGTGAAGAGGCAGCACGCTGGCTGCTGTGCTTAGGCGAGCCAAGGCCTACAGCACGAGTTGAAGCCTAGTGAGGGCCCTGAGTGTGGCCGAAGGCGAGAGGAGAGGAGAAGTAACAAGGGGGCAGAGGAGCATACCAGGCTCACCCCGAACTAAAGACCGGACCCCGGGTCAGCGCCTACCGGGTCCTTTTATACCCAGTAGGGACCACCGGATACCTGAAGGACTACAAGTCCCAGGTCGACCAACGCTGACTACCATACCAGGGCTAGGAGTCACGGAGGCCCCAGCGTCCAGGGAGAGTGATCTCCAAGAGAAGGCCCTACCACCAGGTCAACAGGTGCAAGAGAGAGAGACAGTAATTAAGCCAGGCCTAGCTCCAGGCAGGTCCGAAGCTTAGCAAGTAGAAGCAACGGATCAGGAGGCCCTATACCCGCTCACTGGGGAGAGTCCTGAAGTGCACCCTTCGTACCGAGTACCCTGGACCATACCTGCAACAACACCAGTAAAGGTACCGAAGCGAACCCCCGTGTGAGTGTCTGTCATTTCTCCCTGAACCGTCCTGGCCGTCTCTCACCTGTACCACCATCCATTTCCCCATGCTGCTCTGAGGCCCGCTCCACCTGTGGGGAGCCGTTCCATCATAAGCTGCCCTAATATCCGCCTCAGAGGACTGTCGCACACTGGTAATCCTTACCAGGCACCACAGGTGGCATCACGAACACTTTACAAATCCCCTATAAATAATTCCCCTTTTTGTTGACCGCCCTGGGCGACGGACCAGGCCAGCCACCTTGATATCCCCCACCGGCATCCATAGGCCCGGCTGCCGTGTGACCCCCACAGCCCAGGGGGCGCGTCAAGGTAATAACTCTGTAGCGCTTTAACGGATCCCACTAATTTTGACATTCTTTTTTCATGAGATATTGAACTTCATGATAGTGGTAAGATTTCTTTGATACGACTTGTGTTTATCTGTGGAAAAAATAGAAATTTGGTGAAAATTTAGAAAATTTTGCAATTTTCAAACTTTGAATATTTATATACTTAAATCAGATAGATAAATCACATAAAATAATTGATAAATAACATTTTCCACATGTATACTTTACATCAGTACAATTTTTGAAACAATTTTTTTTTGTGATAGGAAGTTATAAGTGTTAAAAGTTGACCAGTGATTTCTAATTTTTCCAACGAAATTTACAAAACCATATTTTTTAGGGACCATATCATATTTGAAGTGACTTTGTGGGGTCTACATGACAGAAAATCCCCAAAAGTGACACCATTCTAAAAACTGCACCCGTCAAGGTGCTCAAAACCACATTCAATAAGTTTACTAACCCTTCACGTGCTTCACAGGAAATGTGGAAGGAAAAAATGAACATCTAACTTTTTTCACACAGATTTTACTTCAGGCCCCCAATTTTTTATTTTCACAAGTGTAACAAGAGAAAATGGGCCTCAAAATTTGTTGCACAATTGTTGTTTGGGGAGCCCTTGATGTGCCTAAACAGTGTAAACCCCCCACAAGTGACACCATTTTGGAAAACTAGACTAAACTTATCTAGATGTGTGGTGAGCACCTTGAAAACCCAGGTGCTTCACAAAAGTTTATAAAATTGAGCCGTAAAAATTAAATTTTCACATTTTTCCCACAAAAATGTTTTTCAGCCCCCAATTTTTCATTTTCATAAGGGTAACAGGATAAATTTCACCACACCATTTGTTGTGCAATTTCTCCTGAGTACGCCGATACCCCATATGTGGGGAAAAAGCAATGTTTGGGCACACGGCAGGTTTCATAAGGGAAGGAGCACTGTGTGACTTTTTGAACGCAAAATTGTCTGGAATCGAGAGCGGACGCCATGCCGTGTTTGGAGAGCCCCTGATGTGCCTAAACTGTGGAAACCCCCCACAAGTGACCCCATTTTGAAAACTACACCCAGATGTACGACACAGAATTTGATAACATTAGGTCATCATATTGAATATATATATTGTCATTAGTCTCAAGCGCAACCCTAACACAACCCTAACTCTAACCCATGCACAACCCTAACCCTAATCCTAACCCTAATCATAACCCTAACCCTAATCCTAGCCCCAATTGTAACCCTAACACAACCCTAATCCTAACCCTAACCCTAACTGCAGAGAATGGAAAATTTTTTTTTATTATTTTATAATTTTTATCTAACTAAGTAGGGGGGGGCAAAGGGGATTTGATTTTTTTTTTCTTTTGATCACTGTGATATGCTTTATCACAGTGATCAAAAGGAACCAATAGTGAAAATTCCCTTCTTTTGCTGGTCAGATCTCGGCAGGCACACCGTGACCGGGGGGGAAGCTCGGGGGCTTCATTTCTCTCTCATTGAAATCATTGTAACTGCTGGCACAATTCTCCGGTAGCTGAAACCCTGGAGAATTTCCGACTCTGGGGGGCGCTACAGCCTTATTCCTCAGTGACGCATTTTCACGGCGCTGAGGAATAGGTAACATAGTAACATAGTAACATCGTTTTTAAGGTGGAAGGAAGACTAAGTCCATCTAGTTCAACCCATAGCCTAACATGTTGATCTAGAGGAACGCAAAAAAAACATGTGGCAACACTAAGCTCTACATTGGGGAAAAAAATCCTTCCTGACTCCATACGGCAATCAGACTAGTTCCCTGGATCAACGACCTATCAAGAAATCTAGTATATATAACCTGTACTATTATACTTTTCAAGAAAGGCATCAATGCCCTTCTTAAATTTTAGTAGTGAATCACGCATTACAACATCATGCGGCAGAGAGTTCCATAGTCTCACTGCTCTTACAGTAAAGAATGTGCATCTGTGATTATGATTAAACCTTCTTTCCTCCAGACATAGAAGATGCCCCCTTGTCCTCGTCTCAGGCCTGAGAGTAAAAAGATCAGTAGAAAGGTCTTTGTACTGTCCCCTCATATACTTGTACATAGTAATAAGATCACCCCTAAGCCTTTGTTTTTCCAAACTAAATAACCCCAAGTGTAATAATTTGTCTTGGTATTGCAGACCCCCCAGTCCTCTTATAACCTTGGTCGCACTTCTCTGTACCCGCTCTAGTTCAGCTATGTCTTTCATATACACATGAGACCAGAACTGTACACAGTATTCTAAGGGTGGTCGCACTAGTGACTTGTATAGAGGTAAAATTATGTTCTCCTCATGAGCATCTCTGCCTCTTTTAATGCATTCCATTATTTTATTTGCCTTTGCAGCAGCTGCCTGACACTGGCCACCAAACGTGAGCTTGTCATCCACCAATACACCCAGGTCTTTTTCAGTGACAGTTTTGCCCAGTGTTTTACAATTAAGCATATAATTATACATTTTATTTCCTCTGCCCAAGTGCATTACTTTACATTTATCCCCATTAAAGCTCATTTGCCATTTAGCAGCCCAAGCTTCTAGTTTACATAGATCCTCCTGTAATATAAAATTGTCCTCCTCTGTATTGATTACCCTGCAGAGTTTATTGTCATCTGCAAATATTGAAATACTACTCTGTATGACCCCTACAAGGTCATTAATAAATATGTTAAAAAGAAGCAGGCCAATACTGACCCCTGTGGTACCCCACTGTTAACTGAGACCCAGTCTGAGTGTGTTCCATTAATAACCACCCTTTGTTACCTATCACTGAGCCTGTTTTTAACTCACTTACATATATTTTCCCCTATCCCCATTGACCTCATTTTATGTATCAACCTTTTGTGTGGAACTGTTTCAAAAGCTTTTGAAAAGTCCATATACACAACATCCACTGCATTTCCTTGGTCCCGTCCAGAACTTACCTCTTCATAAAAGCTGATCAGATTAGTCTGACATGAACGATCCCTCGTAAACCCCTGTTGATATTGGGTCATGAGGTTATTCTTCTTCAGATACTCTAGTATAGCATCTCTTAGGAAACCCTCCAGGATTTTACCCACAGTAGAGGTTAAGCTTACTGACCTATAATTTCCAAGTTTAGTTTTTGTCCCCTTTTTGAATATTGGCACCACATTTGCTATACGCCAGTCCTGTGCTGCAGACCCTGTTATTATGGAATCTTTAAAGATTAATAATAATGGTCTATCGATGACATTACTTAATTCCTGCAGTACTCACGGGTGTATCCAATCCGGGCCCAGGGATTTGTTAACTTTAGTGATTTTTAGACGCCGCCATACTTCCTGCTGGGTTAAACAAGTGACATTTAATAGAGAATTTTTGTTATCACTGATCATGTTTTCTGTCATGCAATTTTCTTGTGTAAATACTGTTGAAATAAAATCATTTAGCATATTGGCTTTTTACTCATCCTTATCCACCATTTCACCCAGACTATTTTTAAGGGGACCAACACTATCATTTTTTAGTTTCTTACTATTTATGTAGTTAAAGAATATTTTGGGATTATTTTTACTTTCTCTGGCAATGAGTCTCTCTGTCTCAATCTTTGCTGCCTTGATTTGGTTTTTACAGAATTTATTTAATTTTCTGTATTTATTTAATGCCTCATCACTACCTACTTGCTTTAGTTCTCTAAATGCTTTCTTTTTGTCACTTATTGCGCCCCTTACAGCTGTATTTAGCCATAGTGGTTTCCTCCTATTTCTTTCTTGTTTATTCCCATAGGGTATATATTGTGCACAGGTCCTATTCAGGATGCTAATAAATGTCTCCCATTTGCTCTGTGTAGTTTTATGTCTCAGGATATCGTCCCAGTTTATTGCACTAAGATCATCTCTCAACCATTGGATATTTGCCTTCCTGAAGTTTAGTGTCCTTGTAACCCCTCTACTACACATCTTATTAAAGAATACATGAAAACTTATTATTTTGTGATCACTATTACCCAAGTGACCCCCAACTCGTATATTTGATATGCCGTCTGGCCTGTTGGTTAATATTAGGTCTAGCAGTACCCCCCTTCTTGTTGGGTCCTGAACCAGTTGTGAAAGGTAATTGTCTCTCATAGTTGTCAAAAATCTATTACCTTTGCTGGAACTACAGGTTTCTGTTCCCCAATGTTAAGGTACCCTTAACTGCCACTGTGAAAATGCGTTATGGCAGTCGTTAAGGGGTTAATTAAATGTACTTTGTTCGTGGGACAACCCTTTTAATCTTTCCTGCATTGTTGTATAGACAAACAGGGTAATTTCAACAAAAGCCAAATAAACCTATCAGCATGTTTTGTAGGAATGGATGTTGAAAACAGAATTGAAATAATCAGTTAATTTGTGAAATACATAACCTGTGATTTATATATAAAATACTTTGTATTCCTTATCTATGTGCCATCTATCATAAAATCTACTAGACCATTTGGATCATTTGGTGCACTTTAATAATAAGAAATCATCAAAGCTGAAAACAAATGTAAATGTTTTCAAGATTTTTTTATTTTTTTATTTTTTTTACTGTTAGGGTATGTGCACACGATGCAGAAATGCTCAGGATTTTTTCCTGAGCGTTTCTGCATCTCTCTGGCAGGAAAAAACGCATGCGGATTGTACATGCGGTTTCCTGCCAGGGACATGCGGAAATGAAGCGGTCTTCACTTTCATTTCCGCATGCGGGTTGACAAGCGCTTCCCAAGCGATTTTAGCATCACTTGGAAAGTGCTTGTCAACTTTACACTATATAAATCCATGCAAACGGCATGGATTTATATAGTGTGTGATGTCAAAAAATAAAAAATAAATCTATACGTTACCATCTGATGGCCCCCGGTGTCCTGCTTCATCGGTCCCGGCTGCCGGCAGTGAAGACTGTAGGACCTTCCGACGTCAGCGTCACGTGACCCGTCACATGACTCTGACGTCAGCGAAGGTCCTTCATTCAACCGCGAAGTGCGTGGGAAGCCGGCAGGACGCAGCGCGGGCCGTCAGAAGGTGAGAATATATATATTTTTTATTTTATTCTTTTTTTTTTAATGGTACCTGGGTCTGGATGAGAGTCCTCTCATCCACACCCGGGTACCATCCGCACATTAGACCGCATGAAAAGCGCATCAACATATACAGTGATGCGGATTCCATGCGGTCTAATGCAAGTCAATGGCGGCAAAAGAGCAGCGTTTCCGCAAAATTAATTGACATGCTGCGGATTTTTGACCGCAGCGTTTACGCTGCGGAAAAATCCGCATCATGGGCACAGCACATGCGGATTTCCATTGGGGAACATTGCTGCCCTTCTACCATGCGTTTTTCATGCGTTTCCGCGGCGTTTACGCAACTGCAAAAACGCCGCGGAAACGCATGAAAAACGCATCGTGTGAACTCAGCCTTAAAATCAACAGTTAATATTTACATAAAATATCAGGAAATTGTACCAGCCCATAGTCCCTTTATTTTGGCTTCCATGAAACTCTTCAGCTCTACTGATGATAGAAATACTGTCTGTCTTTTCAGTGTTTCAACAATTTAAAAGTGCTAAAGAAAATTCTAATAAATATGTCTCACTAAATATTATTTTCAAACTTTTGACCTTTCCTTAAACCAAGACAGTGGTTTAAACTGTTATTAAAACAGAATACAGAATGATCTTTAATACAAGTCATGAATTTATATACATCAATCAGCCATAACATTAAAATCAAATATTGCCAAATTTTGTGCAGGTCCCCTGCCAAAACAACTCTTAGGCGTAAGTGCCACAAGACCTCTGAAGGTGTCCTGTGGTATATGGCATCAAGATGGCAGCATGTCTTTTAAGTACTGTAAGTGGTAAGAAGGTGACTCCATGGATTAATTTGTATTCCCAGCACATTTCGTACAGTAAATGCTATATTTGATGGAGGTCTGATAGCTTTGAAGTTTAAGTCAATACTTTGAACTCTTTGTCATTTTCCTAAAATGATTCTTGAACATTTTTTGCATCCATTATCTTGCTGAAAGAGGCCACTGCCAGAATACTATTTCCTTGAAGGATTGTATTTGGTCTGCAACAATAAGTTAAGTGATACGTATCAAAGAGACAGCCACATACACTGACCAGCAAAAGGAAAACAATGTTTTGAATTTTTGACTTTCAGGCTTAGGGCAGGGACACACTGCCGTATTTCTCGTCCGAGGATCGCATGGTAAACCTTGTACTGGCCGGCACCTCTCCTGACCTGAGCATGACAGCTGCATAGAAATCCATCATGCTGTCATGCTCAAGTCAGGAGAGGTGCCGACCAGTCTGTTCAGTGTGATGCGATTATCACATGAGTTATGCGGCCGTGTGTCCCTGTCCTTAGGCTCATCATCCACTACTGCTTCGAATGTGAGACAACCATCATTTTATAGACAATCATCTTGGCGATCTCATACATAAGTTTGACTTGCAACTATTTAGCATATGATTAGTTATGCAGATTCTTGACATGTCACTACATTGTTACTGTTTTGCTCCTGGTGGTGGAAAAATCTTTTTCTTCCTGTATACTACAAATTACAACCTGTTCTCACATTCCCTAATAGCTCAGTGTTTTAATAGGTTGATTCTCAAGCGAAAGGTCAATGGTTTGAATCGAGGAGCAGCCATGAAAATTTCCCAAGAAAAGAGAAATAGCAACACCAACCTCATAGATAGTGGTCTCTCAGCCAAGAAAATTGCCAAACTGCATCATGTGAGTGCCATGACAGTTGGAAGAATATGAAATAAAGTCTTTATATCCATTCAAAAGCCAAGAGGTGGACGTCCTGGCAAAATATTGGAGTCAACAAGTCGGCTTATCACAAGGTATACCAGTTCTGGCGCTTCACACGCCACATTGGAGGTGGCTCATATGCTTCGTAATACTGAGACAACAGAAGTCCATGCAAGTACCGTGTAATACAAGTCTGGAATGGTGGCCTGAAAAAAGTTGAAGAAGCCTCAACCACTATATTGTCATAAGAAGCGTCGGCTCAAGTTTGCAAAAAAGAACGAAAAGTGGACAGTCGAAGATTGAAAAGGGGTGATTTGGAGAAATGAGACGAAAGTCAATAGACCAGGCTCTGATTGGGTGCAAATGGGTCTGGAAGAAATAAGGGAAAAAGGGGTTAACGGATCGAGAAATTGAAGGAACAGTCAAGTTCGATGGAGGAAGCCTGATGGCATGGGATTGTTTCACAACCAAAGGCATTGGATACTTGACCAGAATCGATGGTGGTCTCAATGCTGAGCTATTTGTGCTTATCATACAAGACAAGTTATTTTGTACACTTGAATACTATAGGTATGAAAAGGATGACATAGCATTCCAGCACGACAACAACCCGAAACATATGTCGATATTGATGAATAAATGGTTCAATGACAATGAAGTGGAGGTGCTGAATGGGCACCACAGTCCTCAGATCTCAATCCAATCGAACATTCGTGGGTAGAGTTGAAGAAAAAGCTGCATACTTACCCAAGTTATTCGACCAGCATGCATCAAGTTTGGGAACGCGTAGAAGAGACCTGGGATCAGATTTTAGTCAAGACATGCTTGAATCTGATCAAGAGCATGTCCAGAAGGATTCAGGCAGTGCTGAAAGCCAAAGGTGGATTTACAAAATACTAACAAAATATTGAAAATTAAAATTTAGATTTTTAGGAGCAAAACAGTAGCAATGCAGAGACATGACAAGAATCTGTATAACTAATCATCTGCTAAATAGTATCAAGTCAAATATATGTATGAGATATCCAAGATGATTGTGAATAAAATGATGGTAGTCTCACGTTCTAAGCAGTAGTGGATGGTGAGATATGGAGCCTGAAACTCAAAAGTTCAAAACATTGTTACCCTTTTGCTCGTCAATGTAACTGCAGGGATTAAGGGTTCCCAGCAAAATGTTATCCATATTAATACACTGCCTCTGCTAGTTTGCCTTATTCCCTTGGTACATCCTGGTTTCGCCTCTTCCCCAGGTAAATGACACGTGTTTAACAGACCATTCCCAACTAAGCCACTCTCTGATATTGCTTCTTGACCAGATCTAATTTTCAAAATTCTATTATTGGTTTTTAGCTTCTTTAGCAGTTGACAGGGGTACACAGTGGCAAGGGTAATTTCACTGGTCTTCAGCTACACAGTATCATACGCAGCAATCTTGGGTGCACTGTGTGAAGCATGTGATTTTCAAAAATGACAGTCTTTGATAGATGCAAAAAATTGCAAAGGAGTTTATTTAAGCAGTCCTTTTACTCAGCAAAGGAAAGTAACATTTAGTAAAAATCCACATTTTGTTCAACATAAGCCTTTTCCATCAGGCTGTTGCAGATCCATTTAACATGGTCACAAACAAGACCTCACAACTATCCACACTAATTGCTCTTAATTGTGACCTTTTATAGAGATGGAAACTTCCACAATTCTTTGCAGTATTCACTATATAACACCAGAAGACTCCTGGCCTGTCTCTTATAAGGTGAGAACAGATACACCCTGTTGCCCCTGGACTAGTACAGGTAAGTGAATTTGTTACATACAAACAATTATTTAAAAAGATTGTAATTCATATATATTTTCCTTCATATTGGTACATTGTTCCTAGCTGGCAACACAGAAAGAGAAGGAAAAGTGCGTTAGGAGGCCAGCCTAATAAGGAAAAGTAGGAGATAAGACGCGTTAACACACATTCATGCAGAATCTGTCAGACTAGAAAAAGTCATGTACCACTACCAGGTTTACAAACATAAGGAAAACATTCTACTTCTTCACATCTACTTATTCACAGTCTATACGTTATTAATAATTTCTATAATAGCCAGCATTAACTTTTTTCTCTATTCGTGCAATAGCAGCTCTTCTCTCAGATTGGACCAACTAGACCTTGGGTCCCTAACCTGTGACTCGGAAGGCCACATGTGGCTCGCGGATGTCTGGCAGCTGGGTGCATTGGCACCAAGTCTAGCAGACAGCTATAAAAAGGTCTCCAGATTATGTTTTTTGTGAGTAACACCTCACAGAAGAACAGAACTGGATGTGCAAACACTGACACTGGAGAAAGGATGATACTGTCAGTTATAGGGGTGCTTGAAGCTGGGGGTAATAAGGGAAGAGCACCAATAGATGTATACTGCTTATAATTGAGGGTGGTACAAGGTTTTAGTGTACTTTCCATGGTCAAGCGATGGCAGTCACTGTACTGGTAATGTGGGACTATTGATACATTTATGGTGGGGGAAAGTTGGAGGGGGCTGAATATAGCTTGTCAGGGTGCTCTGAATGTGGCTCATGGCCAGCTACCAAAGCAGAATGTGGCACTTAAAGTAAGAAAGGTTAAAGGCCACTGTCCTAAGCTAAGCTTCACTCCCTAATCATATTATTGATGCTTGAGAATCCATAACTCTGTCATAGGTTCAATGGTTCTCATTTCATGGACAACGTTTCATAGATGCTACCCACAGCAAAACTGAAACATAACATAAGACTTGCAGTTTTGGAAATGCCATGAGACAGTTGTGGCCCTTTGTTAGAGTTGCTCAGATTCTTACACTTACCCATTTTCCTGCTTCCAAAACAGTAACTTTAAAAACTGACTGGTCACTTGTTGTCTAATATAACCCTTCCCATAGAAGGTGCCATTGAAACAACATAGTCAATGTTATTCTATTCGTCTACAGTGGTTTTAATGTTATGGTTGTTCCTTTTATAGTTAATAGAGCACAGGCATATGTGATGTTGCTGAAAATGCTCTGAAAATGCAAATATATAGTTAATGCCTAGGTTTTGGATCTTTCTTTTCTGCAAGTCTGGCGTTGATTGAACAATTTGATGTGCTGTATGCAGTTACTTTTCGCCTATCTATGTTGCATATTTTTAAAGTCTAAGCACAGGGCCGTACCAAATAGTCTGTGAAAGAGAAAAAAGAGAATATGAAGCTATACGTATCTTTGACTTCAATTGCCCAATGAAATATTGGTTAGAGCTTAAGGCAAGAGAGAGGTGTAGGCTCTGGTCAAAAGAACACTGTTTCAGTGGAATATATAATAGATGAACCCAACAGCCCTTGATCTTGAAGAGTATTTGCAAGGCAAAGGATGAGGTGATCTTTCCCTTATGGCTTTTTATTCCGTTCACCATAAATGAAGCATGGACTAAATTTATGTTATTTTAGAAAAGTTTTTTTCTTTTTTGAACTTTGTAAAAGTAAAATGAAATGCATATTAAACTTAAGTGTTTATTTTTATTTACAAAATGCTACAAAATATAATCTACCTTATTGCAAAATTTTCTTTTTAAGCCTTATTCCCATTTCTCCCATGCTGTACAGGTTTAGTTTTTATATATTTATTTGGGATAGGCAATGATGAAACCTCTAAACTACATAATACTAAACCTTGGTTAAAGAGAGCAAGTCAACAGTTAGCAATATAAAGTAAAGACATATTCATAATGGCGCTGTTATGCTATTTAAATTGATACCTTTAGTGAAGGAATCCTATCTGTGGTTGTTGTTTAATCAGGCTTTTAAGTTTTCTTCAAATGATATTTCAGTGCACAGGGGAGGGACTGGAGGTAGGTGTTCTTTTCCTGCTCTAGCCCCTCTGTCTGCTTTTGGGTGTTTTAGTAGCAGGTCAATGATTTTTCATTGACCTGCCTACTGTTAGAAATTTTGTGCCACCACGGTCATTTGACTAGGTGGTGCATGCAAAGTTCGATTTCACAGCCAGTCTTCTAATCTTCAATAAAATGGTACCAGAGGTGGCACATTTGCAAATCGAGATCTCTGTTCAATGCAGACATCACTGAGCTGAGATCTTGCTTTGTGCATTTTTTGTCTCCGGCGCCATTTTATTGAAGACCAGAAGATCGTCCATGAAATCAAACTGCGCAAGCATCAACCTTGCTGGTGACAGTGGTGGCATAAAATTTCAAACAGAAGGCTAGTAGGCTGGTTACTGAAAAATCACTGGCCTGTCATAGAAACACAGGAGGCAGACGGAGAGGCTGGAGCAGGAGAACACCCTACCCACAGTCCTGCCCCTGTTGACTGAAATATCATTAGAAGAAAACTTCAAACCCTGATTGGACAAGAACCACATACTGTACTGAATTCTTTCACAAAATCAATGTATCAATTTAATCAGTATAACAGTGCCATTAAGGCTATGCCTTTACTTTATATAGCTAAATACTGCTAACAGGTTCTATTTAAGAAATGTGTAATGGCCGACATTTTAATGTCCAAATTATTTAGCAGGACCCTGCATTGCACTGTTGAACTGAACTGAACTTAGAGAAGTCTATGGTGATCCAAATTCGGGTTAGTAAAAGGGGGGTCATGCTATTGTATCCATAACAAATACAGTAGGTAACATGGCTGCCTGAAACTAGCCTAAAAGTTTAGGATAGTCCTCATGTAATAAGGGTTTATTGTAGTTCTCATATGTTTTAGACATTTTGAGCTGATACTACAGTTATAACTGGTACCAACACTGATTACATGTTTTTTTTTATTTGTATTTCAATAAGTCTCTGCTTTTGAGGTATAAGGATTTTATGTTTTGTCTTTGGAGTGTATGCATTAAGATTTTAACATATGAGTTGATCACATATCTGTTTATTCATACTTGGAAAGCATTAGTGATAAAAAAAAATCTACACTGTCACACCACACTGACAATAATGGGTGAAGCTTACACCTACTATCCCATACTTATTCTACAGTAAGGCAGCTGCACAGGATGCAGCTTAAAGGGAATTTGTCAGCAGGATTTCACACTCCAAACTATTTACATGCACATGTAGCTTTTTCAAAGTCCACGTGTCCGTAGTTAGGTGGACTTTCCCGGTAACTGCGCTGTTGAGGGCACGGCTAATGTTTTGGGACAAGTGCTTGTGTAATGCGGGGATGGCACGTGGGAGAAATAGTGGTGGCTGGAGACCGAGTACGGAGGAACGTCCGCCGCCATCAGGTTGCGGAATGTTTCCGTCTCCATGAGCCTAAAAGGTAACATGTCGATCACAAGCAGTCGTGAAATGTGGGAATTTAGTAGTGTGGCTTGTGGGGCGTTGGCTGCATATTTGCGCTTGCGTTCCAAGGGCTGGGGTATGGACAACTGAATGCTGCGCTGGGACAAGGACGTGGACGTGCTTCCTGATACTGCTACTTGAGAGTGTGCAACAACAGGTGCAGGGCAGGAGGCATCTTTGCATGCACCATGGACAGGGGATTGGCTTGCATGCACAACAGCGGAAGAAGCAGTGGTGCCACCCGCAGACACTGTTCCTGGACCCTGGGGTTCCGCCCACAAAGATGGGTGCTTTGCTGTCATGTGCCTGATCATGCTGGTGGTGGTCAGGCGGGTAGTTTTGCCACCCCTGCTGATGGTGGTGCAAATGGCCTTTTTGGGGTTATCGGCAGAGTCTTTAAAAAACAACCAGACTCGGGAAGACCTAACAGTTGTATTGGCAACTTCCTTCGTGTTGGTGTTTTGGGGAACGATTGCCTGCCTTCTGTCTGCGGCCACCACACTGCTTCTTCCTGCCTTTTTGGGTGCTCTGCCTCCCTCCCCCTGTGTGCTGCTGTCCTTGCTCTGCATGTCCTCCTGCCAGGTTGGGTCAGTTACAATATCATCCACCACCTCGTCTTCCACTTCCGCACCCTGGTCCTCCTCCTGACTTTCTGGCAATTGTGTCTCATCATCGTCCACCTCTTGTGACACTTTCCCACCATCGCCTTCGTGTGACCGTGGCTGCTCAAATATTTAGGCATTGCTACATGTGATCTCCTCTTGTCCCGCTTCAAGTGGACCGGGCGAGAGGCCCGAGTCTATAAATGGAAAAGTGAACAGCTCTTCAGAGTGTCCAAGAGTGGGATCAGTTGTCTCCGGGCACTCGGCATGGCAGGAGGAAGGAGGATCAGGGTGAGGAATATGTATTCCAGACTCATGGCTACTGAGACTTGACCGTGTGAAAGACAGGGTGGTGGTGGTGGCAAAGTGACTGGAAACATTATCTGCTATCCAACCAACAACCTTTTGACACTGCTCTGGGTTCAATAGTGTGATAGTAGGAATTGGGACAGGAAGGTCGGGCGAAAAGATGTGGGTGTTTGTTGTGGCACAATTTCAGCTTGCCCACGGCCTCGGACTCTGCATGCACCATCACGTCCAGTTCCCCGTTCCTTGCCACGCTCCTTGCCCATTTTAAATGGAGGACAATATCTTCCACGCTCACTACAAATGGCTGAATTTGTAGCGAAGTTATATTTAATCCGTGTGACAGAGAAACCACAGTTTTAAATACCTGGCCTGTAGGTAACTACTGTATTTTGAACAGCAAACCGATGTCAAAAACTTTGCTGACACACTGAAAAAAAATAGAATGGAGGCCAGAAATGGCAGAATTTTCAGAAAACGTATATATGTGATCCGTGTGATGGACAAACTACAGTTTTAAATACCTGGCCTGTAGGTAACTATTTTGAACAGCAACCGGTGTCAAAAACTTTGCTGACACACTGAAAAAAAATTTGAATGTAGGCCAAAAATGGCAGTTTTTTCAGCGCATTTTTTGTGACGGACAAGTCACAGTTTTAAATAGCTGGATTTTTAGCGCTGTAATATGGAATGGACCTGGCTGTATTCTGCAGTGCCAACAAGCAAATGATGCAGAAAAACTGTGTTCTCTGGATTGCTTTTTAATCAAATAATGAGGATTAAGATCCAAAAAAAAATATTCCTAGCCCCTCAGACCTGGGCCTTTGTCTAGAAATGTCTAACAGCAGCAGAAGAACTGGAATGGAGCCTCTTGTGCTGTATGCACTGCAGTCTGCTATCTACACTGCGTTCCTGCTTATATACACTGCCTGCCTGATATCTCTGCAGATGGATTAGTCCTCAGAAGGACTGTTTGTTGAGATGGATATGTGTAATGTACTTGTTTTCTCCATACACTACCTAATACACAACCAAATCTCTCCCTAGCTCAGCAGCACCTCTCCCTACGCTGCCTGATTGCGGAGTAGACTGACGAGCACAGCAGCGCCAGGATATCAGACCTGATGACGCTGTGCGGCCAGCCAATCACTGTAATGCCAACCAACATGGCTGTGGCATTACAATGAGTGGCAGGCAATCCCTGCATGTTGATTGTCTCTCTAAAGAGCGCCAAACATGCAGGGAGGGGACCCGAGCATCCGCCTGAGCATCTCGCAAGTACTCGGCGAGCTCCGAGCATCTCGAGTACTGAGTACTTGCAATAATGCTCGCTCATCACTAATATACATATATATATATACACACACATTATATCACTGCAAAGGGTCGTATACTTTTATTTGTGAAATATATGGAATTGAATTATTAAATGTGTTATATCCTATTTATTGAAAATCGTCTATTTCCAATGAAGAGTATAAAATAGAATGTGGAACAAAAATATACACATATATCTAGAAACAGCTCTTTCAGTTAAGTGTGCTGAAGAGTATTGTTCATACCAGACCCCATGTCAAGACCTATCCTCTTTTTTTCCAATTTCCCTTACTTTCAGTGTGACAATAATTTAGTGATGTCCATGGTTGATTGCTTACGACTTCATAGCTCATTGCATACAACTAATTTACTTCACAAAAAATGACTCATTTAAATTCTCATTTTTAGCTAGTGGACAAGCTTTCTTCCTCAAAGAATCAATATAACTTTAAATTGATTATTTAATTGATCATCTTGCCATTTTCTCAAGCAGATTTTAAAGGCATGTCAGAAAACAACATTCTCAGTCTTTTTGTCTATAGGAAGATTTCAGATGAAAGCTGCTGTTAGATAATTAAACTTCGGCCATGCAACTGTTTATGTTGCATTATATTTCTCTTAACTGTCAGTGTTTTAACCTCATCACAACCATACATTTAGTTCTCCTTTATTTTAAAGAGGTGTTTCACCTCAATTTGCATTTAGGAAAATTTAATTTAGAATGATTAATGCGACATTTATCATTTCTCTATGCCAGAAAAATGGTATCAGAAAGTCTCAAAATCTGGCAAAGCTGGTATTTTGCCCCAAATGTCGATATTTTTGCCCCGTTCCCTTATTCCTAGCACTTTTTCAAAAGGAAGATGTGTCTTAATTTTCCAAAGATTAACTGTCATAGAGAAAAATTAAAATCCATAAGACACCTCCGGAGAGGGGACATATCACCCTCACATTGAACATATAGAATTAATTATAGCTGGGGAAGAGAGAAAACCAATTATAACCAGGGAAGTGAGAAAGAAAAAAAGCTGACATTTCAACCTCCATCGAAGTAGGGACTTCCTGCAGTGAACAGACAATGACAACAGGAGATTTGTTCTGGGAAAAAGAGACCAAGGCTGAGATCCATTTACATAGAGAAGGGGAAGTACATATCCCAAGCATAAGCTTCCTCTGATCAAAGCACTGTCTGAGACTTTTTTGGAGCCAGTGGTCAGTCATGAATATTGGAGTTTGCATTGATCTGATATTTATGAGTCATATATTTTTGGCATCGTAGTGAAGGGATACACATAGCACCTTCATTCACACCACCATAAGGCCATTCTTACCCCTCCAACTTAACATCAGAGCTATGGATGGTGCTATCCATGCTATGTTTCATCTCTATAGAAAGTTAAAATCATGATAAGAAACATGCCGACAATATCTACTACCTGGGACATCCAGGGGCGAAGATAGTTTGGGATCTCATATAATTCGAACAGACATAGCAAATCCTATAACCCGCCTCCATATGAGATCACCAACAGGAGGTATAAGGGCGTAACCTTGATCTAATAAAAATCAGAGTTTAGGTGGCAGTCATCATTAATTCTGGAAGGCATAGTTGGCTGTGAGAGTATGCCACTTTCCTATCGGAGTGCTTCCATCTATAAAGATAAGAACCATTCCTGCAACATCAGGTTAAGTAATTTTCTTTCGTTTATTCCTTTTAATTTTATGTAATTGTATATATCGTATTGTTTTGTTTCCATTTTGTATCATCTTTGTATATTTTTAAAAAATGCTGCCTAACTTTCAGGATTATTTATATAAAATGTAATATCTCTTTTCCTCTAGCTCTGTTCCCCTTGCTCGGTAAACCGCACCCCTGAAGACATATGCTACCTGTAACGGGTGTCAAATTGGCCTGTATAAACGATTGGTGGTGGCAGCTAGTAGTTCTTTTTGTTATTGTGGAGTTGACAGTGACTGAACCGGGGTACATTCTATATATATTCTATGCGTTGGAATCGAATGTGTATACCATACACTCACTGTGAGTTCCCTAATAAATGGCCTAGTAGTAGAAGCAGCCGCGACCTCGTCCATCACTTGTCAGTCAATTGTGTAAGTGCCTTGATGATTGGAGGCAGCGGAGTTGCGTCTCCTTGAAAAACTGGGGGTAGTGACGGGATCTTCATGATCTCACCGGTGTTACCTGTGACATTAACTTTCATGGAAAATCACTAGTTATGCCATAGATCAATGAAGAATCTTGATCCTGAGAACAAAGATGCTTGGTCCTCATTCCTTGTAAAGATTTATAATATAAGATGTGAAAGCAATAACATACAGTACCATCAGCTAATTCTTCAACTTAGCCTGATCACATGCTAAGGAACAGTGATGTTCCAACAGTTAGATATACTGGTCACTTTTATTGCATATTCATCAAACACCCAAACTGCTCATTTGTCAAGTAGTTGGATTTTTCATGCTGACATTAAAATCATCATTCTTGACAGCACATTGTCCTGTGTAAATAGAAGATGTGCTGCTGATCACAATTATATTCTGCATTATACGGCAGACTTACCATTGATGCCACCAGTGCAGCTGCACAGGGGCCCAAGAGGTAAGGGAGTCCATTTATGTCTCCAAAGCAAGTGGAATTGTGCATCATGATGAGCTATTGGACTGCAAAGGACCCATATATTGTTCTTGCACAGTCTGTGTCCGCCAGTGCCCTGTGTGACCAGAACAATCACCTTGTATGTATCGGCAGTTATTTAATGGCCATAGTTGGCCCTTTTAAATGGTCCTTTACTGTTTATATACAGTATGTTATATCATTAACTGAAGTTTTTTTTATCTATCTGTTGCCATTACATGCTTACTGTCATACACTATATAATTATGGACAACTACATACAAAAATAAAAAATAATTCAAATTATTGTGCATTGCTGCATCAGTGTGACTATTCTAAAAAGATGATCATAATAATACATAATGTATTATGTTTCTGTGCATTACGGTATTTGTTTTTTTAAGACTTCATATTAATTATGGGATTATTATGTTTTCTTTATCAATCAGTAGTGCTATAAAAATTAGCAATGCGGCCCAGGCCTTCATCTACATACATTTTTATAGCACTACTGATTGATTTTTACTATTAGGGTATGTGCACACATTAAGTTTTTGCTGCAGTCATTTCTGCACCAAAAATGTGTCTCTTAGGGCAGGTGCAGATGAGTGTAGATTCTCTCATTTGAGAGAATCGGGTCGATTATGCAAATTACACTAATCAGACTCTGGTCAGAGTTTGATCAGAGTCTGATCATAGTTGATCTCATTCTCAAGGAAGCACAGAAGATCAGGAAAAAATGTCCCCATATTCTCCATTGGGTCAGTGTGTGGAAATCGGTCTGGAGACAGAAGACATCTGAGTGCAGTCCAATGGTTTTCATGCACTCATTGACTTGCATGGGTGAGTACAATCCAAATATTGGCTCAAACTCAGGCATGCAGCGATTTTTTCCTCATGCCAGCTCGGTCCGAGGAAAAAATCTAACATGTGCACGACTCCATAAACTAAAATTGGCCTGAATATGATCTGATGTTTTGTCGGATCACATTTGAACCGAAAATATGCTTGTCTGCACCTTGGCAGGAAAAATGCTGGTTAAAATATGCACGTTTTCTCCACTTTTTTGTGTGTGTTTTTGATTTGTGTTTTATATTTTTTTCCAATCCATTAGACTGGGTAAAAAATGTTTTAAAAACATTGAAACAATTGACATGCTGCCGATTTGAAACTGCTTCCAATTTACATAGAAAAAATAACCAACATGTGCATGGGATTTCAGAAATCTTTTTGACTTTATAGAATAAAATTATCCTTTTTTTCATGGCAAAAAAGCACAGAAATAATAATGCGTAAAAAGTCAGACAAAAAATCAACATGCCGATATACCCTTAAGTGGCAGCTACAGTCCACCCAATAGCATACAGCTCAATGTATTGCTTTGGACTGCAGCTGTAGCTAAATAGTAAAAATCAATCAGTAGCCCTACAAAAAGTCACAGTGTAGCCCAGTTGTAAATAAAATTATGCTATATATCATCACTTTTTGTTGGAATTAATTCAAATGCTTAGGATAAAATATTTCCATTCATACATTAATATTTACAACTGTTATTTAGCAAGTACATAACACTTAATGAAATATTTACAAAAATTGTAGCGACATTGACATTAAGTTATATTGTACAATATTTAAAAGAAGAAATCAGAAAGGTGTTTGTGTATGGTACTTGTGTCACCATGAGCCAGCCTCAGAAGCTATGCTTTTAATGGGAAGGTAACACAATAGGGTCAAATCTAAAAAGGTTCTCTTATGAAAATTTTATCAGCAACTTTGTTAAATTGCTGCGGGATAGGTGCTTTGCTCTCCTGCAGACCAGAAACCTGCTTTAACAAGGTGAAGGCTGAATGCATTGCATCAGTCCCACAAGTTATTAAGGGCACTCCAATTGAATTAACACCAAATCAAGCCAGTGCACTTAACAATACAAATGCACTTAAGGGATGCCTCAGAATGATTTGTGACTAAAGAAAGTAAAGAAGAGAATGGCCTTCAAGACCACAGAGGTGGTGTTGAGTGTCATATACAGGAAAAGCCATAAGCCGAACTTAGAATACCGGAAAAAACGTGAACTTCTGGGGCTCTCAAATACCTTAGAGCCAGCTACAAAATACATAGTCTTCTGCTCTTTAAAGAAAACAATTGATAAATAAATCACTGATTATTTCCTCAGTGACAGAGACTATGGGACTTCTAATAATAGAACAATTTAATCTTACTAGCGAAATGACAGACATAGGAAAGATTTACTCACATTATTCATCTCATTAAATTTCGTTATACAAGACATTGCTTTAAGAATTTTATAATCAAAATGTTACTTTACATATTGTGCACCAAAAATAAAGCTTGCATAAATATATATATATATATGTATATATATACAGTACAGACCAAAAGTTTGGACACACCTTCTCATTTAAAGATTTTTCTGTATTTTCATGACTATGAAAATTGTACATTCACACTGAAGGCATCAAAACTATGAATTAATACATGTGGAATTATATACTTAACAAAAAAGTGTGAAACAACTGAAAATATGTCTTATATTCTAGGTTCTTCAAAGTAGCCACTAGTGTTGAGCGAACATGCTCGACACTGCTCGGTACTCGCCCGAGCATCTCACTACTCTGGATGTTTGGCGATCACCGAGCATTTCCGGGTTACTCGGGCGGGAGCTCGGGTCTCCGCCCTGCATGTTTGGCGCGCTTTACAGAGCCAATAAACATGCAGGGATTGCCAGCCAGTCACTGTAATGCCGCAGCCATGTTGTTTGTGGGCATTACAGTGATTGGCTGGCCGCACAGCGTCACCTCGAGTATTTAAAACCGGACGCCGCCATCATGTGCACAGTCGCTCCGGATCAGACAGTGTAGGGAGAGTGCTGCTGAGCTAGGGAGAGATTTATACTCCGAAATAGTTAGTGTAGGGTCTCTAAAGCCTGCCAAATCAAACAAACAGTCCTTCTCAGGACTAATATCCATCCCAGATATCAGACAGGCAGGCAGGCTGTATAGGAGATGCAGTGGTTATACCAGCATACGCTGCATTACAGTCCTGTATGCTCCTGTTGGTCAAATTGCTAGACTTATCGCCCCGGTCTCAGGGGCCAGAAAAAAATTTTTTTTTTTTCATCCAAATCCTGTATTTTTTTTTTTCCTCAGTCAGACTGTCCAAATATGTGTCTTATTAACCTTTTGGTATCCCCCCCCCCCCAAAAAAAAAAAAATTGAGTGTGTCTGTGACTGTTCAGACACCAATATATCTGTTTAAAAGAGTCTGGTGTAGGCCAGAAAATATAACTGTGGTTTTGCAGTTCCACGGGTGAAATCTCTGTATTATCCTGTTTTTGGCATTTTTTGCCGTGAAAAAAAAAACTGTAATAATGTCTGTCTGACTGGTCAGACACAAATATATCTGTTTGAAAGATTCTGGTGTAGGCCAGAAAAATATAACTGTGGTTTTGCAGTTCCACGGGTCAAATCTCTGTATTATCCAGCTTTTGGTATTTTTTTCCGTAAAGAAAAACAGTAATAGTGTCTCCCTGATTGTTCAGACACAAATATATCTGTTTGAAAGATTCTGGTGTAGGCCAGAAAAATATAACTGTGGTTTTGCAGTTCCACGTTTCAAATCTCTGTATTATCCAGCTTTTGGTATTTTTTCCCTAAAGAAAAACAGTAATAGTGTCTCCCTGATTGTGCAGACACAAATATATCTGTTTGAAAGATTCTGGTGTAGGCCAGAAAATATAACTGTGGTTTTGCAGTTCCACGGTTCAAATCTCTGTATTATCCACTTTTGGGCCTTTTTTACATAAAAAAAACAGTTTGAGTGTGTCGCTGACTGTTCAGCCCCAAATATATCTATTAAAAAAAGTCTGGTATATGCCAGTAAATTAGAACTGTGGTTTTGCAGTTCCACAGTTCAAATCTCTGTATTATCCAGCTTTTTGCCTGTTTTACGTAAAAAAAAAAAAAATAGTGTCTCCCTGTCTGTTCAGTCACAAATATATCTGTTTAAAAGATTCTGGTGTAGGCTAGAGAAATAGAACTGTGGTTTTCCTCTTCCACGGTTCTAATCTCCTTTTTATTACCCTTTTTCCATTGATAGTGCGAGTGTAAGCTATTTTACTTCATTTACAATGGGCAAGGCGCGTGGCAAGGGACGTGGAACTGGACGTTCTGGTGGTGGTGCGTGTAGAGGACGGGGCCGTGGCCAAGGTGAAAATGTGCCACAACCAACAGCCACATCTTCTCTCTCCCACTTCTTGACCGAATTACTAGGGAAGCACAGAACAACACCAGTATTGCAAACTGATCAGTGTGAACAGGTTATTAATTGGATAGCAGATAATACTTCCAGTTACCTGAGCACCACCACCTCCGGTCTGTCTACCACACTGTCAAGTTTTAGTAGCCGTGAGTCTCGACCACATACTCCTCCTCACCCTGATGCTCCTTCCTCCCACCATGCCGAGTGTCGTCAGACAGCAACTGATCCCACAGTTGGACACTCTGAAGAGCTGTTCACTGGTCTATTTCCATATTTGGGCCCCTCGCCTGCTCAGCTTGAAGTGGTGGAAGAGGAGATCCCATGTAGCGTTGCCCAAATATTTGAACAGCCACGGCCAGAGGAAGTCGACGCTGGCAATTTGTCACAAGAGGTGGATGATGACGAGGCACAATTGCCACGAAGTGAGGAGGAGGATCGTGGTGCACAAGTGGAAGAGGAGGAGGTGGTGGATGATGTAGTAACTGACCCAACGTGGCAGGAGGACACGCAGAGTGAGGCCAGCAGCGCACAGGGGGAGGGAGGCAGAGTACCCCAACAGGCAGGAAGAAGCAGTGTGGTGGCCGCACACAGAAGGCGGGCAGCAGTTCCCTGTAACACCAACACGAGGGACATTGCCAGTACAACCGGTAGGTCTTCCAGAGTCTGGAATTTTTTTAAAGACTCTGCTGATAACCCCAAAGAGGCCGTTTGTACCACCTGCCATGCCAGCATCAGCAGGGGTGACAATACTACCAGCCTGACCACAACCAGCATGATCAGGCACATGGCAGTAAAGCACCGGACTTTGTGGGGCAAACCCCAGGGTCCACTACCAGTGTCAGCGGGTGTCACCACTGCTTCTTCCGCTGTTGTGCGTGTAATAGAAACCCCTGTGGTGCGTGCAAGGCAATCCCCAGTCCATACTGCATGCAAAGATGCCCCCTCCTCTCAGTCTTCACTTGTTATGGCAGTTTCTCAAGAAACAGCATCAACGTCCACGTCCCACCGCAGCATTCAATTGTCCATATCCCAGAGCTTTGAATGAAAGCGCAAATTCGCAGCCAACGCCCCACAGACCACAGTCCTAAATTCAAACATTTCATGACTGCTTGCGTTGGAAATGCTGCCTTTTAGGCTGGTGGAGACGGAATCCTTCCGCAACCTTATGGCGGTGGCCGTCCCTCGGTACTCGGTCCCCAGCTGACAATCTTTTGCCCGTTGTGCCATCCCCGCACTACAGAAGCACGTGTCCCAAAACATCTGCCGTGCCCTCAACAACGCAGTTACTGGGAGAGTCCACCTGACAACGGACACGTGGACAAGTGCTTGTGGCCAGGGACGGTACATCTCCCTGACGGCACACTGGGTAAACATAGTGGAAGCCGAGACCTAGTCGGACCTTGGAACGGAACACATCCTCCCCACACTGAGGATTGCGGGCCCTATGTCAGTCAGAGTTGCCCCCACAGTGTACAGCTCCTGCACCTCATCCTCCTCCTCCTCCTCATGTTCAGCTTCCATCTCAGATATCACCACATCAGTTACAAGCTGGAAGCACTGCAGTACTGCCTCAGCCAAGCGGCAACAGGCTGTGCTGAAACTCATAAACTTAGGTGATAAACCTCACACTGCTTGTGCGTTGTGGCTGAGAACGCTGAACCTACATCCAGACATGGTCGTGTGTGACAATAGCCGTAACCTGGTGGCGGCTCTGAGGCGAGGCGAGATCACACACGTACCATGCCTGGCTCATGTGCTTAACTTCGTGGTTCAGCGGTTTCTTAAATCGTACCCCGAGTTGCCAGATCTGCGCGTCAAAGTACGCCGCCTGTCAGCTCATTTTCGCAAGTCAGCTACAGCTTCTGCCGCCCTTGCTGTGTTGCAGCAGCGTTTGCAGCTTTTGGCACACCGACTGGTGTGTGATGTCCCCACACGTTGGAACTTTACCCTCCACATGTTGCAAAGGATTTGTGAGCAGAAGAGAGCAGTTGTGGAGTACCAAATGCAACAAGGCCGTCGATATTCAGGTCAGACTCCACACATAAGACCTCAGGAGTGGACCTGGATGTCTGACATATGTACCATCCTGACAAACTTTGAGGAGTCCACCAAGATGGTGAGTGGTAATGACGCCATCATTAGCGTGAGCATCCCACTTGTCTGTCTTTTGAACATTCTCTGCAGAGAATTAAAGAGGAGGCATTGCAGCCAGAGTATGATGAGATGGATCAAGAAGCCGCAGCGGGCGATTACACACAGCCCAGCCTCATCTCATCCCAACATGCATTGGGGGACAATGAGGGAGAGGAGGAGGAGGAGGAGGAGGAGGAAGAACAGACGCTGGTATCATGCGCTGTAGACGGTAGTACATGTACAACTGTCATACCGTCGGTTCAGTGTGGGTGGCCTGAGGACAGGGGGGAGGAGGAGGAGGAGGAGAGCATGGTCAGTCGTCATCTTGGTGAGGACATGGAAGTCTTGCCCGTTACCAGTCTGGCACGCATGGCTGACTTTATGTTACGCTGCCTTAACCGTGACCCTCATGTTGTAAAAATGTTGGGTGACAGTCATTACTGGTTGGTGACACTTTTAGACCCCCACTACAAGGAGAACTTTCACTCTCTTATTCCTGAGGTGGAGAAGTCTACAAAAAAGTGGCAGTACCAGAAGGCCCTTGCTACAGAACTGTTAAAAAAATTCCCATCTGAACACGCTAGCGGCAGAGGTCACAGTTCGTTGACCAACCAAGGCGTACAGGCGAGAGAGACGCAACTCCAAACCAGCAGAGGCAGGGGAACACTGTCAACATTCTGGGACAGTATTCTGAGACCCGCCCAGATTACAGACCCTGAGGCGCGGGGTACTCTCACAAGGAGTGGAAAGTTTCAAAAGATGGTGAGGGAGTACCTTGCCGACCATACCAGCATCCTCCATGATTCCTCTGTGCCTTTTAATTATTGGATATCCAAGCTGGACACTTGGAATGAACTCGCTCTGTACGCCTTGGAGGCTCTGGCCTGCCATGCTGCTAGCGTGTTATCGGAGCGTGTTTTTATGCCACTGGGGGAATTATAACTGATAAGCGCACTCGCATGTCAACTGACAATGCTGACAAGCTGACCCTTATCAAAATGAACAAGGGCTGGATTGGGCCAGACTTCTCATCACCACCAAATGACAGCAGAGTAACATAAAGTCAAATCCACTGTGTTATTTCGGTAGGTGTATTCCCATGCACCGCTTCACACCCACACATGGGTATACGCTTCCTCATTTTGGCTGTATTTTGCTCTTCTCCTTATCCTCAGCCTCCACCACCATTATACCACCAGGGTGAGTGTGGTCCATGTTGCCAGCATTGCAAGTTCCTCCGTCCTAATTTTTGGCAGCTTTTGCTTGGAAGGCATAGGCAAAGACTATGGGAGACCCACTCCCCAATAATGGGAATAATGTTTTTAACATGCTGTACTGCATGGCTCTTGTTTGCCATCATTGCAAGTTTCTCCGTCCTAATTTTGACAGCTTTTGCTTGAAAAGCATAGGCAAAAAATATGGGAGACTCACTCCATAATAAAGGGAATAATGTTTTTAATATGCTGTACTGCATGGCTCTGGTAAGGGGCATGAAAACCGTCTTGTTAAGCTACTGCGACCTCCACCACTTTTGCAAGGGGCATTAAAACCGTCTTGTTAAGCTACTGCGACCTCCACCACTTTTCCAAGGGGCATTAAAACCGTCTTGTTAAGCTACTGCGACCTTCACGTCTCTTCCAAGGGGCATTAAAACCGTCTTGTTAAGCTATTGCGACCTCCACCACTTTTCCAAGGGGCATTGATATTGTATTTTTATTCCACTGCGACCTCCACCATTCTTCCAAGGGGCTTTAAAACCGTCTTGTAAGCTACTGCGACCTCCACCACTTTTCTAAGGGGCATTGATATTGTCTTTTTATTCCACTGCGACCTCCACTATTCTTCCAAGGGGCATTAAAACCGTCTTGTTAAGCTACTGCGACCTCCACCACTTTTCCAAGGGGCATTAAAACCATCTTGTTAAGCTATTGCGACCTCCACCACTTTACCAAGGGGCAATAAAACCATCTTGTTAATCTACTGCGACCTCCACCACTTTTCCAAGGGGCATTGATATTGTCTTTTTATTCTAATGCGACCTCCACCATTCTTCCTAGGGGCATCAAAACCGTCATGTTAAGCTACAGCGACCTCCACGTCTCTTCCAAGGGGCATTAAAACCATCTTGTTAAGCTAGTGTGCCCTCTACCACTTTTCCAAGGGGCATTGATATTGTCTTTTTATTCCACTGCGACCTCCACCATTCTTCCAAGGGGCATTAAAACCGTCTTGTATGCTACTGCGACCTCGACCACTTTTCCAAGGGGCATTGATATTGTCTTTTTATTCCTCTGCGACCTCCACCATTCTTCCAAGGGGCATTAAAACCGTCTTGTTAAGCTACTTTGATCTCCACCACTTTTCCAAGGGGCATTAAAACCATCTTGTTAAGCTACTGCGACCTCCACGTCTCTTCCAAGGGGCATTAAAACCATCTTGTTAAGCTACTGCGACCTCCACCACTTTTCCAAGGGGCATTGATATTGTCTTTTTATTCCACTGCGACTACCACCATTCTTCCTAGGGGCATTAAAACCATCTTGTTAAGCTACTGCGACCTCCACATCTCTTCCAAGGGGCATTAAAACCATCTTGTTAAGCTACTGCGACCTCCGCCACTTTTCTAGGGGGCATTAAACCCGTCTTGTTAAGCTACTGCGATCTCCACCACTTTTCCAAGGGGCATTAAAACCGTCTTGTTAAGCTACTGCGACCTCCACCACTTTTCCAAGTGGCATTAAAACCATCTTGTTAAGCTACTGCGACCTCTACGTCTCTTCCAAGGGGCATTAAAACCGTCTTGTTAAGCTACTGCGACCTCCGCCACTTTTCCAAGGGGCATTAAACCCGTCTTGTTAAGCTACTGCGACCTCGACCACTTTTCCAAGGGGCATTGATATTGTCTTTTTATTCCACTGCGACCTCCACCATTTTTTCAAGGGGCATTAAAACAGTCTTGTTAAGCTACAGCGACCTCCACCACTTTTCCAAGGGGCATTGATATTGTCTTTTTATTCCATTGCGAACTCCACCATTCTTCCAAGGGGCATTAAAACCGTCATGTTAAGCTACTGCGACCTCCACGTCTCTACCAAGGGGCATTAAAACCGTCTTGGTAAGCTACTGCGACCTCCACCACTTTTCCAAGAGGCATTAAAACTGTCTTGTTAAGCTACTGCGACCTCCACCACTTTTCCAAGGGGCATTAAAACCGTCTTTTTAAGCTACTCCAACCTCCACCACTTTTCCAAGGGGCATTAAAACTATCTTGTTAAGCTACTGCGACCTCCACGTCTCTTCCAACGGGCATTAAAACCGTCTTGTTAAGCTACTGCGACCTCCGCCACTTTTCCAAGGGGCATTAAACCCGTCTTGTTAAGCTACTGCGACCTCGACCACTTTTCCAAGGGGCATTGATATTGTGTTTTTATTCCACTGCAACCTCCACCATTTTTTCAAGGGGCAGTAAAACAGTCTTGTTATGCTACAGCGACCTCCACCACTTTTCCAAGGGGCATTGATATTGTCTTTTTATTCAATTGCGAACTCCACCATTCTTCCAAGGGGCATTAAAACCGTCATGTTAAGCTACTGCGACCTCCATGTCTCTACCAAGGGGCATTAAAACCGTCTTGTTAAGCTACTGCGACCTCCACCACTTTTCCAAGGGGCATTAAAACTGTCTTGTTAAGCTACTGCGACCTCCACCACTTTTCTAAGGGGCATTAAAACCGTCTTGTTAAGCTACTCCGACCTCCACCACTTTTCCAAGGGGCATTAAAACCATCTTGTTAAGCTACTGCGACCTCCACGTCTCTTCCAACGGGCATTAAAACCGTCTTGTTAAGCTACTGCGACCTCCACCATTCTTCCAAGGGGCATTAAAACCATCTTGTTAAGCTACTGCGACCTCCACCACTTTTCCAAGGGGCATTGATATTGTCTTTTTATTCCACTGTGACCTCCACCATTCTTCCAAGGGGCATTAAAACCATCTCGTTAAGCTACTGCGACCTCCATGTCTCTTCCAAGGGGCATTAAAACCGTCTTGTTAAGCTACTGCGACCTCCACCACATTTCCAAGGTGCATTAAAACCGTCTTGTTAAACTACTGCGACCTCCACCACTTTTCCAAGGTGCATTGATATTGTTTTTTTATTCCACTGCGACCTCCACCATTCTTCCTAGGGGCATTAAAACCATCTTGTTAAGCTACTGCGACCTCCACCACTTTTCCAAGGTGCATTAAAACCATCTTGTTAAGCTACTGCGACCTCCACCACTTTTCCAAGGGGCATTAAAACCATCTTGCTAAGCTACTGCGACCTCCACCACTTTTCCAAGGGGCATTAAAACCATCTTGTTAAGCTACTGCGACCTCCACCACTTTTCCAAGCGTCATTAAAACCATCTTGTTAAGCTACTGCGACCTCCACCACTTTTCCAAGGGGCATTGATATTGTCTTTTTATTCCACTGCCACCTCCACCACTTTTTCAAGGTGCATTAAAACCGTCTTGCTAAGCTACTGCGACCTCCCCCACTTTTCCAAGGGCCATTGATATTGTCTTTTTATTCCACTGCGACCTCCACCATTCTTCCAAGTGGCATTAAAACCGTCTTGTTAAGCTACTGCGACCTACGCATCTCTTCCAAGGGGCATTAAAACAGTCTTGTTAAGCTACTGCGACCTCCACCACTTTTCCAAGGGTCATTAAAATCGTCTTGTTAAGCTACTGCGACCTCCACCACTTTTCCAAGGGGCATTAAAACCGTCTTGTTAAGCTACTCCCTTCTCCACCACTTTTCCAAGAGTCATTAAAACCGTCTTGTTAAGCTACTGCGACCTCCACGTTTCTTCCAAGGGGCATTAAAACCGTATTGTTAAGCTACTGCAACATCCACCATTCTTCCAAGGGGCATTAAAACCATCTTGTTATGCTACTTCGACCTTCACCACTTTTCCAAGGGGCATTGATATTGTCTTTTTATTCCACTGTGACCTCCACCATTCTTCCAAGGGGCATTAAAACCATCTTGTTAAGCTACTGTGACCTCCACGTCTCTTCCAAGGGGCATTAATACTGTCTTGTTAAACCACTCTGAACTCCACAGCTCTTCCAATGGGCATTGAAATGTTGTTTTTAATTAACTCTAACCTCCACGACTCTTCCAACGGGCATTGCATTTCCTCCTAATTTTAGTCAGCTTTTTGCTTTTCAATGCATAGGCGAACACTAAGGAAGACCCACTCCCCAATAATGGGTAGAAGGTTTTAAGTATGCTGTAATTCACGTCTGTTTCAAGGGGCATTGCAGTTCCTCATAATTTTTGGAAAGCCTTCCATTCACTGCTTAGGCCAACAGTGCACAGGATACCCAGTTGCTATAAATGGAAAAACCGGTTTAGTTAAGTCCCTCTGACCTTCATATCACTTCCAAGGGGCATTGGAGTGCCTCAAAATTTTTGGTAGGCATTGCACTCACTGTATGCCCTTTAATTGTGTAGCCGAACCGCTACTTTTGGTACTGAAACATATCCTACAAGACATGTGTGGTTGACTGGCCTGATATTGATGTGAATGGTCCCTGTTCCTCCTGCTCTTTCTCCTTTGCCACCACCTCATCCATCATTCATCACCTGAAGCTTTGTTTTAACGGCAGTCATAGAACTGGGATAGTAGCAGGAAAACATCCAGCAATCCTTGGAGGAGGTAGGATATGCGCCAAAATGCTGACCACCTCAGGCCTAGCCGCTGCTACATACATGCGCTTGCATTCCAAGAAAACAAAGCAGATGCTAACTTCTATCATCATCATGCTCCTCACCTTGGCACTCTCAACTCCCCTAATGGAGAAGCCAGGGCCCACTGGAGGAGTCTGGTTCTCTGGTTGGCTCGTCCAATGCTGCCCTAAAGCAGGCCAGGCTAAGAAAAGTGTGGGGGAAATTGACAGGAAAAATAGGGGTAGCTGGGGACAGTTTATGGACATCCGGCTGCCAACAGGCGGCTGGGGACCGTGTGTGGACACCCGGCCGCGGGGCAGCTGGGGACCGAGTATGGACACCCGGCCGCCCCCTGGCAGCTGGGGACTGAGCGTGGACACCCGGCCGCCGGGCGGCTGGGGACTGAGTATGGATACCAGGCCGCCGAAGAAGCAATGACATGGTGGCCGGCATCTACCTCCACATGCCTAAAAGGCCCAATTTCAAGTGCAAATAAGCTAGCAGTATGGTATTGCAGCCTGGGAGTGAGTGGGTGGCAGGTTGCACACTTACGCTTGCATTCCAAGAAAACAAAGCAGATGCTAACTTCTATCATCATCATCATCATGCTCCTCACCTTGGCACTCTCAACTCCCCTGATGGAGAAGCCAGGGCCCATCAGAGGAGTCTGGTTCTCTGGTGAGCTCATCCAATGCTGCCCTAAAGCAGGCCAGGCGAAGAAAAGTGTGGGGGAAGGTCACAGGAGAAATAGGGGCGGCTGGGGACCATTTATGGACACCCGGCTGCCCCCAGGCGGCTGGCGATCGTGTGTGGACACCCGGCTGCGGGGCGGCTGGGGACCGAGTATGCACACCCGGCCGCCCCCTGGCGGCTGGCGACCGAGCGTGGACAACCGGCCGCCAGGCGGCTGGGGACTGAGTAGGGATACCTCGCTGCCGAAGCAGCCATGAGGTAGTGGCCAGCTTCGGCCTCCTCCAAACTAAAATGCCCCTTTTCAAGTGCAAGCTAGCAGTATGGTATTGCAGCCTGGGGGTGGGTGGGTGGCAGGCTGCATACTTGCGCTTGCATTGCAAGGAATGGGGGAGGTACAATTGAACACTGCCCTGGGACGTGGACTTGCACGGGAATAGTTGCAAGTCTGCATCTTCTGATGCGGCAAGGATCACTTCTGATGGGCACACTTTTAGGCAGTGACCTGAATGTCAAAGATGTCTTTTCAGCACTGTATGCATGTGTCACACAACACATGGCCAGATAAGATTGTAAAATGTTAAAATGACATTTCCCGGTGAATGCATTTATCATGGTTGAAAGTAATACAAAAGTGCAAAAACTCATAAAAAATGCTACTTGTGAATATAGCCCAAGGTGTGGAGGAGTATTTTTGTTTTTGGTTATTTATTTTACCTTATACACAAGTCTTTAGCCAGGAAAGGAAGTTCCTTAACATATTTCACAGGAAAACCGTTTCAGTTTCGTTTTGAACGTTTTATTGTGAGCCCGTAAAAGTGGTTTAATACCTCTGACCACGTTGTTGACAGCAGTGACCTGGGGGTCAGAAATGCTTCCTGGGGCGATCTCCATGCTGTCCCCATGTCATTTGAACACTGTCACTATCGTTTTGGGCACTTTTTAGGCTTTCTACAGACTGACAGGGGTGCAGCTGCAAAAATGCTCGGGTCTCCTATAGACTAACATTGGGCTCGTTGCTCGGGTCGAGCACCCGAGTATCACGGTGAGCTCAGCCCGAGCTTCGAGCACCTGAGCATTTTATTGCTCGCTCAACACTAGACGGGAGTGGACCAAGCATTCCTGGAGTTTAGAGATGAATGGAAGATTAGCGACAGGTCTGTAGTTAGCAGTGCAGTTCTGGTCCAGGGATGGATTTTTAAGTAATGGGGTTATGATGGCATGTTTAAATGAGGAGGTAAAGATACCTGAAGAAAGAGAGAGGTTAAATATTTTAGTCAGGTGAGTGGTGACCACTGGTGAGAGAGACTGCAGGAGATGTGAGGAAATGGGGTCACTGTTGCAGGTTGTAGGCAGAGAAGAAGCAAAGAGCTGGGTAACTTCTTCTGTGACAGGATCAAAGAAGGCAAATGAGCTTGAAGGGTGGCAGGGAAGGGGATCTAGGCACTGGGGAGATTGGGCTGAGATGTCCTGATGGATGTGGTTGATTTTTTCTAGGAAATAAGTGGCCAGATTCTCACCACTGAGGTTGGTAATATGGGCCTGTGCTTTAGGGTTCAGGAGGGAATTTAAGGTTTCAAAAAGTCATTTTGGAGTTTTGGATAGTGAAGTGATGAGGGTGTTAAAGTAGGATTGTTTGGCCAGATGAAGGGCATAGTTATAGGTTTTGAGCATGAACTTATAGTGGATGAAGTCTTCTGCTAAAAGTGATTTTCCTCCACAGTTGCTCCGCACACCTTGAACAACTCCGAAGAAAATCCGTTTGCATCGTGTGCTAGGGCTGCCGTTGTCTGTGTCTGGTCTTTCTGCATGTAAAAGGTGCTGCTTCATCTAGGGCACTCTTCAGTGTATTATTGTAGTGTAACAATGCTATGCCTGCACAGGAGGGGGAGGAGATGGGAGGTAAATATGTGTGTAGATTGCCCATAAGCTGCTGGGTATTAATGGTACGTATATTCCTATAAGTGTGGTAAGTGGGGGTGTCCCGGGTGAGGAGACAGTTCTTGACAGAGAAAGAAAGAAGGTTGTGGTCCGAGAGCGAGAGAGGGGAGTTAGTAAAGTCATGCAGTGAGCAGAGACGGGAGAAGAGCAGGTCCAGAGTATTCCCGTCTTCATGCGAAGGAGAGAGGCCGAATGAAGGGGTTAGAGAAAGTAGATGAAAGGCAGATTGGGAGAGGGGATCATCGATGAGGATGTTAAAGTCTCCCATGATGAGGGTGGGAATGTCACAGGATAGAAAGTGAGGAAGCCAGGTGGCAAAGTTATCCAGAAACTGGCGGGAGGAGCCTGGAGGGCGATACACGACCGCCACTCACAGGGAGAAGGATTTGAAGAGTCTGATGGTGTGGACTTCAAAGGAATTAAACATAAGTGAGGGAACCGGAGGGATGACCTGGAAAGCACATTGTGATGAAAGGAGCATACCAACACCTGGGGTAGGGACAACTGAACGCTGGCCTTTTTTAGGTTAACTGGACAGTTTTTAAAAAAGAGCCAGACTTGGGAAGACCTAGCAGTTGGACTGGCAACTTACCTTGTATTGGTGTTTTTGGGAACAGTTGCTCGTCTTGTGTCTGTGGCTACCCCACTGCGTCTTCCTGCCTGTTGTGGTGCTACACCTCCCTCCCCCTCTGCACTGCTGTCCTAGCTATGCATGTCACCTTGCCAGGTTGGGTCAGTGACTTCATCGTCCACCACCTCATCATCCACGTACGCACTATGGACCTCCTCCTGACTTGCTGGCAATTGTGTCTCATCATCACCATTCACCTCTTGCGACAGTAATTGCACTTTCTCACCATCGACTTCGTGTGACCGTAGCTGCTCACATATTTGGATATCACTACAAGCGATCTCCTATTGCCCCGCTTGAAGCGGCCTGAGCGATAGGCCAGAATCTATAAATGGAAATGTGAACAGCTCTTTGGAGTGTCCAAGTGTGGGATCAGTTGTCTCCTGGCACTCGGCATTGTAAGAGGAAGGAAGATCAGGGTGAGGAATATATGGTCCAGAATCATGGCTGCTTAGACTGGACCATGTGGAAGACATGGTGGTGGTGGCGGCAAACTGACTGGAAGCATTATCTGCTATCCAACCAACAACCTTTTCATATTGCTCTAGCTTCAAGAGTGGTTCTCTGCGACCCCCTAGAAAGTGGGACAGGAAGCTAGGTCGACATGATGTGGGTGCTTCTTGTGCTACCCTGAGCAGGCACAGTGTCATCTTGCCCATAGCCTCAGCCTCTGAGTGCGCCATCAGCATCACATCCACTTTCTTGTCCCTTACCATGTGCCTTTCCCATTTTAAAAGGAGTTTAATATTTTGCAGCTTGCAAAAAAATGTCAAGATTAATACCGCAGTACTTGATCACGTCTGTTGACCAATTCTTTTGGGCACTGCTGGTATACTGATGCTATTGTTCAGCGAACAAGTGTGGATATTTTTTGGACACACAAGTAGCAGACTTTAAATGGAGTATAATATTTTGCAGTTTGCAAAAAAATGTCAGCATTAACACCGTAGTATTTGATCACGTCTGATGACCAATTCTTTTGGCCAGTGCTGGTATACCGATGCTATTGGTTAGCGAACAAGTGTGGATATATTTTGGACACACAAGTAGCAGACTTTAAGTGTATAATATTTTGCAGCTTCCAAAAAAACCAGGATTAATACTGCAGTAATATTTGACCTCCTGAGATGATGGACAAGTTTCTCTGCACAAAACAGTAATGCAATTCAAATCAACCAAATCTGGCTGTATGCTGCTAAGAAGCAAATGGAGCAGTAAAATGGTGTATTATATTGTTTTCACCAAAATTATCATCAGGATTAAGAGCAAAAAGAATATTATTAGCCCTGATATCTAGAGCTATTGATAGGAGTTCCAGCAGTAAAAAGAATGTTCAATGGACCGTATTCTGTACTATACTATCTCTCCCCAAACTCTGCCTAACTAGTGCTATCAGCAGGATTAATATTTTTCAGAATGAGTCCTTATAAGGACTGTTAGAGTAGATTAATAATAGTGGTGTGGAATCTCTGTTTAGCTGCAGCTCTCCCTACTCTGTCTCTTTGACCGGTAGACTGTGACGAGCATAGGATCCAGGGTCTTATATGACGCTATGCGGCCAGGCAATCACTGTAATGCCACAACCAACATGGCTATGGCATTACAGTGACTGTCACGCAATCCCTGCATGGTAATTGGCTGCCTAATATGCGCCAAACATGCGGGACGGGGACTCAAGTTCCCACCCAAACATTCAAAAAATACACGCCAAGTAACGAGCATCTCAAGCACTGTGATGGTCGGGCCAGTAACGAATAGTGGCCAGCATGCTCGCTCATCACTAGTAATTATGTCATTACTCCCTTGCTGGTTTGAACTATAATTTAGATTGTACAAATATGAGAATTACATTATGACAAATAAAGTTTATTATTGCCTTTTACTTGCTGCTTAAAAACAAAGATAGTGTTGAATAAATTGTGAAAACACTATGATACAGTGAAAATTTAAATATAAATATGTGAAAATATAATTAAATTAATGCTTAAATTGGTTCACTTTTACATCGTAATATTTAATAATAGGCATGTACTTAAGAGACTGTTGTGGAAACAATTTTCTTTTTTCACTTGATTATGAACCAGATTCACTAAAGCTAAATACTAATTAAAGTGTCTTGGGAATGCTTGTTTATCAAAGAGAATGTGCTAGGTTGGGGCCACATGAAGACATTTTGTAGCGTAACTTTCCAATTTCAACTATTGCTCCAATTTTATATAAACATGCTATAAAGAGGCAACTGTAAGGAAGTTAGACGACATAATTAAACCCCCAGTACAATAACACAGGTCTGTAAAATATAAAATTTAAAGAGCTGTTTTGGTTATTACTGAATCCGAAAAAGACCTCCGTTTTGTCATAGGACATCACGTTTCCTGACAATTTGGGTAACTATGTTAAATAAGACAATACTGCAAAATAAATGAAAATAGACTTATAAAATTATTTTTTTATTACAAATTTTTCATGCAAATCATTTTTGAACTGAAATGAGTTCACTAACACTCACTAAAATCTTTTTTTTCCCTTTGAGGCTCCTCTTGGTACATTTACGCTTGTGAGTAGCATCTGGAATGTATCTCTGAAGCATCCAACAATAGTATGCCATCATTGTAATGCTCCATTTTCCCTGGTATCTTCTTTCCATCTCATTAATGTCCAAAGTTTCTCGGAGGACATTTTTTCATCAACTGTGAGCACCCTCGGCTGCCAACTCTTCTTGGTCCAGTGATTTTTTCAGTCTCGACTGTCCCACAGACACAGAAAACAAGGGTATTTGGTATAGCCAGCTTGTTGCCCGAGCAGCATGCACAAGACCTTCAAATCCCCACACACTTGCCAACCGTGGTCTTCATATTTTAGTTTATGAAGAACCAATTCCAAGTTCTCGTAGGTTTCCTTCAAGTGTACGGAACGACCTACAGGGATGGAAGCGTAAAAACCGCCGTTGTGGAGTAAAACTGCTTTGAGACTTCTTTTTGAAGAATCTATAAAAAGACGCCATTGCGCTGAATCATATTGGATTTTGAATTGACCCATCAAACCTTCGACATCAATGCAATAAACCAACTTGTCTTCCTGGGCAAAGCAAGAAACAAACTCCTTTTCACAATGTCTGAACCATGAAAAGAAACTCCTGGTAACAATAAATTCTTGCTTTTGAGCCTTGATCCGAGTAACTCAGCAGCATCTTTGGGAAGATTCAAGTCTCTTACTAAATCCTTCATCTTCTCCTGGGAAAAAAAATTTGGTCTTGTACCATCTTCAAAGTCAGAACTTGATTCGTCATCTGGTTCAGGTATGATTCCACCTTCATCGGAGCTACGTATCTCTTCCAAGGTAGCAGGGGCCTTGGGTACTGGTATATGTGTGCCAAAGGGGTTGGGACGAATTGCTGAGTGAAGATTAAAGTATGAAATGGAATGCTTCCATTTGGAAATATACCCTTTCACATTGCATGAACAAAATTAACAGTCGTCACTATGGTTGTTGCTCTCGCCATACCATAGAAATCCCATAACGGAAAGCTTTTTTCTTACACTTGAACTTATTTCGGAGCTCCTCAACACACCGTTTGCACACTTTATGAGGTATCCAAACTTTTTCTTGATTTCCAAGTTTTCGTCCGAAGTATGAGAAGTATACTTTTTTCACAAAGTCTGTAATATTAAGCTGTTGATTCAACACTGTATATTCACAACAAATGAAACAGAAAATGTCAAGCGAATTAATGCACTTCCGCAAAGCCATATTGTTAATTTGGGGAAACACAGTTGATGAATGAAATTCCAATGCAAGTTTCTTGAAAGCATAAGGACCTTTCATTATGTAACTAACCATCTGACTGCCACCAGCCAATCACGCATTTCCTATTGATGTTAATGGGGAAAGAAAATAAGCTGCCTGCCGATGATTCCCATCAGAGTTTGCAGAAGAAACTATAGGTTTGTGGCAAGTCCTGATTAGTGATAAGCGAGCATGCTCGCTACGGCTCGGTGCTCGCCCGAGCATCTCACTGCTCGAGATGCTCGGCGCTCGCCGAGTATTTCCGTGGCTGCTCAGCGGGAGCTCGGGTCTCCTCCCTGCATGTTTGGCGCTCTTTACAGAGCCAATGAACATGCAGGGATTGCCTGTCACTCACTGTAATGCTGAAGCCAAGTTGGTTGTGGCATTACAGTGATTGGCTGGCCGCACAGCGTCATCAGGTCTATATGAGACCTGGCGCCGCCATACTCGTCACAGTCACTCCGGAACCAGACAGTGTAGGGAGAGGTGCTGCTGAGCTAGGGAGAGATTTGCTTGTTTCTAGTTAGCGTAGGTGTACCAAACTATATTAGAGACACATATCCATCTCAACAAACAGTCCTTCTGAGGACTAATCCATCAGCAGAGATATCAGGCAGGCAGTGTATATAGGCAGGCAGGCAGGGTATATAGCAGACTGTAGTGCACAAGGCACAAGAGGCTCCATTCCAGTTTTGTCTGCTGCTGCTGTTAGACATTTCTAGACATAGGCCCAGGTCTCAGGGGCCAGGAATAAATTTTTTTAGATCTTAATCCTCATTATTTGCTTAAAAAGCAATCCAGAGAACACCGTTGTTCTGTGCCATTTGCTTGTTGGCACTGCAGAATACAGCCAGGTCCTTTCCATATTACAGCGCTAAAAATCCAGCTATGTAAAACTGTGGTTTGCCACGCGGATCACATATAACTGCGATGAAAAAACTGACATTTCTGGCATTCATTAGAAATTTGTTTCAGTGTGTCAGTGAAGTAGTTGACACCAGTTTGCTGTTCAAAATAGTTACCTACAAGCCAGGTATTTAAAACTGTGGTTTGTCCGTCACACGGATCACATATATATTTTCAGAAAATTCTGCCATTTCTGGCCTTCATTAAAAAATTTTTTCAGTGTGTCAGCGAAGTTTTTGACACCGGTTTGCTGTTCAAAATAGTTACCTACAGGCAAGGTATTTAAAACTGTGGTTTCTCCGTCACACAGATTACATATAACTTTGCTCCAAAATCAGCCATTTGTAATGAGCGTGGAAGATATTGTCCTCCATTTAAAATGGGCAAGGCGCGTGGCAAGGGACTGGGAACTGGATGTGATGGTGACGGTGCATGAAGAGTCCGAGGCCGTGGGCAAGCTGTAATTGTGCCACAACAAACACCCAGATCTTCTCGCCCGACCTTCCTGTCCCAATTGCTAGGGGACCCCAGAACACCACTATTGAACCCAAAGCAGTGTCAAAAAGTAGTTGGTTGGATAGAGGATAATGCTTCCAGTCACTTTGCCACCATCACCACCACCTTGTCTTCCACACGGTCAAGTCTCAGTAGCCGTGAGTCTGGACTGCATATTCCTCACCCTGATCCTCCTTCCACCCACCATGCCGAGTGCACGGAGACAACTGATACCACACTTGGACACTCCGAAGAGCTGTTCACTTTTCCATTTATAGATTCGGGCCTCTCGCTCGGTCCACTTGAAGCGGGGCAAGAGGAGATCGCTTGTAGGGATGCCCAAATGTTGGAGAAGTCACAATCACATGATGGCGATGGTGGGAAAGTTTCACAAGAGGTGGACGATGATGAGACACAATTGCCGAAAAGTCAGAAGGAGGACCAGAGTGTGGAAGACGAGGTGGTGGATGATATAGTAACTGACCCAACCTGGCAGGAGGACATGCAGAGCGAGGACAGCAGCACACAGGGGGAGGGAGGCAGAGCACCTCAACAGGCAGGAATAAGCAGTGTTGTGGCTGCAGACAGAAGGCAGGCAACTGTTCCCCGTAACACCAACACGATGGCAGTTGCCAGTACAACTATTAGGTCTTCCCGAGTCAAGACTCTGCCGATAACCCCAAAAAGGCCATTTGCACCACCTGCCAGGCCAGTATCAGCAGGGGTGGCAAAACTAGCAGCCTGACCACCACCAGCATGATCAGGCACATGGCAGCAAAGCACCTGACTTTGTGGGCCGAACCCCAGGGTCCAGGAACAGTGTCTGCGGGTGGCACCACTGCTTCTTCTGCTGTTGTGCATGCAAGCCAATCCCCTGTCTATGGTGCATGCAAAGATTCCTCCTGCCCTGCACCTGTCGTTGCACACTCTCAAGTAGCCGCATCAGGAAACACGTCCACGTCCATGTCCCAGCGAAACGTTCTGTTGTCCATACCCCAGTCCTTGGAACGCAAGCGTAAATACGCAGCCAATGCCCCACAGGCCACACTACTAAATTCCCACATTTCACAACTGCTTTCACTCGAAATGTTGCCTCTTCGGATCGTGGAGACGGAAGCATTCTGCAACCTGATGATGGCGGCCATCCCTCGGTTCTCAGTCCCCAGCCGCCACTATTTCTCCCCATGTGCTGTCCCCTCATTACACAAGCAAGTGTCCCAAAACATTAGCAGTTACTCGGAAAGTCCACCTAACCACGGACATGTGGACAAGTACTTGTGGGCAGGGACGGTACATCTCGCTGATGGCACATTGGGTTAACATAGTGGAAGTCGGGACTCAGTCGGACCTTGGGACAGCACACGTCCTCCCGACGCCAAGGATCGCAGGCCCTAGGTCAATCAGGGTTGTCCCCACAGTCTACAGCTCCTGCACCTCATCCTTCAAAGCCTCCTCCTCCTCTTCAGCCTCCATATTCGGTTGAGGGAGGGCAGCAATGACCCTTCATGGTTGACCAAGTGAGTGTCAAATTATTATGTTACAAGTTTGATTGCAATCAGGGAACCAGATGGAGACAGAGATCTGTATGGGAGGATTCGGAGAATCTCTAATCCCGTTTATTTTACTTAGCATTATATATTGTTTTGAGTATATCAATAGTCAATCACCTACAACCATACTACAGGCTTAAACCAATGTTAGTACAATTATTATGGAAATACACATATGGTCATATTATCGTTAGTTCGGCACATGATGAAAAAGTTACAAGGTTATACATCCCGGCTCAGACTAGTTAGATAACAGGAGCAGGATATTTCATAGAATGTTCTTGTGAGAAAATTAAATGTGAAGCAGGAGAAAAGTATAAAAGAATGTATGCTATGCAAGGAGTAATAATAACATGATTTTAGAAGCAAGCAATCAAAAATGAAGTATCTATAAAAGTAACTATAGCATGAATATCAATATGTCCTTTACACTCTGAAATGACCACATCAGTCACAAGCTGGAAGCACTGCAGCACTGCCTCGGCCAAGCGGCTCGTCCAATGCTGCCCTAAAGCAGGCCAGGCTAAGAAAAGTGTGGGGGAAATTGACAGGAAAAATAGGGGTAGCTGGGGACAGTTTATGGACATCCGGCTGCCAACAGGCGGCTGGGGACCGTGTGTGGACACCCGGCCGCGGGGCAGCTGGGGACCGAGTATGGACACCCGGCCGCCCCCTGGCAGCTGGGGACTGAGCGTGGACACCCGGCCGCCGGGCGGCTGGGGACTGAGTATGGATACCAGGCCGCCGAAGAAGCAATGACATGGTGGCCGGCATCTACCTCCACATGCCTAAAAGGCCCAATTTCAAGTGCAAATAAGCTAGCAGTATGGTATTGCAGCCTGGGAGTGAGTGGGTGGCAGGTTGCACACTTACGCTTGCATTCCAAGAAAACAAAGCAGATGCTAACTTCTATCATCATCATCATCATGCTCCTCACCTTGGCACTCTCAACTCCCCTGATGGAGAAGCCAGGGCCCATCAGAGGAGTCTGGTTCTCTGGTGAGCTCATCCAATGCTGCCCTAAAGCAGGCCAGGCGAAGAAAAGTGTGGGGGAAGGTCACAGGAGAAATAGGGGCGGCTGGGGACCATTTATGGACACCCGGCTGCCCCCAGGCGGCTGGCGATCGTGTGTGGACACCCGGCTGCGGGGCGGCTGGGGACCGAGTATGCACACCCGGCCGCCCCCTGGCGGCTGGCGACCGAGCGTGGACAACCGGCCGCCAGGCGGCTGGGGACTGAGTAGGGATACCTCGCTGCCGAAGCAGCCATGAGGTAGTGGCCAGCTTCGGCCTCCTCCAAACTAAAATGCCCCTTTTCAAGTGCAAGCTAGCAGTATGGTATTGCAGCCTGGGGGTGGGTGGGTGGCAGGCTGCATACTTGCGCTTGCATTGCAAGGAATGGGGGAGGTACAATTGAACACTGCCCTGGGACGTGGACTTGCACGGGAATAGTTGCAAGTCTGCATCTTCTGATGCGGCAAGGATCACTTCTGATGGGCACACTTTTAGGCAGTGACCTGAATGTCAAAGATGTCTTTTCAGCACTGTATGCATGTGTCACACAACACATGGCCAGATAAGATTGTAAAATGTTAAAATGACATTTCCCGGTGAATGCATTTATCATGGTTGAAAGTAATACAAAAGTGCAAAAACTCATAAAAAATGCTACTTGTGAATATAGCCCAAGGTGTGGAGGAGTATTTTTGTTTTTGGTTATTTATTTTACCTTATACACAAGTCTTTAGCCAGGAAAGGAAGTTCCTTAACATATTTCACAGGAAAACCGTTTCAGTTTCGTTTTGAACGTTTTATTGTGAGCCCGTAAAAGTGGTTTAATACCTCTGACCACGTTGTTGACAGCAGTGACCTGGGGGTCAGAAATGCTTCCTGGGGCGATCTCCATGCTGTCCCCATGTCATTTGAACACTGTCACTATCGTTTTGGGCACTTTTTAGGCTTTCTACAGACTGACAGGGGTGCAGCTGCAAAAATGCTCGGGTCTCCTATAGACTAACATTGGGCTCGTTGCTCGGGTCGAGCACCCGAGTATCACGGTGAGCTCAGCCCGAGCTTCGAGCACCTGAGCATTTTATTGCTCGCTCAACACTAGACGGGAGTGGACCAAGCATTCCTGGAGTTTAGAGATGAATGGAAGATTAGCGACAGGTCTGTAGTTAGCAGTGCAGTTCTGGTCCAGGGATGGATTTTTAAGTAATGGGGTTATGATGGCATGTTTAAATGAGGAGGTAAAGATACCTGAAGAAAGAGAGAGGTTAAATATTTTAGTCAGGTGAGTGGTGACCACTGGTGAGAGAGACTGCAGGAGATGTGAGGAAATGGGGTCACTGTTGCAGGTTGTAGGCAGAGAAGAAGCAAAGAGCTGGGTAACTTCTTCTGTGACAGGATCAAAGAAGGCAAATGAGCTTGAAGGGTGGCAGGGAAGGGGATCTAGGCACTGGGGAGATTGGGCTGAGATGTCCTGATGGATGTGGTTGATTTTTTCTAGGAAATAAGTGGCCAGATTCTCACCACTGAGGTTGGTAATATGGGCCTGTGCTTTAGGGTTCAGGAGGGAATTTAAGGTTTCAAAAAGTCATTTTGGAGTTTTGGATAGTGAAGTGATGAGGGTGTTAAAGTAGGATTGTTTGGCCAGATGAAGGGCATAGTTATAGGTTTTGAGCATGAACTTATAGTGGATGAAGTCTTCTGCTAAAAGTGATTTTCCTCCACAGTTGCTCCGCACACCTTGAGCAACTCCGAAGAAAATCCGTTTGCATCGTGTGCTAGGGCTGCCGTTGTCTGTGTCTGGTCTTTCTGCATGTAAAAGGTGCTGCTTCATCTAGGGCACTCTTCAGTGTATTATTGTAGTGTAACAATGCTATGCCTGCACAGGAGGGGGAGGAGATGGGAGGTAAATATGTGTGTAGATTGCCCATAAGCTGCTGGGTATTAATGGTACGTATATTCCTATAAGTGTGGTAAGTGGGGGTGTCCCGGGTGAGGAGACAGTTCTTGACAGAGAAAGAAAGAAGGTTGTGGTCCGAGAGCGAGAGAGGGGAGTTAGTAAAGTCATGCAGTGAGCAGAGACGGGAGAAGAGCAGGTCCAGAGTATTCCCGTCTTCATGCGAAGGAGAGAGGCCGAATGAAGGGGTTAGAGAAAGTAGATGAAAGGCAGATTGGGAGAGGGGATCATCGATGAGGATGTTAAAGTCTCCCATGATGAGGGTGGGAATGTCACAGGATAGAAAGTGAGGAAGCCAGGTGGCAAAGTTATCCAGAAACTGGCGGGAGGAGCCTGGAGGGCGATACACGACCGCCACTCACAGGGAGAAGGATTTGAAGAGTCTGATGGTGTGGACTTCAAAGGAATTAAACATAAGTGAGGGAACCGGAGGGATGACCTGGAAAGCACATTGTGATGAAAGGAGCATACCAACACCTGGGGTAGGGACAACTGAACGCTGGCCTTTTTTAGGTTAACTGGACAGTTTTTAAAAAAGAGCCAGACTTGGGAAGACCTAGCAGTTGGACTGGCAACTTACCTTGTATTGGTGTTTTTGGGAACAGTTGCTCGTCTTGTGTCTGTGGCTACCCCACTGCGTCTTCCTGCCTGTTGTGGTGCTACACCTCCCTCCCCCTCTGCACTGCTGTCCTAGCTATGCATGTCACCTTGCCAGGTTGGGTCAGTGACTTCATCGTCCACCACCTCATCATCCACGTACGCACTATGGACCTCCTCCTGACTTGCTGGCAATTGTGTCTCATCATCACCATTCACCTCTTGCGACAGTAATTGCACTTTCTCACCATCGACTTCGTGTGACCGTAGCTGCTCACATATTTGGATATCACTACAAGCGATCTCCTATTGCCCCGCTTGAAGCGGCCTGAGCGATAGGCCAGAATCTATAAATGGAAATGTGAACAGCTCTTTGGAGTGTCCAAGTGTGGGATCAGTTGTCTCCTGGCACTCGGCATTGTAAGAGGAAGGAAGATCAGGGTGAGGAATATATGGTCCAGAATCATGGCTGCTTAGACTGGACCATGTGGAAGACATGGTGGTGGTGGCGGCAAACTGACTGGAAGCATTATCTGCTATCCAACCAACAACCTTTTCATATTGCTCTAGCTTCAAGAGTGGTTCTCTGCGACCCCCTAGAAAGTGGGACAGGAAGCTAGGTCGACATGATGTGGGTGCTTCTTGTGCTACCCTGAGCAGGCACAGTGTCATCTTGCCCATAGCCTCAGCCTCTGAGTGCGCCATCAGCATCACATCCACTTTCTTGTCCCTTACCATGTGCCTTTCCCATTTTAAAAGGAGTTTAATATTTTGCAGCTTGCAAAAAAATGTCAAGATTAATACCGCAGTACTTGATCACGTCTGTTGACCAATTCTTTTGGGCACTGCTGGTATACTGATGCTATTGTTCAGCGAACAAGTGTGGATATTTTTTGGACACACAAGTAGCAGACTTTAAATGGAGTATAATATTTTGCAGTTTGCAAAAAAATGTCAGCATTAACACCGTAGTATTTGATCACGTCTGATGACCAATTCTTTTGGCCAGTGCTGGTATACCGATGCTATTGGTTAGCGAACAAGTGTGGATATATTTTGGACACACAAGTAGCAGACTTTAAGTGTATAATATTTTGCAGCTTCCAAAAAAACCAGGATTAATACTGCAGTAATATTTGACCTCCTGAGATGATGGACAAGTTTCTCTGCACAAAACAGTAATGCAATTCAAATCAACCAAATCTGGCTGTATGCTGCTAAGAAGCAAATGGAGCAGTAAAATGGTGTATTATATTGTTTTCACCAAAATTATCATCAGGATTAAGAGCAAAAAGAATATTATTAGCCCTGATATCTAGAGCTATTGATAGGAGTTCCAGCAGTAAAAAGAATGTTCAATGGACCGTATTCTGTACTATACTATCTCTCCCCAAACTCTGCCTAACTAGTGCTATCAGCAGGATTAATATTTTTCAGAATGAGTCCTTATAAGGACTGTTAGAGTAGATTAATAATAGTGGTGTGGAATCTCTGTTTAGCTGCAGCTCTCCCTACTCTGTCTCTTTGACCGGTAGACTGTGACGAGCATAGGATCCAGGGTCTTATATGACGCTATGCGGCCAGGCAATCACTGTAATGCCACAACCAACATGGCTATGGCATTACAGTGACTGTCACGCAATCCCTGCATGGTAATTGGCTGCCTAATATGCGCCAAACATGCGGGACGGGGACTCAAGTTCCCACCCAAACATTCAAAAAATACACGCCAAGTAACGAGCATCTCAAGCACTGTGATGGTCGGGCCAGTAACGAATAGTGGCCAGCATGCTCGCTCATCACTAGTAATTATGTCATTACTCCCTTGCTGGTTTGAACTATAATTTAGATTGTACAAATATGAGAATTACATTATGACAAATAAAGTTTATTATTGCCTTTTACTTGCTGCTTAAAAACAAAGATAGTGTTGAATAAATTGTGAAAACACTATGATACAGTGAAAATTTAAATATAAATATGTGAAAATATAATTAAATTAATGCTTAAATTGGTTCACTTTTACATCGTAATATTTAATAATAGGCATGTACTTAAGAGACTGTTGTGGAAACAATTTTCTTTTTTCACTTGATTATGAACCAGATTCACTAAAGCTAAATACTAATTAAAGTGTCTTGGGAATGCTTGTTTATCAAAGAGAATGTGCTAGGTTGGGGCCACATGAAGACATTTTGTAGCGTAACTTTCCAATTTCAACTATTGCTCCAATTTTATATAAACATGCTATAAAGAGGCAACTGTAAGGAAGTTAGACGACATAATTAAACCCCCAGTACAATAACACAGGTCTGTAAAATATAAAATTTAAAGAGCTGTTTTGGTTATTACTGAATCCGAAAAAGACCTCCGTTTTGTCATAGGACATCACGTTTCCTGACAATTTGGGTAACTATGTTAAATAAGACAATACTGCAAAATAAATGAAAATAGACTTATAAAATTATTTTTTTATTACAAATTTTTCATGCAAATCATTTTTGAACTGAAATGAGTTCACTAACACTCACTAAAATCTTTTTTTTCCCTTTGAGGCTCCTCTTGGTACATTTACGCTTGTGAGTAGCATCTGGAATGTATCTCTGAAGCATCCAACAATAGTATGCCATCATTGTAATGCTCCATTTTCCCTGGTATCTTCTTTCCATCTCATTAATGTCCAAAGTTTCTCGGAGGACATTTTTTCATCAACTGTGAGCACCCTCGGCTGCCAACTCTTCTTGGTCCAGTGATTTTTTCAGTCTCGACTGTCCCACAGACACAGAAAACAAGGGTATTTGGTATAGCCAGCTTGTTGCCCGAGCAGCATGCACAAGACCTTCAAATCCCCACACACTTGCCAACCGTGGTCTTCATATTTTAGTTTATGAAGAACCAATTCCAAGTTCTCGTAGGTTTCCTTCAAGTGTACGGAACGACCTACAGGGATGGAAGCGTAAAAACCGCCGTTGTGGAGTAAAACTGCTTTGAGACTTCTTTTTGAAGAATCTATAAAAAGACGCCATTGCGCTGAATCATATTGGATTTTGAATTGACCCATCAAACCTTCGACATCAATGCAATAAACCAACTTGTCTTCCTGGGCAAAGCAAGAAACAAACTCCTTTTCACAATGTCTGAACCATGAAAAGAAACTCCTGGTAACAATAAATTCTTGCTTTTGAGCCTTGATCCGAGTAACTCAGCAGCATCTTTGGGAAGATTCAAGTCTCTTACTAAATCCTTCATCTTCTCCTGGGAAAAAAAATTTGGTCTTGTACCATCTTCAAAGTCAGAACTTGATTCGTCATCTGGTTCAGGTATGATTCCACCTTCATCGGAGCTACGTATCTCTTCCAAGGTAGCAGGGGCCTTGGGTACTGGTATATGTGTGCCAAAGGGGTTGGGACGAATTGCTGAGTGAAGATTAAAGTATGAAATGGAATGCTTCCATTTGGAAATATACCCTTTCACATTGCATGAACAAAATTAACAGTCGTCACTATGGTTGTTGCTCTCGCCATACCATAGAAATCCCATAACGGAAAGCTTTTTTCTTACACTTGAACTTATTTCGGAGCTCCTCAACACACCGTTTGCACACTTTATGAGGTATCCAAACTTTTTCTTGATTTCCAAGTTTTCGTCCGAAGTATGAGAAGTATACTTTTTTCACAAAGTCTGTAATATTAAGCTGTTGATTCAACACTGTATATTCACAACAAATGAAACAGAAAATGTCAAGCGAATTAATGCACTTCCGCAAAGCCATATTGTTAATTTGGGGAAACACAGTTGATGAATGAAATTCCAATGCAAGTTTCTTGAAAGCATAAGGACCTTTCATTATGTAACTAACCATCTGACTGCCACCAGCCAATCACGCATTTCCTATTGATGTTAATGGGGAAAGAAAATAAGCTGCCTGCCGATGATTCCCATCAGAGTTTGCAGAAGAAACTATAGGTTTGTGGCAAGTCCTGATTAGTGATAAGCGAGCATGCTCGCTACGGCTCGGTGCTCGCCCGAGCATCTCACTGCTCGAGATGCTCGGCGCTCGCCGAGTATTTCCGTGGCTGCTCAGCGGGAGCTCGGGTCTCCTCCCTGCATGTTTGGCGCTCTTTACAGAGCCAATGAACATGCAGGGATTGCCTGTCACTCACTGTAATGCTGAAGCCAAGTTGGTTGTGGCATTACAGTGATTGGCTGGCCGCACAGCGTCATCAGGTCTATATGAGACCTGGCGCCGCCATACTCGTCACAGTCACTCCGGAACCAGACAGTGTAGGGAGAGGTGCTGCTGAGCTAGGGAGAGATTTGCTTGTTTCTAGTTAGCGTAGGTGTACCAAACTATATTAGAGACACATATCCATCTCAACAAACAGTCCTTCTGAGGACTAATCCATCAGCAGAGATATCAGGCAGGCAGTGTATATAGGCAGGCAGGCAGGGTATATAGCAGACTGTAGTGCACAAGGCACAAGAGGCTCCATTCCAGTTTTGTCTGCTGCTGCTGTTAGACATTTCTAGACATAGGCCCAGGTCTCAGGGGCCAGGAATAAATTTTTTTAGATCTTAATCCTCATTATTTGCTTAAAAAGCAATCCAGAGAACACCGTTGTTCTGTGCCATTTGCTTGTTGGCACTGCAGAATACAGCCAGGTCCTTTCCATATTACAGCGCTAAAAATCCAGCTATGTAAAACTGTGGTTTGCCACGCGGATCACATATAACTGCGATGAAAAAACTGACATTTCTGGCATTCATTAGAAATTTGTTTCAGTGTGTCAGTGAAGTAGTTGACACCAGTTTGCTGTTCAAAATAGTTACCTACAAGCCAGGTATTTAAAACTGTGGTTTGTCCGTCACACGGATCACATATATATTTTCAGAAAATTCTGCCATTTCTGGCCTTCATTAAAAAATTTTTTCAGTGTGTCAGCGAAGTTTTTGACACCGGTTTGCTGTTCAAAATAGTTACCTACAGGCAAGGTATTTAAAACTGTGGTTTCTCCGTCACACAGATTACATATAACTTTGCTCCAAAATCAGCCATTTGTAATGAGCGTGGAAGATATTGTCCTCCATTTAAAATGGGCAAGGCGCGTGGCAAGGGACTGGGAACTGGATGTGATGGTGACGGTGCATGAAGAGTCCGAGGCCGTGGGCAAGCTGTAATTGTGCCACAACAAACACCCAGATCTTCTCGCCCGACCTTCCTGTCCCAATTGCTAGGGGACCCCAGAACACCACTATTGAACCCAAAGCAGTGTCAAAAAGTAGTTGGTTGGATAGAGGATAATGCTTCCAGTCACTTTGCCACCATCACCACCACCTTGTCTTCCACACGGTCAAGTCTCAGTAGCCGTGAGTCTGGACTGCATATTCCTCACCCTGATCCTCCTTCCACCCACCATGCCGAGTGCACGGAGACAACTGATACCACACTTGGACACTCCGAAGAGCTGTTCACTTTTCCATTTATAGATTCGGGCCTCTCGCTCGGTCCACTTGAAGCGGGGCAAGAGGAGATCGCTTGTAGGGATGCCCAAATGTTGGAGAAGTCACAATCACATGATGGCGATGGTGGGAAAGTTTCACAAGAGGTGGACGATGATGAGACACAATTGCCGAAAAGTCAGAAGGAGGACCAGAGCGTGGAAGACGAGGTGGTGGATGATATAGTAACTGACCCAACCTGGCAGGAGGACATGCAGAGCGAGGACAGCAGCACACAGGGGGAGGGAGGCAGAGCACCTCAACAGGCAGGAATAAGCAGTGTTGTGGCTGCAGACAGAAGGCAGGCAACTGTTCCCCGTAACACCAACACGATGGCAGTTGCCAGTACAACTATTAGGTCTTCCCGAGTCAAGACTCTGCCGATAACCCCAAAAAGGCCATTTGCACCACCTGCCAGGCCAGTATCAGCAGGGGTGGCAAAACTAGCAGCCTGACCACCACCAGCATGATCAGGCACATGGCAGCAAAGCACCTGACTTTGTGGGCCGAACCCCAGGGTCCAGGAACAGTGTCTGCGGGTGGCACCACTGCTTCTTCTGCTGTTGTGCATGCAAGCCAATCCCCTGTCTATGGTGCATGCAAAGATTCCTCCTGCCCTGCACCTGTCGTTGCACACTCTCAAGTAGCCGCATCAGGAAACACGTCCACGTCCATGTCCCAGCGAAACGTTCTGTTGTCCATACCCCAGTCCTTGGAACGCAAGCGTAAATACGCAGCCAATGCCCCACAGGCCACACTACTAAATTCCCACATTTCACAACTGCTTTCACTCGAAATGTTGCCTCTTCGGATCGTGGAGACGGAAGCATTCTGCAACCTGATGATGGCGGCCATCCCTCGGTTCTCAGTCCCCAGCCGCCACTATTTCTCCCCATGTGCTGTCCCCTCATTACACAAGCAAGTGTCCCAAAACATTAGCAGTTACTCGGAAAGTCCACCTAACCACGGACATGTGGACAAGTACTTGTGGGCAGGGACGGTACATCTCGCTGATGGCACATTGGGTTAACATAGTGGAAGTCGGGACTCAGTCGGACCTTGGGACAGCACACGTCCTCCCGACGCCAAGGATCGCAGGCCCTAGGTCAATCAGGGTTGTCCCCACAGTCTACAGCTCCTGCACCTCATCCTTCAAAGCCTCCTCCTCCTCTTCAGCCTCCATATTCGGTTGAGGGAGGGCAGCAATGACCCTTCATGGTTGACCAAGTGAGTGTCAAATTATTATGTTACAAGTTTGATTGCAATCAGGGAACCAGATGGAGACAGAGATCTGTATGGGAGGATTCGGAGAATCTCTAATCCCGTTTATTTTACTTAGCATTATATATTGTTTTGAGTATATCAATAGTCAATCACCTACAACCATACTACAGGCTTAAACCAATGTTAGTACAATTATTATGGAAATACACATATGGTCATATTATCGTTAGTTCGGCACATGATGAAAAAGTTACAAGGTTATACATCCCGGCTCAGACTAGTTAGATAACAGGAGCAGGATATTTCATAGAATGTTCTTGTGAGAAAATTAAATGTGAAGCAGGAGAAAAGTATAAAAGAATGTATGCTATGCAAGGAGTAATAATAACATGATTTTAGAAGCAAGCAATCAAAAATGAAGTATCTATAAAAGTAACTATAGCATGAATATCAATATGTCCTTTACACTCTGAAATGACCACATCAGTCACAAGCTGGAAGCACTGCAGCACTGCCTCGGCCAAGCGGCAACAGGCTGTGCTGAAGCTAATATTCTTAGGTGACAAATCTCACAATGCTGAAGAGTTGTGGACAGCTCTGAAAGAGCAGGCAGATCTGTGGCTCACACCGCTGAACCTACAGCCAGGCATGGTCGTGTGTGACAATGGCCGGAACCTGATGGTGGCTCTGAGGCGAGGCGAGCTCACACACGTACCATGCCAGGCCCATGTGCTTAACCTCGTGGTTCAGCGGTTTCTCAAATCCTACCTGGAGCTGCCGGATCTGCTTGTTAAAGTGCACCGCCTTTGTGCCCATTTTAGAAAGTCACCTATAGCTTCCGCCGCCCTTGCCGTGTTTCAGCAGCATTTGCAGCTACCAGCTCACAGACTGGTGTGTCATGTCCCCAAACATTGGAACTCTACACTGCAGATGTTTGGAAGGATTTGTGAGCAGAAGAGGGCAGTTGGTGAGTACCAGCATCAACAAGGCCATCGGTATTCAGTTCAGACTTCACACATAAGACCTCAGGAGGGGACATGGATGTCAGACATATGTACCATCCTCCAAAACTTTGAAGACTCCACCAAGATGGTGAGCAGCGATGACGCCATCATTAGCGTCACCATCCGGCTTCTCTGTCTTCTGAAATGCTCTCTGCTCACAATCAAAGAGGATGCATTGCAGGTGGAGCACGATGAGATGGAGCAAGGAACCATACAGGGTGATTCCACAAAGCCAAGCCTCATCTCATCCCAACGTGGATTGGGTGACAATGATGAAGAGAAAGAGGAGTAGGAAGAACAGGATCTACTTTCTTGCACTATAGACGGTAATACCTGCACAATTGTCATACTGTCTGTTCAGCGTGGATGGCCAGAGGACAGAGCGGAGGAGGAGGAGAAGGAAAGCATGGTCAGTCATCCTCTTGGTGAGGACACGGAAGTCTTGCCAGTTAGCAGTCTGGCAAGAATGGCTGAATTTAAGTTACGTTGCCTCTCTTATGACCCTCGCGTTCTCAAAATATTGGGTGACAGTCATTACTGGTTGGTGACACTTCTAGACCCACGCTACAAGGAGAACTGTATATCTCTTATTCCTGAGGCGGACAGGTCTACAAAAATGGGCAGTACCAGAAGGCCCTTGTTTAGGAACTATTAAAAAAATTCCCATCTGAAAACGCTGGCGGCAGAGGTCAAAGTTCGTTGGACAACCAAGGAGTACAGGCGAGAGAGACACAACTTCAATCCAGCAGAGGCAGGGGAACACTGTCAAAGTTCTCGGAGAATTTTCTCAGCGCCTCTCATCGCACAGGCCCTGAGGCGTGGGGTACTCTCACAAGGAGTGCAAAGTTTGGGAAGATGCTGAGGGAGTACCTTGCCAACCGTACCAACGTCCTCCGTGATTCCTCTGTGCCTTATTATTATTGGATATCCAAGCTGGATACGTGGAATGAACTGGCTCTCTACGCCTTGGAGGTCCTAGCCTGCCCTGCCGCCAGTGTTTTATCAGAGCGGGTTTTTAGTGCCGCTGGTGGAATTATAACTGATAAGCGCATCCGCCTGTCAACTGAAAATGCTGACAGGCTGACTCTTATAAAAATGAACAAGGGCTGGATTGGGCCAGACTTCTCAACACCACCGAATGATAGCAGCGTAACATAAACTCAAATCCAGTGTCTTTTTTTTGGGAGGTGTAATCCCATGCACCTCTTCACACCCACAAATGGGTATACGCTTCCTGATTTTGGCTATTTGCTCTTGTCCTCCTCCTTCTCCTCATCCTCATCCTCCACCACCATATCACCAGGGTGACCGTGGTCTGTGATGGTACACCCACATATTTTTTTTAAAGGGTGTTTATGATGCCCATAAAAAATTTTTTATACAGTATGTTAATTTATACCCCCCAGGGGTAAATGTTTGTCAGCCCTTACACTTAATGCATGGGCATTGCAAGTGTAGGAGACCCGCTCCTTTCTAATGGGAACATTTTTTATGAGGCCCTCTTCCATGTCTCTTCCAAGGGGCATTGGAGTGCCTCCCAATTTTTGGCAGCCCTTGCATTCACTGCATAGGCAAGCACAATGGGAGACTCACTTCCTAATAATGGGAACATTGTTTTCAGGAGGCCCTCCTCTACGTCTCTTCCAAGGGGCATTGGAGTGCCTCCAAATTTTTTGCAACCCTTGCATTCACTGCATAGGCTAACATAATGGGAGACCCACTTCCTAATAATGGGAACATTGTTTTCAGGAGGCCCTCTGACCTCCACGTCTCTTCCAAGGGGCATTGGAGTGCCTCCAAATTTTTGGCAAACCTTGCATTCACTGCATAGGCAAACACAATGGGAGACCTACTTACTAATAATGGGAACATTGTTTTCAGGAGGTCCTTCTCTAAGTCTCTTCAAAGGGGTATTGGAGTGCGTCCAAATTTTGAGCTGCCACTCACTGCATACGCAATAACAGTATAGGTGACCCACTCTTTAGTAATGGGAACAAGAAAGCATAGCCAGCTGATGGCTCTCTAAGAATAGTGAGGGTCGACTGCTGGCCCTTTAAGAATAGTAAATGCTGCCTGATGGCCCTATAAAAATAGGCTTTGTGACTTTCAGAGTCCCTCCTTCATAAATGAAACACAATGTGTCTGATGATATCTCACACACTCCATGGCCAGATAAGGTTGTAAAATGTTAAAATGACATTCCCTGGTGAATGCATTTGTCACGGTTGAAAGCAATGCAAAAATGCAAAAACGCATTGAAAACGCTAAGTGTGAACATAGCCCAAGGTGTGGAGGAGTATTTTTGTTTTCGGTTATTTATTTTGCTTTATATACATGTCATTACCCTGGAAAGGATGTTCCTTAACATATTTCCCAGGAAAATCAATTTTGGTTTTGTTTTTGTATGTTTTATTGTGAGTCTGTAAAAGTGGCGTAATACCTCTGACAACGTTGTTGACAGAAGTGACCTGGGAGTCAGAAATGCTTCCAGGGGTCTTCCTCATGCTGTTCCTATGTCATTAGAGCACTGTTCCCATCGACTTGGGCAATTTTTAGGCCCTTTGCAGACCGCCGGGGGGAGCCGGCTGAAAAATGATTGAGTTTCCCATAGACTTATATTGGGCTCGTTGCTCGGTTCGAGCACCCGAGTATTCCAGTGTGCTCGACCCGAGCATCGAGCACGCACCCGAGCATTTTAGTGCTCGCCTATCACTAGTCCTGACGTTTAGGATTTTTTTCAATATTTTTTTCGCTATAAAAACACCAAAATACATGAAAATATATGAAAATAATCAAACAGCTTTTTAGTCGCAGACCTGTGTAATAGGAAAGTACACTTGTGGCAAGCAGCAATATATCACTGTATAATATTGTAATTCAGAGTGGGATATTATTGTGTTTGACCACTGCTTCTGAATGTTTCAGCCACAGTACAGAGTTTTAAAATAAATCACAGATTAAAATACTATAAATGCAATCATTGTACTGTGCGTTATGCCTATTATAAGCATTGAATTGCACGGAGAACCCCCTTAGCCACTATTGACTGACAACCAGCTCAGAATTATGGTCAGCTGTCAGTGCTGGGGGTGCAATTACAGCTGCCACTCTCTATACCCAGAGCAGTGATTGAAACTGTGCCACTTGCATCCCTTTGACTAGCAGTCTGTGGAATGAAGTTAATTTCCTCCCGACAGCGGGGCTCTCAGTGCCAGCAACGCACAGTGTTAGAACACTATTAACTTGCAGATTAATCCCATACCTTCAGATTAATAGTTTTATTTTAAATGACAGGTTCCATTTAAGGGACAGACCTCTATTTGGTCCTTCTTAGCTTATAGGAATGAGTAAGGTACTGTTTTTTTTTCTTTCTCTCCTATTTGCCAAATTATTTTATGTGGTGTCATGGTTTTTCCACAATTTGCACCAACTGTCAAAGACATCTCTTGTCAATTTTTTTCTTACCCCCTTTTTTACCCCACGTCCTGGAAGGTTCTTGATGGTTCCATGCTTGGCAAACTTCTTAATAACATTGCGCACTGTTGAAACTGGGATACCAAGATCTTTGGAGATGGCCTTATACCCTTTGGAAGTCTTGTGTTTGTTAGTAATAGCAGGCAGCTTTGTGTTCACTATTGTGACAAAGGAACAAGGCCTACCTTGTGGCTTTATAAAACACTGAAGTCATCATTCATTGACTAATTCATGTCACATGGGCACCGACAATCGAGTCAAAATGTGTTTCCATACTAAATGAATGTAAAGGGTGTCAATACCAGTGACACAGCAAGCTTTAGGTTTTTCTATTTTTCCCTCCCATTGTTTTTTGTGTTAAATTATTGTTTATCATTTGCTCTTTTGTATTTAACACGAGGGCTCTGTACAAAAAAACTGTTTCACTTGATTCATTTTTTTTATTAGATATTCCACATTATGTACTGAAACTTCACAGGTGCCAATAACGATGAGCAGAATGTTAAAGGATTGGTTGCTTTATCATTATTTTAACAAAGGTTAAGGTTACCAGTCCTCCTTCTGCACAGTACAGTCTTCCTCACAGACCACAGAGCTCTAATGTCCAAATAATGGCCGCTGATGGAGGAGCATATAACCAGCTCTCTTCATCAGCCTTAACCAATTGAAAAACACTACTGTTTTTCAATTGGAGGAGGCTGATGGAACAGTTTGGTTACATCCTCCTCCATCAGAAGCCACTTTGTGTAAAGGAGGAGCTTTGTGTAATTTGTGAAGAAGGCAACACTTACAAATTCGGGAGTAGAACCTTTATTACTCTACTATTATACAATATTTAACAGTAGCACAAAATGATGCCCATAATACAATTTGTTAAAGCAAAGATAATGTATCCAATTCCTTTAAGTTATTGTCATTTTAGCACACACTTATGCCACATTTTATGCTGTGGTAGCAGCACATGTAATTTTTAAACCATGTGGGCTATTCATAATTAGAAAAGTAAAACAAAAATTAATTATACTTCCATTTGAATTGAGTATACAGCTATAATTACATTAACGAGTTCTAAACGAGTAAAATGGTTTAACCGGTTCCCGACCGCCCACTGTAGATAAACGTCGGCGCTTGCCGGGCTCTGTTCAGCACCGACGTTTAAAAACGGTGGGTGGTCTCGCAGTGCTCAGGACCCCCAGGGTCCTGCAAGCACTGCAATTCCGGTGCAGAGCGTTAGCTCTGACAGGGTACATCATCGGGACCTGATTAGATCAGGTCCCAGTGATGTTAACCCTTTGCTGCCTTCTATATGCTGTGATCTATAGCGATCGTGGCATATAGGAGACAGCAGGAAGAGAGGGGGTCGTCTTACTTACCTCCGAAGACCTCCGTTTCGTTTGAGGACCTGGGGTTGCTATGGCAGCTGGAGGTCAGATGACCGCCTCCAGCTCTGCCATATATGGTGTCCTTCCTGTCTGGCTTCAGCCTGTATGTAGCTGATACCAGACAGGAGACTCTGAAACAGTCAGTGAAGATCTCATATAATGTAATATATGTCTATTACATTACATGAGATCAGTGATCAGAAAAATAAAAATTAATGTCCCATACAGGGACTAAGTAAAAATGTAAAAAAAAGTAAAAAAAAAGTTTTTAAACTATTAAAAAAAAAAAAATCACAAAATAAATAAAAATAAATAAATAAAATATTAAACCAATAAATCCGTAAATTATTACAAAACCAAAAAAAGTAAACATATTTGGTATCGCCGCATCCGAAACAACCCGAGCTATAAAACTGTCACACTAATTAACTCCTTCTGTGCACACCGTAATAAAAATAAATAAAAAACGGAGCAAAAAAATATGCTTTTTCATCATATCGCCAAACAAAAAGTGGAAAAAAATGCGATCAAAAAGCAGAATAGAAATAAAAATGGTACCACTGAAAACGTCATCTTGTTCCGCAAAAAAAAGCCGCCATACAGCTCCATCAGCCGAAAAATAAAAAAGTTATAGCGCTCAGAATAAAGCAATGCAAAAAAAATATTTTTTTTTTATAAAATTGTTTTATTGTGTAAAAGCGCCAAAACATAAAAAAATACAGTAAGTGTAGTATCGCTGTAAACGTACTGACCCGAAGAATAACGCTACCTGATCACTTTTACCACACGCAGAACGGCATAAAAAAAACTCAAAAAACAATTCCTGAAGTGTTTGTTTTTGTTAACTTTACCTCCCAAAAAACGGAATAGAAAGCGATCAAAAAATGTCACGTGCCCAAAAATGGTTCCAATAAAAATGTCAACTCGTCCCGCAAAAAACAAGCCGTCACATGACTCTATCGGCCGAAATATGGAAAAATTATAGCTCTCAAAATATGGTGATGCAAAAACTAGATTTTGCAAAAAAAGCGTATTTTAGTGTGTGACAGCTGTCAGTCATAAAAACCCGATATAAATCTGGTATCTCTGTAATCGCACCGACCCGAAGAATAAAGTAATCTAATCAGTTATATCACACTAGGAACGGCATAAAAAATAAATAAAACAAATATTATTCACCTGCTACTGATTTGTTTATTATGTCTCCCAAAGATCCCAGTAAGGCTCTGCTCACATTTATCCTGTGCTCTGCGCTGAGCACTTACACCAGAGTTTCTGTGTAAATCTCTGAAATACGTGATTCAGCCAGAACCCATGATGGAAGATTCCCTGTAATGAGGCAGATATAGGCCACTGTGGATGCCGTCTAGCCTGGGATCCCACGGTGTCATTTGTTTTAGGCGTGCATAAAAGTGCGGTTGGCCACAGTTTTGTGCACTTCTGAAAAAAAGGACACCACTAAACAGAGGCCAGACGGAGTCCAGAGTAACTCTGCTGCCTCATTACAGTGAATGGATCCTGCAGGGGTTTCATCTGAATTACATCACTTGGAAAATTAGATGGAAACCCCGATGTAAGTGCTCAGCCTAGAGCGCCGGATAAATGTTACGTAAAATGTTCCCAATAAAAGCTTCAACTCAGTCCTCAAAAAAAGCTAGTCCCCACTCAGGTCCATCATCTGTTAAAAATATAAGGGACTTCCAAGTTACTGGTAGCAGAAAGGCTCTGGAAAAGCAAAATGGTCCTTGCCCCCCAAAAGAAATTCAGAAAATTTTGTGCTCCCAAATCCAAATGCCTATTCTACAATAATTTGTTCTCCAATTGTCAAATAGCGCTCCTTCCCCCTCAAATCTCACCGTATGGCTAAGTGGTACGATACAGCCACATATGGCGTATTGACACTTTTAGAAGAAATTGTGTGACACATTTCGGTACCATTTTTACCCATTGCCCTGTGTGAAAATGTAAAATCTGAGGGTAAAACATTTTTTTGTGGTAAAAATATAATTATGCTTTTTTCACTGCCCAATGGTATAAATTTAAAAATTAAAAAATGCTCACTGCTTCCCTAGATGAATTCCTTGAGAGGTGTAGTTTACAAAATGGGGTCACTTGTGGGGGTTTCTGCTGTTTCGGCATGTCAGCGACTCTTCAAATGTGACATGGTGTCTGCTGCCTATCCCAGCCAACATAGCGCTTCTTTCTCTTCCGAACCCTGCCGTACACCAAAGCAGTGGTTTTCCCCCACATATGGGGTATCGGCGTACTCAGGAGAAATTGCACAACAAATTTCATGGTGCAATTTATCCTGTTACCCTTATGATAATGCAAAGTTAGGGAATGAAAAACATTTTTTGAGGGAAAAATGTGAAAATTTTATTTTTACGGCTCAATATTATAAACTTCTGTGAAGCAGCTGGGGGTGCAAGGTGCTCACCACACATCTAGATAAGTTCCCTAAGGGGTCTAGTTTCCAAAATGGTGGCACTTGTGGGGGGTTTCCACTGTTTAGGCACATTAGGGGCTCCCCAAATGTGACATGGCGTCCGCTAATTATTCAAACAAATTTTACATTCAAAAAGTCAAATGGCGCTCCTTCCCTTTCAAACCCTGCCATGTGCCCAAACAGTAATTTGCCTCCACATATGGGGTATCAGCGTGTTCAGGAGAAATTGCATAACAAATTTCATGGTGCAATTTATCCTATTACCCTTATGATAATGCAAAATTAAGGGATGAAAAACGGTTTTGTGGGAAAAATGTGAAAATTTTATTTTTACAGCTCAATATTATAAACTTCTGTGAAGCACCTTGGGGTTCAAGGTGCTCACCACACATCTAGATAAGTTCCCTAAGGGGTCTAGTTTCCAAAATGGTGTCACTTGTGGGGGGTTTCCACTGTTTAGGCACATCAGGAGCTCTCCAAACGCAACATGGCGTCCGCTAATTATTCAGACAAATTTTACATTCAAAAAGTCTAATGGCGCTCCTTCCCTTCCGAACCCTACCGTGCGCCCAAACAGTGGTTTTCCCTCACATATGGGGTATCAGCACGCTCAAGAGAAATTGCACAAAAAAATTTGGGGTCCATTTTTTCATGTTACCCCTGTGAAAATAAAAAAATTGGGTCTAAAGTAACATTTTTGTGAAAAAAGTTAAATGTTCATTTTTTTCTTCCACATTCCAAAAATTCCTGTGAAGCACCTGAAGGGTTAATAAAGTTCTTGAATGTGGTTTTGAGCACCTTGAGGGGTGCAGTTTTTAGAATGGTGTCACTTTTGGGTATTTTCTGTCATAAAGACCCCTCAAAGTGACTTCAAATATGATGTGGTCCCTAAAAAAATGTTTTTGTAAATTTTGTTGGAAAAATGAGAAATCGCTGGTCAACTTTTAACCCTTATAGCTCCCTAACAAAAAAAAATTTGGGCTCCAAAATTGTGCTGATGTAAAGTAGACATGTGTGAAATGTTATTTATTAACTCTTTTGTGTGACATATCTCTCTGATTTAAGGGCATGAAAATTCAAAGTTTGAAAATTGCTAAATTTTCTAAATTTTTGCCAAATTTACGATTTTTTCACAAATAAACGCAAGTGATATCGAAGAAATTTTACCACTATCATGAAGTACAATATGTCACGAAAAAACAAACTCAGAATCAGGGGAATACGTTGAAGCGTTCCAGGGTAATTACTTCATAAACTGGCAGTGGTCAGAATTGAAAAAATTGGCCCGGTCACGAAGGCAAAAACAGGCTCTGGCGCGAAGTGGTTAATAGTGAACACCTCATTTCCTTTCTAAATGGGTAATGCAGTTCAACAAGTGTTTGTCAAAGCTTAAATATCAAAGATATTTAGATAGGTTTAAAATTGGCACATGTAATTTTAAAATCTTAATCATAAGTCTGGAAATAATCCCAGAATTAAAAAAAAAACAAGATAGGCCAAAAATACTTGAATCTTTTTTTGGATTGAAGACCAACATGTTTACCTCAAGCCAAGATGTATCCTTGATCCAAAGTTATTAAAAGTATGGGTGTTATATCGTGTTGCAATAGCTGATCAAATAAACGATTTATGTGTATGATCTACGAGCATGCATTACACACTACTTCTGGTGTATTTGAAATTTTGTGGCATAATCATGGGATTACTAAAATATATAAAAGCACTAGTGAATTCTATTTTCAAAATATTAGATACAATCTAAAAAAACAAATCTGAGTTTTCTTCAGCAAAAAATTGATTGACAAATCATTTTTGTGCTTAAAAAAAAATTTCATTTTACTTAGTCTTAAATTCCTAATTTTGGAGAATTTTAATTAATTTGTAAGGCCGTGACATTGTGAAGATTCGTTTCCCAATAGATCCAAACTGACACTGAGAAGCCCCATTGCCTTTAGTGGGCTCTGTTTGAACTTTGTGTGTTTTCAATACATTTAATAACCCAAAGACAGATCCTTCTCTTTTGCAGCCTAAGCACAATAAGTCTATGGTGGTTTTAGGGCTTTTTTGGCAGTTCTTGGTATTATAGTATAGGGTGTCCAGGGAAATGCGAGAGGTAAAATAAAATATAATCTTTATACATATATTAAAAATTTTAAAATATTAAAATGATTGCAGCTGCAATTAGTCTTCAAGTAATAAAATATAAACTGATCTAAACACCGCAGGTTTCTATTGCGCAGGCGTCGGAAAGTGACAGTGACCCCCCCGGCACCTGCGCAATAGAAACCTGTGGCACAGAGCACAGGTACACGGGGCCGGGATGAAGCAAAGCGCACTCTGTGTGAACGGCGCTTTGCGCAAGCCCGGAAGTCAGGGAGCACAGTGCATGTCACAGGGCCTGTTACAGGGCCCTGTGACGTGCAGGGGAGGGAGGGATATGATAATTAAGCAGAGATGCGGGGATTTAGGGGAATAATAAACAGATAGGCGGGGATTACTTGGCGTCCCCCGGATGCCAAGCCTGTGGAAAAAAGAATTGATTAAAGTCCTTTTCTCTGCAATCAGACCTCTACTATGGGTCATACAGGTATGTATAGATTTACTTTTCTATACCCTGTATGGCCATAGTAGAGGTCTGATATCGCCCAGGAGGGTGACAGGCTCCCTTTAAATAACAATATGAGATATAAAATGAAACAATTTCACCTATCTCATACATCCTGAAGATTCATTCGGTAACATTCAACATTTCAATGGCTCCCATTTCTGGCAAAGCAGTAGTCCAGTGTTAACTCTATTAGACCCTGTTATGACTACATAGGCCCTGGTTACCCCAAAGAATCCCATACTAACAAGGGCAGTCCACAGCTATCCTTCCACAAAATTATCCTGAGCTTTCCCTACGTGCCTCCTGACACATTTTATTACACGTGTATGTCCATAGGAGAACCAATGCTATATTGCTACCATTTCTGTTGTGAAGTGGCATCTGCACCTATCGAAATGGCACCATATAGTATAGTATATGGTATAGCTTCGTGTGTTAATCAATAGGGCTAACTCAACCAAACAAATCAAATACTCGATACTCAGTATATTGACAGAAAACTCAGCTGTATACATACATACATATATATATATATATATATATACAGTACAGACCAAAAGTTTGGACACACCTTCTCATTCAAAGATTTTTCTGTATTTTCTTGACAATGAAAATTGTACATTCACACTGAAGGCATCAAAACTATGAATTAACACGTGTGGAATTATATAGTTAACAAAAAAGTGTGAAACAACTGAAAATATGTCTTATATTCTAGGTTCTTCAAAGTAGCCACCTTTTGCTTTGATGACTGCTTTGCACACTCTTGGCATTCTCTTGATGAGCTTCAAGAGGTAGTCACCAACAATCTTGAAGGAGTTCCCAGAGATGCTTAGCACATGTTGGCCCTTTTGCTTTCACTCTGCGGTCCAGCTCACCCCAAACCATCTCGATTGGGTTCATGTCTGGTGACTGTGGAGGCCAGGTCATCTGGCGTAGCACCCCATCACTCTCTTTCTTGGGCAAATAGCGCTTACACAGCCTAGAGGTGTGTTTGGGGTCATTGTCCTGTTGAAAAATAAATGATGGTCCAACTAAACGCAAACCGGATGGAATAGCATGCCGCTGCAAGATGCTGTGGTAGCCATTCTGGTTCAGTATGCCTTCAATTTTGAATAAATCCCCCACAGTGTCACCAGCAAAGCACCCCCACACCATCACACCTCCTCCTCCATGCCTCACGGTGGGAACCAGGCATGTAGAGTCCATCCGTTCACCTTTTCTGCATCGCACAAAGACACGGTGGTTGGAACCAAAGATCTCAAATTTGGACTCATCAGACCAAAGCACAGATTTCCACTGGTCTAATGTCCATTCCTTGTGTTCTTTAGCCCAAACAAGTCTCTTCTGCTTGTTGCCTGTCCTTAGCAGTGGTTTCCTAGGAGCTATTTTACCATGAAGGCCTGCTGCACAAAGTCTCCTCTTAACAGTTGTTGATGGGATGTGTCTGCTGCTAGAACTCTGTGTGGCATTGAACTGGTCTCTAAACTGAGCTGCTGTTAATCTGTGATTTATGAGGCTGGTGACTCGGATAAACTTATCCTCAGAAGCAGAGGTGACTCTTGGTCTAACCTTTCCTGGGGCGGTCCTCATGTGAGCCAGTTTCTTTGTAGCGCTTGATGGTTTTTGCAACTGCACTTGGGGACACTTTCCAAGTTTGCCCAATTTTTCAGACTGACTGACCTTCATTTCTTAAAGTAATGATGGCCACTCATTTTTCTTTACTTAGCTGCTTTTTTCTTTCCATAATACAAATTCTAACAGTCTATTCAGTAGGACTATCAGCTGTGTATCCACCAGACTTCTGCACAACTCAACTGATGGTCCCAACCCCATTTATAAGGCAAGAAATCCCACTTATTAAACCTGACAGGGCACACCTGTGAAGTGAAAACCATTTCCGGTGACTACCTCTTGAAGCTCATCAAGAGAATGCCAAGAGTGTGCAAAGCAGTCATCAAAGCAAAAGGTGGCTACTTTGAAGAACCTAGAATATAAGACATATTTTCAGTTGTTTCACACTTTTTTGCTAAGTATATAATTCCACATGTGTTAATTCATAGTTTTGATGCCTTCAGTGTGAATGTACAATTTTCATTGTCAAGAAAATACAGAAAAATCTTTAAATGAGAAGGTGTGTCCAAACTTTTGGTCTGTACTGTATATATATAAACACACTGCTCAAAAAAATAATAGGAACACTCAAATAACACATCCTAGATCTGAAAAAATGAAATATTCTCATTGAATACTTTGTTCTGTACAATGTTGAGTGTGCTGACAACAAAATCACACAAAAATCATCAATGGAAATCAAATTTATTAACCAATGGAGGCCTGAATTTTGAGTCACCCCCAAAATTAAAGTGGAAAAACACACTACAGGCTGATCCAACTTTGATGTAATGTCCTTAAAACAAGTCAAAATGAGGCTCAGTATTGTGTGTGGCCTCCACGTGCCTGTATGACCTTCCTACAATGCCTGGGCATGCTCTTAATGAGGTTGCGGATGATCTCCTGTGGTGCAACGTGACGTTGGTGGATAAATTTGATTTCCATTGATGATTTTTGTGTGATTTTGTTGTCAGCACATTCAACTTTGTACAGAACAAAGTATTCAATGAGAATATTTCATTCATTCAGATCTAGGATGTGTTATTTGAGTGTTCTCTTTATATATATATATATATATATATACACTACTCAAAAAAATAAATAAATAAATATATATATATATATATATATATATATATATATATATATATATACATTGCCATTGTCATAAAGGAAGATTAAAATCCATAAAATATCTCCAAGGAAGGGGCATTAAACGCCCCACACACACACTCAGAACATCAGGGACAAAGAGCTGACATTTTGGACATATGGGGAAGAGGAATCCAGTATAGCTAGGGGAGAAAAGGTAACTATAACTAATTAAGATAGGAAGAGTTAACTATTCAAGCCCCCTTTGAAGTAGAGGACTCACTACAGCGCACAGGTAATTAGAAAGGAAAGGTATTTCTGGTAAAACAGATCTCAAAAGGGCATGTGTGTTTTCCCAGTCATGGAGCTTCCATTCACACAGTACAGATGGTAGCCAGTATGACTTCGGGGTCCAGATAGGAATATTGGGGTTTGTATCCATCCGATATTTATTAACTCACCTCAGTGTAAGGCCACTAGAATCCCTCCAATTGAATAATGAACTGATAGATGGGGCACACCTGTCATATTTGGGGTCTATGTAATGGTAAAATCATGCTAAAAAAATATTACGGCAATGTCTAACGCCAAGGACCTTCAGAGGCAAAGATATCTCGTTAGTTGGGGATTTCATAAAATCCTGAAGAACTGAGAACATCCCACAATCTGACCCACATGAAATCATCAAGAGGAGGTACGAAACCTACGTCACATACACCTGCGGTAGTTAGGACAGCTTGACTGTCCTATTAGCAGTTCTGACTTTCTTTGGGTTAAACTGCTTAGTTGGTCTCCTGGAGTTCTCTGTCTTGGGTTGTATCAGCTGCTCTGAGTTCATTACTCCCAGCAGGTATAGAACCCTCCTCCTTGCTTCTGACCTTGCCAGTGATAGTTACCACTACCTTGTTTGGAGTTAAAGGAGGGAGTTCAGTATTGGCCTTCAAGAAAAGGAGTCATTTTTTGGAGGGGGCAGTACATCCGGTCATGGTCATCACTGATCATAAAAATCTATTGAATCTGGAATCAGCTAAGCGTCTAACACCTACACAGGCAAGGTGGTCATTTTTTTTTGCCAAATTCAACTTTTTTGTGACTTATAGGACAGGGAGTAAGAACATTAAGGTGGATGCATTGTCTCATTGTTTTCCAGGGGGAGGTAGTAATAGCGAGTCAGTTCCCATATTACAGAAAGGAAATGTTATGGCAACAATATGTTCAGATCTGGAGAAGGAGGTCGTGTAAGCTCAGGGGGATGCCCCTGCTGCTTGTCCTTCACGTAAACTGTTTGTCCCTGGGGTGTAGGGGATACCGCGACAGAGTGGGGACAGACGATCGCAGCATCTGGTAACACATACACCTGCGGTAGTTAGAACAGCTTCATCATCCTATTGGCAATTCTGTCTTTGTTCTGGTGCTGCAAGGTTTATACTGCTTACATGGTCTTCTGGAGGGCTCTGTCTTTGATTATATCAGCTGTTCTGAGTTAATTACTCCCAGCAGGTATAAGAACCCTCCTCCTTGCTTCTGACCTTGCCAGTGATAGTTACCACTACCTGGTTTGGAGTTGAAGGAGGGAGTTCAGTGTTTGGAGTAGGTGGTTGGAGATTGCTGTGTGGAGTTGGTTTGCATGTTTATCGTTATCCTTTCCCATTTGGTTACTTCTTACTATTCCTCCCCTGTTCCCACTCTGTTGTTTTGTGAGTGTATTTGTGTTACGCTCGCGCCCGGGTTGACTGGCGTGAGCGTGATTAGTGATCCCACTGTACCATGAACCGAGGAGTGCCTGGAGGGGCGTAACTAAGTATCAACCCGATCCGACCAAGGTCGCACGGCGGCTTAGTCGACTCTGTGGACCAAGGAGGAACTGAGCAGAGGGACCAGGTACGACTCCAGGTCAGACCCCGGTCACAGATGTTGACCAACACCGGGGAATGGAGGAACAGGCAGGTTAGACTGGCATACAGGCAGGAGGGTATTGGCAAGTACGGCTGATATGCAGACAGGTGAGTACTGGCAAGTACGGCTGGTATGCAGACAGGTGGGCACTGGCAAGCACGGCTGGTATGCAGACAGGTGGGCACTGGCAAGCACGGCTGGTATGCAGACAGGGAGATACTGGCAAGCATGGCTGGAGTGCAGACAAGGAGGTACTAGCAGGTTGGAGCGCAGGCTGGATAGGGTCCAGTACAGACTGGGAGACAGGTACAGAGCCGCAGATGCGGTAGACAAGCCAAGTAAAGCGAAACCGCCGGAGCGAAGGACAAGGCAGAGCAGAGAGGAACTGCTGGTGCGGTGAGCAAGCAGAGCGGAGCGAAAACCGCAGGTGCGGTGGGCAAGGCAGAGCAGAGCGGAACCGCCGGAGCGGTGGACAAGGCAGAGTAGAGAGAAACCGCAGGTGTGGTGGACAAGGCGGAGCAGAGTGGAACCGCCGGAGTGGTGGGCAAGACAGAGCAGAGAGAAGCCGCCGGAGCGGTGGGCAAGGCAGAGCAGAGAGAAGCCGCCAGAGCGGTGGGCAAGGCAGAGCAGAGAGAAACCGCTGGTGCGGTGAGCAAGGCAGAGCAGAGAGAAGCCGCCGGAGCGGTGGGCAAGTCAGAGCAGAGAGAAGCCGCCGGAGCGGTGGGTAAGGCAGAGCAGAGAGAAGCTGCCGGAGCGGTGGGCAAGTCAGAGCAGAGAGAAACCGCCAAAGCAGTGGGTAAGGCAGAGCAGAGGGAAGCCGCCGGAGCGGTGGGCAAGTCAGAGCAGAGAGAAACCGCCAGAGCGGTGGGCAAGACAGAGCGGAGCGAAACCTCAGGTGCGGTGGACAAGGCAGAGAGGACAGGGCTCTGTTCACATGAAACAGACTGGAAAATACAGGAAGATAGCTAGAACACAGGAGGAAGATACGAAGGAAGGAAAAAGGGACAAGCAGAACCAGATACACACAAGGTACTTACTATGAAGTAGCGAGTGGACACAAAACTTACAAACAGAAGTACAGAGACAATGAGTTGGAGTAGGTGCAGGTTCAGATACTGCAGGAAAAGGGAAGGTACGGACATAGAGACAAACAGGTAACAGGCTAGGATACAGTTCAGACAGGAACTGCTACTGCAATGAGATACAAGAACGAGCCTGGGTATACAGCCCCCAAAGTGGCGGAACAGACTAGAAGTCAGAGATAACAGGCCTTGGTATACAGCCCCCAGAGATGGCAGAAACGGACAAGAAGTAACATAACAGGTCTGGGTATGCAGCCCCCAGAGATGGCGGAAACAGACAAGAAGCAGAACTGGACCTTGCAACTTCAGAGTCAAGGAGCACACTGAATGTTAGTGTTGCTCAGGCCCCTCCTACTGGGTGGAGGGGGTTTAAATATCCATTGACTCACAGCAAGAGGCTGGAGACGCATTAGGGGTGCGCCCACAGCAGCTATAAGAATCAGGAAGTAACCGGGCCGCCGCCCTAAGCAGTCAGTCAAGAGACATGCACACAGCATGAACTGGAGCAAGATTTGCAGGCTGGACTGACAGGTAAGATTGCGGTCTTGCATAGTGGGAGGTGGTGCACTATGCAAGCACGCCGCCAGGGATGTTACAATTTGTATGATTGTAGTTTTCTTTCATCCCTGTCTGTCTGTTAAGTATACACTTCGGCCTCATGCCTCCCTGGGTGGGGAACAGATAAATGTAAGATAGAAGCTTAGGAATGCATGCGACCCTGGCATCTCCACCATCTGGGGTAATATGGGGGACAGGGATTGCTTAGGGTGCCACCAGTTCGAGGGACTAGTTCCTTGTCACTACCTGACACCAGGAGCTAATAAAAGGCAGAAACTGGGCTTAGATTAATTGTCAGTCCGAGAAAGTCATAATTCTGCTGTGGGTACAGTCCAAGTTTCCTGTCAAAGTGCTTCCCATCACTAAGCTCTGAGCCATTTTTGTGACCAAGTTTAGGAAGTTTCTTGTTTATCCTTTTATTTCATGTAATTGTGTATATCGGATTGTTTTGTTCCCATTTTATATCATCTTGTATATTTTTTAAAAACACTGGCTATCTTTCTGGATTAAATATAAAATTTAATAGTTCTGTTCCTCTTGCTCTGTAAACCGCACCCCGAAACCATACGCTTCCTGCAACGGGAGTCCAATCGTCCTGTAAAACGATTGGTGCTGTCAGCTAATAATCTTTCTTGGGTTATTGTGGAGTTGGCATTGACTATACCGAGGTATATACAGTACAGACCAAAAGTTTGGACACACCTTCTCATTTAAAGATTGTTCTGTATTTTAATAACTATGAAAATTGTACATTCACACTGAAGGCATCAAAACTATGAATTAACACATGTGGAATTTTATACTTTACAAAAAAGTGTGAAACACCTGAAAATATGTCTTATATTCTAGGTTCTTCAAAGTAACCACCTTTTGCTTTGATGACTGCTTTGCACACTCTTGGCATTCTCTTGATGAGCTTCAAGAGGTAGTCACCGGAAATGGTCTTCCAACAATCTTGAAGGAGTTCCCAGAGATGCTTAGCACTTGTTCGCCCTTTTGCCTTCACTCTGCAGTCCAGCTAACCCCAAATCATCTCGATTTGGTTCAGGTCTGGTGATTGTGGAGGCCAGGTCATCTGGCGTAGCACCCCATCACTCACCTTCTTGGTCAAATAGCCCTTACACAGCCTAGAGGTGTGTTTGGGGTCATTGTCCTGTTGAAAAATAAATGATGGTCCAACTAAACGCAAACCGGATGGAATAGCATGCCGCTGCAAGATGCTGTGGTAGCCATGCTGGTTCAGTATGCCTTCAATTTTGAATAAATCCCCAACAGTGTCACCAGCAAAGCACCCCCAAACCATCACACCTCCTCCTCCATGCTTCACGGTGGGAACCAGGCATGTAGAGTCCATCCGTTCACCTTTTCTGCGTCGCACAAAGACACGGTGGTTGGAACCAAAGATCTCAAATTTTGACTCATCAGACCAGAGCACAGATTTCCACTGGTCTAATGTCCATTCCTTGTGTTCTTTAGCCCAAACAAGTCTCTTCTGCTTGTTTCCTGTCCTTAGCAGTGGTTTCCTAGCAGCTATTTTACCATGAAGGCCTGCTGCACAAAGTCTCCTCTTAACAGTTGTTGTAGAGATGTGTCTGCTGCTAGAACTCTTTGTGGCATTGACCTGGTCTCTAATCTGAGCTGCTGTTAACCTGAGATTTCTGAGGCTGGTGACTCAGATAAACTTATCCTCAGAAGCAGAGGTGACTCTTGGTCTTCCTCATGTGAGCCAGTTTCTTTGAAGAGCTTGATGGTTTATGCAACTGCACTTGGGGACACTTTCAAAGTTTGCCCAATTTTTCGCACTGACTGACCTTCGTTTCTTAAAGTAATGATGGCCACATGTTTTTCTTTACTTAGCTGCTTTTTCTTGCCATAATACAAATTCTAACAGTCTATTCAGTAGGACTATCAGCTGTGTATCCACGTGACTTCTGCACAACACAACTGATGGTCCCAACCCCATTTATAAGGCAAGAAATCCCACTTATTAAACCAGACAGGGCACACATCAAGAGAATGCCAAAAGTGTGCAAAGCAGTCATCAAAGCAAAATGTGGCTACTTTGAAGAACCTAGAATATAAGACTTATTTTCAGTTGTTTCACAATTTTTTAAGTATATAATTCCACATGTGTTAATTCATAGTTTTGATGCCTTCAGTGTGAATGTACAATTTTCATAGTCATGAAAATACAGAAAAATCTTTAAATGAGAAGGTGTGTCCAAACTTTTGGTCTGTACTGTTTATATTCCATTTATTGAAATTGGTTGTATATATACAATACGCTCACTGTGAGCTCCCCAATAATCAGCCTAGTAGTGGAAACAGCTGCGGCCTCCTCCGTTAATTGTCAGTCAATTGCGTAATTAATTTTGACAATAGGGGGCAGCAGAGGGATGTTCATGACAAAAAGGTAACAGCGGGTGGATCTGCGTGACCCCTCCGGCTGTGATTTTTGACATATATATGTGTATATATATATATATATATATATATATATATATATATATATATATATATATAAAAGCACTTCTCATCCTCACTGGATCTAAAAAAAAAGGCCATGCTGAAGGATGTCTTTATATTTTTATGATGAATTGCTTGGAACTGAATTGGTTAAGACAGAATAAACTGCAGTGTGAAATTTTAGCTATATTTTCTTGGGGACATCATTGGTTTTCCCAGTCATTTTTGTTTTGCCATTACAAATATAAAAACATGCCTACTAGGGAAATGTAAACAGTGAACAGACTACTGCCACTTCAACAAGGAAGCAAAACTCACGCTTCGTCGGCCTGTGAGACAGGCATTGCAATAGGGCTCTTGTTTCCCTTTCTAGTGCACAGCCAATGTAAAGAGGAAGGGAGAGATTACAACAAAATGTCCAAATCAAAGCTTAAATCCTTTATTGAATGCTTGCCGAGTCCCCTTCTGGAAACAGTTCTCTTTTCACTAAGGAAATTTTCCAAGCACAAAAGTGTTGATTGAAAAGAAAAATACATTAAAACAGTGCTTTTTGACCAGGGGCAACTTAAAGTTAACCTCCCAGTACACACTTCTTTCTATTTCTATTAATCTTTGTTCTTTTACTTTTTTTTCGCTTTATTGCATTTGTTTTCATAGTAAATCTGTCTTCTTAGGCAATAATTTTGGTGTAACAAATTAATAGTGGTAATATAGAAAGCAATTATGGTGAATTATGGAACAAAGTATATTACATTTCATGATGAGTTGAAAACAAATTTGTAAAAAAATCTTGCCTTACATACTTGTCACATTCATCGCTACATGCATAAAGAACGAACATCAGACAACAGAAATTCATTTATATATTGTTGTCATAAAACTAGACCAATCTGCACCACGTTTGGCACGTAGCTAAATGAGGCTCTTCCAAGAGGATAATGTGCCCCGATTTACCAAATAAGTAAATCAGACACTTCCGAAGAATTACACCAGGTTTCTGCTCTCTATGACCTAGTGTTATTGACATATTCAGCAAAAAAACTAATACAAAAGGTTTCTTATACTTTTTACTAAAAAATAGAATATGGAAACAAATATTAATTTACAGCCAAACGATGGAGCTATCTGTCTCAAAGTTGGCACATTGGTAGATCAGGCACTTCTAAACGTTTCAGAACAGAATCCAACTATCTTGGACCTACCTTTTTAAGATATTAAAAAAATAAATAAAAAAAAAACAGAACACGAATGTTAATATTAACTTAAGGCTAAACAATTAAACCAATCTGCCCCAAATTTGGCACATTGGTAGATTAGGCAGTTTGATAGGTTTTACACCAGTTTTCAACTCTCTCAGACCTATCGTTATTGAGATATTCACAAAAAAATGTGCTCACACACACAAATATAAATTTGCAGTGAAACAACTAAACCAATCTGCCCCAATTTGCCAAACAAGTAAATCAGGCACTTCGGAAGTTTTTTCACCAGGTTTCTGCTTTCTATGACCTAGTGTTATTGACATATTCACCAAAAAAGTAATGCAAAATACACCCTGATGAAGGGGAGCTGAGATTTCCCCGAAATATGTAGGTTTGTGGACACCGCAGGACATCATTGCCTCTCACTATGACTTCACGCGCTACTCCAGCATTCACTCCCGTGGTTACCAGGGACCCTACCGACTGGAACACTCTGGCTGCATGGACTTGTCAGAAGGTTTTCAGCTTCTCACTGCACCATGCCCACATCTGACCACTCATGGATTTAGGATCCCTACAGCCGATACCTGTGCGCACATGAGAGCAAATAAGCAGAGGAATAACCCCTATTCTCCAGTAATCTTTTGGAGACTATAACAAATAAGCCACTTCAGAAAACTGTAGGTTTGTTGTATACCATCTTTTATTATACACATGCAAGATCTATAGCTGGATTGCCAGGTCTGCTGTGTAAATTGCTTGAAGCAGCAGAAACTGATATCTTAATTTTACCAATGGAGAGAGACTATTTCTAACAATTACCTGTTTTTTTTTTAACTCTGTATTAATAGGATCTTTGTTGTTGTTGTTTTATCTATACTTACTATGATACACACTCAAATTCAGTTGAAACATTTATTATTGCATGTTTTTGTTTCCTTCATTGATTTACCTTTGCTCAGTAGCTGTTTAGCCCAACAGTATCAATCTCTTATCTGTAATACAAAAGATTTCTTGAAATTTTTGCTGAAAAAAACAGAATATGAAAGCAAATATTCATTTATTCCTAAACGACAGGACCAATCTGCACCAACATTGCCATAAAGGTAAATCATGTGCTTTGGAAGGATTTACATTGAGTTTCATCTCAGTAAGAATGATATGTTGGCATCATATAAGTAGCAAACAAAATTTTTAACCACACACAAACAAAAACAGTTAACCAAATAGACCCATGCAAAGTGGTGTAATTATACTACATACAGTATACAGTATATACAGTATGGGATCACCGTTTCCTTACATAACCCTAACTTTCCAACACAGTTGATTCGTTTCAAAACAAGCCTCAACCTGCTTTATTTTGTTGTCGCACTGCAAAACAAGCAAAAAAATACAGCTCTGGCAAAAATTAAGAGACCACTGAACAGTTTTCTATTGGAAAGCATGGAAAGACTGGTGGAAAGCATGCCAAGACCTCATGGTTAGTCCACCAAATATTGATTTCTGAACTGTTCCTGAGTTAAAACATGAGTAATTTGAGGTATTAACCCCTTTACAGCCCATGACGTATTAATACGCGTCAGTGCCCTGGGCTTTAAGAGCCTGACCCGTATTAGTACGTCATCGCGATTGCGCGCACACACAGGCTGTGCGGACGCGATCGCCGCCGGGTGTCAGCTGATTGTCACAGCTGAAACTCGGTACTATGTGCAGGGAGCGGTCCCGCACATTAACCCCCGCAATGCTGCGATCAAAGTTGATCGCAGCATTGCGGTGGCAAGGGGAGGTGATCGGTATACTCACCTCCTCTTCCGGCCTCCAGCGCTGTCTGCCGCGGCTTCCCGGGTGTTGCCTTGACGAGCCGATGTCGTCATGACAACATCCGGGTCACCAGGCAGCAGGAACATTGTTTGGTTATGCGCAGTGCACGACCACACAATGTTCTCACTGTGCAGCGCTGACTGTCTGCATAGCACAGGGATGGTGCTCCATCCCTATGCTGTGCAGGCGATCAGAATAAAAAAAGTTAAAGTACCAAAGTGGGACAAAGTAAAAAAGTGTAAAAACTCTCAGAAAGTGGAAAAAAAAAAAAAAATTGTAAAAATATTAAAAAAAAAATAAAAAAAATAATCCACCAAAAATAAAAATATAATGTACCCATCAATAAATACACTGTGTTCCAAATTATTATGCAAATAATATTTTCTCAGATTTTCCCAAATTACCTGGCACCCATGCTCCCCTGACCTCAACCCCATTGAGAACCTCTGGAGCATCATCAAAAGGAGTGTCTATGATGGCGGGAGGCAGTTCACATCTAAGCAACAGCTCTGGGAGGGTATTCTGTCCTCATGCAAAACAATTGAAGCAGAAACCATCCAAAACCTGACAAATTCAATGGACGAGAGAGTTCAGAAGCTCCTTTCGAACAAGCGGTCCTATGTGCAAATGTAACATCACCTAGAATAAAGTTTTGAGTTGAAAACTGTTTGATTTCAGTTTGTAATAACCTGCTAATGCTTATAATTTCAAAAATGCCCATTTTTTTGTTCTTTATTAAAATGAAAAGGTTGAAAACTCTGCTGTGCATAATAATTTGAAACATGCAGTTTGAGTGCAGTTTGAGTTTTTTATTTTTTTAAAAATATACTGTTATCATAGGCAGTTTGAACAAAAACCTTTCAATTGTACTCTAATAGTTATTTGACTGGAAAATTACAATGACTGCAATTCATATAGGTAATTTGGGAAAATCTGAGAAAATATTATTTGCATAATAATTTGGAACACAGTGTATTATTATGAAAAAAAAGCAAACAAACAATAAAAGTACACATATTTGGTATCGCCGCGTCTGGAACGACCTGACCTATAAAACTGTCGCACTAGTTAACCCCTTCAGTGAACACGATAAAAAAATAAAATAAAAACAAAGCAAAAAACAATGCTTTATCATCATACCGTAAAACAAAAAATGGAATAACATGCGATCAAAAAGACGAATATAAATAAAAATGGTACCGCTGAAAACGTCATCTTGTCCCTCAAAAAACAAGCTGCAATACAGCTCCATCATCCAAAAAATCAAAAAGTTATAGCTCTCAGAATAAAGCAATGCAAAAAAATTATTTTTTCTATAAAATAGCTTTTATTGTGTAAAAGCGCCAAAACATAGAAAAACAATATAAATGTGGTACCGTTGTAAACGTACTGACCCAAAGAATAAAGCTACCTTATCAATTTTACCACACGCGGAACAGAATAAAAAAAAAAAAACAATTCCTGAATTGCTGGTTTTTGTTTATTCTGCCTCCCAAAAATCGGAATAGAAGGCGATAAAAAAATGTCACATGCCTGAAAATGGCACCAATAAAAACGTCAACTCATCCCGCAAAAAACAAGCCATCACATGACTCTGTCTGTCAAAATATGGAAAAATTATAGCTCTCAAAATATGGCGATGCAAAAGCTAGATTTTACAAAAAATGCGTCTTTTAGTGTGTGACAGCTGTCAATCATAAAAACCCCATATGATTCTGGTATCACTGTAATCGCACTGACCCGAAGAATAAAGTAATCTCATCACTTATACCGCACGTGGAACGGCGTAAAAAATAACCTCTCGGGTTAGGGTTGTGCTAGGGTTAGGGTTGTGCTAGGGTTAGGGTTGGGCTAGGGTTAGGGTTGGGCTAGGGTTAGGGTTGGGCTAGGGTTAGGGCTGGGGTTGGGGTTAGGGTTGGGGTTGGGATTTTTTTCAAAAGTAAGAAAATAAAAAGATGACGATATGGCGACTAGTGTTGAGCGCAAGGGCTCGCTACTTGAGTTTGCATCGGGTGCTCTGGTATGCATTGGGTATCGTGGGTATTTGAGTGACATGCTCGAGTCTCCGCCCCATATGCTTCGCGGCCAAAAAATCTTTGCGGGGATTGCCTGCCATGCACGAGTGATCCCTGCATGTTTTATTTTGGGTGTCTAATAACCGTGAAACATGCGGGGCAGGGACACAAGCATGTAACTCGAGCACACGCAGTACATGGTGCATACCTGAGTACCCGATGCAAACTCAAGTAGCGAGCACTTGCGCTCAAGACTAATGACAACTTATTCAATATGATGACCTAATGTTATCAAATTCTCTGTCGTACCTCTGGGTTCAAAATGTTCACTATACCCCTTGATAAAATCTTTGAGGGGTCTAGTTTCCAAAATGGGGTCACTTGTGGGGGAGCTCCAATGTTTAGGCACACGGGGGCTCTCCAAATGCAACATGGTGTCCGCTAACAATTTGAGCCGATTTTCCATTCAATTTTTTAGCGGACACCATGTCGCGTTTGGAGAGCCCCTGTGTGCCTAAACATTGGAGCTCCCCCACAAGTGACCCCATTTTGGAAACTAGACCCCCCCAAGCCACCTATCTAGATGCATAATCAGCACTTGGAACCCCCAGGTGCTTCACAAATTGATTTGCAAAAATGAAAAACTGGAAAAAAAAATACTTTTTCATTTTTACGGATTAATTTGTGAAGCACCTGGGGGTTCAAAATGCTCACCACCTATCTAGATAAGTTTCCAGGGGGGTCTAGTTTCCAAAATGGGGTCACTTGTGGGGGTTTTCCACTGTTTAGGCACATCAGGGGCTCTCCAAATGCAACATGGCGTCCGCTAATTATTCAAGCAAATTTTACAATCGAAAATTCAAATGCCGCTCCTTCCCTTCCGAGCCCTGCCGTGCGCCCAAACAGTGTTTTTTCCCCACATATGGGGTATCTGCGTGCCCAGGGGAAATTGCACAACAAATTTTGGGATCCATTTTTTCCTGTTACCTATGCGGAAATAAAAAAAATTGGGTCTAAAATAACATTTTTGTGAAAAAAGTTAAATGTTCATTTTTTTCTTCCACATTCCAAAAATTCCTGTGAAGCACCTGAAGGGTAAATAAAGTTCTTGAATGTGGTTTAGAGCACCTTGAGGGGTGCAGTTTTTAGAATGGTGTCACTTTTGGGTATTTTCTGTCATAAAGACCTCTCAAAGTGACTTCAAATGTGATGTGGTCCCTAGAAAAATTGTTTGGTAAATTTTGTTGGAAAAATGAGAAATCGCTGGTCAACTTTTAACCCTTATAGCTCCATAACAAAAAACTATTTTGGTTCCAAAATTGTGCTGATGTAAAGTAAACATGTGGGAAATGTTATTTATTAACTATTTTGCGTGATATATCGCTCTGATTTAAGGGCATAAAAATTCAAATTTTAAAAATTGCTAAATTTTCACCAAATTTCCATTTTTTTCACAAATAAACGCAAGTGTTATCGAAGAAATTTTACCACAATCATGAAGTACAATATGTCACGAAAAAACAGTCTCAGAATCAGGGGGATCCGTTGAAGCGTTCCAGAGTAATTACCTCATAAATTGACAGTGGTCAGAATTGTAAAAATTGGCCTTGTCATTAATGTGCAAACCACCTTGGGTTGTAAAGGGGTTAAAGCACTGTTTCTTTTTCAGTATTTTGACGCTTTATCATTTGCTGCAAATAAATACAAAATTTGTAGCTTTGAATTTCGGAGACTTGTTGTCAGTAGTTTATAGAATAAAACAACAATGTACATTTTACTCAAAAATATACCTATAAAGAGAAAAATCAGAGAAACTGAAAATTTTGCAGTGGTCTCTTAATTTTTGCCAGAGCTGTATACAGTTCAGCCATTTGGCCACTAACCAAACATTATTCTGATTCTTCTCACTTATACTTACTGTGTTTGTCATTCTTCTCCATCAATTCCACATGACTTCTTTGTCTTTCTCTCTGATCTTAGCTACAAGGATTGCAATGCCTACAAAGTTCACTAATTATCCCAGCAGCCTCACCTTAGATTAAAGAGGACATTAGACAAACACCATTCTGGAGTGAATGGGTATGGTGAACCCACTCCAACCTTCCTGCCAGTCCCTAAAAATCCAGGCATAAAAACAACATTTACAAAATAATTAATAACTTAAATTCACTGACCAAACCTACCTTTCCTTCACATATCTTATCAAGCTTCTATCTTATGAAGCTTTCTCTGGATGATATACTAGAGTTGGTGCAAATTGATTTGATTTGTTGTGCTGGTGCGACATCACACGTGTGTCATGCCACAACAATGACGTTGCGCCAGGCTAGCTGATCAAAAGAAGAATCATGGATATTGGCAGGTAAGTGGCAGTTTTCCCACTCCCATGCAGAGGCCACTGACCACTATGGTGGCCAATGGAATGTGACATGAAATCGATTCACACTAACACTATAATATAAACATTCCCACAAAAACTTTGCTGTGGGTTCCAAAAACAAAAAATAATTAATAAAGTAGATAATATTTGTATATTACGTGTATTCCCATTAAAATGAAACTAATGCAAAGTAATAAACCAATACAAATCATATTTTGCCTAGCAATAGCTAGAAAGAAATATAAAGTGGTAGCAAAAACAATGTTTATTTTTCTAGAAATTTCTTTTTGCCACTTTCTGTACTTTTGTATGTTAGAATATTTCTAACTACAGTATATCTTATTACTTTTTACTTATAAGTCACAGTTATTCTTTAATTAAAACTAGATATAAGATCATGCATAACTGGCTGCTTTTGCTAATCATATAGGATGCTTGAAGTACCTAGAATTTACTGCACCACTAACCTTCAGAGAAGTGGTATTTTACCTCCAAGTGACAGGCAATAATGGCACCAATTCTGATTGCATATTGCCTTTTTACTAAGTCACATAGCAAAACTATGTTAACCTTTAGCATGGATAGAATAATAATAGTAATAAATATATGCATAAACAGATCTTCATTCATAAACAATCATCCACCAATAAAAAATGTTATTAATTAAAAAATATACCGGACCGGCACTACACTATGGAGTGAAGACAATAATTAGTGTACAGTGGGTAAGATGTAGATCAAGATTATTTGTCTCAAGGTTTATACATATTTCAAGCTGCATAGCTCTTCATCAGCTAAAATGAGACTAAAGCTACATTCACACATTCTTGTAAATTTTACCATCTGTGAGAAAGACTTTTTGCTCATGTGTAGTCTGTAATTCCTCTGTCTACTTTTATTATTTATTTACTTTACTCGCTTATATAGCACCATTTATACTACAGCACTTTACAGACATAATCATCACTGTCCCCATTGGGGCTCACAATCTACATTCCCTATCAGTATGTCTTTGGAGTGTGAGAAGAAATCCAGGCAAACACGGGGAGAACATACAAACTTCTTGCAGTTGTTGTCATTGGTGGGATTTGAACCCAGGACCCCAGAACTGCAAAGTAACAGTGCTAACCACAGACCCTCTGTGCTGCCCGTGTTGCTTGTATTGCATTTGTTTTGTTTTTTTCTCATACATTTTTCTCACTTGAGAAACACCAATAAAAAGACCCCTGGAAGGTCACATGTTTTATTCAAATTTATAAGTAGGCAACAGCTCCATGAGGCATGGATGTGAAATAAAAGCATATTTAAACTTTGCAACCATGTTTCAATGATCTCTTGAATGCACTTAGGATCCTGTGCATAGACTTGAATACAGTAGATGATTTTGATCTGCAAATATGTATCAGAATAGGACCTCCACTGAGTCTCACTGATCTGTGTTTCTCATGTTTTTCATGGATCTGGGTATGGTTCCTTGAAACTCTATGAGTCCAAGTGCCGAGAAAAAAGCAGAAAGCACACGGACGTCCCACACAAATGTATGAAAGTAGCCTTATGGTGAGTGTCAAGATTACCGCAGCCTGGGAAGGTCACGCCGAATCACCCCTGTGATCTCTTGAATGAACAGCTCTCTGCTGCCCCCTATCATCCAGACAATTACACAATTGTCCGACAATCAATTTATTAGCACCTAAGTTACACCCACACCCCCTCCCATCCTTTCTCCTGCAGGGTTGGACTTTTCAGTTTCAGAAATTTATGAAATTCCCTAAATTGACTATATCTTTGCTTCGGATCATAGCATGTGCTCGATATCAACGTCATCTTTTGTATCATGATTTTACCTTTACCGAGAGACCAAATACGACAGGTGTAGCCTCGTGTATCAGCTCCTTATTCAATTGACATGATTCTGGTCATCGTGAAGCGACTTGAAACGGTGCTTTACATTCACCACTTCATCACATTTCAGAAAATATGATTTTCCTATCTATTGGATCGATGCAGTTCATACAAATCTCTTTTTTTATTTTTCTGGTGAGCAGTCAAAGAGAATCCCAAATTTTTATGCTTCTCAACCTCTTATCTCGATTGTAAATCTAATTCACATTCCTGAAGCCCTTACATCTGTTCAACCATTGGAGAATCTATAGGTTACCAAATTACAAAGGAGGGGGTCAGCCACGCAGAGGAGAGTGCTAGCTCTTCTCTCATCTCTTGACTGAGGTCTAAGGGGTAACGTTTCTCCTTGTGGAGAGTGACACACCAGCTCTGGCATGTCACGGAAAGGAGGCTTATTCGCCGTGCAATGCTCCTCTGGGAAATTTAATATGAAAATTGCCTATTCAGAGAAAAAGAGGACTTGAACTCTATGGCACCACCTATTGGAAGCAGCAATCCTACAAGTCTCCTTACCTTGACATGCCAGAGCCGGTATGTCATTCTCCACAGGGAGAAACGTTACCCCTTAGACCTCAATCCAGAGCCTCTCATGCAGCCAAATCAGTTCTCATACTTTGCACTGACGAGGGCCAACAGCCCGAAACACCATGTTTGCAAATTGAGATTCTGATTTGGCTTTTATCCTAAGTCATATTGCACGACTCTTTAAAGGGTTGATTGTGACTTGTAGGATTGCTGCTTCCAATAGGTGGCGCTATAGAGTACAAGTCCTCTTTTTCTCTGAAGAGGCAATTTGCATTTCATTTCAGGAAGCATTTTACTTTTTTCCATGGCAGTGAGCGATTGGAGATGGTCTAACCCTAACTTTGGTATTATTAGATGCTACGCTGGTTGCTGTGCATATCTGTCACAAAAGAAAGGTACATTTCAACCTCATTTCCACCTTGGCATTTTAGCTAAATACATACTGCTATGTACTTTCCTATGACATGCACTGGCTCTCCTGCCAGAAATCTGTTGCAAGCGCCATCATTACACAGGGCACTGCATGCACAATAAGGTCTTGATGAAGAAGACTGTCAGTGTCTGGTGCGATCAGCTAACAGTCTTCTTGACTCCTGCTGCTCATTTATATGTCAGTCATCCTAGTGAAAAAGACGGTCAGTGTCTGACGCAATCTGCAAACTATGCCACTGACAGTTATCTTCATCCAGACCTTACTCTGCATGCCACACCATGGGCGTACCCACCATGGGGCAGGGGGGGGCTGCTGCCTCCCCCCTAGAAGCAGGGACGCACGCCGCACACCACGGCCGGCGTCAACACCCAGTGCACCCGGGCAAATGCCGAGGCCCTGAGCAGGCGGGGGGGGCCCTGAGCAGGTGGGGGGGCCCTCACCGTCAGCGCCCCCTCCCCCCCACTTGCTCAGGGCCCCAGCACCCGGCACAATACTTACCCCTCCCCGTGCCTCCGCAGCAGCTCCTGCATCCTCCGCGGCTGCTGCACTGTGACGTCTCAGGTCAGAGGGCGCGGTGACGTCTTTACACCGCGCTCACTCCTGAGCAGTCACAGCGCAGAGCGGGATGAAGCCGGCGACGCTGGAGTCCGGAGCAGCGGCAGCAGGTGAGAAGTGAGGTGAGTATTTGATTTTTTTTATTATTGTATGGAGGCCTCTGGCAATACAAGGGAGGGGGGTGAGGTGGGGGTGTGTGACATCCTGCATGGGGCATTATAAGGGGGGTGTGTGACATCCTGCATGGAGCAGTATAAGGGGGGTGACATCCTGCATGGGGCATTATAAGGGAGGGGGTGTGTGTGACATCCTACACAGGGCATTGTAAGGGAGGGGGTGTGTGTGACATCCTGCACGGGGCATTATAAGGGAGGGGGGATGCGTGACATCCTGCATGGGGCATTATAAGGAAGGGGGGGTTGTCATCCTGCATGGGGCATTATAAGGGGGGGAACAGCCTGCATGGGGCATTATGTGGGGGGAACAGCCTGTGTGGGGCATTATGTGGGAGGAACAGCCTGCGTGGGGCATTATGTGGGGGGAACAGCCTGCATGAGGCATTATGTGTGGGGAACAGCCTGCATGGAGCATTATATGGGGGCCAGTATTCTGTATGGAGCGTTATATGGGGGCCAGTATTCTGTATGGAGCATTATATGGGGGCCAGTATCCCACATGGAACGTTATATGGGGGCCAGCATCCTGCATGGAGTATTATATGGGGGCCAATATTCTGTATAGAGCGTTATATGGGGGCCAGTATCCAGTATGGAGCGTTATATAGGGGCCAGTATTCCGTATGGAGCGTTATATGGGGGCCAGTATCCTGTATGGAGTGTTATATGGGGGCCAGTATTCTGTATGGAGCGTTATATGGGGGCCAGTATTCTGTATGGAGCATTTTATGGGGGCCAGTATTCTGTATGGAGCATTATATGGGGGCCAGTATCCTGTATGGAGAGTTATATGAGGGCCACTATTCTGTATGGGGCGTTATATGGGGGCCAGTATTCTGTATGGAGCATTATATGGGGCCAGTATCCTGTATGGAGCATTATATGGGGCCAGTATCCTATATGGAGCATTATATTGGAGCCAGTATTCTGTTTGGAGCATTATATGGGGGCCAGTATTCTGTATGGAGCATTATATGGGGGCCAGTATCCTGCATGGAGCGTTATATGGGGGCCAGTATCCTGCATGGAGCGTTATATGGGGCCCAGTATTCTGTATGGAGCGTTATATGGGGGGCCAGTATCCTGTATGGAGCGTTATATGGGAGCCAGCATTCTGTATGGAGCTTTATATGGGGGCCAGTATTCTGTATGGAGTGTTATATGGGGGCCAGTATCCTGCCTGGAGCATTATATGGGGGCCAGTATTCCATATGGAGAGTTATATGGGGGCCAGTATCCTGTATGGAGTGTTATATGGGGGCCAGTATTCCGTATGGAGCGTTATATGGGAGCCAGTATTCTGTATGGAGCATTTTATGGGGGCCAGTATTCTTTATGGAGCATTATATGGGGGCCAGTATACTGTATGGAGTGTTATATGAGGGCCAGTATTCTGTATGGAGCGTTATATGGGGGCCAGTATTCTGTATGGAGCATTATATGGGGGCCAGTATCCTGTATGGAGAGTTATATGAGGGCCACTATTCTGTATGGGGCGTTATATGGGGGCCAGTATTCTGTATGGAGCATTATATGGGGCCAGTATCCTGTATGGAGCATTATATGGGGCCAGTATCCTATATGGAGCATTATATTGGAGCCAGTATTCTGTTTGGAGCATTATATGGGGGCCAGTATTCTGTATGGAGCATTATATGGGGGCCAGTATCCTGCATGGAGCGTTATATGGGGGCCAGTATCCTGCATGGAGCGTTATATGGGGCCCAGTATTCTGTATGGAGCGTTATATGGGGGGCCAGTATCCTGTATGGAGCGTTATATGGGAGCCAGTATTCTGTATGGAGCTTTATATGGGGGCCAGTATTCTGTATGGAGTGTTATATGGGGGCCAGTATCCTGCCTGGAGCATTATATGGGGGCCAGTATTCCATATGGAGAGTTATATGGGGGCCAGTATCCTGTATGGAGTGTTATATGGGGGCCAGTATTCCGTATGGAGCGTTATATGGGAGCCAGTATTCTGTATGGAGCATTTTATGGGGGCCAGTATTCTTTATGGAGCATTATATGGGGGTCAGTATACTGTATGGAGTGTTATATGAGGGCCAGTATTCTGTATGGAGCGTTATATGGGGGTCAGTATTCTGTATGGAGCATTATATGGGGGCCAGTATCCTGTATGGAGCGTTATTTGGGAGCCAGTATTCTGTATGGAGCGTTATATGGGGGCCAGTATTCTGTATGGAGCGTTATATGGGGGCCAGTATCCTGCATGGAGCGTTATATGGGGGCCAGTATCCTGCATGGAGCACTATATGGGGGCCAGTATTCTGTATGGAGCGTTATATGGGGCCCAGTATCCTGTATGGAGCGTTATATGGGGGCCAGTATTCCATATGGAGAGTTATATGGGGGCCAGTATCCTGTATGGAGTGTTATATGGGGGCCAGTATTCCGTATGGAGCGTTATATGGGAGCCAGTATTCTGTATGGAGCATTTTATGGGGGCCAGTATTCTTTATGGAGCATTATATGGGGGCCAGTATACTGTATGGAGTGTTATATGAGGGCCAGTATTCTGTATGGAGCATTATATGGGGGTCAGTATTCTGTATGGAGCATTATATGGGGGCCAGTATCCTGTATGGAGCATTATTTGGGAGCCAGTATTCTGTATGGAGCGTTATATGGGGGCCAGTATTCTGTATGGAGCATTATATGGGGGCCAGTATCCTGCATGGAGCGTTATATGGGGGCCAGTATCCTGCATGGAGCGTTATATGGGGGCCAGTATTCTGTATGGAGCGTTATATGGGGCCCAGTATCCTGTATGGAGCGTTATATGGGTGCCAGTATTCTGTATGGAGCGTTATATGGGGGCCAGTATTATGTATGGAGCGTTATATGGGGGCCAGTATCCTGTATGGAGCGTTATATGGGGCCCAGTATCCTGTATGGAGCGTTACATGGGGGCCAATATTCTGTATGGAGTGTTATATGGGGGCCAGTATCCTGTATGGAGCGTTATATGGGGCCCAGTATCCTGTATGGAGCGTTATATGGGTGCCAGTATTCTGTATGGAGCGTTATATGGGGGCCAGTATTCTGTATGGAGCGTTATATGGGGGCCAGTATCCTGTATGGAGCGTTATATGGGGCCCAGTATCCTGTATGGAGCGTTATATGGGTGCCAGTATTCTGTATGGAGCATTATATGGGGGCCAGTATCCTGTATGGAGCGTTATATGGGGGCCAGTATCCTGTATGGAGCGTTATATGGGGACCAGTATCCTGTATGGGGCATTTTATGGGGGCCAGTATACTGTGTGGAGCGATTCGCCGGTTTCTGAGCTATTGTGGAATTTACAATAGATATCGCTCATGTAATGTAAGAAGTGAAATCTTTGCATTGTACTATATATATATTTCTCTTCAGTATCTGTCACCATGGCTTGCACCGCCCTAGTTTTGATCCTGGGTACGCCCATGTGCCACACCATGTGGAATGACGGCGTTTGCATTAGACTTTAGGTGAGAAAGGCAGGTCACTAAAAGTAGAGTGACCTGTCAATCACTGACTGAAGACAGGCTGAGGGTGGAGAATAGGGAACAAAGGCAACAGAGCTGTAATTTCAGTGTCCATCCACTGCACTTGCAGCTCAGTTGAATAATAATTCAATAATAAATTTCTCTAAGACTTAAACTCAGATTTCTAAAATAAAGTTATCTACGTAGTCAGCATTACAGTACCTTTACATAGATATTATTAGCTTGAGATATAAACCCTGATAACAGCTTCCTTTAACTTGTTCTGCTCAGGAGAATTATACCAATTAAACTACCCCCCTGAATTATCATATAGTGAGCTTTTTAGTTTCCATATTAACCTTCTGTAGCTTTTACAGTTAAGCAAAAAAGATTTGCAGTACCATGGTCCAGCAGCCATGTCAGTACTCTATGGCCACAAGACCAGAAGTTTGCAGTGCACTTGCCTTGCAGCCACAGACTATCATGGTGGCTGCCTGATCAGGGTCCAGTAAAATGTTTTACTCAACTCTAGTATTACATGATCTCTTTCAGCCAGTTAGTTTTTCTTAAAAGGATCATCCGTTATAGTATGAGACTGGTTCTAGTTTGGATCATTGGGACCCTAACTGATTCTTCGCTCTACTTGGCTATCTGCAACAATGCCTTACAGAATCAATGGCGTGGACCTCCGTTCCACTGGATAAGCGATAACAACCTACAATTTCTCTTTTACTACAAGAGATTTTTTAAGAAAAGTGGGAATAGTTCAATGAAATGTCAATGGTAAATGCTAATCCAGTGGAAAGAAAAATTACACTGTAGGTTTAGGATTACAATATTTTAATTTTAATGCGATCATAAATACATAAAATAGTGTAACTATTCTTATTCTCAAAGTGATAACACTTTTTATTGTTGTCACTTGGCAGTAAAATTGCTGTTTGTCCACACAATAGGTGCCCCAGTTCCAGCAGCTGCTTAGCTGTAGTTTTAGGATTACAATATTTTAATTATAATGCGATCATAAATACATAAAACAGTTCCAGCAGCTGCTTAGCACTGTCTTTCTATTTTGCTAACTGCCATAGACAAATTAAAATGTATTTTTATTTTCATTTGCAGGAATCCCAAATTGTGTTCTATGTAATGGGTATTACATGCCAGCAACAGAGTCATAATCATCTACAGTAGCATGTAAAAGTTTGGTCAAAATTACTGTTACTACGAACAGTTAGGCTATGTGCCCACGTTGCATAAATGAAGCAGAAAATTTCTGCTTCATTTCTGCAAGTCCTCTCCCGGAAAAACGCATGCGGAATTCCGCACGCGTTTATCGCGCATTTTTCGCGCGTTTATCACGCGTTTTCCACATGCGGAATTGCCTTGCGTTTTTTATGCATTAGACAAAGGCAATTCTGCTTGCGGAAACGCAAAATTAATTGACATGCTGCGGATTTTTGAACGCAGCATAAACGCTGCGGAAAAATCCGCAGCATGTGCATAGAACTTGCGAAATCCCATTGGGGACCATGGGGTGCGGGTTACCAAGCGTTTTACAAGCGTTTCCGCTGCGGAAATTCCGCATCAAAAACGCTTGAAAAACGCTACGTGGGCACACAGCCTTAAGCAAGTTGAAGATGAAATGATCTCTAAAAGGGCTAAAGTTAAAGAAGGCACATTTCCTTTGTATTTTAGGCAAAAAAAACAACATATTGTCATTTTTTACATTTTAAAAATTACAAAAAGGAAAATTTGTAATTTTTAAAATGTAAAAAGTTTGGGCACCCTGCATGGTTAGTACCTAGTAGCACCAACTTGTGCAAGTATCATAGTTTGTAAATGCTTTTTTTAGCCAGCCAAGAGTCTTTCAATTCTTGTTTGAGGGATTTTCATCTACTCTTTCTTAGAAAATTCTTCCAGTTCTGCAAGTTTCCTGGGTCATCTTGCATGCACTGCTATTTTGAGTTCTAGCCACAGATTTTCAATGATGTTCAGGGGACTGTGATGGCTATTGTAAAACCTTCAGTTTGCACATTTTGAGGTAATCTATTGGGGATTTTGACCCCATTTTGGAAAGTAGATCCCCCAAGAAATTTATCTAGATGTGGGTGAGCACCTTGAACCCCCAGATGCTCCACAGAAAATTATAATTTTGAGTCGTGAAAAAAAAAAATCAAATTTTCAAAAATATTGTTTTAGCCCCAATTTTTTTATTTTCACAAGGGTAAAAGGAGAAAATGGACTCCAAAATCTGTTGTGCAATTTTTCCTGAGTACGCTGATACCCCATATGTGGAGGAAAACTTCTGTTTGAGCGCATGGCAGGGCTCGGGAAGGGAAGGAGTGAAGTTTTGAAATGCTGTCTATGATGGATAGTTTTGCGGGCTTCTAATGTCGCGTTTGCAGAGCCCCTAATGTGCCTAATCAGTGGAAACCCCCCACAAGTGTCCCCATTTTGGAACTGATCTAGTGTTTCCTGATATGTTAATTTTATAATGTAGTGGCATACTTAATTTGTGTAGATAGCAGGTTGGCATACATTAGTTGTGTAGTGTACTTCAGGTTGGCATGCGTGAGTTGTGCAGTGTCCGTCAGGTTGGCATGTGTGAGTTGTGTAATGTACGTCAGGTTGGCATGCATGAGTTGTGTAAGTCAGAAATGAATTTAGTAGTCTATTGATGTGTGCTATAGTTTGAAGCATTCTTTTATAGACAGGCCAGGTTTGTCGGGGAAGGTGTTGCATTGATAAGTGGTGTCCTTGCATATCCCCTTTCTGTAACACATTCGGCACCTGTTTTGTGACCTTCCTTTCTTTGTAGTTTGAGGGATTTTTCCAGGGAAATGTTGGCCTAGTATGAAATGAGCACCTTCAGTTCTGGAAGTACTGGGGCCTGCTCTTTTCATGACTTCCCAAGATCACTACCTCCTGGAACTGAGAGTACGATGTACTGGTCTGGCCTGCACATCGTGATAACATGTAAGCATTGTACATTGCCATCTTCTCGTACCACATCTTGGCTTTTCTCATGGCACTCTAGGGCTAGAGGACTTGATCAGAGAGATAAACTCCCCCCATGTTCTTGTTGTACCCCAGTACAAAGTCTGGTTTGGTGACCTGTGTAGATACAGCGGTGGAGATGCCGCCATAACCATGTATGGTGGTGAAGAAAAGGACATCCCTTTTGTCCTTGTACTTGACCACCAGCATGTTGTCGCTACACTGGGCTCTGCTCTCACGCTTTCTGAGCAGCTGCCTAATAGGAGTCTTAGGGAGTCTGATTTTTGCAGATAGTACAGCAGGCTGCAGTAGCTTGCACAGAGAGGGACTTGAAGAGTGGGATTCTGGTATAACAGTTATCTACGTAGAGGTGATAACCTTGATCCAGCAGTGGGTGCATCATATCCCACACAATTTTCCCACTCACTTCCAGGACAGGGGGACATTCAGGGGGTTCAATCCGGGTGTCCTTCCCTTCATAAACTCTAAACCTGTGGGTGTACTCTGAGGTACTCTCTCACAGCTTGTAGGGTTTAATTCCATACCTGGCCCTCCTACTGGGCAGGTATTGCTGGAATTTAAGCCTCCCTTTGAAGTGGATTAGGGACTCATCCGAAAAAGATGTCCTTTTGGGGCTTGTACACCTCAGAAAACTTGTTGCTGAAGTGATCAATGACCGGCCAAACGTTGAAAATTCGGTCAAAGTTGGGGTCATCTCGGGGAGGACATTGTGCATTATCATTGTAATGTAAATGAGTCGCCCCCTGGGCCGTGGGGCACCCGGAACCGGGCTTCAGTGCGATGATGGGGGTAGTAGTGGCAACCCGATCTCGTGGCTCAGGGTGGTCAGACCAAATGCTGTGGCAGTCTATTTGTAGAGTTCTGAACGTCCGACTACGCCACCCGTGGATTGCGGTCAGGGATAACCGCCGCTGCTAGGCAGAGCGCTGAGGCTGATGTTGGTGGGCAGGCCGCAGTAATAAGAGTTCAGAGTCCGCTTCAACAGTCCAGGGTCTTTATTGTAGGTATTACTACTGACCCAACAGGAGTACCGGGTAGGAATGGGCCTGGGTGTCTGAGAGCATTCGGGCGAGCCCCAATGGTCAGGGTGAGTGTGAAGGCCTACCGTTCTCTCTCTGCCTTTGCTGACTATCCCCCTTTTCGTGGTGTGATAGCCCACGTCCCTGAGCTGGCCGTGTACTTCGCCTGTATGGCTTGCGACTCGGGCCTTAGGTACCTTTTGCTTCTCCGTGCTGTACTGGTCCCTCTGTGTGGCGGAGCCTCCAGGCTTCTTAGGCCAAGGGACCTAAAATCCCTCGTGGGTTGGTTCTCTGCTGCTGGGCTTACAACCCTGACAGCCTCGGACCTCAATGTCCTGTAGTGTAGTTCTCTCAGCCAGGACCGGCTCTCGTCGCCTCTGTCCCTGGCTCACAGCTTCTCCTCTGCCTCACGAACTCCTTGGCTACAGCTGAACGGTCCCTCCTTCTCTGGGACTAGTCTCAGTCCTGAGCTAGGTCGTCCAGTTCTCCCTAACCCTGCCCCCAGTACCAGCTTTTATAGGGGCAACCAGCTCCCCCTACTGGCCTGGGACAGGAGGTGCTGTATGCTAATTGTCCCTGACCAGGGAACCTCCCTCCTGCTCTCAGACACAGCCTTTAATATTTGCAGCATCCAGGCCTGGGGTGACACATTCCCCCCTAGTAAAATTTAGTATTCCGGGACTAAACAGGAAACACAAATACAGGGTATAAATGCATGACCATAAACACAACAGGGAAGGAAATAACGAACAACATCACATATTGAGTTCTTTAGGTCACAGTGTGGTCTGTGACCGGGTGTCCATATCACCAACAAAAGGAGAGGGTCACAGTATGATCCGTGACCGGGTGTCAATTTCACCAACACAACGGGAGCCTTAACCAGGTGGGGGTCTGTCCTTGCCCCGAGTCCTTGACAGTCTTTATTCATTCCTTTGGTTAGGCTCCGAACATATTTACAAGGAAGTCCCGGTTACTCAAGTTCATAACCTGTTAGTCCATATATCTAGAAAAACTGGGAAAACAGTATTAATAATCAGGGTACAAACATAAAACATTAAATATATACACTGTGCATTTAGATCTTCCAGCGAGCTGGCATTTGACCCCTAGTGCTCCGGGTTGACCTGCGTAACCCACTGTCTGGTGGTGGTCTAACCTGGCTTTCCCCACTATCATTTAGGGTACAGCTACTAGCTGGGTTTACAGGCAGGGCAGGCAGCTGTCTGCGGGTCCTTTGGCTTACCGCAGGCATGGCAGGCTCACTGTCAGCAGAGGGTTGACTCTCCTGGGCTGCTGGCATGGGTTCTTCTGCCTCCGGGGCTGCTTGTTCTTCTTGTTCTTCCTGCTCTCCTGTAGGCTCCTGCTGGGTAGGTTGAAGGAAGTGTAGGACGGGTACCACTATGGCATCGTTTATCCGAGTCCAGGACCGGGGGAACTCTCCAAGAACTGTGCTGACCATTTCTTCCTTGTATTCTACGGGCTCAAGGTCATCTTGATCTTCACTTGGACTCTGCAGTTGCTCGGGGCACCGTTTTAGGTGGTCTCTGGAGACAGTGCTAGTGGTTTCTCCTCCATCCTTGGTAATCACACATACCTTCGGGTTGTCGTGGTTGGACGGCAGTACTGTGTACGGGTCTCTCTCCCACTGGTCATCTAGCTTGTGAAGCCTTCTCTTCCGCTTCAGGACCTGCTCTCCAGGTTCCAGGGGACCAGCAGGGGCGTGTTGGTTGAAGAGCCTCTCTTGCTTTTCTCTCGCTTGAGCCAGACTCCTCTCCACACTCTCCTGTACTTTCTTGTACTGTAGCCGCCATTCCGTATCCCTGTCCGCATCTGGGGAGGTGTCCTCGGGTGTCAGGACTCCCATCTCCAGGTCTATAGGCAGCTTACCTGGTCTTGCTCGCATCAGGTAAGCCGGGGTGCAGTTTGTAGCATTCACTGGGATATGGTTGTACAAGTCTATTAGGTCTGGCAGCTTCTCCGGCCACAGGCTGCGTTCTTCCAGGGGCAATGTCTTGAGGAGATCAATGATGATCTTATTCATTTTCTCACACAGCCCGTTGGTTTGTGGGTGGTAAGGCGTTGTCCGAATCTTCCTACAGCCGTAGAGGTTGCAGAACTCCTGGAAGACTTCCGCCTCAAGCGCTAGACCTTGATCTGTCAAGACCTGTTCCGGATACCCGTGTGGACGGCAGAAGTGTTGTTGGAAGGCTCTGGCCGCCGTTTGGGCTGTCAAGTCTTTAACCGGGACCACCACCAAGAACCGGGAGTAATGGTCCACAATTGTGAGGGCATAGATGTAGCCGGACCGGCTTGGAGCCAACTTCACATGGTCCAGAGCTACCAGCTCAAGAGGCTGCCTGGTGACGATGGGCCTCAAGGGTGTCTTCTGGCTGGTACGGTCCTTCCTTCTGAGGTGACATGGGCCGCAGTCCCTGCTCCACTTCTCTATGGCCCCTCTCATACCGATCCAGTAGAACCGCTCTCTCAGTTGGAACTCCAGTTTCTTCCACCCGAAGTGTCCCGCTCTGTCATGGTAGGCCTCCAGGATCAATGCTGCATCCCGTCTCGGGACCACTACCTGCCAGGTCAGCTCGTGCGTCTGGTGGTTGACAAGCCTTCTGCACAGCTTACCTTTGTAGAGGAATAGCCTGCTTTTCTCCTTCCATAACTGCTTGGCTTCCTCTGGAGCGTCCGGGCCAGGGTTAGCGTCCGCCTAGGTTAACAGGTCTTTCACCAGGCAAACTGCAGGGTCACTATCTTGCGTTTCATCCCAGCCGTGGTGGGGTAAGGGATTGAACATGATGGTGGTTAGGTCTTTGTCTCTTACCCGGTGAGAATACTGAGTGGCCCCATACCAGTGGAACGCAGGGAGCTCTACTTCCTCCAGCTCTTCCGAGTCCTCTTCTCCTTCGGGTAGGTGGGGCATTCTTAATAGGGCGTCTGCGTTGGAGATGGTTCTGCCTGCCCGGTATTTGATTGTAAAGTCATAATTTGATAGCCGGGCCATCCACCGCTGTTCTAGGGCACCAAGTCTTGCATTGTCCAGGTGTGTCAACGGGTTGTTGTCTGTGTACACGGTGAACTTTGCGGAGGCCAGGTAATGTTTAAACCGTTCTGTGATGGCCCACACCACTGCCAAGAATTCTAGCTTGAAGGAGCTGTAATTCTCCGGGTTTCTTTCAGTGGGTCTCAGCTTCCGGCTGGCGTACGCGATCACCCTTTCCCTGCCCTGTTGGTTTTGGGACAGTACGGCTCCTAACCCCACATTACTGGCGTCGGTGTGGAGGATAAAAGGCTGGCCATAATCGGGGTAGGCCAGGATCTCATCCCCTGTGAGGGCCATCTTCAACTGGCGGAAGGACTCCTCTTCCTGCTTGTCCCACTTGAAGGGTGGCTTTTGACTTCTGGATTTAGACTGACCTATCAGGAGGTCCTGCATTGGAGCTGCCATCTTTGTGAACCCGGGGATGAACCTTCGGTAGTAGCCTACCAACCCGAGGAATTGCCTCACTTCTTTGATGTTTGAGGGGCTTGGCCAGCTCTTGATTACTGTGACCTTGTCGGGGTCGGGGTCAACTCCTTCTGCACTCACCACGTGCCCCAGGTACTGTACCTTCGGCTTTAACAGATGGCACTTGGAGGGTTTCACTTTCATGCCATAGCCTGCCAGGGCTTCGAACACCTCGGCCAGGTGCTTTAGATGGTCCTCGTAAGTCTTCGAATAGACAATCACGTCATCCAGGTAAAGTAGGACCGTCTCAAAGTTTCGGTGCCCTAGACAGCATTCCATCAGCCTCTGGAAGGTCCCGGGTGCATTGCAGAGCCCGAATGGCATACAGTTGAATTCACTCAATCCCATCGGGGTGGTGAAGGTGGTCTTCTCCTTGTCAGCCTCTGCCACAGGAACCTGCCAGTACCCGCTAGTAAGGTCCAAAGGAGAGAAGAAATTAGCTGATTTTAGTGCGGCTAAAGACTCCTCTATCCTAGGTAACGGGTACGCGTCTTTATGGGTGATATGATTGATTTGTCTATAGTCCACGCACATTCTCATGGTACCGTCTTTCTTTTTTACCAGAACCAAGGGGGCTGCCCAGGGGCTACAGCTGTCTCTAATGACCCCGGCTTCTTTCATTTCTCTCAGCATGCCCTTTGCGTTCTGATAATGTGCGGGGGGTACAGGTCTATATCTCTCTTTTATTGGTGGGTGGCTTCCCGTGGGGATGTGGTGTTCTACCCCTTTCACCCTGCCGAAGTCTAACGGGTGCTTACTAAAGATTCTCTCGTACTCCTGAACCACCCGGTAGACTCCTTGTTTTTGGTGCAAGGGAGTGGAGTCAGCACCCACGTGGAGTTTCTGGCACCAGTCCTCCTTAATTTTCTGGGAGCCATTACCCTCCACCGGGGGAGATGGAGGCAAGGGTTCCACGACCCTGAGAGCATTGTGTTCGACGGCAAACAATTTGGCTAGTGTAGTGTACCGGGGCAAGTGTACTTCCCTTTCCCCGATGTTTAAGATCCGGACGGGCACCCTTCCATGGCAGACATCAATCACCCCCCGGACTGTCAAAATAGTGGGCCTGCTGTCTGAGTACACGAGTTCTACTTATGGCTTGGTAGTCTCTCCCTCTTAACCCGATTGCAGTCCGACACCAGATCATCATTTCACTTTTGGGAGGAATGGCAATGGGGAACGAGTCGCTCATCCTCACTCTACTGATCTCAACACCAGACAGTTCTACCTGTTGCCGTCTCATCAGGGCTCTTATCTCTTTCTGGAGGATCCTCTGTTGGCTGGAGCTCGCATTCATCGCCACCTGCTGCAAAATTACAATCACTTCTGAAAGACAATTTTCAATCACGTTAGTACCCAAGGTTATTTTAGGGTGACTTTCTCGACGGTCAATGTCCACAATGATCACTCCCTGTGCCGGCAGTCCAACTTTACCAATCTTAACGGTCATCTCTCTGAACCCCACCTGCGGCACGGGCTGGCCATTGCTGGTGATGATGCTCAAGTCACTGTCTGGATAACGGGTTATGTCAGTGTCACTCCAGTACTGCTTGAAAAGTACATAGGGGATGGTAGTCACTTGGGACCCGGTGTCCAGCAGTGCACTCATGGGGATACCGTCCAGCTCTACGGGTAAAACTGGGCGTCCCCCTACGTACTTATCACGCCAATTAGACGGGCTTGATGACCTTATGCCTGGGCGTTGGCCCTCTGCCCCAGGTCGGACCCATTTAAAGTACAGTACCTGGCTACATGTCCCGGCTGGCTGCAACGGCGGCAAATCGGCTGTCCATCCAGAGTGTAACGATCGGCGGGCCTCCCTCTGAACGGCGGGATCCTCCTCTGTCGATGCCACGGGACATCCTTCGGACTGGAAGCCAGTTTGATTGGTCCTGACGGGTCCATCTGTAACGACTGTACGGTCCTGGTCAGTGCAGCCACACTCTTTGTTAGTTCTTGGACCTGATGGTGCAGGTTTGCAGGCTGGGATGGATTTAGGGCCTGTGCATCAGCCCCTACAAGGTCTGCAGGGTAGGGCGCCGCCCCCTGGTGGTAAGTGATGGCAGGGCGCCGGGAAGCTACAGCGCCATCTGGTGCGGGTTCTCGGAGCACCTGGATGGCCCTATCCTTGAACTGCGCAAAAGTCAAATCGGGGTTCTGTAGGGCCATGAGACGCAGCTGAGTTCTGTGGGCGCTGGACAGCAGACCTTCTATGAACTGGTCAGTCAACAGTTTATCGGTGTCCTGCACGCTGCCAGGGTCAGCTTGCTTGATTGCTCCCAGAGCTTCTTGCAGGTTCAAGGCATAGTCCCTGATACTATCTTGGGCTCGCTGCTTACAGCCATAGAACCGCATTTTGATCTCTGCTGAGGTACGGGTGTCAAAGGTACCCCGCAGCTGGGTCAGAATGTCCTTTACAGTCCTTTTCTCCTCATCTGACCATGATTTCACTTCCCGCTGGGCTGCACCGGTTAGCTGCCCCGTCAGAATGCTTACTTTCTGTTCTTCTGTCAGGGGATAAACTTTAAATAAACTGTGCAGTCTTTCCTTAAAGTCAGTTAATGTATGGGATTCCCTTGAGTATTGGGGCAGCCAGGCCGCTCCAGGGATGTAGGGCATGGAGAACGGCATCACCGCTGCTGTAGCCACGCTGGTGGTAGAAGGTCCCTCCGAGTCCGACATTTTCCTCCCCCCTAGTTAACCGTGGCCTACCTTCCTGCGATCCTCTTCTGTAGGCCGCGGCTCCGCTGGTGCTGCTCCGGGCGAGGACCTTGCGTCGCATCCTGGTGACGTCAGCGTCGGTGAGTAGGGCGGGACTTCAGGTCTCGTGTGGTTTGGACGTCCACGCCCCTCTTCTTCCCGCGCGGCGTCCCGAAGATGGCGCCTGATGGCGGGAAAACGGCTGAGGCTGGAGGGAAATGGCTGAAGATGGCGGGAAACGGCTCCGGATGGTGGGAAACCTCTTTTTAAGGTAAGTATAAAGTCTTTTTCAGGCACGCAATACCCGTTTGTGGCGGGTTGGTCACGATCCTGCCGACTACGCCAAAGCTGACTCGCCCCCTGGGCCATGGGGCACCCGGAACCGGGCTTCAGTGCGATGATGGGGGTAGTAGTGGCAACCCCATCCCGTGGCTCAGGGTGGTCAGACCAAATGCTGTGGAAGTCTATTTGTAGAGTTATGAATGTCCGACTACGCCACCCGTGGATTGCGGTCAGGGATAACTGCCGCTGCTAGGCAGACCACTGAGGCTGATGTTGGTGTGCAGCACCGGGGTAGGATAACTCCCCACGGGAAGAGTGTAGCCTCAGGGCAGCGTATGTGAATGCTGGGGGTGATAGTGCAGGCCGCAGTAATAAGAGTTCAGAGTCCGCTTCAAACCGTCCAGGGTCTTTATTGTAGGTATTACTACTGACCCAACTGGAGTACCGGGTAGGAATGGGCCTGGGTGTCTGAGAGCATTCGGGCGAGCCCCAATGGTCAGGGTGAGTGTGAAGGCATACCGTTTTCTCTCTGCCTTTGCTGACTATCCCCGTTTTTGTGGTGTGATAGCCCACGTCCCTGAGCTGGCCGTGTACTTCGCCTGTATGGCTTGCGACTCGGGCCTTAGGTACCTTTTGCTTCTCCGTGCTGTGCTGTACTGATCCCTCTGTGTGGTGGAGCCTCCAGGCTTCTTAGGCCAAGGGACCTAAAATCCCTCGCGGGTTGGTTCTCTGCTGCTGGGCTTACAACCCTGACAGCCTCGGACCTCAATGTCCGGTAGTGTAGTTCTCTCAGCCAGGACCAGCTCTCGTCGCCTCTGTCCCTGGCTCACAGCTTCTCCTCTGCCTCACGAACTCCTTGGCTACAGCTGAACGGTCCCTCCTTCTCTGGGACTAGTCTCAGTCCTGAGCTAGGTCGTCCAGTTCTCCCTAACCCTGCCCCCAGTACCAGCTTTTATAGGGGCAGCCAGCTCCCCCTACTGGCCTGGGACAGGAGGTGCTGTATGCTAATTGTCCCTGACCAGGGAACCTCCCTCCTGCCCTCAGACACAGCCTTTAATATTTGTGGCATCCAGGCCTGGGGTGACACATAAACACTTTTGAATTGCCTCAAATCGTTTCCCAATCATAGCCATATGCCGAAGTTCTGGCTTCTTCACTGACCCTATATGAAGGACCAGGCCCTAAAACATTATCATTTATCCTGGGTCGGCAGGGGTCCAGTTAAAAAATGATGAAGAGCGGTTTTGTGCCAAAAATTGTTGGGCGTAAAAATTTGTTTTGGCCAACATAAGGTTTACAAAATCCTCAGAAAAAAAACTTTGAAAAGGTCTATTTCTGTGAGGCAGGTGGTATCAAATTTGATTCCTGATTGTGCTCATAATCTTTGAAGGTGGTGAAGTCCATATGGCGGTTCAGTATCACTTGAGGAAAAGGAGAGGAGGAGGAAAAATAAAGGAAGGTCGGATCCTCTCCCCCACTATGAGTGTCAGAGGCAATGAAAGCGTATGCCTCCTCCTCTGAATACCACGTTCGGGATGAGCGGGACAACATTTTTTCACATATGCTGTGTTTGTGTGTGTACCAAATTTTATTCAGATATGTGTGTGAAAATCTTGGTGTAAACCTCTTTTTTATTTAGAATAGTAAAAAAGAAGACTATAGAAAGAAAAATATAAAAATTTGGTAAAAAAAAAAAAACTTACTAAATAGACGTCAGTAAAAAAAAATAAATTACTGAGCGCTCGTGCAGTGGCCGTGAGGGCCTAGGGTACTCGGTAGCCGGGCCGGCAGTCTTCCAGGGAGGTCACGGTGGCAGTGGCCCAGCTCCATGGCCCTGGCCGAGCCGATGAAGGGGGTATTTACAGGGGATTTGTAGTTTTTATGTGATGCCACTTGTGGTGCCTGGTCAGGGATGACCAGCGCTGCTTTGTGGACCCTGGGGGATAGATGGTATAGCAGCTGAGATGAAACACTTCCCACAGGTAAAGTGGGCCCCCAGGGACTGAGAAAGCTAATATGAAGGATGGCGGCAGGGGAAACAGGGTGCAGAGAGCTGGGTGGCAGCAGTGATGATAGTCACGGTGGTAGCACAGCTGCGGAATGTGAAGAAGAAGAAGACAGACACGAGGAATGCAGTCCGGTTACCTTTACTGCAGAGAAAGCTGTGGAGTCCGGGGCACTGGTCACTAGGTCCAGGAGGGTCCGGTCAGCCTGGAAATAATTGGAGTCCGCCCTGTCAGGTGGGTTTGGAGGCCTGCCTGCTGCGCTTCTCCGTTGCAGGCCCAGCTGCCTGTGAGCTACTCTGCGGTCCTTCTTCTTCACTCCTGCTCTAAGCTCCGTACTAGCAGGCGGTGCGAACCTACAATGGGTACTGCCGTCTTGGGTGCAGCTCCAGGCTCTAGTTATGCCGCTGTGCTGCCGGGCTTCTGCTTGTGGCCAGAAAACTTGCAGTCTCCTGTCCCCCAGATTCGGTTGCTGGGACGTGCAATCCCTGTACAACCCAGGACTCTGGCGTCCTCTGCTCCGCTGCCTGGGGTGAGCTCTTCATGTGCTCAGCTCCCCGGAGCTTTCTCCTTCTCTCTCCCTGCTGCTTTTCCCCCCTCTCCCTTCCCTCTCACACTCACTGACTAACTCCTCCCCCCAACCAGAAAAGGCAGCTCCCCAAAAAAGGGTGTAGAGCTCCCTCTTCAGGTAAGGGATCAGAACTTGTGTGTGCATGTGGGGTTTACCTGATGTGGGGAGCTCCTCCTTCTTGCAAGTGCCACACTCGCAACTGACACTAAAGCTGACTCAATTCAGTAAAAAATATTGTAGTAGTCGCCGATTACTTCAGTATATTTTTACTGTCGCTAATGTAAAAGAAAATGTTATTCTTTTTTCACACCAAAAAAAAAAGCAACAACCAGAGGCCGATCACTGATGTGCTTCAGAGATCATCGCTGGACGACTGTAGGATGCATGCATGAGATTCTTTTTTTCCGCGCTGACACTAACCCTAACTAATTTCTGTAAAAAATACTGTAGTAGACACTGATTACTATGGTATATTTTTACTGTCCCTCATCTAAATTTTTTTTTATTCTTTTTTCACTCAAAAAAAAAAAAATGCAACAATCGGAGGCCAATCACTGATGTGCTTCAGCCACCAGCGCTCGGCGACTGTAGGACACATGCATGGATGTGATTCTTTTTTTCTGCGCTGACACTAACCCTGACTCAATTCAGTAAAAAATATTGTAGCAGAAACAGATTACTATGGTATATCTTTACTGTCCCAAATTTAGTCCTATCAACTAATCTAAATTATTTCTGTTGATTATTTCTTCACACAAAAACAAAAAAAAACAACCAGAGGCCGATCACTAATGTGTGTCAGTGATCAGCGTTTAAGGGCTGTAGTGCAAAAAGGGATAAAAAAAATAGAGGGGGGGGGGGGGGAGTCCTTGCCAAAAGTGAGCATGGGTGCTAATCAGTGATGTGTGTCTGATCAGCGGCTCGGCGGCTGTAGGACGCACACAGCTAGTGGTGCAAATGGGGGGAAGAAAAAATAGACAGGGACAAAAAAAGTCCTTGAAAACAGCGGGCAAAGTGCCGATTAGTGATTTGTGCCAAAATCAGAGCTTGGTGGCTGCAGGACTCACGCACTGAGATTGTACTACGGGGGGGGGGGGGGGGGGGTGGGAATAGACAGGGACAAAAAAAGTCCTTGAAAACAAAGTGACAAAAATGCCCCCCAAAAAATACAGTTTCAAAAACTGCACCCCTCAAACTGCTTAAATCCACATTCTAGAATTTTATTAACACTTTAGGTGCTTCACAGGGATTAAAGCAATGTGGAAGGAAAAAATTAAAATTTTAGTTTTTCCCCACGAAATTGTTGCTTTAGCCCCAAATTTTTCATTTTCCCAAGGGTAATGAGAAAAAATGGTCTACGATTTTTTTTCTGCAATTTCTCCTGAGTACACTGATACTTATGGTGTAAAACTACTCTTTGGGCACATGGCAGGGCTCAGAAGGGATGGAGCGCCATTTGACTTTTGGAGTGCAAACTTGTCTGGATTAGATAGCAGACTGCATGTCGAGTGCCCCTGATGTGCCTAAACAGTGTAACCCCCCCAAAAGTTACCTCATTTTGGAAACTACACCCTTCAAGGAATTTATCTAGAGGTGTGGTGAGCACCGCAAGTGCCTCACAGAATTTTATAAAGTTGAGCTGTGAAAATAAAAAATTTAATTTTTCCCACAAAAGAGGGCCCATTAGGCTCCAAATTTTTCAGTTTCATAAGGGTAACATGAGAACATAGACCATACTATTTGTTGGCAATTTCTCCTGAGTACACCTATATCCCAAAACTACTGTTTGGGTGCACAGCAGGGCTCAGAAGGGAAGGAGTACCATTTGACTTTTGAAGTGCAAAATTGGCTGGAATAGTTTGCGGACGCCAATTCACATTTGCACAGCCCCTGATGTGCCTAAACAATGGAAAGCCCTCACAAGTGATCTCATTTTGGAAATACCAACTCTTGGGGAATTTATCTAGAGGTGTAGAGAGCATTTTTTACAGAATTGTATAACATTGAGCTGAGTAAATGAAAATTACCATTTTTTCCACTAAAATGTTGCTTTGGCCCCAAATTTTTAAAATTCAAAAGGGCTTATAAATGGTACAATTTGTTATGCAAATTCTCCTGTGTACGTCAACACCCCATATATGGTCAAAATGTAATTTTGAGGAACAATAAAAAGCTCAGAAGGAAAGGAGAGCCATATTACAGTGATGATTTTGCTATTATGGTTTGCAGGTACCATGTCACATTGGCAGAACCCCTGATGTGCTAGAACAGCAGAATTCTCCCATAAGTGACCCCATTTTATAAACTACATCTCTCATTGAATTCATCTAAGGGTGCAGTGAACATATTGACAGCACAAGTGTCATAGAACTTTATACCATTGGTGGTGAAAAACAATTACATTTTCACCACAAAAATTTAGTTTTAGCCCCAGATTTTACATTTTCATACAGGAATTGGGTAAAAATGGCAGCAAAATTTGTCACACAATTTCTACTGAACATGGCAATACCCAATATGTGGCTGTACTGTATTGCTTAGCCACACGGCATGACTTAGTACGGAAGGAGAGCTATTTGACTTTTGGAGCACAGATTTTCTTGGAATAGTTTGCGAATTCCATATACAGAGCCCCTAAGTGCCATAAGAGCAGAATCCCCCCTCAATTGACCCCATTTGGAAATTACACCCCTCTGGAAATTTATCTACAAATGTAGTTATGATTTTGACTCTATGGGTGTTTTCCAGAAACAAGCAGCAATGAATGTTGCTGAGTGAAAATTGTAAATTTGTCATTGAGGTGCCCAGTACATTGTAGTGTCCTGTACATTGTAGTGCCCAGTATTTTGTGCCTAGCTTGTGCTTCTGGAGACATGCACCCCGTAAATTGAGTGGGCTCTCCTTACTACAGTAATGCCAAACATGTGGACGCTAAATGTGATTTATGCACATTGCGTGGCTTAGAAGGAGAAGGGGAATTTGGATTTAGGGGCACAGAATTCAGTGGATTTCTTTTGGGGGGAGCCATTTTGCTTTTCAAGAGCCTTTGTGTTACCGGTATTATACCACACCCCTATATTTCCATTGATAGATGACAGACCTTAGTGGGTACTTGCCTTTTTTGTGGATTGAGTTTAAGCTTTTATTGGGAACATTTTGCATAACATCTTGGATCACATTTATCCTGTGCTCTACGCTGAGCACTTACATCATGGTTTCCATCTAAATCTCCAAATGACATAATATAGATGAAATCACTGACAGATTCATTCACTGATGAGGCAGAAGAGTTTCTCTGGACTCCATTTGGCCTCAGTTCAGCAGTGTCCTTCTTTTCAGACAGGCACAAAACTGTGGCTGACGGTGCTGTTATTCAAACTTAAAAAAACAGACACTGCTGGAGCAAAAGCCAAACTGCATCCAAAGTGTCTCAATCTGCCTCATTATAGGGAATCTTTAGTCGTGGGTTATACCTAAATTGCGTGTTTCAGAGATTTAAACTGAAACTCTGGTGTAAGCGCTCAGAGTAGAACACAGGATAAATGTGAGCCGAGCCATACTGCGATCTTTTGGAGGAAGAATAAACAAATCAATAGCAGGTCAAGACTTGGTTTTATTTATTTTGTATGCGGTTTTTCATGTAGTATAAGTGATTAGATGGCTATATAGATTACAGCCATACTAGATTTATATAGTTTCTTTATGTTTGGCTACTATCACACACTAAAAAATGCTCTTTTTTTTGCAAAACAAACGATTTTGCATCACCATATTTGAGAACTGTAATTTTTCTATATTTCTGCTGACAGAGTCATGTGAAGGCTTGTTTTTTGGTACCATTTTAAGGCACATAAAAAATTTTGATTGCTTTCTATTCCGATTTTTGGGAATAAAAAAAACAGCAATTCAGGAATTGTTTTTTGTTTGCTTTTTAATGTCGTTCACCGTGTGGTAAAAGTGATAAGACAGCTTTATATGACTACAGCTATATCATATTTATATTATTTTTTTAGGTACTGCCGTTTTTAACACAATAAAAACAATTTTATAAAAAAAAATATTGTTTTTGCATCACTGTATTCTGAGAGCTATAGTTTTTTTTTTCCTGCTGATGGAGCTGTTTGGTGGCTTGTTTTTTACTGGACAAGATGTTGTTTTCAGAGAAACCACTTTTATTTACATTTGACTCTTTTAATGTGTTTTATTCCACTTTTTTTCCAGCGATATGATGAAAAAGCATAGTTTTTTGTCAAGTTTTTTATTTATTTTTTGCACAGTATTCACTGAATGGGTTAACTACTGTGACAGTTTTATAGATCGGGTCATTCTGGATGCGGAAAATACCAAATATGTGTACTTTATTAGGTTATTTTTGTTTTTACATAAATATATGTATTTATTGGTATAATATTTTTTTCATTTTTTTTGTTCTTTATTTTGTAATTTTTTAAAATATTTTTACAATTTTTTAAAACTTCTTTTTTACTTTGTTACCTCATCACAGGATGGGACATCAACTTTCCCTTTCCTGATCGCTGATGGTATTAGATCAGTGAATTGCACACAGGCAGGAGGCGTGTCAGCTCTTGCTCTCAGCAGGAACTTACAGGCCGCCATACCTGCGTTATCCTGCAGCCATATTTCAGCCTGGGTCACCATGGACACCATCGACACAACGTGATCGTAATTGCCTTAAGCCGATCTGAGAAGATAGGGAGCTCCTTCCTTCTGCATACCTATCGATGTCACTTTCGCTGTTGACAGCGGCACCAGAGGGGTTAGATGCCCGCGTTCAGCGCTAGCACAGATCAGGGGCATTACTGCAGGGTGTCAGCTATGATGTATAGCTGACACCCGCTTGGTGATCACGTCGGAGCCGACGCGATTGTAGCACCGTACTCATATGGTGGTTTGCAGGAACACACTGTACAGTGAAGGAGATAAATGTTTTAAGAGAACATTTCCTAATAGATTGACTAAGACAGTACATACACAACAAATTTTCTGCAGAAAAACATGATAATAAAACAGAGCATACAGTATGTCATCTGTATTTTTACTTACATATCTTACAATTAAACGAGAATGTGGTGATATGCATATTATAACTCTTTCCATGCTTACCTTAATGAAACAATACAGTCCACCTGCAGCCAGTATTTAACACCATAAAATATTGATTAACACAGTTAGTAGTTTATTTCCCCTGAGTCATAAAACAAGAATTATGGCAAATTTCCTATATCTTGTATTTGTAATATAAATATTAATATAGTAAGAACTCACTGACATTTTTATACTTCTCCTAGGCAAAAACCCAAACATAAAGAATTCTATAAAATCGCTACAGTAATGTTAAGTAAATTGTTCTAGAAGATGAGAAGCAGTCCTGCTCTGCATGGTACATCCACATTTCTGGTAATAACATACCCAGAAGTTTAATTGGTTTTAATAATAGTTTTGAACTGCGATGCTGCGCATTTTTGGTTTTTGAGACTAACAGTATGTTTCCCTGTGTGGAAATAATAGGTGTACCAGAACTGAATTGCTCAGTTGACTATTATCTCAGGACATATGGATAACTCTGGTGCTATATTGGCACTGGTATTTCTATACATATAACCTATATCACATTGAAGCACACAAAGTCCAACATTACATTGGATTGACTACAATTTCAATGACAATCTCAAGTGGACAGCATGGTATCTCAGAAGTGATGATGGTAACGATCCAATACGGATTAATTTTGAGTACAGTTTCATTAAATTCACAGGTCCTGGCAAATTCAAACAATTTGTGATTCAATTTGCATGCATCACTGAAAAACAATGCCTGGTGCCATTTCATAGGACATCAGGCATGGCCCCGCGGGCTTCCCCATAACCCCTTGCAGCTATTACCTCACATGGTCTACTGCAGAAAATCATTGAGGACTATCACAGGAACTATAAAAGATGAGGCCTTGAAAAGTAACATTATAGAAAGGGATATAGAGACCTAAAACAGAGTGTGGTGTTCTACTGCAGCACTGAAGAACGTACCCCTAAACATAATAAGGGACATTCAATTTGTGAAGAATAAATTCTCTGCAAATGGAATTTACTGATAAAACCTGCTTGATTTGGCAAATTGAAATCTTGCAGATCCAGTCATCTCTAGTACGCAAACAACGAAAAAAAATCAGCTCACCCTTGATTGAAACCAGGTAAGTCTCTGGTGTGGTGAAGCCCAGAGTCTCGTCTCTGCCAGACGTTAGTATTGCTTGTAAAGTAAGTGAGCCTAGCTTCAATACATAAAATCAAATCCTTTATTTCATGATTAAAATAGATATGGCATAATTAAAATATGCCTAGGCATAGGCATTATTGGGGATAAGGGGTGAAAGGAGGTGAAACCGTAGGCATTTTGAACAACTGCTGAATTCTTAAACTCGGTCATCAAGCTTTTGGTGGTAGGGACACAGGCAGTGGTAGTGGTACTCTGAGTCAGGGCACATGTAGAGGTGGGAATCAGGTGTGTTGGCATGAAGCTTAGAACATTTCCCACACTGAGACAACAGTGAGCCAAGTCATGGAAATGCTGCTGATTAATAGGGATAGAGGTGTCATGAGAAAGGGAGAGTTGTGGAGTCAACAATAAAAAGCAGAGCTGATATCTAGTCAAGCGATCCTATGCAGGAAGATCTTCTTATGTGATCAGCTGAGGAGCAGGTTATATCGCAATTGATGGTGCAGGAGACTCAATAGTGTCTGAATGGTGATCGTGCTGGTGGTGAGTCCAATGTGCGGGCACCTTGAGTGTGGGAATTTTTTTCCACATTGTCAGACAATCAATCTATTGAATTTTGCAGGCTGTGTTGATAAAAAATAAGCTTTAGACATTCTGCCACACATCAACTAGGAACTACTTCTCTCCATAAGCACTTGGAGAGGCATCACCTGCTCAAGTGAGGAAAGCAAACTGACCAGCAAGATGAGGAAGACTTGAGCTATCCTATTTTTCCTCCTTGTGATTGTCTTTAGGGTAGCCAGTATGCATCCACAAATACTGCTTGGTCATTGCCATCATTACCATCAACATCCTCGTCTACTGCTTTCCAAATTTTTCCTTCTCCTTCTCCCTTGCGTCATCAGTTAGCCTTTTCTGTGCACAAGAAACGTGTTTAGTCATCTGTATGTGTGAAAACTAAAATCCCATATGTTCAAGTTCACCACAATCAATTCCAAACCATATGGATTGTACTGCCTTTTGTGAAATAATCGCATGTGCTTAGCCTTGATGGAATAAACTTAGCTGCCACTATTGATTGAATAAAACCATCTATGTTTATTACTTTCAAGTGACAAAGACCATGGTTCTCTCCTTGAAATTGACTTTGTGCAACAAGTTGGACTCTAATGTCGCCAGCTGCAATGACTGCCAGGAGCTTTACACAATTTTGCACAGTGGCAATACATGAAAGTAAACTGGTTGTTTACTGGTGGTCATACGTCAACCCCATGTGACACGTATTCCCTATTCCAGATGCTCCTCAATGGACTTCTCTGTGTCACTACCAGCAATAAAGCAGAATGCTGTTTTGGATAACTAAAACTGGGCAAACTAGTAAGTGAAAATGCAAGAAACATTGTGGCTGCCAGGCAAATAGGCAAAGTAACACATGATCACTGCATGCCGCACACACTCAGTTTGATCATGCAACATTTTTTTTAAAGAATATTGAAACAAGGTTGTGATCATTGCCAGAAGAGTGTGGGCACTTCAGTCATTTTTAAGTGACGAAAAACATCCTTTAGAATTTGCAGTTACATAGCGGTTTGACTGACCCACAAGATGATTTACCAAATTGACTGCAATTTTAGGCATCAGTAGAAGAAAGTGGCTTCAATATCCAATAGTGATCAACTTGTTTTTTATGGGATAAGAATACAGAAACAGCAGCAAAGTTGACCATTATTGAATGCTGAGTCCTGTCTTTTACTTTTATTTCACTTGAGAAAAGGAATCATCACACACTTGGCATTCTTGCATCTACACATATTTGAAAACTGTTGCTGTTTCAACACCACTATTGTAACATTTTCCGTATGTCTAAGCTTTTTCCTAATTTTTAGCTTAACTAGTTTTTGGGGTTACAGCATCTGGGATTAATTCCTCCCATAGGACCCTGTGCAGCATTGAGCCACTGTGCAGGTCTGGTCATAAAATGCAAATAAATGTTTTCAAAATAAAATGCTGAGAAATACAGGCAAATACTTATCAATCATGCAATACCATCAGTGAGTCATATAGATGATTGGTTCCAAATTTATTCTGCAGCAGAACCATGGCCCTAAACATACAGCCAATGTCATTAAGAACTATCTCCAGCGTGAAGAAGAATAAGGAGTCCTGGAAGTGATGATATGGCTCCCAGAGAGCACTGAACACTCAACATCATAAAGTATGTTTGGGATTACACAGAGAATCAGAAAGAAATGAGTGAGCTTATATCCACAGAAGATCTGTGGTTAGTTCTCCAAGATGTTTGGAACAACCTCCTTGCCACCTTCCTTCAAAATCTGTGTGCAAGTGTACCTAGAAGAATTGATGCTTAGATGCTGTTTTGAAAGCAAAGGTGATCACAAATATTTATTTGATTTAGATAACTCTTTAGTTAATTTACTGTGCATTTTTGTAGTCAATAAAAATAACCTAACATATATTTTTGAAAACATTCTTTGCAGCTTTTTATCCACACCAGCCTAAAACTTTTGCACAGTACTGTATGTTGTAGTCACCTGGACATTACTAAGGCTATGTTTTAGTTACAAAGCTTTAGAGGGGGTCAATTCAGGCCTCAGAAACTTTAGAGTGTTATACACAACCTCCAGGCAATCAGAGACTTCACAGTATTGTTATTTATGATTCGATGTAAACCAAATTTTGTTGAGAAATACATCGAATTCTGCTGACTTCAAATTTCCAGAAGATTCAGTCATCTCTATGGCTCAATAGTTAGCACTATTGCTTTTCAGTACTGGAGTCTTGCGTGTAAATGCCACAAAGGACTACATCTGCATGGAATTTATATGTCCCCCCCCCGTGTTTGCTTGGGCTTCCTCCCATTCTCCAAAGATATACTGACAGGGAATTTACATTCTGAACCCCATTGGGAACAGTGATGACAATATCTTTAAAGAACTATGAAATTTTTGTGCCATTTAAGCAAGCAAAACAAACTGTTTTCCATATGTCCTGTTAAGGCATATATATGTGATATTGTAGCCAGAGTGGACAGTCACACAAAAAGCTGCTACTACATTAGAAGAGTTGGTACACCCATTTATTACAAGGTTCCTTGCTAAGTTACATGAATTTCCATGTAATACTGCAATTCCTAAGGTATGGGTACTGGGTGCTATAAATTGTCCAGATGTACCAATATATTTAAAGAAACAATATATTTTTCTAAATCTATGATTATAATGGCGGACAGAGCTGTTCTCTATTGAATATTGCATTATGCTGCTATCATGTGCATGCACAAGGCAGAGCTTTGGCCATGGTGGTTCCACACTATGCCAATGCAGGTACAGTTCTTCAAATGCCTTAAATATTGCTAAGGTATGGTGTCATATTATACTCTAGAAGCAATGTTTCTTAGATGACAACATGGTTTATAATCATTCCAATAAAAACAAAGTTTTGTATGCCTCCATATTTATTCAAGGGCATATAAAAGTATAGTAAGGATCCATAAATTTTGGGTAAGGTATTACAGCTCTGTACAACTCAGAGCAATGGTATAGTCATGTGCATGCTTTATTTACTATAGCAATTGATGCATCTATTAGCCATTGGTATGAAATATTGACCTAAGTTACATTTTGCTACTTCCCTGTTTACATCTGATCATAAAATAATTGAAATTGCAACATAAATTATAATTTTTGTAGACAAAGTCAAATAGTGCTCATTGTTCTAAACCCCTGAAGGAGTGCAAAAATCATAAAAAAAATTACCAATTCCACCAAGCCATTTGATCTATGTCTAATGGAATTGCCCTTTATATGTACTAAGAAAGAGAAAACATAAAGGCTTAACTTAATGATGACTTGTAGCAGCAAAAGATCCCTCACCGTATTTAACATATGAAACGATTCTTCATCAGGAATGAACTTAGCCTGTCCCAAAAGCAAGTTATTATCCTCTTCTCAGTTCAATCCAAAGATGATCATAAATTTAACGGCCCAGTTCAATGATAACCTGGCTGCGCAAGTACCTCCAACCTCTATTATCCAAGTAGTAGTGTACACCCACTTAGCAGCTGTACAACAATTACACTGGAACCATGGACCAATGAAAGGAAAGTAGCAAAGTTTCAATGCAGTTGACAACTATGGAGATACCCGTTCTTTAATGATTCATCCAGACATAATTAAACAAAGGATGTGCAAGTGTTTAATTAACTTGGAGCCATGTGTCCTTTATTATCCTCTTGCTGGATCGACTGATAGCAACCCAGAGGGAAATTCTAAACTATTTGATGAATAATATTTAATTTAATGTTTTTCATTTCATCATTTTTTTTATTATTATCATTTTATTTCCCAGGCTGGCTAATCATAGAAAAATGTGTTTAATTGTAAAGAACTGAACCTGGAATGTATGACATGATAGAAAGTTAAGCAGTATAAAAATGCAAGTGTTATTCATAATATAAATTGAAATTGCACATGGCAGAAGACTCTAAGTATGCTTAAAACAGAGAAAACAGAAGCTAGATTGTTTTCAATAATAATATTATAGGGAATTATCTGTGATTTTGATTTCACAGTTAGCAAGGTGACAAGTGTTTATATAAGGGGTTGTCCAGCGAAGATAAGTTAACGCCTATGTGCAGAATAGATAATAACTTATAGGTCTGTGGGGTTCCAACTGGTTGGACCCACACTAATTGGGAGGGCTGAGTACTTTTATCCCCGCAGTGCGCATGCCTAACCACTTATATGGAGCTGCCAAAAAAGCTGAGCACAGCTCTCCGCAGCCCATTAGGGTATAAATGCCACTCCATTGTAACTGGGATAAAAGTGTCCCATTCTGCTGTGCACATGAGCTGCGAAAAATTTCTGATTTTCCAGGTTCCATGGTATGGCGTTTTATTCACTGGCCTGGCGTCATCTGTGTGCCGTGTAGCGCACAAGTGAGGATGCGCCAGTACGGCAAATCATGAAACGAGCCCCAGATCCTGGAAGGTCAGGAAATTTGCACAGCTTCTGTCCACGGCCAGAGTGAACTGACCTGGACCAGGGCTGCACAAAGCGAACTGCTCATCTCTTCTTTTACCCAGTGGTGATAAGTGTGATTACCACTATAACATTAAATTCTTCTGGTGAAGACATTTTTATGTCTGGCTCATTTAAAGCTTTGTTTATGCTAGATTTTGCAGAAAAAAAAAATCAACTTGGAAAGTACTGGTTTGATGAAAGCAATTGGTAACCATTAGGGACTTTTATGCTTTCTCTTTCAATTTGCTAATAGTAGAACTGATGGAAGTGAAAATCCTAATTGAAGCCATGGCTCTCTGATTCTGAAAGTGTTACAATTCAAGGAAATATGGTAGATAACTGCCACTGGAGTTACTCATAGTCTCACAGTGGCACAGTATTCAATGAAAGATTTCTGAAGATTGTTATTCCACAAACTTAATTTATTGTGTAAAAGTATCTAATGTGTTTCAGCTCGAAAGCAGTCTTCAACAGGTAAGAATACAAAGCTTCTTATGAGTATGCTTTTACAAAATAACTGAGATTGTTAAAAGTAAGTAAACCACATTCTTCTGTATGTGTGCCCTAATCATTGCAAGTCAATTGGTGGGAGTTCGTGTCCTGGCACCCCCACTGAATGATCATGAAAAATCCCAAGATGTGTGAAGCTCAGGAGACAGGAGCACATAGCTCCTGCCCGATCGATCAAACACAGCAGAATATGGATGCAGGAAAAAAAGTTGATGCTTTCTATGGCATGTGTTTTGGACTCTGTGTGTGAACATAGGCAGGAGCTGTGTGCTCCTGTGTCCCGAAATGCGTACATGTCGGTGGGGAACGAGGGGAGGAAGAAGCAGGGGGAGCTGAGTTTGAGTGATTTATGGGGTCTAAGGAACAAATGTATACATTTTTTATCATGGTATCAAAAGTTTACTTATGCTTTAAATAATATTATTATAATGAGGGATTTTTTTTTATTTTACTAACTTGTACAGAGCTATTGATTCCACTGTGGTTTATAGACATCATCACTGTTCTCATTGGGGCTTACAACAAGATTCCCTATCAGTATGTCTTTGGAGTGTGGGAGAAAACTGGAGAACACCCACTCAAACATGGGGAGAACATACAAACTCCTTGCAGATATTTTCCTTGGTGGGATTTTAACCCAGGACCCCAGCGCTGCAAGGCCATAGTGCTTCTTTAAATGACCATTTAAGCATCGCCTGTGGCAGTACTGATTCTGAAAACAGTTTTGATGCCCACATTGGAAAGATGTTGTAGCACAATACAGGATTAAAGCTCACAAAAAGAATTTTACCCTTCCATTAATATAAAGCGTCATAAATTCCACGGCACTTTACAGACATTATATTAACTGTCCCCATACTGGCTCATAAGCTAAAATCCCTATCAATATGTCTTTGGAGTGTGGGAGGAAACCCACAAAAAAATAGGAAGAGCATTCAAAGGCTCCAAAGCAACAATGTTAACCACAGAGCCACCATAGAGTTATGCCTACATTTTTGCACAATGTATGGCTATAGCACACCCATACGCTAGGTTCTTATGAATTGAATAATTTTTATATCCCAACATATTACACTGAGATAGCATTCACATTTCTTCTTTCTCTTTTTTTTCTCCCGCTTTAGCTGAATTTGATGTATAAGCATTGGTCTGCATACCACATTTCCAAATTATTAATTAAAATTGGATAAAATCTGTCTGGTAATCCTATTATATAGAAAGATGTAAGGGGGATAGGGTCACACAGTTAATAAATATTAATATAGTTAACATGCATGCAGTTATTGCAAGTAGTCATTACGTGGGTGTATAAAGAAATGTACATATAATAATCCTGTTAGTCATTATACATTAGCCTTCTGTGGACTGTGTGTACCATTCAGATTATTAACTGATAACCCTGTAACCCTTGTCATTCACAGTGTACAGACAGTGTGGACACAACATCATTTATTCTGTTCCTGCTTACACAATTACACTTCAATAGTCAGCCTCTGGAGAACTGAACATTTCACTGTAATTGCTGCTCTGGAACATTTCATACATTGGGGCTGGCTCCAGCACAAGTAAAACTTTCTATGCTTTCTCCTTTGGTTTGGTGGTTGCAAAGGGTGGAGGAGCATTTGGGGCTAGCTGGAGACGCATAAATCCTCGCCTCTGCACTTTTCTGACATAATCCTTGTTTAAAGTCTTAAAATGATCAATTTACTGTCTGTCCTGAGAAATGTGAGCTTAAGGTATTTATTTGGAGATTTAAGTCACTTCAAAGATTTTTTTTCCCAAATGTCCAACGTCAGAGATTTCAAAGGTTATGTGATAGAGTATAAGAATCTTCTATTATCTAAGTGTTCATGCCAGGAATTGGGGTCAGTTTGAATACAGCATGATGGCTGTGACTTTAGAATAAATTGTACAGAAGTTATTGACATTGTAAAATTCAGCATGTGTACTCCAGGTAAGTTTTTCATCTAGTAAACACATGCTACGTGGAATTCTTATTTTTCTTCCAATTCCATAATAAAAAAAAATGTCTTTGTTTTGAAAATTACATTTAGCACAACTTAATCACATTGGCAATGTCATAGGTTTCTGATTTTTTCTTTCTCATAGCCTCTCATTTCATCAAACTGTTTTCTAATTGTGGTAATAACCTGCTGATCTTTGAAGACATTTGGTATTGTAGTTCTTAGTTTTTACATATTCACAGGCATAACAGTCTCGTAGGGCATTTTCCATGATCATTCAGTGAGAGTCTTCCTACCAAAGTTCTGATGGATTTAGATCTGAAGACCTTTATTAGGTTCACTCTAGATGGTACGAGACATATGATATGGATCATTGTGTTTCCATATGATGAAAATTACAATGAATTGCTGATCACTAGTAATGATAGAGCACTAAAATGCTCTAGTGCTTGGTTCTCAAATCGAGCAGATCAGACGTTCGGAGGAGCTCGATTCCAGTAACGAGTATAAAGGAACTCAATGGAAACTCAAGCATTTTCCCGGAAGACCCAAACAGGAGGGCTGGGGAAAATCACTGAAATGGATGGAAACAGAGCTCAAATTAATGGGAACGCATCTCTGACTCCCAGGTGGCTGCTGGGAACAATATTGTCAGAGTATTAAGCAACTTTTACATTCTGACAATAAAACATAAAAAACCGAAGATAAAATGGATTTTACAGGAAAACATGTTAGGAAATATTCTTTCCTGTGTAATGACTAGGCAAAATTAAAAAGAGAAAAAAAAGTGCCTTCTCCACCCCTTAATAGCTGGGCCATCTCTTACCGAATTTCCTTGTCACCTATGACTACAGTAGATTACACAGTAGAGGGGAAAATAAAACTAACCCACTAGTAGTCACTGGTAAATGAAATTTTACATTTTACTACCTTATCTGGGCATGTGGTGTGTGACAACGTCAGGCACATCCTGTTTAATTTATGAAGGAATGACTCTGAAACTCATAAAGCCTATATGGACAATGCAAGAACTGCCAAAATTAGAAGGAAGAGGGACTCCGATACACCCTGTATTAGACATAAAGGAGGGAATTCTGTTAAAATTGTTGGGTAGTGGGATTCCTAGACTCATAAAACAAAACCACTAACTGTCAGGGCTGCCAAGAATTAGAAGGAGGGACTGCAATACATCCTGGAAGACATGTAGAGGAGGGTTCAGGATTTTTTTTCCCAATTTTTATGGAGCGGGACTCCTAGACTAGTAAGGCCTATGCATTAAGGGCAAAAGCTGAAAAATATTTACCCCTGGTGTATGTGTATATATATATATATATATATATATGTATATATACATACAGTACAGACCAAAAGTTTGGACACACCATCTCATTTATAGATTTTTCTGTATTTTCATGACTGAAAATTGTACATTCACACTGAAGGCATCAAAACTATGAATTAACACATGTGGAATTATATACTTAACAAAAAAGTGTAAACAACTGAAAATATGTCTTATATTCTAGGTTCTTCAAAGTAGCCACCTTTTGCTTTGATGACTGCTTTGCACACTCTTGGCATTCTCTTGATGAGCTTCAAGAGGTAGAATTTTACAATTTTCATAGTCATGAAAGTACAGAAAAATCTTTAAATGAAAAGGTGTGTCCAAACTTTTGGTCTGTACTGTATATATACATATAAGATTGTAGAGGTGTATAATTGTAGAGGTAGGCCCCTTACAGATCTTGTAAAATTTATGAAGCAGGGCACACACTCTGGAAAAATTAAAAGGGAGGGTCACATGATGAACCTCTAAAAATGATGAGCGAGGGCTGCCTGTTTACCCTCTAAAAATTATGAGCGAGGGCCGCATGATGCCCCTCTAAAAATTGTGAGCGAGGGCCACTTGATGATCCTCCAAAAATTATGAGTGAGGAACACCTGATGACTTTCTAAAATTTATGAGCCAGGGCCGCAAGATCACCCTCTAAAAATTTGAAGCGATGGCCGCATGATAATCCTTTTTATATGGTGTAGGAGGAGGACAAGCAAAAGAAGAAACCATGAACTGTATACTTTTTTGGGTGAGAAGGGGTGCATGGGAATACACCAGAAATAAAGGAACACTTGAACTGGCCTTTATGTTCCGCTCCTGTTATCCGGTAGGGTTGAGAAGTCTGGGCCTCGGCGTCACCATCAGCAGCACATCCACTTTTCCATCCCTTAACGCACACCTTGTGCATTTTAAATTAGGTATATAATATATACCTCCAAACTTTCCGGTATTGGCAGGGAAAAGAAAATATGTAGCCCTGAAAAGGACTTTTGCTTTTAGGTTGCATCAGCAGTATACCTATAGAAGGACTGTAAGGCAATAAACCCTGCCTATATTCCTCTAATCCAAAACTATCCCTCCTTCACTAGCTATCCCTACTCTGGATGCAGGTAACAGCTGCTTTTCTAAAGAAAGGCAATATGTAGCCCTGGCAAGGAATTTTGTTTTTATGCTGCAGCAGCTGTATACAAGTAATGCAATAGCAATTAAACACTGCATATATGCCTACTCTAGTCTAAGCTCTCCCTCCTAAATCAACTGTCCCTGAACTGCTTCCAATGGAGAGTGTGCAGATCATCACGTCACTGGGTGTTATATAAGACCCCATGCGGTCGGCCAGTCACAGTAATGCCAGTAGCCAACATGGCTAAGCATTAATATGTATGGCAGGCAATCCCCACATGTTTATTGGCTGTCTAACAGCCACAAAATATGCGGCACAGGGACTCGGGCATGCCGCTCGAGCACCCGTGATACGCTATTGAGTAACAAGCGTACCCAAGCACCCCGATGCTCGATCAAGTGGCGAACATGCTTGCTCATCACTACTGATCACATCAGATTGAATTAGCTTTTCTTAAAAATAAGCCCATCTCTAGGATGGATTCCTTACTAGATATGAGCGGATTTGACAAAATTTGAATCACATCTAATTTATTCTCTATGATCTAAATGTCCCTTATTAAGATCTGGGGTCTGAAGTCCCCAAGGCATAATCAATGTAAAATGTAGAAAAAATACAACTAGTACTTACCTTATCACTGATGTCTTTGGCTGCTCTCATTGCTTGCTGTTACCTGTAAGCCCTCGGTGTCTCTTCTTACTGCTGCCACGTGCTAAAACCCTTGGCCCCTTCAGACAAGACTGAGACTTCTGGTCACGATCATGCCTGGGATGTCCCCGTGCATACATGTCGTGAGGTTGTGGTGTACGTTGTGAAGTCTTGACATTGTGACCTTACGACATGCATGTTCAGGGACAGCCCAGGGCTTGTCGCAGCAGAATGTCTCGGTCTAGAGTGATGATCGTAAGGTTTTAGAAGTCCGTGCCTAGCATGAAGAGGTCTGGGGTTTCAGGGCACAGCTTCAGTAAAAGAGGCTCTGGAAACCATAATGGGGAAAGGGAATAGTGGAGGTGAGCAGTATGGTGAGTATTATTTATTTATTTTTTTTTTAACCTTTTGTTGGCCTTCTATGGTTCAGCTAATTGGCAGCCATCTGGCTGCCAATTTGCTGAATTCTCGTGGAACAAAACACAAAAAAATCTATATTTTGAAAAATACTAATATTTTTAAAATTTGAGTTGAATTCAATTTTATTCAAATAAATTTGCCCATCTCCACTCCTTACTAATGTTTGGAAGACAGGAATACACTAAACGTAGTAATGTATCTTCATCAGAAACTCTGCTGTTATTACTTTTTTTTGTGAGTGATGTCCCCTGCTGAAGTGAATTTTTTTTCTCTTTCTATATTGCTCTCTTCTATCCCAGTGCATGACATGGAGAGGCATATTAACAGTCTGATCCTTGCAGGAAACTCTGGCATGGACGAGATACAAATGTGCTGTTTTAATTCTAATTCTGGACCATCACATCCAAGAATGCACTGCTATCTACAATCTGGTCTGATCTGAGGAAGAAAGCAGCACATGCACATTTGTTCATCCAGAGGTTTGGGCATGGACAGGAATGTTAACATGATTCTTCAAGTAATGTGTTAGGATAAACGAGAGTAATGTGATGATGTCTGTAAAGCGCTGTGAAAACTAATAGCGCTATACTGTATAAGTGAGTAAAATAAATAAATGTATAAAAAAAATTCGCTTTAGCAGGTGTCATCACTAACAATAAGATGAAATAACAGCAGAACTTCTGATAAAGAAAGATTAGTAAAAGCATCCTTGTCTGTCAAACAAGGAGCCAACAAAGGTAATTAAGGCTAGATAAATTTGTATGCTTTACAGTAGAGATGAGCAAATATATTCAAGCAGAATTGAAGTCTATTTGAATGTTACAAAAATGAGCATTTGCCAAAATGTGGATTTTTTTTGTAATTTGCTCTCACATGAATTCAGCAAAATGGGGGCAATTCGCCACCATTTTTCTGAGCCATAAAGAAAGATGAAGACTTCAAAAAATAAATTAAATACTTATATGCACCTTATGACTCACCTCTCCAGCCCATCTGCTCCTCACCATCACCCGCCTAATCTTCAACACATCTTCTGAATGCCACCATGATCTCTGAAATCTCACAGAGGCAACGCCAAGGCACATGTCATGACGTTGTGATGTCATCACTCTTTGTGATCTTGATCAGAATTCTCCTGGGCTTCATCAGAGCCGGAAATCAGCGGAATTTCAGATCTTGAGGTGGTGATCATAAGATATGGCAAGGACCAGGCTGGTGACAGAGTGTAGCATCGGCGTCTCTGCCCCCTGCTACGCTGAGACGCCGTCCCTCTCATCTTCCTGTTCGGGGCGCGGCGTCCTCCAGCGCTCCTTCCCTCGCTGCTGCCGGCGCGCGCTCCTTCCCGGGCACTGTGCTTAGGGCGCGCGCGTGCGCACTCCCCCTCTCTTAAAGGGACCGCGCACGCCGTTCTAAGGAGTCCCCGGCCAATAGCCGGAGGACCTCCCATATATAAGGCACCTCCTCCAAAATGGAGGTGCCCGAGCAAAGTTGTTGCAAAGCATACTCACCTCTGCTTCAGCCCTCAGGTCCCATTGCCAGCCTGACTACCAGTCCAGTCTGCCTGCTTGTCTGCTCTTCAGCCCGACAGTCGGTCTCAAGCATCCACCAGTCTGTCTATGGGCAAGTCCACCTACGGACCAGGAAGCACCGGCCAGTTACCTGCCTGCTACCTGCTCTACTTGCTAGCCCGCTCACCTGGGAGCTCTCAACTGCTACCTGCCTGCTAGCCTACCTGGAGGCTCTGCTGTCACTTGCTGTGACCACCTGCCTTCCAGCCTAGAGACTCTTACCTGCTCTGCCGTCACTTTCCGTGACCACTTGCCTGCCTGCCAAGAGACTCTTACTCGTTCTGCCGTCACTTCCCGTGACCACCTGCCTGCCAGCCAAGAGACTCTTACCTGCTCTGCCGTCACTTGCCGTGACCACCTGCCTGCCTGCCAAGAGACTCTTACCCGTTCTGCCGTCACTTGCCGTGACCACCCGCCTGCTCACCGAGAGACTGCTACCCTCCTGTTGTGTCCTCCCGCTACACCGGTCAGTCCCCGCTATCTGACCCGTGGGAGCCACCTGCTCAATTACAAGGTCGTCCCCAGACTAACACCTGCCCCTCGGGGTCCCTCCTTGTTCCAAGGCACAGAGGTTCCACCACCCGGCCCCGTTACACAGTGAGTAGCTGGAGAGGTGAGCGATAAGGTTATATGTTTTACATCTTTCATTTATTGTAATTTCTCTAGGAGACATTACATTTATGGAGAATAACTTCTCTGCTAATCAAATTTCCCAGGAAAATCAGCAATTACAGGCAAATTCAAATTTTGCCTGATTTGCTCATCTCTACTTTAGACAATCTCTAACTGATCTCACATAAGGCAATATAGGAGACATGACAGATCCAGTTTAAGTCATATATGACCCACAAAAACACCAATTCCTTCTTACACTCTTTAACAGTCTATGTCAGAACTAGATTTTTTCTAGAAAACATAATTAACAACCTGTTCATTTTTTATTCTTTCTTCTGAGTTTTTAAACTCTTTTATCAATCTCCTATTTGCTCATGCGCCTTTATCTTTTAAGGGTGAAAATAGAATCTCTTCTTGTCTGTACAATTGGATATACTGTAGAAACACTGCTCAAAAAAATAAAGGGAACACTTAAAACAACAGAATATAACTCCAAGTGAATCAAACTTCTGTGAAATCAAACTGTCCACTTAGGAAGCAACACTTATTGACAATCAATTTCACATGCTGTTGTGCAAATGGAATAGACAATAGATGGAAATTATTGGCAATTATCGAGACACCCTCAATAAAGGAGTGGTTCTGCCGGTAGGGACCACAGACCACATCTCAGTGCCAATGCTTTCTGGCTGATGTTTTGGTCTCTTTTGAATGTTTGTTGTGCTTTCACACTCGTGGTAGCATGAGACGGACTCTACAACCCACAGAAGTTGCTCAGGTAGTGCAGCTCATCCAGGATGGCACATCAATGCGAGCTGTGGCAAGAAGTTTTGCTGTGTCTGTCAACATAGTGTTCAAGGCTGGAGGCGCTATCAGGAGACAGGCCAGTACTCCAGGAGACGTGGAGGGGGCCGTAGGAAGGCAACAACCCAGCAGCAGAACCGCTACCACCACCTTTGTGCAAGGAGGAACAGGAGGAGCACTGCCAGAGCCCTGTAAAATGACCTCCAGCAGGTCACAAATGTGCATGTGTCTGCACAAACGGTTAGAAACCGACTCCATGAGGGTGGTATAAGGGCCCGACGTCCACAGATGGGGGTTGTGCTCACAGCCCAACACCGTGCAGGACGCTTGGCATTTGCCACAAAATACTAGGATTGGCAAAGTCGCAACTGGCATCCTGTGCTCTTCACAGATGAAAGCAGGTTCACACTAAGCACATGTGACAGATGTGACAGAGTCTGGAGACGCTGTGGAGAGCGATCTGCTGCCTGCAACATCCTTCAGTATGACCAGTTTGGCAGTGGGTCAGTAACGGTGTGGGTGACATTTCTTTGGAGGGCCGCACAGCCCTCCATGTGCTCGACAGAGGTAGCCTGACTGCCATTAGGTACCGAGATGAGATCCTCAGATCCCTTGTGAGACCATATGCTGTTGCGGTTGGCCCTAGGTTCCTCCTAATGCAGGACAATGCCAGACCTCATGTGGCTGGAGTGTGTCAGCAGCTCCTGCAAGATGAAGGCATTGAAGCTATGAATTGGCCCCCAGACCTTAATCCGATTGAGCACATCTGGGACATCATGTCTCGCTCCATGCACCAACGTCATGTTGCACCACAGACTGCCCAGGAGTTGGCAGATGCTTTGGTCCAGGTCTGGGAGGAGATCCCACAGGAGACCATACGCAACCTCATCAGGAGCATGCCCAGGCATTGTAGGGAGGTCATACAGGCATGTGGACGCCACACACATTACTGAGTCTCATTTTGACTTGTTTTAAGGACATTACATCAAAGTTGAATCAGCCTGCAGTGTGTTTTTCCACTTTAATTTTGGTGGTGACTCCAAATCCAGGCCTCCATTGGTTAATAAATTTGATTTCCATTGATGATTTTTGTGTGATTTTGTGGTCAGCACATTCAACAGAACAAAGTATTCAATGAGAATATTTCATTTATTCAAATCTAGGATGTGTTATTTGAGTGTTCCCTTTATTTTTTTGAGCATTGTATATATAGGTTTATCTGGACATAGGTAATTCTTTTCTATATACTTTAGGACCAGTGTGACCTGTTTTAATTTAGTTCATTCATATTAACTTATCATTTATTTTATTGTGTCCACGTTCTAATACTCATTTGTTCTGTAATTCTGTTTATGATTTTGGTTTAGCTTCATAGGAACTACTCTAAGAATGCACATCACTGTAAATTGAATAAGAGTTTGATCTCCCTCTTGTCTGTCTTTTCCCTTCCTCTATTCTTGGCTCTAATTAAACTAAATTTACTAAAATTCTCGAGTACTCGATGCTCAGGTCGAGCAAATTGGAATGCTCGGGTGCTGGACCCGAACAACGAGCCCAATGTAAGTCTATGGGAAACTCGAGCATTTTTCAGGCCGCTACCCCCGGCGGTCTGCAGAGGGCCTAAAAATTGCCCAAATCAATGGGAACAGTGCTCAAATGACATGGGAACAGCATGGCAACGACCCCTGGAAGCATTTCTGACTCCCAGGTCACTGCTGTCAACAACATTGTCAGAGGTATTACGCCACTTTTACAGACTCACAATAAAACATACAAAAACGAAACCAAAAATTTTCCTTGGAAATAGGTTAAGGAACATCCTTTCCAGCGTAATGACTAGTATATAAGGCAAAATAAATATACAAAAGCAAAAATGCTCCTCCACACCTTGGGCTAAGTTCACACGTAGCGTTGTTGATGCGTTTTTGCACTTTTCCATTGCTTTCAACCAAGACAAATGCATTCACTGGTAAATGTCATTTTAACATTTTACAACCTTATCTGGCCATGTGGTGTGTGACACATCATCAGACACATCCTGTTTCATTTATGATAGAGGGACTCTGAAAGTCACAAAGCCTATTTTTATAGGGCCATCAGGGGACCCTTACTATTGTTAGAGAGCCATCAGCCGGCTATTCTTTGTCATTCCCATTATTAACGAATGGGTCTCCTATACTGTTATTGCGCATGCAGTGACTGCAAGGGCTGAAAAAATTTGGAGGGACTCCAATGCCCCTTGCAAAAGATGTAGAGGTCGGAGAGCCTCCTAAAAACAATGTTCCCAATATTAGGAAGTGGGTCTCCCATAGTGTTTGCCTATACAGTGAATGCAAAAGCTGCCAAAAATGTGGAGGAACTCCAATACCCCTTTGCAAGAGATGTAGAGGTTGGAGAGCCTACAAAAAACAATGTTCCCATTATTAGGAAGTTGTTCTCCCATAGTGTTTGCCTATGCAGTGAAGCAACGGCTGCAAAAAATTTGGAGGAACTCCAATGCCCCTTGCAAGAGACGTAGAGGTTGGAGAGCCTCCTAAAAACAATGTTCCCATTATTAGGAAGTGGGTCTCCCATAGTGTTTGCCTATGCAGTGAAGCAACAGCTGCCAAAAATTTGGTGAAACTCCAGTGCCCCTAGCAAGAGACGTAGAGGTCGGAGAGCCTCCTAAAAACAATGTTCCCATTATTAGGAAGTGGGTCTTCCATAGTGTTTGCCTATGCAGTGAATGCAAAAGCTGCCACAAATTTGGAGGAACTCCAATGCCCCTTGCAAGACACGTAGAGGAGGTGATATGGTAGATATGGTGGTGGAGGATGAAGAGAAGGAGGAGGACAAGAGCAAATAGACACAATCAGAAAGCGTATACCCATGTGTAGGTGTGAAGAGGTGCATGGGAATAGACCTCCCAAAAAAGTCACCGGATTTGAGTTTATGTTATGCTGCTATTATTCGGTGGTGTTGAGAAGTCTGGCCCAATCCAGCCCTTGTTTATTTTTATAAGAGTCAACCTGTTAGCATTTTCAGTTGACAGGCGGATGCACTTATCTGTTATAATTCCACCAGCGGCACTAAAAACCCACTCTGACAAAACACTAGCGGCAGGGCAGGCCAGGACCTCCAAGTCATAGAGAGCCAGTTCATGCCACGTGTCCAGCTTGGATGCCCAATAATTATAAGGCACAGAGGAATCACGGAGGATGTTGGTACGGTCGGCAAGGTACTCCCTCACCATATTCCCAAACTTTGCACTCCTTGTGAGAGTACCCTGCGCCTCAGGGCCTGTAAGATGGGAGGGGCTGAGAAAATACTCCCAGAAATTTGACAGTGTTCCACTGCCTCTGCTGGATTGGAGTTGTCTCTCTCTCGCCTGTATTCCTTGGTTGTCCATCGAACTGTGACCTTTGCCGCCAGATGGGAATTTTTTTAATAATTCTGCAACAAGGGCCTTCTGGTACTGCCCCATTTTAGTAGACCTGTATGCCTCGGAAATAAGAGATAGAAAGTTCTCCTTGTAGCGTGGGTCTAGAAGTATCACCAACCAGTAATTACTGTCACCCAAAATTTGGAGAACGCAAGGGTCACGGGAAAGGCAGCGTAACATAAACTCAGCCATGCATGCCAGACTGCTAACAGGCAAGACTTCCATGTCCTCACCAAGAGGACGACTGACCATGCTCTCCTCCTCCTACTCCTCTTTCCTGTCCTCATGCCATCCACGCTAAATAGACGGTATGACAATTGTGCAGTTAGTACCTTCTATAGCGCATGAAACTAGCTCCTCCTCCTCTTCCTCATTGTCACCCAATCCATGTTGGGATGAGATGAGGCTGGGCTGTGTGTAATCATAGAGCCAAAAATACTGCTCAAGAACTATAGTCGAATCTAGGGTAAAGAGATATAAATTTTATTATTAAATCAGAGCACAAAAAACACAATTTAAAAACATACAACACAAACAATTAAAATAAAGCAAGACAGTGCACACAGCACGATAAATAGAATATTGGTATCCATCCAGATCATAAGGAAAAAGGGCCTCCTATAATTAAGTTTCTAAAATAGCAAAAGCTGTAAAGCTGGAGCACTATCAAAGGTACATATATGGCGTATAATGTCCAGATAAAGACAGATCTAAAGTGATATGGTGCCAATGTTATCAACTGATATAATGCATATAAGATTATCCACAAAGGTAGACACTGTCATACATAAATATATCTATTAAAGTAAAGTGCAGTGCACATAGAGAATCAAGAACTAAAGTGACATAGTGCAAAAATTAATTAAATATCAGTTCATAAAGTAATGCAGCAGATGATCCACAAAATACCCAAATCCTTCCCAACATCTGCAATGTAGAATTCCAACGCGTGGGGACATCACACACCAGTCGGTGAGCCGGAAGCTGCAAACGCTGCTGAAAAATGGCAAGAGCGGCGGAAGCTGTAGGTGACTTTCAAAAATGAGCACAAAGGTGGCATACTTTGACAAGCAGATCCAGCAGCTCCGGGTAGGTTTTGAGAAACCGCTGAACCACGAGGTTAAGCACATGGGTCAGGCATAGTACGTGTGTGAGCTCGCCTCGCCACCACCAGGTTCCGGCCATTGTCACACACGACCATGCCTGGCTTGGGTTCAGCGGTGTCAGCCACAGATCTGCCTGCTCTTTCAGAGCTGTCCACAACTCTTCAAAGTTGTGTGGTTTGTCACCTAAGCATATTAGCTTCAACACAGCCTGCTGCCGCTTGGCCAAGGCAGTGCTGCAGTGCTTCCAGCTTGCGACTGATGTGGTCATTTCAGAGATGGATGCTGAAGATGAGGAGGAGGTGAAGGAGCTGTAGACTATGGGGGCAACCCTGATTGACCCAGGGCCCGCAATCCTCGGTGTTGGGAAGACGTGTTTCATCCCAAGGTCCGACTGGGTCCCAGCTTCCACTATGTTAACCCAGTATGCTGTCAGCGAGATGTACCGTCACTGTCCTCAAGCACGTTACCACGTGTCCGTAGTTAGGTGGACTTTCCCAGTAACTGTGTTGTTGAGAGCAAGGCTGGGGACGGAGTACCGAGGGACGGCCAAAGCCATCAGGTTGCAGTAAGCTTCCGTCTCCACGAGCCTGAAAGGCAGCATTTCGAGCACAAGCAGTCGTGAAATGTGTGAATTTAGTAGTGTGGCCTGTGGGGCGTTGGATGCGTGTTTGCGCTTGCGTTCCAAGGACTGGGGTAGGGAAAACTGAATGCTGGGCTGGGACAAGGACGTGGATGTGCTTGCTGGTACTGCTAGTTGAGAGTGTGCAGGGCAGGTGCATGGCAGGAGGCATCTTCGCCATGCGCCAGGGACAGAGGATTGGCTTGCACGCACAACAGTGGAAGAAGCAGTGGTGCCACCCGCAGACACTGTTCCTGGACCCTGGGGTTCCACCCACAATTCTGTCAATGAGTGTTTGGAACAAATAAATCAAGTTATGGACAGTGGAAAAGTTGTATGTCACCAGAATAAACACTCATTTCCACAAGATGATACCTAGCACCTATCCCTATACTAAACGCAGCTAACAGCGGTATTAATAGGGAATAGAATAGATGGTTTTTTTTTTGGCTGCAGCAGCAAGGACTATAAGGCAATAATCCCTGACTAGATGCGTGTAATATGCTATTCCCTCTGCGACAGCTCACCCATACACAAATTGCAGATAAGAGAGGTAATATTGTAGAATATAGAATGGATTTGAATCCGCCCTGAAAAGAGTTTTTTTTGTACCTGGCAGCACCAAACTGTATAGCAATGCAAGCAACCCCGCCTGCTTTGATGAATTTCTAAGTACAGATCACTGTAAGAATCACAAATCTATCAATGAGTGTTTGGAAAAAACAAACAAGTTATGGACAGCGGAAGAAATGTATGTCACCAGAATAAACACTCATTTCCAGCAGATGATATCTAGCACCTATCACTATACTAAACACATCTAACACTGGAATTAATAGGGAATAGAATAGATGTTATTTCTTTATGTTTTTTGGTTGCAGCAGCAAAGACTGTAAGGCAATAATCCCTTACTAGATGCCTGTAATACACTATCCCTAGTGCGATAGCTCACCGTACATGAATTGCAAGAGAGGTAACATTGTGGAATATAAAATAGATTTTAATTAGTCCTGAAAAAAGTTTTTTGGTATGTGGCAGCACCAAACTGGAGGATCGCAATCAACCTTCCCTGCTTTGATGACTCTCTGAGTGCAGATCACAGTAAAAAACACAAATCTGTCAATGAGTTCTTGGAAAAAAGCAATCAAGTATAATATAGATAGTGGAATGGATGAGATGTATGTATGTAAATAGACAATCCTCACATGTATTAAAACTGTTAAGCAGTTGCAAATCATGCACACGGGAGCGATTCAGGCATCTCACCGAGCAGCTATAAATACTCGCTGCTCGTCCCGAGCGTACTCGGCGAAAGGGTTAACAGAACATACTCGCTCAACACTACTATACATATTTCGTGTCTACAAACTTGCAATGACCTGGAGAAAAATAATGGCAGGTCAGTTTTAGGTCCTCGCCTACCCTGCCACTAGCATTTTTTCAGAGAGAGCTTTTATTGCTGCCAGTCGAATTATAACTGATAGGCGCATCCACCTATCAACTGAAAATGCTGACAGGCTGACTCTTATGAAAAATGAACAAGGGCTGGATTGGCCCAGACTTCTCAACACCACTGGGATTATTTTTTTTTATCTTAATCCTGATTATTTGCTTAAAAAGCAATCCAGAGAACACCATTTATCTGCACCATTTGCTTGTTGGCACTGCAGAATACAGCCAGGTCCTTTCCATATTACAGCGCTAAAAATCCAGCTATTTCAAACTGTGGTTTGTCAGTCACATGGATCACATATAATTTCGCTAAAAATATTGCCATTTCTGGCATCCTTTAAAATTTTGTTTCAGTGTATCAGTGAAGCTATTGACACCAGTTTGCTGTTAAAAATAGTTACCTACAGGCCAGCGATTTAAAACTGTGGTTTGTCCGTCACACGGCTCATATATAATTGCACTGAAAATATTGCCATTTCTGGCCTCCATTGAAATTTTGTAGCAGTGTGTCAGTGAACTTATTGACACCAGTTTGCTGTTAAAAATAGTTACCTACAGGCAAGCTATTTAACCGCTTCCAGACCGCCCACTGTACATAAACGTCGGCGCTGCCTGGGCTTTGTGCAGCGCCGACGTTTATGAACGGTTGGTGGTCCCGCAGCCCTCAGGACCCCCAGGGTCCTGCAAGTGCTGCAGTTACGGTTCAGAGCGACAGCTCTGACAGGGGACATCATCGGGACCAGATTGGATAAGGTCCCAATGATGTTAACCCTTTGCTATCTTCTATATGCCGCGATCTATAGTGATCGCGGCATATAGAAGATAGTGAGAGGAGAGGGGGTCATCCACTTACCTCTCCGACGGCCCCCTGATGTCTTCCAGGACCTGCCGTTGTCATGGCATCCGGAGGTCACATGACCACCTCCGGATCTGCCATATATGGTGTCCTGCTAGGCTCAGCCTGCAGCTGAACTCTAGCTGGAGACACTGACTGTGAAACAGTCAGCAAAGCTCTCATGCAATGCAATACATGTCTATTGTATTGCATGAGAACAGTGATTAGAAAAGTAAAAATTAATGTCCCATACAGGGACTAAGAAAAAATGTAAAAAAAAAGTCAAAAAAATGTTTTCAAACTGTTAAAAAAAATCACAAAATAATTAAAAATAAATAAATAAAATATTAAACCAATAAATCCGTATATTTATGCAAAAACAAAAAAGGTACACATATTTGGTATCGCCGCATCCGAAACAACCCGATCTATAAAACTGTCACACTAATTAACTCCTGTGCACACCGTATTAAAAATGAATAAAAAACGGAGCAAAAAACTATGCTTTTTCATCATATCGCCAAACAAAAAGTGGAAAAAAATGCGATCATAAAGCAAAATGGAAATAAAAATGGTACCGCTGAAAATGTCATCTTGTTCCGCAAAAAAAATGCCGCCATACAGCTCCATCAGCCGAAAAATAAAAAAGTTATAGCTCTCAGAATAAAGCGATGCAATCTATTTTTTCTATAAAATTGTTTTATTGTGTAAAAGCGCCAAAACATAAATAAAATATACAGTAAGTGTAGTATCGCTATAAACGTACTGACCCGAAGAATAATGCTGCCTTATCACTTTTACCACACACAGAACGGCATAAAAAAACCTCAAAAAACAATTCCTGAATTTTTGTTTTTTGTTAATTTTACCTCCCAAAAAACGGAATAAAAAGCGATCAAAAAATGTCACGCACCCAAACATGGTACCAATAAAAATGACAACTCGTCCCACAAAAAACAAGCCATCACATGACTTTGTCGGCCGAAATATGGAAAAATTATAGCTCTCAAAATATGGCGATGCAAAAACTAGATGTTGCTAAAAAAAGCATCTTTTAGTGTGTGACAACTGTCAGTCATAAAAACCCGATAAAAATCTGGTATCTCTGTAATCGCACCGACCCAAAAAATAAAGTAATCTCATCACTTATACCGCACGAGGAACGGCGTAAAAAATAAATAAAACCAATTCTTCACCTGCTACTGATTTGTTTATTATGTCTCCCAAAGATCGCAGTATGGCTTGGCACACATTTATCCTGTGCTCTGTGCTGAGCACTTACACCAGAGTTTCCGTGTAAATCTCTGAAATACGTGATTCAGACGGAACCCATGATGGAAGATTCCCTGTAATGAGGCAGATATAGGACACTGTGGATGCCGTCTGGCCTGTGATCCCACGGTGTCAGTTTTTGTAGGCGTGCATAAAAGTGCGGTTGGCCACAGTTTTGTGCACTTCTGAAAAAAAGGACACCGCTAAATAGAGGCCATACGGAGTCCAGAGTAACTCTGCTGCCTCATTACAGTGAATGGATCCTGCAGGGGTTTCATCTGAATTACATCACTTGGAAATTTAGATGGAAACCCCGATGTAAGTGCTCAGCCTAGAGCGCCGGATATATGTTAGGTAAAATGTTCCCAATAAAAACTTCAACTCAGTCCCACTCAGGTCCGTCATCTGTTAAAAATATAAGGGACTTCCAAGTTACTGGTAACAGAAAGGCTCTGGAAAAGCGAAATGGCCCTTGCCACCCAAAAGAAATTCAGAAAATTTTGTGCACCAAAATCCAAATGCCTATTCTACAATAATTTGTTCTCCAATTGTCAAATAGCGCTCTGTCCCTCCCAGATCTCGCCGTATGGCTAAGCGGTACGATACAGCCACATATGTGGTTTTGTCACTTTTAGAAGAAATTGTGTGACACATTTCGCACTATTTTTACCCATTGCCCTGTGTGAAAATGTAAAATCTGAGGGTAAAACATTTTTTTTTGGTAAAAATATAATTATGTTTTCTTCACTGCCCAAAGGTATAAATTTGAAAATTAAAAAATACTCACTACTTCCCTAGATGAATTCCTTGAGAGGTGTAGTTTACAAAATGGGGTCACTTGTGGGGGTTTCTGCTGTTTCGGCATGTCAGCGACTCTTCAAATGTGACATGGTGTCTGCAACCTATCCCAGCCAACATAGCGCTCCATTTTCTTCCGAACCCTGCCGTACACCAAAGCAGTGGTTTTCCCCCACATATGGGGTATCGGCGTACTCAGGAGAAATTGCACAACAAATTTCATGGTGCAATTTCTTCTGTTATCCTTATGATAATGCAAAATTAGGGGATGAAAAACATTTTTTGTGGGAAAAATGTGAAAATTTTATTTTTATGGCTCAATATTATAAACTTCTGTGAAGCAGCTGGGGGTGCAAGGTGCTCACCACACATCTAGATAAGTTCCCTAAGGGGTCTAGTTTCCAAAATGGTGGCACTTGTGGGGGGTTTCCACTGTTTAGGCACATCAGGGGCTCCCCAAATGCAACATGGCGTCCGCTAATTATTCAAGCAAATTTTACATTCAAAAAGTCAAATGGTGCTCCTTCCCTTCCAAACCCTGCCGTGTGCCCAAACAGTGGTTTTCCTCCACATATGTGGTATCAGCATGTTCAGGAGAAATGGCACAACAAATTTCATGGTGCAATTTATCCTATTACCCTTATGATAATGCAAAATTAAGGGATGAAAAACGTTTTTGTGGGAAAAATGTGAAAATTTTATTTTTACAGCTCAATATTATAAATTTCTGTAAAGCACCTTGGGGTTCAAGGTGCTCACCACACATCTAGATAAGTTCCCTAAGGGGTCTAGTTTCCAAAATTGTTTCAATTGTGGGGGGTTTCCACTGTTTAGGCACATCAGGAGCTCTCCAAACGCAACATGGCGTCCACTAATTATTCAAACAAATTTTACATTCAAAAAGTCTAATGGCGCTCCTTCCCTTCCGAACCCTGCAGTGCGCCCAAACAGTGGTTTTCCCTCACATATGGGGTATCAGCGCACTCATGAGAAATTGCACTACAAATTGTATATTCCATTTTTTCCTGTTACCCTTGTGAAAATAAAAAAATTGGGTCTAAAGTAACATTTTTGTGAAAAAACGTTAAATGTTCATTGTTTTCTTCCACATTCCAAAAATTCCCGTGAAACACCTGAAGGGTTAATAAACTTCTTGAATATGGTTTTGAGCACGTTGAGGGGTGCAGTTTTTAGAATGGTGTCACTTTTGAGTATTTTCTGTCAAAAAGGTCCCTAAAAGTCCCTTCAAATAAGATGTGGTCCCTAAAAAAATGTTTTTGTAAATTTTGTTGGAAAAATGAGAAATCGCTGATCAACTTTTAACCCTTATAGCTTCCTAACAAAAAATAATTTTGGTTCCTAAATTGTGCTGATGTAAAGTAGACATGTGGGAAATGTTATTTATTAACTATTTTGTGTGACATATCTCTCTGATTTAAGGGCATGAAAATTCAAAGTTTGAAAATTGCAAAATTTTAAAAATTTTCGCCAAATTTCAGATTTTTTCACAAATAAACGCAAGTGATATCGAAGAAATTTTACCACTATCATGAAGTACAATATGTCACGGAAAAACAATCTCAGAATCAGGGGAATCCGTTGATGCGTTCCAGAGTAATTACTTCATAAATTGACAGTGGTCAGAATTGAAAAAGTTGGCCTGGTCACGAAGGCAAAAACAGGCTCTGGCGCGAAGTGGTTAAAACTGTGGTTTGTCTGTCACACGGCTCATATATAATTGCACTGAAAATATTGCCATTTCTGGCCTCCATTTAAATTTTTTTGCAGTGTGTCAGTGAACTTATTGACACGAGGTCGGCGCTGTTAAAAATAGTTACCTACAGGCCACCTATTTAAAACTGGTTCGTCCGTCACACGGATCACATAAAAGTTTGCTCCAAATTTAGCCATTTGTCGTGAGCGTGGAAGATATTGTCCTCCATTTAAAATTGGCAAGGCACGTGGCAAAGGACGGGGAACTAGACGTGATGGTGATGGTGCATGCAGAGGCCGAGGCCGTGGGCAAGCTGAAATGATGCCACAACAAGCACCCACATCTTCTCACTCGACCTTCCTGTCCCAATTAATAGGGGACCACAGAACACTACTGAACACAGAGCAGTGTGAAAAGGTTTTTGGTTGGATAGCAGATAATGCTTCCAGTCACTTAGCCACCACCACCACCCTGTCTTCCACATGTTAAAGTCTCAGTAGCCGTGAGTCTGGACTGCATATTCCTCACCCTGATCCTCCTTTCTCCCACCATGCCGAGTGCCAAGACACAAATGATCCCACACTTGGAAACTCCGAAGAGCTGTTCACCTTTCCATTTATAGATTCGGGCCTCTCGCCTGGTCCATTTGAAGCGGGGCAAGAGGAGATCGCATGTAGCGATGCCCAAATATTTGAGCAGCAATGGTCATATGAAGGCGACGGTGGGAAAGTGACACAAGAGGTGGATGATGATGAGACACAATTACCAGAAAGTCAGGAGGAGAACCAGGGTGCGGAAGTGTAAGACGAGGTGGTGGATGATATAGTAACTGACCCAACCTGGCAGGAGGACATGCAGAGCAAGGAGAGCAGCACACATTGGGAGATAGGCAGAGCACCCCAACAGGCAGGAAGAAGCACTGTGGTGGCTGCAGACAGAAGGAGGGCAACCATTCCCAGTAACACCAACACGACGGAAGTTGCCTGTACAACTGTTAGGCCTTCCTGAGTCTTGTTGTTTTTTAAAGACTCTGCCGCTAACCCCAAAATGGCCATTTGCACCACCTCCAAGGCCAGCATCAGCAGGGGTAGCAAAGCGACCAGCCTGACCACCACCAGCATGATCAGGCACATGACAGAAAAGCACCTTACTTTGTGGGCCGAACCCCAGGGTCCAGGAACAGTGTCTGCGGGTGACACCACTGCTTCTTTCCCTGTTGTGCGTGCAAGACAATCCCCTGTCCATACTGCATGCGAAGATGCCTCGTGCCCTGCACCTGTCGTTGCACACTCTCAACTAGCACCATCAGCAAGCATGTCCTTGTCCCAGCGCAGCGTTCAGTTGTCCATACCCCAGTCCTTGGAACGCAGTCAACACCACACAGGCCGCACTACTAAATTCCCACTTTTCGTGACTGCTTGCGCTCGAAATGTTGCCTTATAGGCTGGTGGAGACGGAAGCATTCCGCAACCTGATGGCGGCGGCCATCCCTTGGTACTCGGTCCCCAGCCACCACTATTTCTCCTGGTGTGCTGTCCCTGCATTACTCAAGCACATGTCCCACAACATTAGCCGTGCCCTCAACAATGCAGTTACTGGGAAAGTCCACCTAACTACAGACACGTGGACAAGTGCTTGTGGGCAGGTACAGTACATCTCGCTGATGGCACACTGTGTTAACAGAGTGGAAGCCAAGACCCAGGCGGACCTTGGGACTAAACACATCCCTCCGACGCTGAGGATTGCGGGCCCTAGGTCAATCAGGCTTACCCACACAGTCTACAGCTCCTGCACCTCACCCTCCTCAGCCTCCTCCTCCTCTTCAGCCTCCATCTCCAAAATGACCACATCAGTTACAAGCTGGAAGCACTGCAGCACTGCCTCGGTCAAGCAGAAACAGGCTGTGCTGAAGTTAATATGCTTAGGTAACAAACTGCACAATGCTGAAGAGTTGTGGACTAGAGATGAGCGTTGTTCGACTCGAACTGTTCGCCAATCTCAAATTCGAGCTGTTTTGGGCGGTGTTTCAGCTGTTCGGCGAACACGAACGATTTGAGAAAAATTCGGCTGTTCGAGGTTATGTTCGATAACTGTTCGTGCACCAAAATCATAACTGGATTTTTTCTCAGTAATGATGAAAATTAATGTTAATACGCAGTTTGAGTGTACAGCGGGGCGGGGGGAGGGGCAGGGGATGGATCTCTGCAGGAATAATGAAGATCTCCATTTTTTTTTCTCTTTCCCGCATTTACAGTGGGGAGGTGCAATCTGTCAGCCTATCAGCAGCGCACACACGGAGCGAAGTGCTTTTTTTCACACAAGCAAGGGCATGTGTCATTGGCAGTGTATGTCACATGTCCTTGCCCTATAAGACCCAGCCATTTTCCCCGTCGCCATCATTTTCTCACTGCTGCAGCTGCGTGTTAGACGGCACCGCTGTTTCTGTGTGTGCTATACCTTGTTAATTTCAAGCCAATTTTCGCACAAATCTACAGATAGCTTGGGAGTACGGAATAGTTGTGATTGCAGTCCTTTTAAGGACTAGGTTACAGCATTTCCTACGACTTTTATCAGGCTGGTCTGTGCTCTTAAATAGATAGGTTGTGGGAGTAAAGACTAATTGTAATTGCAGTCCTTTTCAGGACTAAGTTACATCAGTTCCTATCAGTTTTTGCCAGGCAGGTCTGTGCCAGTGCTGTGCAAGTTTTTTTCACAGCATTTGGCTGAATCTAGCAAAGCTAATCCTTTTTGGCCTATTGCAGAGTGTGTTAGTCAGTGCAGTAGCCTATCTGTGTTGCAAGATACACCACCTGTGTATAGAATAGCAATTTTTTTACTACACCTAGTGAAGTAAAACCTTTTGGGCATAGCATCATTCTATTAGTCCATCTATACTGACCTCCATAAGGTTGCAAATTGAATATAATTTTTTTCTGCATCTAGCTCTGAAAAAATGTTTGTCCTTCTAGCAGTGTGTGGGACTTGTTCTACTAGTCCATCTATACTGACCTCCATCAGGTTGCAAATTCAAAATAATTTTTTGTCTGCATCTAGCTCTGAAAAAATATTTGGCCTTCTAGCAGTGTGTGGGACTTGGTCTATTAGTCCATCTATACTGACCTCCATCAGGTTGCAAATTAAAAATATTTTTTTGTCTGCATCTAGCTCTGAAAAAATATTTGGCCTTCTAGCAGTGTGTGGGACTTGTTCTATTAGTCCATCTATACTGACCTCCATCAGGTTGCAAATGAAAAATAATTTTTATCTGCATCTAGCTCTGAAAAAATATTTGGCCTTCTAGCAGTGTGTGGGACTTGTTCTACTAGTCCATCTATACTGACCTCCATCAGGTTGCAAATTCAAAATAATTTTTTGTCTGCATCTAGCTCTGAAAAAATATTTGGCCTTCTAGCAGTGTGTGGGACTTGTTCTATTAGTCCATCTATACTGACCTCCATCAGGTTGCAAACTGAATATAATTTTTTTCTGCATCTACCTCTGAAAAAATATTTGGGCTTCTAGCAGTGTGTGGGACTTGTTTTATTAGTCCATCTACACTGACCTCCATCAGGTTGCAAATTAAACATAATTTTTATCTGCATCTAGCTCTGAAAAAATATTTGGCCTTCTAGCACTGTGTGGGACTTGTTCTATTAGTCCATCTATACTGACCTCCATCAGGTTGCAAACTGAATATAATTTTTTTCTGCATCAACCTCTGAAAAAATATATGGGCTTCTAGCAGTGTGTGGGACTTGTTCTATTAGTCCATCTATACTGACCTCCATCAGGTTGCAAATTAAACATAATTTTTATCTGCATCTAGCTCTGAAAAAATATTTGGCCTTCTAGCACTGTGTGGGACTTGTTCTATTAGTCCATCTATACTGACCTCCATCAGGTTGCAAACTGAATATAATTCTTTTCTGCGTCAACCTCTGAAAAAATATATGGGCTTCTAGCAGTGTGTGGGACTTGTTCTATTAGTCCATCTATACTAACCACCATCAAGTTGCAAATTCAAAATAATTTTTTGTCTGCATCTAGCTCTGAAAAAATATTTGGCCTTCTAGCAGTGTGTGGGCCTTGTTCTATTAGTCCATCTATACTGACCTCCATCAGGTTGCAAACTGAATATCATTTTTTTCTGCATCTACCTCTGAAAAAAATATTTGGGCTTCTAGCTGTGTGTGGGACTTGTTCTATTAGCCCATCTATACTGACCTCCATCAGGTTGCAAATTGAATATAATTTTTTTCTGCATCTAGCTCTGAAAAAATATTTGGGCTTCTAGCAGTGTGTGGGACTTGGTCTATTAGTCCATCTATACTGACCTCCATCAGGTTGCAAACTGAATATAATTTTTTTCTGCATCTACCTCCGAAAAAATATTTGGGCTTCTAGCTGTGTGTGGGACTTGTTCTATTAATCCATCTATACTGACCTCCATCAGGTTGCAAATTGAATATAATTTTTTTCTGCATCTAACCCAGCCAATAGTTTTAGCCTAATACCACAGTTTGGCCACTCAGCTCTGCTCGGTTCCCATCCATTGTTTTTTTGTGCAAACAACTCCAGAGTTGTAAATTAGTTAACCACCAAAATGAGTGGAAAAAGGCCTGCTGCTGGTGGAAAGGGGAATAGGCGTGTTGGGAAGGGGAAAAAAGGTTGTGTCCGTGGGGTAGGTGTTAAAGCAACAGTAACATCTGCAGAAGAAAGACCATCTTCCAGCCAAACTAAAATGTCTACTTCTTTTAGCGGACAATGTGATAAGATCCCTTTCTTACGGCCACGCCAATCGCTACAAATTCCAGATGAGGCACAAAAACAGCAGGTGCTTCAACGGATATTAAGTGCTCCTTTAAGTGGGCTCTCCTCCACATCAACTTCAACATCACAAATACTCCAGTCCTCAAAGGTGTCACCCCAATCGCACTTGCTTCCTCACGGCTCCCAAATCTCCAGCTGCCCGTCTGAGTATGAGGTAGAACAGATGGTTGAGTCTGCAGAGCTGTTTACTCATACTATAGCCTGGGAATCAGAGGTCGGCTCCAGCGCTTCTGTGAATCCAGACGAGGAAATGATCTGCACTGATGCCCAGAATCTTTATGAGTCGGATCCAGGACCAGACGCTGAAGGTTCTGACCATAATGTAGACCCTCATTCCCAAACTGTAACTCCTGTTGGTGGAGACAATGAGGAAGACGATGATGAGACTCAAATACCTGATTGGAGCGACAACTTTAGTTTTTTGTCAGGGCAGGAACAGGTTGGCTCTGAGGACGACGGGTGTGATAACGCACAGGGTGATGATGATGAGGTTGGAGATCTCACTTACTGTCAACCCACAGTCAGCCAAGAGATGAGGTCAGCAGAGGAGGTGGAGGAGAATGCTAGTGACGACGAGGTCAGGTTGCGCCTTCCTGGACAGAGAAGTAGAACTGGAAGCACGTCAACAACTGCATCCTCAAACACAACTCTGCCTCTCACCACAAGTCGTGGTGGCTCTTCAGGTCGCATGGGTGCTAAGCCTTGCATAGCCTGGGCATTTTTTCAGATCGATAAAGATGACCCAACTCGTGATATCTGTAACATTTGTCAGCAAAAGCTAAGTAGAGGCCAAAAAATGCATAGTTTGAGTACTTCATGCATGAACCGGCACATGGACATGAAGCATAAGTTGCAGTGGGAAGCTCACTGTGCTACAATGTGGCCTAGCGGTCCGGGCCAACCACCGTCTGCCATATCTTGTGCATCCACGGCCTCTTCATCCTCTGTGACTGGGGGGACAGCAGTCACACCTGTTTTGGGGCGCAGACCTGCCACCTCTTTACCCGCAACAGCCAGCGTGATTGGCAGGTCATCATTTTCTTTGGAGGTGGTAGCACCAGCTGGTTTTGAGCGCTGTCCGACATCGATAGCACCACCTTTGGATCAAGGCAACCTAACATGTCCACCTGCATCTTCCTCACAGACCGGCAGTTTGCCGGGGACACCCTTATCAACCCCGTCTAAGCACAATAGCCAGCCCTCTGTCCCTCAGATGTGGACAAGTAAAAGACCATTTCCTCCTAGCCATGAGAAAGCTAAGAGGTTGAATTTCACCATCTGCAAGCTTTTGGCAACAGAAATGCTGCCTTTCTGCCTGGTGGTCACAGAGGATTTTCGAGACCTTATGTCCGTCGCAGTGCCCCAGTACCAGATGCCCAGTCGGCACTACTTCTCAAAGAAAGGTGTGCCTGCGCTCCACCAGCATGTCGCACACAACATCACCGCTTGTTTGAGAAACTCTGTGTGTGACAGGGTGCATTTCACCACAGACACTTGGATGAGTAGGCATGGACAGGGGCGTTACATGTCGCTGACTGGGCACTGGGTAACTATGGTGACAGCAGGACAAGGGGCTGCTGTCCAAGTCTTGACGTCCCCACGAGTTGTGCGTCAATCCTCTTTATCTCAAAGTTCCTCCACTGCTTCTGCCTCCGCAACCTCCTCTCGGTCCTCCACCTGCACCCAAAGCCTGTCTGGTCATGCCACAAGCTTTCTAACTGCGCAGAAGGGATCCTGCACACCTCCTTACTATGCTGGCAGTAGGGCTCAACGTCATCAGGCGGTTTTTACTTTGAAATGTCTGGGAAATGTGAGTCACACAGCTGAGGAGTTGTGGTCAGCTCTGGAGAACCAATTTCATGAATGGTTGTCTCCACTGGACCTGAAACCAGGGAAGGCCGTGTGCGACAATGCTGCAAACCTGGGTGCGGCCCTTCGCCGGGGCAATGTCACACACGTGCCTTGTATGGCTCACGTGTTGAACCTGGTTGTCCAGCAATTTTTAGCCCAGTATCCCGGACTAGATGGCCTTCTGCAGAGGGCACGGTCGCTGTGTGCTCACTTCCGCCGTTCGCATCCCGCAGCTCAGCGACTTACAACTCTGCAGAAGTCGTTGGGCCTGCCACTTCACCGGCTAAAATGCGATGTGCCTACCCGGTGGAATTCAACTCTGCACATGTTGCAGCGACTGTGGCAGCACCGACAAGCCCTGGTGCAATACGTTCTGACGTATAGCCTGGGCCAACGAGATCCAGAGGTGGGGCAAATCACGCTGGAGGAGTGGTCTCAGATCAGGGACCTATGCACCCTTCTGCACAGTTTTGAAATGGCGACGAAGATGTTTAGTGCTGACGATGCCATTATCAGCATGACTATTCCGGTGATTTACATGCTGGAGCACATGTTAAACAGAATTCGGAGTCAGGTGGTGGCACAAGAGGAGGTGGAGGAAGTAGAGGAGGAGGAGTTGTATGCGGAAGGGCTAACATCTGCAAGTCCCAGACGGTCGGCGCAGCACCAAGGCGGCAGGCATGTGAGGGTGGGGTAGATGGTTTTACCAGGGCGCATGGTAGCAGCCAAACTAGTGAGGAAGGTGCAGGAGCCCAGGAAGAAGTGGAGGACGAACTGATGGAAGACTCATCAGATGAGGGAGACCTTGATCACGTTTCTGTTGTGCGAGGTTGGGGGGAGAGGACAGAGGAAGGAAGCATGATTGTTACCTCGCCACAAACACAACAGGAACTTGGTGCTCCTGGATGCGCAACACACATGAGTGCCTTCTTGCTGCACTACCTGCAACATGACCCCCGAATTGTGAGAATTAGAAATAATCCTGACTACTGGGTTGCCACACTGTTAGATCCCCGGTACAAAAGTAAATTTGCAGAAATTATTCCTGCCATAGAAAGGGATGCACGCATGCAGGAGTATCAGCAGAGACTGTTGGAGAATCTTACATGTGCTTTTCCACAAAACACCAGTGCTGCACATACTGAATCTCACAGTTCCAACTTGCCAACCATGGGACCGTCGAGTGTTCAGCACTCAAACCGTAACAGAAACACAGTATCTGCTGGTAACATCAATTTTGCGGAATCATTTCACCACTTTTTTAGCCCATCCTTTGCAAGGCCACAGGAGACAAGAAGTCTGACACATAGTCAACGCCTAGAGACGATGGTACAGTAGTATCTCCAAGTAAACATTGAAGTCATGACTGTGTCACTGGACCCTTGCTCTTTTCAGGCTTCCAATCTGGATAAATGGCCGGAGCTAGCCACTTACGCCTTGGAGATCTTGTCATGCCCCGCAGCCAGCGTTCTGTCTGAACGTGTGTTCAGCGCTGCTGGTGGTGTGCTGACAGATAAGCGCACGCGGTTCTCCACCGATAATGTAGACAGACTCAAGTTTATAAACATGAACAAATCATGGATCCGAAACGACTTTTCAACCCCTGTGTCATCCTGGGGAGAGTAAAAGCTTGATGATTGGTTAAAATCACCTCACCAACCATTTTAAGCTTTCAAATTACTAATCATGTTTATCTGTATCTTGGCTGGAAAATTATTTGGGCTTTGTAGCAGTGTGCAGTACTGATTCTATTAGGCCATCTATACTAAGCTCCACCAGATTTAAAATTAATAATATTTTTTAGCTGCATCTAGCCCGGAAAATAATTTTGGGGCTCCGAGATGCGCAAGACACATAAGTGCCTTCTTGCTGCACTACCTGCAACATGACCCTCAGATTGTCAGAATTCGAAGTAATCCTGATTTTGGGTTGCCACACTCTTAGATCCCCCACACTCTTCGATCAACCTTTTCATTTTAATAAAGACCAAAAAAATGGTCATTTTTGAAATTATAAGCATTAGCAGGTTATTAGAAACTGAAATCAAACAGTTTTCAACTCAAAACTTTATTCTAGGTGATGTTACATTTTCACATAGGACCCCTTGTTCGAAAGAAGCTTCTGAACTCTCTCGTCCATTGAATTTGTCAGGTTTTGGATGGTTTCTGCTTCAATTGTTTTGCATGAGGACAGAATACCCTCCCAGAGCTGTTGCTTAGATGTGAACTGCCTCCCGCCATCATAGACACTCCTTTTGATGATGCTCCAGAGGTTCTGAATGGGGTAGAGGTCAGGGGAGCATGGGGGTCACACCATAAGTTTGTCCCCTTTTATGCCCATATCAGCCAGAGATGCAGATGTGTTATGTGCAGCATGAGACGGTGCATTATCATGCATAAAAATGATCTTGCTGTGGAATACACGGTTCTTCTTCTTGAACCATGGCAGGAAGTGTTGTTTGAGAAACTCCACATACATTATGGAGTTCATATTTATCCCTTCAGGGATCCTAAAGGGGCTGACAATCTCTCTCCCCATGATTCCAGCCCAAAACATTACTCCACCTCCTCCTTGTTGGCGCTGTAGCCGTGTTTGCGTGGGGTGTCCATCAACCAGCCATCCTCCACTCCATCCATCTGGACCATCGAGCGTTGCACGGCACTCATCCGTGAACAAAACCGTTTTGAAATCAGTCTTCATGTAATGTTTGGCCCACTGGAGCCGTTTCTGCTTGTGTGAAGTGGATAGAGGAGGTCGACAGGATGGCATATGCACAGCTGCAAACCTCTGAAGGACCCTGCATCTTGTTGTTCGGGGGACGTTGGAGGCAACAGCAGCTTCAAAAACTTGTCTGCTGCTATGACAAGGCTTTCTTGCCGCTGCTCTTTTAACCTGACGTAATTGCCTGTAGGAAAGAGTCCTCAATTTGCCCTTATCAGCACGCACACGTGTGTACTGTGAATCAGCTACATACTTCTTGATTGCCAAGACACTTCATCCTGATCATCGCACAATGTTGATTGTAGTCATGCCTTGACCTAAACACGCCACAATTTGTTGCTTCTTTGCAGCCGACACATCCTTTTTCTTTCCCATTTTGGCAGAAAATGTAGGCTGCTTAATAATGTGGGACAGCCTTCTTAAGTAGTCTTGCCTTTCATTGGACACACCTGCCAAACTAATTAGCACAGGTGTCTGCAATTGCTTACAGTGATATCAAGAGCCCTGACACACATCACCATCAATGAGTTTAACTGACAAACAAATTCTTCCCTTATAAGTCCTAAACACTTTTTGCATAATAATTTGGAACACAGTGTACATGTGCTTTTCCACAAAACACCAGTGGTTCACGTAGTGAATCTTACAGTTCTAACTTGCCAACCGTGGTCTGTATGGAGTTGTTCAATAAAGGGCCCAAAATTAAGGTAACATAGAAGGGAGAGGTCTCTATGAATAGGAATTCCTAAGTATTTGATACCCTGTGAGGACCAGGCAAAGGGAAAGTTGGACTAGATGGAATCCTGTATGGATTTGGGGAGGGAGACTTCGAGGGCCTCAGACTTCGCTGCATTGATTTTAAAATTTGACCATGTAACAAAGTGATCTATTTCAGCCATAACAGCAGGGATGGATATATGTGATTGAGTGATATATACTAGGACATCATCAGCAAATAGAGAGCACTTGTACTCAGTGCCTCCCACCTCAATCCACCTAATATTGGGGTTATGGCGAATTGATGAGAGCAGGTGCTCCATCACTAGGATGTATAAGAGAGGGGACAGAGGACATCCCTGCCTTGTCCCATTGGTGATTATGAAAGGTGATGAAAATGTTCTGACGCGCCCCCTGGGCCTTGGGACACCCGGAGCCGGACCCTTTTTGGTGGATGCTGGTGGTTGTAGTCTCCGTGGCGGCGACCCGGTTACGTGGCTCAGGGAGGTCAAACCAGTGGCGGAACTATTTATGTGGTTTTGATGTTTAAATGTCCGACTACGCCACCCGTGGATTGAAGTCAGAGTGAACCGCCGCTGCAGGGCAGACCGCTGAGGCTGGTGTTGTGGGTGCAGCAGAGCGTAGCATAACTCCCCACCGGAGGAGTATAGCCTCAGGGCAGTGTATGCGGAGGATGGGGGTGATGGTGCAGGGCAGCAGCAGTAACGACACGGAGTCAGTGATGCAGTCCAGGGCCTTTACTCACAGTTCTTATTATCCAGACCACGTCTGCAGGTAACGGCTGCCCACGTCGTACTGTGCTCACCAGGTGAGGGGCTCAGACAACTCCCAGATAACTTTGGAGCGCTTCACAGGACCCCCTTTGTGTGTCCTTTGTCTGGCCTTTCTTACCAACCCTTCTGTCCGGCTGCCTCGGGCCTCCTCTTGGTAAACTTGGCGCCAGTTTCCTTGACCCTATGTGGTGCCTTCCTAGCAGGTGTAGCGAGGGGCTGCGCCACATAAAATGTCACAGCCTCCGGTTTCTAGCTGAGGGTCGTTTCCCGCCTCCACTAGTTTCGGGGACCGGTCTCCCCCTTTGGCCTGACCCCTCCACGCAGGTGGATTCGGACGTGCGGTGGCGACTCGCCCTTCCGCACACCTGGGATCCCTTCGTTCCTCGTTCCTGGAGCCTTCTCCGCTCCTCTTCCTTCCTTCTCTATCTTCCAGGCCTAGGCCTCTGTTACTAGGCCCGCCTCCGGAGCAGAGCTCATGCAGAGCCCCTGCTCCCTGTCACTTCTGCTCAGACTTCTCTGCACTGAACTAAGATGGTGCCCACCTTTTATACTCCCTTCTCAATGCACCCAGGAACTTCTTCCTCCCTGCTCCTGCACTACAGGGTTCCCCTTCCTCAGTGTTCCCTCCCCCCACTACAGCCAGGGACAGGGACTGTCGTGCCCATCTCAGGGGCATATTGGTCGCCCTGCCCCACGGCAATGTGGTGTAATGCATGCAGGTGTCGGGTCCTGATCCACACTCCATCCTTACCTGAGAGTGAGATATCACACCTCTGGGTGAGGTGCAATACCTCTGTAGCAACCGAGCCCTCAAGGTGCTACAGTTCCATTTATCTTCAGCCTAGGTGACGTATTGCGATACAGGGCCGTGATTTTGGCTATAAAAGGGTCCCCTAGACCCCTACCCCAAACTTTTTAAGAGAATAATATATGGCGTGCCAGGAGACTCTATGGAATGCTTTCTCAGCATCCAACGAGAGTATCTAATTACAAATTTTTAACTGCATCTAGCCCAGGAAATACTTTGTGCCTAGTAGCAGTGTCTGCTAGTCAGCGGATTATCCCGGCTGTTAAGCAAGCTACACCACCTGTAGTTTGGACACTTAATTTTTTCAAAGGAAATGCTTCGGGACCACGGGATACTCAGTGAAAAGCATCAGGAGTAGTGTTGAGCCACCCCCGTAGTGTTCGAGTTCGGTTCGGTTCGTCGAACACCCGTGTGTTCGCCGAACTGTTCGTCGAACTGTTCGTCGAACACCTTCGAACACCGTTAAAACCAATGGCAGGCAAACAAAAACACATAGAAACACATAGAAAACACCTTCAAAGGTGTCCAAAAGCTGACAAACTGCTCAGAAGACACAACTAACACATGGAAAAGTGACAAGTACATATAGTCATGCGAAAAGAAAAGAGGTGGAGGAGTAAAAGGAGGGGGAGACACAGATATAGGCATGTCATGCCCTTCTAAAATCCAAAAAGTGAGAAGCCGAGACGGCCAGTCCGCTCCTGCCCGTGCCACCTCCGTGTCGCCGGGTTTGTGCCAGAGCCGCGGTGAACCCTGACGGCCAGCCCCCCTCTCCCAATACTGGTGCCTGTCCGCTGGTGGGTCGAGAGAGCCCCCCTGTGGTGGAGGCAGCTCTAAGCTTTTTAATTTAAATTGTCCCTCTAATTTGAATGAATACACTTTAAATCCATTTACAAGGATCTATTGGAGGGCAAGTCTCATGCCAGCAGCCGCGTAATTCCAGCTCCAGTAGCGTCCACTAAAGCTGCTGCAGTTAAAAAGCTTTTATAAGGATCGAGCTCGGCTGTCCACCGCAAGGCATCCTAGTGCCAGTCCCAGCCCCTATGCCTTGGGGTGCCTCCTGATGCTCTTCACTAAGTATCCCGTGGTCCCGAAGCATTTCCTTTGAAAAAATTAAGTGTCCAAACTACAGGTGGTGTAGCTTGCTTAACAGCCGGGATAATCCGCTGACTAGCAGACACTGCTACTAGGCACAAAGTATTTCCTGGGCTAGATGCAGTTAAAAATTTGTAAGTAGATACTCTCGTTGGATGCTGAGAAAGCATTCCATAGAGTCTCCTGGCACGCCATATATGATTCTCTTAAAAAGCTTGGGGTAGGGGTCTAGGGGACCCTTTTATAGCCAAAATCACGGCCCTGTATCACAATACGTCACCTAGGCTGAAGATAAATGGAACTGTAGCACCGAGGGCTCGGTTGCTACAGACGTATTGCACCTCACCCAGAGGTGTGATATCTCACTCTCAGATAAGGATGGAGTGTGGATCAGGACCCGACACCTGCATGCATTACACCACATTGCCGTGGGGCAGGGCGACCAATATGCCCCTGAGATGGGCACGACAGTCCCTGTCCCTGGCTGGAGTGGGGGGAGGGAACACTGAGGAAGGGGAACCCTGCAGTGCAGGAGCAGGGAGGAAGCAGTTCCTGGGTGCATTGAGAAGGGAGTATAAAAGGTGGGCACCATCTTAGTTCAGTGCAGAGAAGTCTGAGCAGAAGTGGCAGGGAGCAGGGGCTCTGCATGAGCTCTGCTCCGGAGGCGGGCCTAGTAACAGAGGCCCAGGCCTGCAAGAGGGAGAAGGAAGGAAGAGGAGCGGAGAAGGCTCCAGGAACGAGGAATGAAGGGATCCCAGGGGTGCGGACGGGCGAGTCGCCACCGCACGCCCGAATCCACCTGCGTGGAGGGGTCAGGCCAAAGGGGGAGACCGGTCCCCGAACTAGTGGAGGCAGGAAACGACCCTCAGCTAGAAACCGGAGGCTCTGACATTTTATGTGGCGCAGCCCCTTGCTCCACCCGCTAGGAAGGCACCACATAGGGTCAGGGAAACTGGCGCCAAGTTTACCAAGAGGAGGCCCGAGGCAGCCGGACAGAAGTGTTGGTAAGAAAGGCCAGACAAAGGACACACAAAGGGGGTCCTGTGAAGCGCTCCAAAGTTATCTGGGAGTTGTCTGAGCCCCTCACCTGGTGAGCACAGTACGACGTGGGCAGCCGTTACCTGCAGACGTGGTCTGGATAATAAGAACTGTGAGTAAAGGCCCTGAACTGCATCACTGACTCCGTGTCGTTACTGCTGCTGCCCTGCACCATCACCCCCATCCTCCGCATACACTGCCCTGAGGCTATACTCCTCCCGTGGGGAGTTATGCTACGCTCTGCTGCACCCACAACACCAGCCTTAGCGGTCTGCCCTGTAGCGGCGGTTCACTCTGACCGCAATCCACGGGTGGCGTAGTCGGACATTTAAACATCAAAACCACATAAATAGTTCCGCCACTGGTTTGACCGCCCTGAGCCACGGAACCGGATCGCCGCCACGAAGACTACAACCACCAGCATCCACCAAAAAGGGTCCGGCTCCGGGTGTCCCAAGGCCCAGGGGGTGCGTCAGAACATTTTCATCACCTTTCACAATCACCAATGGGACAAGGCAGGGATGTCCTCTGTCCCCTCTCTTATACATCCTAGTGACGGAGCACCTGCTCTCATCAATTCGCCATAACCCCAATATTAGGTGGATTGAGGTGGGAGGCACCGAGTACAAGTGCTCTCTATTTGCTGATGATGTCCTAGTATATATCACTCAATCACATATATCCATCCCTGCTGTTATGGCTGAAATAGATCACTTTGTTACATGGTAAAATTTTAAAATCAATGCAGCGAAGTCTGAGGCCCTCGATGTCTCCCTCCCTAAATCCATATAGGATTCCATCCAGTCCAACTTTCCCTTTGCCTGGCCCTCACAGGGTATCAAATACTTAGGAATTCCTATTCATAGAGACCTCTCCCATCTATGTTATCTTAATTTTGGGCCCTTTATTGAACAATTCCATACAGACCACGGTTGGCAAGTTAGAACTGTAAGATTCACTACGTGAACCACTGGTGTTTTGTGGAAAAGCACATGTACACCGCGTTCCAAATTATTATGCAAAAAGTGTTTAGGAGTGATAAGGGAAGAATTTGTTTGTTTGTCAGTTAAACTCATTGATGGTGATGTGTGTCAGGGCTCTTTATATCACTGTAAGCAATTGCAGACACCTGTGCTAATTAGTTTGGCAGGTGTGTCCAATGAATGGCAAGACTACTTAAGAAGGCTCTCTCACATTATTAAGCAGCCTACATTTTCTGCCAAAATGGGAAAGAAAAAGGATGTGTCGGCTGCTGAGAAGCAACAAATTGTGGAGTGTTTAGGTCAAGGCATGACTACAATCAACATTGTGCGATGATCAGGATGAAGTGTCTTGGCAATCAAGAAGTATGTAGCTGATTCACAGTACACACGTGTGCGTGCTGATAAGGGCAAATTGAGGACTCTTTCCTACAGGCAATTACGTCAGGTTGAAAGAGCAGCGGCAAAAAAGCCTTGTCATAGCAGCAGACAAGTTTTTGAAGCTGCTTGTGCCTCCAACGTCCCCCGAACAACAAGATGCAGGGTCCTTCAGAGGTTTGCAGCTGTGCATACGCCATCCTGTCGACCTCCTCTATCCACTTCACACAAGCAGAAACGGCTCCAGTGGGCCAAACATTACATGAAGACTGATTTCAAAACTGTTTTGTTCACGGATGAGTGCCGTGCAGCGCTCGATGGTCCAGATGAATGGAGTGGAGGATGGCTGGTTGATGGACACCCCACGCAAACACGGCTACAGCGCCAACAAGGAGGAGGTGGAGTAATGTTTTGGGCTGGAATCATGGGGAGAGAGATTGTCGGCCCCTTTAGGATCCCTGAAGGCGCTAAAGATGAACTCCATAATGTATGTGGATTTTCTCAAACAGCACTTCCTGCCATGGTTCAAGAAGAAGAACCGTGTATTTCACAGCAAGATCATTTTTCTGCATGATAATGCACCATCTCATGCTGCACATAAAACATCTGCATCTCTGGCTGATATGGGCATAAAAGGGGACAAACTTATGGTGTGACCCCCATGCTCCCCTGACCTCTACCCCATTCAGAACCTTTGGAGCATCATTAAAAGGAGTGTCTATGATGGCGGGAGGCAGTTCACATCTAAGCAACAGCTCTGGGAGGGTATTCTGTCCTCATGCAAAACAATTGAAGCAGAAACCATCCAAAACCTGACAAATTCAATGGACGAGAGAGTTCAGAAGCTCCTTTCGAACAAGGGGTCCTATGTGAAAATGTAACATCACCTAGAATAAAGTTTTGAGTTGAAAACTGTTTGATTTCAGTTTCTAACAACCTGCTAATGCTTATAATTTCAAAAATGACCATTTTTTTGGTCTTTATTAAAATGAAAAGGTTGATCGAAAAGTTTGGGGGATCTAAGAGTGTGGCAACCCAGTAGTCATGATTACTTCGAATTCTAACAATATGAGGGTCATGCTGCAGGTAGTGCAGCAAGAAGGCACTTATGTGTCTTGCGCATCTCGGAGCCCCAAAATTAATTTCCGGGCTAGATGCAGCTAAAAATTATTTTTAATTTTAAATCTGGTGAAGCTTATTATAGATGGCCTAATAGGATCAGTGCTGCACACTGCTACAAAGCCCAAATTATTTTCCAGTCAAGATACAGATAAACATGATTAGTAATTTGAAAGCTTAAAACGGTTGGTAGGGTGATTTTAACCAATCATCAAGCTTTTACTCTCCCCAGGATGACACAGGGGTAGAAAAGTCGTTTCGGATCCATGATTTGTTCATCTTTATGAACGTGAGTCTGTCTACATTATCAGTGGAGAGCCGCGTGCGCTTATCTGTCAGCACACCACCAGCAGCGCTGAACACACGTTCAGACAGAACGCTGGCTGCGGGGCATGACAAGATCTCCAAGGCGTAAGTGGCTAGCTCCGGCCATTTATCCAGATTGGAAGCCCAAAAAGAGCAAGGGTCCAGTGACACAGTCGTGGCTTCAATGTTTACTTGGAGATACTCCTGTACCATCGTCTCTAGGCGTTGACTATGTGTCAGACTTCTTGTCTCCTGTGGCCTAGCAAAGGATGGGCTAAAAAAGTGGTGAAATGATTCCGCAAAATTGATGTTACCAGCAGATACTGTGGTTCTGTTACGGTTTGAGTGCTGAACACTTGACGGTCCCACGGTTGGCAAGTTGGAACTGTGAGATTCACTACGTGCACCACTGGTATTTTGTGGAAAAGCACATGTAAGATTCTGCAACAGTCTCTGCTGATACTCCTGCATGCGTGCATCCCTTTCTATGGCAGGAATAATTTCTGCAAATTTACTTTTGTACCGGGGATCTAACAGTGTGGCAACCCAGTAGTCAGGATTATTTCTAATTCTCACAATTCGAGGGTCATGTTGCAGGTAGTGCAGCAAGAAGGCACTCATGTGTGTTGCGCATCCAGGAGCACCAAGTCCCTGTTGTGTTGGTGGCGAGGTAACAATCATGCTTCCTTCCTCTGTCCTCTCCCCCCAACCTCGCACAACAGAAATGTGATCAAGGTCTCCCTCATCTGATGAGTCTTCCATCAGTTCGTCCTCCACTTCTTCCTGGGCTCCTGCACCTTCCTCACTAGTTTGGCTGCTACCATGCGCCCTGGTTAAACCATCTCCCCCACCCTCACATGCCTGCCGCCTTGGTGCTGCCGACCGTCTGGACCTTGCAGATGTTAGCCCTTCCGCATACAACTCCTCCTCCTCTACTTCCTCCACCTCCTCTTGTGCCACCACCTGACTCCGAATTCTGTTTAACATGTGCTCCAGCATGTAAATCACCGGAATAGTCATGCTGATAATGGCATCGTCAGCACTAAACATCTTCGTCGCCATTTCAAAACTGTGCAGAAGGGTGCATAGGTCCCTGATCTGAGACCACTCCTCCAGCGTGATTTGCCCCACCTCTGAATCTCGTTGGCCCAGGCTATACGTCAGAACGTATTGCACCAGGGCTTGTCGGTGCTGCCACAGTCGCTGCAACATGTGCAGAGTTGAATTCCACCGGGTAGGCACATCGCATTTTAGCCGGTGAAGTGGCAGGCCCAACGACTTCTGTAGAGATGTAAGTCGCTGAGCTGCGGGATGCGAACGGCGGAAGTGAGCACACAGCGACCGTGCCCTCTGCAGAAGGCCATCTAGTCTGGGATAGTGGGCTAAAAATTGCTGGACAACCAGGTTCAACACGTGAGCCATACAAGGCACGTGTGTGACATTGCCCCGGCGAAGGGCCGCACCCAGGTTTGCAGCATTGTCGCACACGGCCTTCCCTGGTTTCAGGTCCAGTGGAGACAACCATTCATGAAATTGGTTCTCCAGAGCTGACCACAACTCCTCAGCTGTGTGACTCACATTTCCCAGACATTTCAATGTAAAAACCGCCTGATGACGTTGAGCCCTACTGCCAGCATAGTAAGGAGGTGTGCAGGATCCCTTCTGCGCAGTTAGAAAGCTTGTGGCATGACCAGACAGGCTTTGGGTGCAGGTGGAAGACCGAGAGGAGGTTGAGGAGGCAGAAGCAGTGGAGGAAAAATGACATAAAGAGGATTGACGCACAACTCGTGGGGACGGCAAGACTTGGACAGCAGCCCCTTGTCCTGCTGTCACCATAGTTACCCAGTGCCCAGTCAGCGACATGTAACGCCCCTGTCCATGCCTACTCGTCCAAGTGTCTGTGGTGAAATGCACCCTGTCACACACAGAGTTTCTCAAAGAAGCGGTGATGTTGTGTGCGACATGCTGGTGGAGCGCAGGCACACCTTTCTTTGAGAAGTAGTGCCGACTGGGCATCTGGTACTGGGGCACTGCGACGGACATAAGGTCTCGAAAATCCTCTGTGTCCACCAGGCGGAAAGGCAGCATTTCTGTAGCCAAGAGCTTGCAGATGGTGAAATTCAACCTCTTAGCTTTCTCATGGCTAGGAGGAAATGGTCTTTTACTTGTCCACATCTGAGGGACCGAGGGCTGGCTATTGTGCTTAGACGGGGTTGATAAGGGTGTCCCCGGCAAACTGCCGGTCTGTGAGGAAGATGCAGGCGGACATGTTAGGTTGCCTTGATCCAAAGGTGGTGCTATCGATGTCGGACAGCGCTCAAGACCAGCTGGTGTTACCACCTCCAAAGAAAATGATGACCTGCCAATCACGCTGGCTGTTGCGGGTAAAGAGGTGGCAGGTCTGCGCCCCAAAACAGGTGTGACTGCTGTCCCCCCAGTCACAGAGGATGAAGAGGCCGCGGATGCACAAGATATGGCAGACGGTGGTTGGCCCGGCCGGCTAGACCGCATTGTAGCACACTGAGCTTCCCACTGCAACTTATGCTTCATGTCCATGTGCCGGTTCATGCATGAAGTACTCAAACTATGTATTTTTTGGCCTCTACTTAGCTTTTGCTGACAAATGTTACAGATAACACGAGTTGGGTCATCTTTATCGATCTGAAAAAATGCCCAGGCTATTCAAGGCTTAGCACCCATGCGACCTGAAGAGCCACCACGACTTGTGGTGAGAGGCAGAGTTGTGTTTGAGGATGCAGTTGTTGACGTGCTTCCAGTACTACGTCTCTGTCCAGGAAGGCGCAACCTGACCTCGTCGTCACTAGCATCTTCCTCCACCTCCTCTGCTGACCTCATCTCTTGGCTGACTGTGGGTTGACAGTAAGTGGGATCTCCGACCTCATCATCATCACCCTGTGCGTTATCACACCCGTCGTCCTCAGAGCCAACCTGTTCCTGCCCTGACAAAAAACTAAAGTTGTCGCTCCAATCAGGTATTTGAGTCTTATCATCGTCTTCCTCATTGTCTCCACCAACAGGAGTTACAGTTTGGGAATGAGGGTCTACATTATGGTCAGAACCTTCTGCGTCTGGTCCTGGATCCGACTCATAAAGATTCTGGGCATCAGTGCAGATCATTTCCTCGTCTGGATTCACAGAAGCGCTGGAGTCGACCTCTGATTCCCAGGCTATAGTATGAGTAAACAGCTCTGCAGACTCAACCATCTGTTCTACCTCATACTCAGACGGGCAGCTGGAGATTTGGGAGCTGTGAGGAAGCAAGTGCGATTTGGGTGACACCTTTGAGGACTGGAGTATTTGTGATGTTGAAGTTGATGTGGAGGAGAGCCCACTTAAAGGAGCACTTGATATCCGTTGAAGCACCTGCTGTTTTTGTGCCTCATCTGGAATTTGTAGCGATTGGCGTGGCCGTAAGAAAGGGATCTTATCACATTGTCCGCTAAAAGAAGTAGACATTTTAGTTTGGCTGGAAGATGGTCTTTCTTCTGCACCTACCCCACGGACACAACCTTTTTTCCCCATCCCAACACGCCTATTCCCCTTTCCACCAGCAGCAGGCCTTTTTCCACTCATTTTGGTGGTTAACTAATTCACAACTCTGGAGTTGTTTGCACAAAAAAACAATGGATGGTAACCGAGCAGAGCTGAGTGGCCAAACTGTGGTATTAGGCCAAAACTATTGGCTGGGTTAGATGCAGAAAAAAATTATTTTTAATTTGCAACCTGATGGAGGTCAGTATAGATGGACTAATAGACCAAGTCCCACACACCGCTAGAAGCCCAAATATTTTTTCAGAGCTAGATGCAGAAAATTTTTTTATTCAATTTGCAACCTGATGGAGGTCAGTATAGATGGACTAATAGACCAAGTCCCACACACTGCTAGAAGCCCAAATATTTTTTCAGAGCTAGATGCAGAAAAAAATTATTTTTAATTTGCAACCTGATGGAGGTCAGTATAGATGGACTAATAGACCAAGTCCCACACACCGCTAGAAGCCCAAATATTTTTTCAGAGCTAGATGCAGAAAAAATTTATTTTTAATTTGCAACCTGATGGAGGTCAGTATAGATGGACTAATAGACCAAGTCCCACACACCGCTAGAAGCCCAAATATTTTTTCAGAGCTAGATGCAGAAAAAAATTATATTCAATTTGCAACCTGCTGGAGGTCAGTATAGAAGGACTAATAGAACAAGTCCCACACACTGCTAGAAGCCCAAATATTTTTTCAGAGCTAAATGAAGAAAAAAATTATTTTTAATTTGCAACCTGATGGAGGTCAGTATAGATAGACTAATAGACCAAGTCCCACACACTGCTAGAAGCCCAAATATTTTTTCAGAGCTAGATGCAGAAAAAAATTATTTTTAATTTGCAACCTGATGGAGGTCAGTATAGATGGACTAATCGACCAAGTCCCACACACTGCTAGAAGCCCAAATATTTTTTCAGAGCTAGATGCAGAAAAAAATTATTTTCAATTTGCAACCTGATGGAGGTCAGTATAGATGGACTAATAGACCAAGTCCCACACACCGCTAGAAGCCCAAATATTTTTTCAGAGCTAGATGCAGAAAAAAAATATATTCAATTTGCAACCTGCTGGACGTCAGTATAGAAGGACTAATAGAACAAGTCCCACACACTGCTAGAAGCCCAAATATTTTTTCAGAACTAAATGAAGAAAAAAATTATTTTTAATTTGCAACCTGATGGAGGTCAGTATAGATGGACTAATAGACCAAGTCCCACACACTGCTAGAAGCCCAAATATTTTTTGAGAGCTAGATGCAGAAAAAAATTATTTTTAATTTGCAACCTGATGGAGGTCAGTATAGATGGACTAATAGACCAAGTCCCACACACCGCTAGAAGCCCAAATATTTTTTCAGAGCTAGATGCAGAAATTTTTTTTATTCAATTTGCAACCTGATGGAGGTCAGTATAGATGGACTAATAGACCAAGTCCCACACACTGCTAGAAGCCCAAATATTTTTTCAGAGCTAGATGCAGAAAAAAATTATTTTTAATTTGCAACCTGATGGAGGTCAGTATAGATGGACTAATAGACCAAGTCCCACACACTGCTAGAAGCCCAAATATTTTTTCAGAGCTAGATGCAGAAAAAAATTATTTTTAATTTGCAACCTGATGGAGGTCAGTATAGATGGACTAATAGAACAAGTCCCACACGCTGCTAGAAGCCCAAATATTTTTTCAGAGATAAATGAAGAAAAAAATTATTTTTAATTTGCAACCTGATGGAGGTCAGTATAGATGGACTAATAGACCAAGTCCCACACACTGCTAGAAGCCCAAATATTTTTTCAGAGCTAGATGCAGAAAAAAATTATTTTTAATTTGCAACCTGATGGAGGTCAGTATAGATGGACTAATAGACCAAGTCCCACACACCGCTTGAAGCCCAAATATTTTTTCAGAGCTAGATGCAGAAAAAAATTATATTCAATTTGCAACCTGCTGGAGGTCAGTATAGAAGGACTAATAGAACAAGTCCCACACACTGCTTGAAGCCCAAATATTTTTTCAGAGCTAGATGCAGAAAAAAATTATATTCAGTTTGCAACCTGATGGAGGTCAGTATAGATGGACTAATAGAATGATGCTATGCCCAAAAGATTTTACTTCACTAGGTGCAGTAAAAAAATTGGTATTCTATACACAGGTGGTATATCTTGCAACACAGATAGGCTACTCCACTGACTAACACACTCTGCAATAGGCCAAAAAGGATTAGCTTTGCTAGATTCAGCCAAATGCTGTGAAAAAAACTTGCACAGCACTGGCACAGACCTGCCTGGCAAAAACTGATAGGAACTGATGTAACCTAGTCCTGAAAAGGACTCCAATTACAATTAGTCTTTACTCCCACAATCTATCTATTTAAGAGCACAGACCTGCCTGATAAAAGTCGTAGGAAATGCTGTAACCTAGTCCTTAAAAGGACTGCAATCACAACTATTCCCTACTCCCAAGCTATCTGTAGATTTGTGCGAAAATTGGCTTGAAATTAACAAGGTATAGCGCACACAGCAACAGCGGTGCCGTCTAACACGCAGCTGCAGCAGTGAGAAAATGGTGGCGACGGGGAAAATGGCTTGGTCTTATAGGGCAAGGACATGTGACATACACTGCCAATCACACATGCCCTTGCTTGTGTGAAAAAAAGCACTTCGCTCCGTGTGTGCGCTGCTGATAGGCTGACAGATTGCACCTCCCCACTGCAAATGCGGGAAAGAGAAAAAAAAATGGAGATCTTCATTGTTCCTGCAGAGATCCATCCCCTGCCCCTCCCCCCGCCCCGCTGTACACTCAAACTGCGTATTAACATTAATTTTCATCATTACTGAGAAAAAATCCAGTTATGATTTTGGTGCACGAACAGTTATCGAACATAACCTCGAACAGCCGAATTTTTCTCAAATTGTTCGTGTTCGCCGACCGGCTCGAACACCGCCCAAAACAGCTCGAATTTGAGATTGGTGAACAGTTCGAGTAGAACAACGCTCATCTCTAATCAGGAGGCACCCCAAGGCATAGGGGCTGGGACTGGCAGTAGGATGCCTTACGGTGGACAGCCGAGCTCGATCCTTATAAAAGCTTTTTAACTGCAGCAGCTTTAGTGGACGCTACTGGAGCTGGAATTTCGCGGCTGCTGGCATGAGACTTGCCCTCCAATAGATCCTTGTAAATGGATTTAAAGTGTATTCATTCAAATTAGAGAGACAATTTAAATTCAAAAGCTTAGAGCTGCCTCCACCACGTGGGGGCTCGCTCGACCCACCAGCGGACAGGCACCAGTATTGGGACAGGGGGGCTGGCCGTCAGGGTTCACCGCGGCTCTGGCACAAACCCGGCGACACGGAGGTGGCACGGGCAGGAGCGGACTGGCCGTGTCGGCTTCTCACTTTTTGGATTTTAGAAGGGCATGACATGCCTATATCTGTGTCTCCCCCTCCTTTTACTCCTCCACCTCTTTTCTTTTCGCATGACTATATGTACTTGTCACTTTTCCATGTGTTAGTTATGTCTTCTGAGCAGTTTGTCAGCTTTTGGACACCTTTGAAGGTGTTTTCTATGTGTTTCTATGTGTTTTTGTTTGCCTGCCATTGATTTTAATGGTGTTCGAAGGTGTTCGACGAAGAGTTCGACGAACAGTTCGGCGAACACAAGAGTGTTAGACGAACCGAACCGAACTCGAACACTACGGGGGTGGCTCAACACTATTGTGGACAGCTCTGAAAGAGCAGGCAGATCTGTGGCTGACACCGCTGAACCTAGATCCAGGCATAGTCGTGTGTGACAATTGCCGGAACCTGGTGGCGGCTCTGAGGCGAGGCGAGCTCACACATGTACCATGCCTGGCCCATGTGCTTTACCTCGTGGTTCAGCGGTTTCTCAAAATCTACCTGGATCTGTCGGATCTGCTTGTCAAAGTATGCCGCCTGTGTGCCCATTTTGGAAAGTCGTACAGCTTCCTCTGCTCTTGCCGTGCTGCAGCAGCATTTGCAGCATCCGGCTCACCGACTGGCGTGTGTGATGTCCCCACTCATTGGAACTCTACATTGCAGATGTTGGGAAGGATTTGTGAGCAGAAGAGGGCAGTTGTTGACTACTTACATCAACAAGGCTGTCGGTATTCAGTTCAGACGCCACACATAAGACCTCAGGAGTGGACAAGGATAGACATCTGTACCATCCTCCAAAACTTTGAGGACTCCACCAAGATGGTGAGCGGCGATGATGCCATAATTAGCGTCACCATCCCAAGTCTCTGTCTTCTGAAACTCTCTCTGCTCACAATCAAAGATGGATGAGATGGAGCAAGGAACCATACAGGGTGATTACAAACAGCCCAGCCTCATCTCATCCCAATGTGGATTGGGTGACAATGAGGAAACGGAGGAGGAGAAAGAACAGGAGCTAGTTTCATGCGCTATAGACAGTACTACCTGCACAACTGTCATACCGTCTGTTCAGCGTGGATGGCCTGAGGACAGAGAGGAGGAGGAGAGCATGGTCAGTTGTCCTCTTGGTGAGGACATGGAAGTCTTGCCTGTTAGAAGTCTGGCATGCATGGCTGAGTTTATGTTATGCTGCCTTTCTCGTGACGCTCGCATTCTCAAAATTTTGGGTGATAGTCATTACCGGTTGGTGACACTTCAAGACCCACGCTACAAGGAGAACTTTATATCTTTTATTCCTGAGGCGGACAGGTCTACAAAAATGTGGCACTACCAGAAGGCCATTGTTGTTGAACTATTAAAAAAATTCCCATCTGAAAACGCTGGCGGCAGAGGTCACAGTTTGTGGACAACCAAGGAGTTCAGACGAGAGAGACACAACTCCTATCCAGCAGAGGCAGGGGAGCACTGTCAAAGATCTGGGAGAGTTTTCACAGCCCCTCCCATCGCACAGGCCTTGAGGCGTGGGGTACTCTCACAAGGAGTGCAAAGTTTGGGAAGATGCTGAGGGAGTACTTTGCCGACTGTACCAATGTCCTCCATGATTCCTCTGTACCTTATAATTACTGGGTATCCAAGTAGGACATGTGGAATGAACTGGCTCTCTACGCCTTGGAGGTCCTGGCCTGCTCTGCTGCTAGCATTTTATTAGAGCTGGTTTTTAGTGACGCTGGTGGACTAGTGATGAGCGAGCACTAAAATGCTCGGATGCTCGATGCACGGGTCGAGCACATTGGAATACTCGGGTACTCTTCCTGAGCAATGAGCCCAATGTAAGTCTATGGGAAACTCAAGCATTTTTCAGGTGGCTCCCCCCGGCGGTCTGCAGAGGGCCTAAAAATTGCCCAAATCGATAGGAACAGTGCTCAAATGACATGGGAACTGCATGGGGAAGACCCCTGGAAGTGTCTCACCCAGGGGGATATATGGGGGAGACTCGGTACCCAGGCCTTTACCTTCTGTGGGATGTCACGGCAGTCGGCTCCCGGGCCCCTCCTCTGGGTCACTTTTTAAAAGGCGTTTTATTAACAGTTTGTCTCGTGACGCCACCTGTAGTTTCTGGTAATGGTTACCAGCGCTGCTGCAGACCTCCGGGGGGTGATGGGATGGCATCTGGGATGTTTCTGCTCCCCACAGGTGGAGCGGGCCCCTAGGGCAGTGTTGATAGAAGGGGTGCAGGGCGTTGTGGCGTAGAAGGGATGATGGCGCGGCGGCAATAACCGACAGAGACAGTGACAGTCCGATTTTACTCAGTTCTTTTTTTTAGATTCCACAGGTACAATGTACAGGTTACCGCTTCCCGCGCCACATTCACCAAGCAGGGGTTCAGAAGTCCATCAGGCAATTCGAGAGTACTTATCGGGACCCCCCTTTCTATATGTTCCTTTCCTCAGCCGACTTTCCGCGCTGGGTCTCTCCCTCCTGCCCTGCGCCTCACAATCTGAGCCCCAAGATGGCGTCCTCGGATCCTTCAGGGACACCTGGAGTTCCCTGGTCCTACAAGGCTACCTTTCTTGGCGTCTCGGATGAGAGTATGGCAACTGCACCATAAAAGTCAGAAGCCTACGGTTTCCTAGCCGAGGCCTGAAGCGACACGACTAGCCCAGGGACCAGTTCCCTTCTTGCGGCCTGGTCCCTCTGACACTTGACAGATTAGAGCGTACAGGTGGCTTCCTGCTCCTTCCGTACCCTTGGGACCCCTTCAGTTACCGGAGCCTTCCTCCTCTGCTCCCCTCCTCTTCTCTCCTCCGCTGGGCCTCATTCACCAGGCCCACTCTGGAGCAGAGCTCCTGCAGAGCACCTGCTCCTCTCTCTCTCAGACTCACTACTTTACACTCCCTTTTTCTCCTCTCCTTCCTTCCTTCCTCTAACTAAGATGGATCCCCTATTTATACTCCTAACAAATGCTCCCCTAAACTCCTTCCTCCACCCATACGCACTACTTCGTTCCTCCTCACTCTGGTTCCCCCCACTCCAGCCAGGGACAGGGCTCAGCAGAACACAGTGCATCTTGCCCTTCCAGCCGGCCTGGAGCAGTGTAGTGTTGGATGCAGGTGTTGGGGTCCCGGGCTGTACCCTTTCCTTACCAGAGAGTGAGGCACCACAGATGCAGTACCTCTGTGGCGACTGAACCCGCAGGGGCGCCACAGAAGCATTTCTGACACCCAGGTCACTGCTGTCAACAACGTTGTCAGAGGCATTACGCCACGTTTACGGACTCACAATAAAACATACAAAAACTAAATCAAAATTTTCCTGGGAAATATGTTAAGGAACATCCTTTCCAGTGTAATGACTTGTATATAAGGCAAAATAAATATACCAAAACAAGAATGCTCCTCCACACCTTGGGCTATGTTCACACATAGCGTTTTTGATTGGTTTTTGCACTTTTGCATTGCTTTCAACCAAGACAAATGCATTCACTAGGAAATGTCATTTTAACATGTGGTGTGTGACACTTCATCAGACACATGCATACAGTGCTGAAAAGACATGGGAACAGCATGGGGAAGACACCTGAAAACATCTATTACTCCAAGGTCACTGCCTAAAAGTGTGCCCATCATAAGTGATCCTTGGCGCATGCGAAGATGCCTCCCGGCATGCACCTATCATTGCAGACTTGCAACAATCACCGTCCACATCCTTGTCTCAGTGCAGCGTTCAGTTGTCCCTACCCCATTCCCTGGAATGCAAGCGCAAGTGTGCAGCCAGCAAGCCACCCATCCACCCACAGTCTGCAATACTATAATGTCAAATTTTTGACAGCTGCTTGCACTTGAAATGTGGCCTTTTAGGCTGGTGGAGGCGGAAGCTGTCCACAACTTTATAACGGCGGTGATCAGGTATCCATTCTCGGTCATCAGCCACCACTATTTGTCCCGGTGTCGTCTCCGCATTCCACAAGCACGGGTCCTACAACATTACCCGTGTCCTCCCCAGTGAACTTACGAGGAAGGACCGCCTACCCACAAACACATGGTGAAGGGATGGTACGGAGCCAGTCCACAGCTTGTCAGTGAGTTGTACTTCACAACAGCCATACTTTTTAGCTCGGTAAAAGGACTGACTTTTGAGAAACCATATCTACTCCAGCTGTCATTTCTCCCAGGAAGTCCTCTAAAGCTGCTTGCACTTGAAATGTGGCCTTTTAGGCTCATGGAGGCGGAAGCTTTTCACAACCTCATGCCAGCAGTGGCCAGGTGTCCATACTTGGTCCCCAGCCGCCACTATTTCTTCCGGTATCGTCTCGGCCTTCCACAAGCACGGGTCCCACAACATTACCCGTGCCCTCCCCAGTGCACTTACTGGGAAGGACAGCCTACCCACAAACATGTGGTCAAGTGAATGTGGCCAGGGACGGTACAGAGCCAGTCCACAGATTTTTTTGCTGAGAGTTGTATTTCTCCACAGCCATATTCTTTAGCTTGGTGAAAGGACTTGGAAAACCATATCTACTCCAGCTGTCATTTCTCCCAGGAAGTCATCTAAAGCTGCTTGCACTTGAAATGTGGCCTTTTAGGCTCGTGGAGGCGGAAGCTTTTCACAACCTAATGCTGGCGGTGGCCGGGTGTCCATACTTGGTCCCCAGCCGCCACTATGTCTCCCGGTATCGTCTCGGCCTTCCAGAAGCACGGGTCCCACAACGTTACCCGTGCCCTCCCCAGTGCAATTACTGGGAAGAACTGCCTAACCACAAACACGTGGTCAAGTGAATGTGGCCAGGGATGGTACAGAGTCAGTCCACAGCTTTTTTTGCTAAGAGTTATATTTCACCACAGCCATATTTTTTAGCTTGGTTAAAGGACTTGGGAAACCATATCTACTCCAGCTGTCATTTCTTCCAGGAAGTCCTCTAAAGCAGCTTGCACTTGAAATCTGTCCTTTTAGGCTCATGGAGGAGGAAGCTTTTTACAACCTCATGCCGGCGGTGGCCGGGTGTCCATACTCGGTCCCCAGCCGCCACTATTTCTCCCGGTATCGTCCCCGCCTTCCACAAGCAGGGGTCCCACAACATTACCAGTGCCCTTCCCAATGCACTTACTGGGAAGGACCGCCTAACCACAAACACGTGGACAGGTGAATGTGGCAAGGGATGGTACGGAGCCAGTCCACATTAAAAATGCAGCCATAGAGTTTCCAGGAACCTTCCCACACACTTTTCTTAGCCAGGGCTGCTTCTCAGCAGGGTTGGACGGGCCCACACAATCCTCGGGTGGGCCCTGGCTTCTCCATCAGTAGAGTTCATGATAGGTGCAAACTTTTCAGCTCTTATGGGGCTCTTGAGTGGGGGAGAAAGGTGGGCCCTCAGAATCAAATCCTCTGGTGGGCCCAATGTTTTCAGTCTGACATTGCTTCTCAGTGAGAGTTGTATTTCACCACAGCCATATTCTTTAGCTCGGTGAAAGGACTGGCATAGAGAGAAACCTACTCTGGGTTTCATTTCTCCCAGGAAGTCCTCTAATGCAGCTCGTTGCAAAAGCAATGGCTGCCCGTCCAACATCATCTCGCACTTGTCAGTGGTGTTTCAACACACAAACATCTTTCTTTGCGCCTTTAATTTCATGACTACAGAGTTGGACAATGGCCTGATCTGCAATGCGGTTTGAGAAATGACATGCATAAGCACGTCAAATCCACATTAAAAATGCAGCCATAGAGTGTCCGGGAACCTTCCCACACACTCTTCTTAGCCAGGGCTTAGTTTTCTGCTTAGTTTTCTGTTACTTGGAATGCAAGCGCAAGTATGCAGACAGCCACCCACCCACAGGCCGCAATACTAAACTGCCAGATTTCTGGGCAGCTGCTTGCACCTGAAATGTGGCCTTTTATGCTTGTGGAGGTGGAAGCTGTCCACAACCTCATGGCGGCGGTGGCCGGGTGTCCATACTCGGTCCCCAGCTGTCACTATTTCTCCCTGTATTGTCTCCGCCGTCTACAAGCGCGGGTCCCTGAACATTACTGCTGGTACTTTTCTGTGGGAATCTGCTTGCCTCCTACCAGCCTGGAATATTTCCAGTAAACTATGGTACGACGCCAAGGTATTAGCACTGCCCCCAGTACCAAAGCCATCCCCAATTTCCTTCTTAGGAATTTTATTTGGTAGACTGAGTGACTGCCCAAATACATTAGTTTCTCACAAAGGAGCTGAAGATAGAGTGGCAGTAGGTGCAAGTTTCTCCAGCCTGTTAGATATCAGAGGGTGAACGGCAGCACATTGGATCAGTGGCTAGCACTGAAGCCTTGCAGCGCTGGGATCCTGGGTTCAAATCCCAGCAAGGACAACATCTGCAAAGATTTTGTATGTTCTCCCCGTGTTAGCGTGGGTTTCCACCTCAGTTAAAAAGCAGCCATAGAGCGTCCGGGAACCTTCCCACACACTTTTCTTAGCCAGGACTGCTTCTGTGCAGGGTTGGACGGTCCCACCAGAGAATCATCTGGTGTACCCTGGCTTCTACATCAGGAGAGTTCATGATATGCGCAAACCTTGCAGCTGCTATGGGGGCTCTTGATTGGGGGAGAAAGGTGAGCCCTCAGAATCAAACCCTCTGGTGGGCCCAATGTTTTTCAATCTGAAACAGCTTCTCAGTGGGCATTATATTTCACCACAGCCATATTCTTTAGCTCGGAGAAAGGACTGGCATAGAGAGAAATCATATCTACTTCGGCTGTCATTTCTCCGTCACCAGGTTCCGCCCATTGTCACATATGACCATGCCTGGCTGTATGTTCAGCGGTGAGAGCCACAGATCAGGCTGCTATGTTACATCTTTCAACAACTCTGCAGGGCTGGGTGGTTTGTCACCTAAGCATTAAGCAAGTTATCTTCGGCACAGCCTGTTGCCACTTGGCCAAGGCAGTGCATTCAGCTTGTGACTGATGTGGTCATTTCAGAGATGGAGGAGGAGGTGCAGGAGCTGATCAATGTGATTACATTGAGCTTACATTGGCGACTCTGTTTTTTATACTAAAGAAAGATCCTACTGTTTTTTTTTTTACGTTATTTTTTAAGACAAATGCATTCACCGGGAAATGTCATTTTAACATGTTACAACCTTATCTGGCCATGTGGTGTGTGACACATCAGACACATCCTGTTTCATTTATGATGGAGGGAATCTGAAAGTAACAAAGCCTATTTTTATTGGACCATCAGGCGGCCCTTACTATTCTTAAAGAGCCAGCAGTCGGCCCTTGCTATTGTTAGAGAGCAATCAGCCGGCTATGCTTTGTTATTCCCATTATTAACGAGTGGGTCTCATATATTGTTATTGCGTATGCAGTGACTGCAAGGGCTGCCAAAAATTAGGACACAGCCCAATACCCCTTTGAAGAGACATAGAGGAAGGTCTCAGTAAAAAAAATATTCCCATTATAAAGGAGTGGGTCTCCTATAGTGGTAATGCCAATGCTGTGACTGCAAAGGCTGCCAAAATTTGGGAAAAACCCCACTAACAATTTAAAGACACATAGAGCAGGGCCACAGTAATGACATGTTTCCATTACAAAGGAGCGGGTGTGCTATACAGTTATAGGGTATGCAGTGAGTCCAATGGCTGACAAGATTTAGGAAAAACCCCACTAACAATTTAAAGAAACATAGTGTAAAGTGTAGAATTCAGTGTATATGGAGTCTTAGCATGAGTGCAAGGAAGTACAAGAAACACAGATCTTGATAAAGTAATATTCTTGTATTACGTCATACAAGCAGATGCACAGTAATATACAAGTCTCTGAGCAAAAGAGAACACCTCCTGGTGTAACTGGATTAACCCCGGATTCCCCGGAGTTGCAAAAGGCACAACAACAAAAGGCAGTCTTTAAGCAATAAGCAAAGTCTCTCTTACGGGTGCTGAGAAGTCCTTTGAGTAGAGCAGTAGTCCAGTGATCCAGCAGGTAAGAAGACTCAGATCCATAAAGGGGAACTTCAGACAGGCAGGTAAACAATGAGGATTCCTCAGAGAGTGAAGCTGACTTGAAGAGCTTAGTCCAGAGGATTCAGGAAGCAATGTTACAGACTGGCTGCAGACAGGATTCAGAAGCACTGAACTAACAGCTGAGGCTGCTTAAGTGCAAATGGCAGAAAAACCGGGTGGAGACGTAGAGGCTGAAGACTCCATTACAACTGAGGGCAAAATGGATGCACAAAACAGAAAGCAAGATGGCTGCAGGGAAAAAACAAGATCTAAGCACAACATGAAAAAACTATGATAGAAAGTCTCAGAACCTCACACATAGAGCAGGGCCACAGTAAAGACATGTTTCCATTACAAAGGAGCGGGTGTGCTATACAGTTATAGGGTATGCAGTGAGTCCAACGGCTGACAAAATTTTGGAAAAAGCCCACTAACAATTTAAAGACACATAGAGCAGGGCCACACTAACGACAAATTCCCATTAAAAAGGTGAGGGTCTCCCATACTGTTTGCCTATATAGTGAAGCAATGGCTGCCAAAAATTTGGAGGAACTCCAATGCCCCTTGCAAGACACGTAGAGGTTGGGGAGTCTCCTAAAAATAATGTTCCCATTATTTGGAAGTGGGTCTCCCATAGTGTTTGCCTACGCAGTGAATGCAAAAGCTGCCAAAAATTGGGAGGCACTCCAATGTCCCTTGGAAGAGATGCAGAGGGCCTCTTGAAAAAATGTTCTTGTTATTAGGAAGTGGGTCTCCCATAGTGTTGGCCTATGCAGTTAATGCAAGGGCTGCCAAAAATTGGGAGCTACTCCAATGTCCATTGGAAGAGACATGAAGGAGGGCCTCATAAAAAAATGTTTATTAGAAAAGAGCGGGTCTTCTATAATTGTAATGCCCATGCACTAAGTGTATGGGCTGACAAACATTTACCCCTGGTGGGTACACATGAACATCCTGTATAAAAAATTTTTTTTACGGGCATCATAAAGAACCTGTAAAAAAAATTATGCGGGTGTTGCATCACAGACCACGGTCACACTGGTGATATGGTGGTGGAGGATGAGGAGTAGGAGAAAGAAGAGAACACGAGCAAATAGCCAAAATCAGGTGTGAAAAGATGCATGGGAATACATCTCCCAAAAAAACTCGATTTGAGTTTATGTTACTCTGCTATCATTTGGTGGTGATGAGAAGTCTGGCCCAATCCAGCCCTTGTTCATTTTTATAAGAGTCAGCCTATCAGCATTTTCAGTTGACAGGCAGATGTGCATATCAGCTATAATTCCACCAGCGCCACTTAAAACCCGCTCTGATAAAATGCTAGTGGCAGGGCAGGCCAGGAACTCAAAGACGTAGAGAGCCAGTTCATTCCACGTATCCAGCTTGGATACCCAATAATTAAAAGGCACAGAGGAATCACGGAGGATGTTGGTACGGTTGGCAAGGTACTCCCTCAGCAACTTCCCAAACTTTGCACTCCTTGTGAGAGTACCCCATGCCTCAGGGCCTGTGAGATGGGAGGAAATACTCCCAGAACTTTGACAGTGTTCCCCTGCCTCTGCTGGATTGGAGTTGTGTCTCTCTCGCCTGCAATCCTTTGTTGTCCAACGAACTATGACCTCTGCCGCCAGCGTTTTCAGATGGGAATTTTTTTAATAGTTCTGCAACAAGGGCCTTCTGGTACTGCCCCATTTTTGTTGACCTGTCCGCCTTAGGAATAAGAGATATAAAGTTATCCTTGTAGCGTGGGTCTAGAAGTGTCACCAACCAGTTATGACTGTCACCCAAATTTTTGAGAACGCTAGAATCGTGGGAAAGGCAACGTAACATAAACTCAGCCATGCGTGGCAGACTGCTAACAGGCAAGACTTCTGTGTCCTCACCAAGAGGACGACTGGCCATGCTCTTCTCCTCCTCCTCCTCTCTGTCCTCAGGCCATCCACGCTGAACAGATGGTATGACAGTTGAGCAGATAGTACCATATATAGCGCATGAAACTAGCTCCTGTTCTTCCTCCTCCACCTCCTCTTCCTCATTGTCACCCAATCCACGTTGGGATGAGATGACGCTGGGCTGTGTGTAATCACCCTGTATGGTTTCTTGCTCCATCTCATCGTGCTCTGCCTGCAATGTATCCTCTTTGATTGTGAGCAGAAAGCGTTTCAGAAGACAGAGAAGCGGGATGGTGATGCTAATTATGGCGTCATCGCCGCTAACCATCTTGGTGGAGTCCTCAAAGTTTTGGAGGATGGTACATATGTCTGACATCCATGTCCACTCCTGAGGTCTTATGTGTGGAGCCTGAACTGAATACCGATGGCCTTGTTGATGCTGGCAATCAACAAATGCCCTCTTCTGCTCACAAATCCTTCTCAACATCTGCAGTGTATAGTTCCAACGTGTGGGGACATAACACACCAGTCTGTGAGCCGGAAGCTGCAAACGCTGCTGAAACACGGCAAGGGCGGCGGAAGCTGTAGGTGACTTTCTAAAATGGGCACACAGGCGGCGTACTTTAACAAGCATATCCGGCAGCTTCGGGTAGGATTTAAGAAACCACTGAACCATGAGGTTAAGCACATGGGTCAGGCATGGTATGTGTGTGAGCTTACCTCAGAGCCGCAACCAGGTTCCGGCCATTGTCACACACGACTATGCCTGGATGTAGGTTCATCTGTGTCAGCCACAGATCTGCCTGCTTTTTCACCCCTGCAATTCTGTCAGATAATACTCAGTTTCTTCCTGAAAATGATTGCAATCACAAATTCTTTGGTATTATTATCTTCATTTAATTTGCTTGCAAGGAAAAAACACAAAAGAGAATGAAGCAAAAATGAAATCATTGATCATTTCACACAAAACTCCAAAAATAGGCCAGACAAAAGTATTGGCACCCTCAGCCTAATACTTGGTTGCACAACCTTTAGCCAAAATAACTGCGAACAACCGCTTCCGGTAACCATCAATGAGTTTCTTACAATGCTCTGCTCGAATTGTAGACCATTCTTCTTTGGCAAACTGCTCCAGGTCCCTGATATTTGAAGGGTCCCTTCTCCAAACTGCCATTTTGAGATCTCTCCACAGGTGTTCTATGGGATTCAGGTCTGGACTCATTGCTGGCCACCTTAGAAGTCTCCAGTGCTTTCTCTCAAACCATTTTATAATGCTTTTGGAAGTGTGTTTTGGGTCATTGTCCTGCTGGAAGACCCATGACCTCTGAGGGAGACCCAGCTTTCTCACACTGGGCCCTACATTATGCTGAAAAATTTGTTGGTAGTCTTCAGACTTCATAATGCCATGCACACGGTGAAGCAGTCCAGTGCCAGAGGCAGCAAAGCAACCCCAAAACATCAGGGAACCTCCGCCATGTTTGACTGTAGGGACCGTGTTCTTTTCTTTGAATGCCTCTTTATTTTTCCTGTACACTCTATGTTGATGCTTTTTGCCAAAAAGCTCTACTTTTGTCTCATCTGACCAGAGAACATTCTTCCAAAACATTTTAGGCTTTCTCAGGTAAGTTTTGGCAAACTCTAGCCTGGCTTTTTTATGTCTCAGGGTAAGAAGTGGGGTCTTCCTGGGTATCCTACCATACAGTCCCTTTTCATTAAGACGCCGACGGATAGTACGGTTTGACACTGTTGTACCCTCGGACTGCAGGGCAGCTTGAACTTGTTTGGATGTTAGTCGAGGTTCTTTATCCACCATCCGCACAATCTTGCGTTGAAATCTCTCGTCAATTTTTCTTTTCTGTCCACATCTAGGAGGTTAGCCACAGTGCCATGGGCTTTAAACTTCTTGATGACACTGCCCACGGAAGATACAGGAACATTCAGGTCTTTGGAGATGGACTTGTAGCCTTGAGATTGCTAATGCTTCCTCACAATTTGGTTTCTCAAGTCCTCAGACAGTTCTTTGGTCTTCTTTCTTTTCTCCATGCTCAATGTGGTACACACAAGGACACAGGACAGAGGTTGAGTCAACTCTAATCCATGTTAACTGGCTGCAAGTGTGATTTAGTTATTGCCAACACCTGTTAGGTGCCACAGGTAAGTTACAGGTACTGTTAATTACACGAATTAGAGAATCATCACATGATTTTTCAAACAGTGCCAATACTTTTGTCCACCCCCTTTTTTAGGTTTGGTGTGGAATTATATCCAATTTGGCTTTAGGACAATTCTTTTTGTGTTTTTTCATTGAAGACAAATTAAATGAAGATAATAATATCAAAGAATTTGTGATTGCAATCATTTTCAGGAAGAAATAGTACTATATGACAGAATTGCAGGGGTGCCAGTACTTTTGGCCACCACTGTATATCATCCATCACCTCATCTTCCACTTCCGCACCCTGGTCCTCCTCCTGACTTTCTGGTAATTGTGTCTCATCTTAGTCCACCTTTTGTGACACTTTCCCACCGCCGCCTTCGTTTGACCATGGCTGCTCAAATATTTGGGCATTGCTACATGCAATCTCCTCTTGCCCTGCTTCAAGTGGACCAGGCGAGAGGCCCAAATCTATAAATGGAAAAGTGAACAGCTCTTCGGAGTGTCCAAGTGTGGGATCAGTTTTCTCTGGGCACTCGGCATGGTGGGAGGAAGGAGGTTCAGGGTGAGGAATATGCGGTCCAGACTCACGGCTTCTGAGACTTGACCATGTGGAAGGCAGGGTGGTGGTGGTAGTGGTGGTGGCTAAGTGACTGGAAGCATTATCTGCTATCCTACCAATAACATTTTCACACTGCTCTGTGTTCAATAGTGGTGTTCTGTGGTCCCCTATTAATTGGGACAGGAAGGTCAAGCGAGAAGATGTAGGTGTTTGTTGTGGCACAATTTCAGCTTGCCCACGGCTTCGGCCTCTGCATGCACCATCACCATCACATCCAGTTCCCTGTCCCTTGCCACGTGTCTTGCCCATTTTAAATGGAGGACAATATCTTCCTCGCTCACTACAAATGGCTGAATTTGGAGCGAACTTATATGTGATCCGTGTGACGGACAAACCACAGTTTTAAATAGCTGGCCTGAGGTAACTATTTTGAACAGCAAAACTCGTGTAAATAGCTTCACAGACACACTGAAACAAATGTTTAATGGAGGCCATAAATGGCAGTATTTTCTAAAAACGTACATGTGATCCACGTGGCAGAGAAAACACAATTTTAAATACCTGGCCTGTAGGTAACTATTTTAAACAGCAAACTGGTGTCAAATGCTTCACTGACACACTGAAACTAATTTTTATTGCAGGCCAGAAATGGCAGTATTTTCTGAAAACGTATATGTGATCCGTGTGATGGGGAAAACACAGTTTTGAATACCTGGCCTGTAGGTAAATATTTCGAACAGCAAACTGGTGTCAATAGCTTCACTGACACACTGAAACAAATTTTTAATGGACGTCAGAAATGGCAGTATTTTCAGCGCGATTATATGTGATCCATGTGACAGACAAACCACAGTTTTAAATAGCTGGATTTTTAGCGCTGTAACATGGAAAGGACCTGGCTGAATTCTGCAGTGCCAACAAGCACATGGTGCAGAAAAACAGTGTTCTCTTGATTGCTTTTTAATCAAGTAATGAGGATTAGGATCCAAAAAAATTTCTAGAAATATCTAACAGCAGCAGACAAAACTGGAATGGAGCCTCTTGTGCTATATGCACTGCAGTCTGCTATATACCCTGCCTTCTTGCCTATATACACTGCCTGCCTAAAATCACTGCAGATGGATTAGTCCTCAGAAGGACTGTTTGTTGAGATGGATATGTGTCTTTAATATAGTTTGGTATACCTACACTAACTAGAAACAAGCAAATCTCTCGCTAGCTCAGCAGCACCTCTCCCTACACTGTCTGATTCCGGAGTGACTGTGACGAGCATGGCGGCGCCAGGTCTGATATAGACCTGATGACGCTGTGCGGCCAGCCAATCAACCAACATGGCTGCGGCATTACAGTGAGTGGCAGACAATCCCTGCATGTTCATTGGCTCTGTAAAGAGTGCCAAACATGCAGGTAGGGGACCTGAGCTCCCGCCGAGCAACCCCCAGAAATACTCGGCGAGCGCCAAGCATCTGGAGCAGTTAGATGCTCGGGCAAGTACCGAGCAGTAGCGAGCATGCTAGCTCATCCCTAATTATAACTGATAAACGAATCCGCCTGTCAAATGAAAATGCTGACAGGATGACTCTTATAAAAATGAACAAGGGCTGGATTGGGCCAGACTACTCAACACCACCGAATGATAACAGCGTAACATAAACTCAAAACCAGTGGTTTTTTTTGGGAGGTATTCCCATGCGCCTTTTCACACCCACACTTGGGTATACGCTTCCTGATTTTGGCTATTTGCTCTTGCCCTCCTCCTACTCCTCATCCTCCAGCACCATTTCACCGGGGTGACCGTGTCTGTGATGCAACACCCACAGAATTTTTTTAAAGGGTGTTTATGATGTCCGTAAAAAAAAAATATTATACAGTATGTTCATATATACCCCCCAGGGGTAAATGTTTGTCAGTCCATACACTTAGTGCATGGGCTTTACAAGTATAGGAGACCCGCTCCTTTCTAATAGGAACATTTTTTTGTGAGGCCCTCCTCCACGTCTTTTCCAAGGTGCATTGAAGTGTTTCCCAATTATTGGCAGCCCTTGCATTCACTGCATAGGCCAACACTGTGGGAGACCCACTTCCTAATAATGGGGATATTTTTTCAAGAGGCCCTCTACGTCTCTTCCAAGGGGCATTGGAGTGCCTCACAATTTTTGGCAGCCCTTGCATTCACTGCATGGGCCAACACTATGGGAGACCCGCTTCCTAATAATGGGAACATTGTTTTCAGGAGGCCCTCTGACCTTCACGTCTCTTCCAAGGGGCATTGGAGTGCCTCCAAATTTTTGGAAACCCTTGCATTCACTGCATAGGCAAACACAATGGGAGACCCATTTCCTAATACTGGGAACATTGTTTTCAGGAGGCCCTCTGACCTCCATGTCTCTTTCAAGGGGCATTGGAGTGCCTCCAAATTTTTGGAAGCCCTTGCATTCACTGCATAGGCATACAGTATAGGAGACCCACTTCCTAATAATGGGAACATTGTTTTCAGAAGGCCCTCCTCTAAGTCTCTTCAAAGGGGTATTGTGGTGCGTCCAAATTATCAAATGGGTATTGGGGTGCGTCCAAATTTTGGGCAGACCTGCTACTTACTGCATACTCAATAACAGTATAGGAGACCCACTCTTTAGTAATGGGAACAACAAAGCATAGCCGGCTGATGGCTCTCTAAGAATAGCGAGGGCCGACTACTGGCCCTTTAAGAATAGTAAAGGCCCTATAAAAATAGGCTTTGTGACTTTCAGAGTCCCTCCTTCATAAATGAAACAAGATGTGTCTGATCATGTCTCACACACCACATGGCCAGATAAGGTTGTAAAATGTTGAAACGACATTTCCCGGTGAATAGTGTTGAGCCACCCCCGTAGTGTTCGAGTTCGGTTCGGTTCGTCGAACACCCGTGTGTTCGCCGAACTGTTCGTCGAACTGTTCGTCGAACACCTTCGAACACCGTTAAAACCAATGGCAGGCAAACAAAAACACATAGAAACACACAGAAAACACCTTCAAAGGTGTCCAAAAGCTGACAAACTGCTCAGAAGACACAACTAACACATGGAAAAGTGACAAGTACATATAGTCATGCGAAAAGAAAAGAGGTGGAGGAGTAAAAGGAGGGGGAGACACAGATATAGGCATGTCATGCCCTTCTAAAATCCAAAAAGTGAGAAGCCGAGACGGCCAGTCCGCTCCTGCCCGTGCCACCTCCGTGTCGCCGGGTTTGTGCCAGAGCCGCGGTGAACCCTGACGGCCAGCCCCCCTCTCCCAATACTGGTGCCTGTCCGCTGGTGGGTCGAGAGAGCCCCCCTGTGGTGGAGGCAGCTCTAAGCTTTTTAATTTAAATTGTCCCTCTAATTTGAATGAATACACTTTAAATCCATTTACAAGGATCTATTGGAGGGCAAGTCTCATGCCAGCAGCCGCGTAATTCCAGCTCCAGTAGCGTCCACTAAAGCTGCTGCAGTTAAAAAGCTTTTATAAGGATCGAGCTCGGCTGTCCACCGCAAGGCATCCTAGTGCCAGTCCCAGCCCCTATGCCTTGGGGTGCCTCCTGATGCTCTTCACTGAGTATCCCGTGGTCCCGAAGCATTTCCTTTGAAAAAATTAAGTGTCCAAACTACAGGTGGTGTAGCTTGCTTAACAGCCGGGATAATCCGCTGACTAGCAGACACTGCTACTAGGCACAAAGTATTTCCTGGGCTAGATGCAGTTAAAAATTTGTAAGTAGATACTCTCGTTGGATGCTGAGAAAGCATTCCATAGAGTCTCCTGGCACGCCATATATGATTCTCTTAAAAAGCTTGGGGTAGGGGTCTAGGGGACCCTTTTATAGCCAAAATCACGGCCCTGTATCACAATACGTCACCTAGGCTGAAGATAAATGGAACTGTAGCACCGAGGGCTCGGTTGCTACAGACGTATTGCACCTCACCCAGAGGTGTGATATCTCACTCTCAGATAAGGATGGAGTGTGGATCAGGACCCGACACCTGCATGCATTACACCACATTGCCGTGGGGCAGGGCGACCAATATGCCCCTGATATGGGCACGACAGTCCCTGTCCCTGGCTGGAGTGGGGGGAGGGAACACTGAGGAAGGGGAACCCTGCAGTGCAGGAGCAGGGAGGAAGCAGTTCCTGGGTGCATTGAGAAGGGAGTATAAAAGGTGGGCACCATCTTAGTTCAGTGCAGAGAAGTCTGAGCAGAAGTGGCAGGGAGCAGGGGCTCTGCATGAGCTCTGCTCCGGAGGCGGGCCTAGTAACAGAGGCCCAGGCCTGCAAGAGGGAGAAGGAAGGAAGAGAAGGAAGGAAGAGGAGCGGAGAAGGCTCCAGGAACGAGGAATGAAGGGATCCCAGGGGTGCGGACGGGCGAGTCGCCACCGCACGCCCGAATCCACCTGCGTGGAGGGGTCAGGCCAAAGGGGAAGACCGGTCCCCGAACTAGTGGAGGCAGGAAACGACCCTCAGCTAGAAACCGGAGGCTCTGACATTTTATGTGGCGCAGCCCCTTGCTCCACCCGCTAGGAAGGCACCACATAGGGTCAGGGAAACTGGCGCCAAGTTTACCAAGAGGAGGCCCGAGGCAGCCGGACAGAAGTGTTGGTAAGAAAGGCCAGACAAAGGACACACAAAGGGGGTCCTGTGAAGCGCTCCAAAGTTATCTGGGAGTTGTCTGAGCCCCTCACCTGGTGAGCACAGTACGACGTGGGCAGCCGTTACCTGCAGACGTGGTCTGGATAATAAGAACTGTGAGTAAAGGCCCTGAACTGCATCACTGACTCCGTGTCGTTACTGCTGCTGCCCTGCACCATCACCCCCATCCTCCGCATACACTGCCCTGAGGCTATACTCCTCCCGTGGGGAGTTATGCTACGCTCTGCTGCACCCACAACACCAGCCTTAGCGGTCTGCCCTGTAGCGGCGGTTCACTCTGACCGCAATCCACGGGTGGCGTAGTCGGACATTTAAACATCAAAACCACATAAATAGTTCCGCCACTGGTTTGACCGCCCTGAGCCACGGAACCGGATCGCCGCCACGAAGACTACAACCACCAGCATCCACCAAAAAGGGTCCGGCTCCGGGTGTCCCAAGGCCCAGGGGGTGCGTCAGAACATTTTCATCACCTTTCACAATCACCAATGGGACAAGGCAGGGATGTCCTCTGTCCCCTCTCTTATACATCCTAGTGACGGAGCACCTGCTCTCATCAATTCGCCATAACCCCAATATTAGGTGGATTGAGGTGGGAGGCACCGAGTACAAGTGCTCTCTATTTGCTGATGATGTCCTAGTATATATCACTCAATCACATATATCCATCCCTGCTGTTATGGCTGAAATAGATCACTTTGTTACATGGTAAAATTTTAAAATCAATGCAGCGAAGTCTGAGGCCCTCGATGTCTCCCTCCCTAAATCCATATAGGATTCCATCCAGTCCAACTTTCCCTTTGCCTGGCCCTCACAGGGTATCAAATACTTAGGAATTCCTATTCATAGAGACCTCTCCCATCTATGTTATCTTAATTTTGGGCCCTTTATTGAACAATTCCATACAGACCACGGTTGGCAAGTTAGAACTGTAAGATTCACTACGTGAACCACTGGTGTTTTGTGGAAAAGCACATGTACACCGCGTTCCAAATTATTATGCAAAAAGTGTTTAGGAGTGATAAGGGAAGAATTTGTTTGTTTGTCAGTTAAACTCATTGATGGTGATGTGTGTCAGGGCTCTTTATATCACTGTAAGCAATTGCAGACACCTGTGCTAATTAGTTTGGCAGGTGTGTCCAATGAAAGGCAAGACTACTTAAGAAGGCTCTCTCACATTATTAAGCAGCCTACATTTTCTGCCAAAATGGGAAAGAAAAAGGATGTGTCGGCTGCTGAGAAGCAACAAATTGTGGAGTGTTTAGGTCAAGGCATGACTACAATCAACATTGTGCGATGATCAGGATGAAGTGTCTTGGCAATCAAGAAGTATGTAGCTGATTCACAGTACACACGTGTGCGTGCTGATAAGGGCAAATTGAGGACTCTTTCCTACAGGCAATTACGTCAGGTTGAAAGAGCAGCGGCAAAAAAGCCTTGTCATAGCAGCAGACAAGTTTTTGAAGCTGCTTGTGCCTCCAACGTCCCCCGAACAACAAGATGCAGGGTCCTTCAGAGGTTTGCAGCTGTGCATACGCCATCCTGTCGACCTCCTCTATCCACTTCACACAAGCAGAAACGGCTCCAGTGGGCCAAACATTACATGAAGACTGATTTCAAAACTGTTTTGTTCACGGATGAGTGCCGTGCAGCGCTCGATGGTCCAGATGGATGGAGTGGAGGATGGCTGGTTGATGGACACCCCACGCAAACACGGCTACAGCGCCAACAAGGAGGAGGTGGAGTAATGTTTTGGGCTGGAATCATGGGGAGAGAGATTGTCGGCCCCTTTAGGATCCCTGAAGGCGCTAAAGATGAACTCCATAATGTATGTGGATTTTCTCAAACAGCACTTCCTGCCATGGTTCAAGAAGAAGAATCGTGTATTTCACAGCAAGATCATTTTTCTGCATGATAATGCACCATCTCATGCTGCACATAAAACATCTGCATCTCTGGCTGATATGGGCATAAAAGGGGACAAACTTATGGTGTGACCCCCATGCTCCCCTGACCTCTACCCCATTCAGAACCTTTGGAGCATCATTAAAAGGAGTGTCTATGATGGCGGGAGGCAGTTCACATCTAAGCAACAGCTCTGGGAGGGTATTCTGTCCTCATGCAAAACAATTGAAGCAGAAACCATCCAAAACCTGACAAATTCAATGGACGAGAGAGTTCAGAAGCTCCTTTCGAACAAGGGGTCCTATGTGAAAATGTAACATCACCTAGAATAAAGTTTTGAGTTGAAAACTGTTTGATTTCAGTTTCTAACAACCTGCTAATGCTTATAATTTCAAAAATGACCATTTTTTTGGTCTTTATTAAAATGAAAAGGTTGATCGAAAAGTTTGGGGGATCTAAGAGTGTGGCAACCCAGTAGTCATGATTACTTCGAATTCTGACAATATGAGGGTCATGCTGCAGGTAGTGCAGCAAGAAGGCACTTATGTGTCTTGCGCATCTCGGAGCCCCAAAATTATTTTCCGGGCTAGATGCAGCTAAAAATTATTTTAATTTTAAATCTGGTGAAGCTTATTATAGATGGCCTAATAGGATCAGTGCTGCACACTGCTACAAAGCCCAAATTATTTTCCAGTCAAGATACAGATAAACATGATTAGTAATTTGAAAGCTTAAAAAGGTTGGTAGGGTGATTTTAACCAATCATCAAGCTTTTACTCTCCCCAGGATGACACAGGGGTAGAAAAGTCGTTTCGGATCCATGATTTGTTCATCTTTATGAACGTGAGTCTGTCTACATTATCAGTGGAGAGCCGCGTGCGCTTATCTGTCAGCACACCACCAGCAGCGCTGAACACACGTTCAGACAGAACGCTGGCTGCGGGGCATGACAAGATCTCCAAGGCGTAAGTGGCTAGCTCCGGCCATTTATCCAGATTGGAAGCCCAAAAAGAGCAAGGGTCCAGTGACACAGTCGTGGCTTCAATGTTTACTTGGAAATACTCCTGTACCATCGTCTCTAGGCGTTGACTATGTGTCAGACTTCTTGTCTCCTGTGGCCTTGCAAAGGATGGGCTAAAAAAGTGGTGAAATGATTCCGCAAAATTGATGTTACCAGCAGATACTGTGGTTCTGTTACGGTTTGAGTGCTGAACACTTGACGGTCCCACGGTTGGCAAGTTGGAACTGTGAGATTCACTACGTGCACCACTGTTATTTTGTGGAAAAGCACATGTAAGATTCTGCAACAGTCTCTGCTGATACTCCTGCATGCGTGCATCCCTTTCTATGGCAGGAATAATTTCTGCAAATTTACTTTTGTACCGGGGATCTAACAGTGTGGCAACCCAGTAGTCAGGATTATTTCTAATTCTCACAATTCGAGGGTCATGTTGCAGGTAGTGCAGCAAGAAGGCACTCATGTGTGTTGCGCATCCAGGAGCACCAAGTCCCTGTTGTGTTGGTGGCGAGGTAACAATCATGCTTCCTTCATCTGTCCTCTCCCCCCAACCTCGCACAACAGAAATGTGATCAAGGTCTCCCTCATCTGATGAGTCTTCCATCAGTTCGTCCTCCACTTCTTCCTGGGCTCCTGCACCTTCCTCACTAGTTTGGCTGCTACCATGCGCCCTGGTAAAATCATCTCCCCCACCCTCACATGCCTGCCGCCTTGGTGCTGCCGACCGTCTGGACCTTGCAGATGTTAGCCCTTCCGCATACAACTCCTCCTCCTCTACTTCCTCCACCTCCTCTTGTGCCACCACCTGACTCCGAATTCTGTTTAACATGTGCTCCAGCATGTAAATCACCGGAATAGTCATGCTGATAATGGCATCGTCAGCACTAAACATCTTCGTCGCCATTTCAAAACTGTGCAGAAGGGTGCATAGGTCCCTGATCTGAGACCACTCCTCCAGCGTGATTTGCCCCACCTCTGAATCTCGTTGGCCCAGGCTATACGTCAGAACGTATTGCACCAGGGCTTGTCGGTGCTGCCACAGTCGCTGCAACATGTGCAGAGTTGAATTCCACCGGGTAGGCACATCGCATTTTAGCCGGTGAAGTGGCAGGCCCAACGACTTCTGTAGAGATGTAAGTCGCTGAGCTGCGGGATGCGAACGGCGGAAGTGAGCACACAGCGATCGTGCCCTCTGCAGAAGGCCATCTAGTCTGGGATAGTGGGCTAAAAATTGCTGGACAACCAGGTTCAACACGTGAGCCATACAAGGCACGTGTGTGACATTGCCCCGGCGAAGGGCCGCACCCAGGTTTGCAGCATTGTCGCACACGGCCTTCCCTGGTTTCAGGTCCAGTGGAGACAACCATTCATGAAATTGGTTCTCCAGAGCTGACCACAACTCCTCAGCTGTGTGACTCACATTTCCCAGACATTTCAATGTAAAAACCGCCTGATGACGTTGAGCCCTACTGACAGCATAGTAAGGAGGTGTGCAGGATCCCTTCTGCGCAGTTAGAAAGCTTGTGGCATGACCAGACAGGCTTTGGGTGCAGGTGGAAGACCGAGAGGAGGTTGAGGAGGCAGAAGCAGTGGAGGAACTTTGACATAAAGAGGATTGACGCACAACTCGTGGGGACGGCAAGACTTGGACAGCAGCCCCTTGTCCTGCTGTCACCATAGTTACCCAGTGCCCAGTCAGCGACATGTAACGCCCCTGTCCATGCCTACTCGTCCAAGTGTCTGTGGTGAAATGCACCCTGTCACACACAGAGTTTCTCAAAGAAGTGGTGATGTTGTGTGCGACATGCTGGTGGAGCGCAGGCACACCTTTCTTTGAGAAGTAGTGCCGACTGGGCATCTGGTACTGGGGCACTGCGACGGACATAAGGTCTCGAAAATCCTCTGTGTCCACCAGGCGGAAAAGCAGCATTTCTGTAGCCAAGAGCTTGCAGATGGTGAAATTCAACCTCTTAGCTTACTCATGGCTAGGAGGAAATGGTCTTTTACTTGTCCACATCTGAGGGACCGAGGGCTGGCTATTGTGCTTAGACGGGGTTGATAAGGGTGTCCCCGGCAAACTGCCGGTCTGTGAGGAAGATGCAGGCGGACATGTTAGGTTGCCTTGATCCAAAGGTGGTGCTATCGATGTCGGACAGCGCTCAAGACCAGCTGGTGTTACCACCTCCAAAGAAAATGATGACCTGCCAATCACGCTGGCTGTTGCGGGTAAAGAGGTGGCAGGTCTGCGCCCCAAAACAGGTGTGACTGCTGTCCCCCCAGTCACAGAGGATGAAGAGGCCGCGGATGCACAAGATATGGCAGACGATGGTTGGCCCGGCCGGCTAGGCCGCATTGTAGCACACTGAGCTTCCCACTGCAACTTATGCTTCATGTCCATGTGCCGGTTCATGCATGAAGTACTCAAACTATGTATTTTTTGGCCTCTACTTAGCTTTTGCTGACAAATGTTACAGATAACACGAGTTGAGTCATCTTTATCGATCTGAAAAAATGCCCAGGCTATGCAAGGCTTAGCACCCATGCGACCTGAAGAGCCACCACGACTTGTGGTGAGAGGCAGAGTTGTGTTTGAGGATGCAGTTGTTGACGTGCTTCCAGTACTACGTCTCTGTCCAGGAAGGCGCAACCTGACCTCGTCGTCACTAGCATCTTTCTCCACCTCCTCTGCTGACCTCATCTCTTGGCTGACTGTGGGTTGACAGTAAGTGGGATCTCCGACCTCATCATCATCACCCTGTGCGTTATCACACCCGTCGTCCTCAGAGCCAACCTGTTCCTGCCCTGACAAAAAACTAAAGTTGTCGCTCCAATCAGGTATTTGAGTCTTATCATCGTCTTCCTCATTGTCTCCACCAACAGGAGTTACAGTTTGGGAATGAGGGTCTACATTATGGTCAGAACCTTCTGCGTCTGGTCCTGGATCCGACTCATAAAGATTCTGAGCATCAGTGCAGATCATTTCCTCGTCTGGATTCACAGAAGCGCTGGAGTCGACCTCTGATTCCCAGGCTATAGTATGAGTAAACAGCTCTGCAGACTCAACCATCTGTTCTACCTCATACTCAGACGGGCAGCTGGAGATTTGGGAGCTGTGAGGAAGCAAGTGCGATTTGGGTGACACCTTTGAGGACTGGAGTATTTGTGATGTTGAAGTTGATGTGGAGGAGAGCCCACTTAAAGGAGCACTTGATATCCGTTGAAGCACCTGCTGTTTTTGTGCCTCATCTGGAATTTGTAGCGATTGGCGTGGCCGTAAGAAAGGGATCTTATCACATTGTCCGCTAAAAGAAGTAGACATTTTAGTTTGGCTGGAAGATGGTCTTTCTTCTGCACCTACCCCACGGACACAACCTTTTTTCCCCTTCCCAACACGCCTATTCCCCTTTCCACCAGCAGCAGGCCTTTTTCCACTCATTTTGGTGGTTAACTAATTCACAACTCTGGAGTTGTTTGCACAAAAAACCAATGGATGGTAACCGAGCAGAGCTGAGTGGCCAAACTGTGGTATTAGGCCAAAACTATCGGCTGGGTTAGATGCAGAAAAAAATTATTTTTAATTTGCAACCTGATGGAGGTCAGTATAGATGGACCAATAGACCAAGTCCCACACACCGCTAGAAGCCCAAATATTTTTTCAGAGCTAGATGCAGAAATTTTTTTTATTCAATTTGCAACCTGATGGAGGTCAGTATAGATGGACTAATAGACCAAGTCCCACACACTGCTAGAAGCCCAAATATTTTTTCAGAGCTAGATGCAGAAAAAAATTATTTTTAATTTGCAACCTGATGGAGGTCAGTATAGATGGACTAATAGACCAAGTCCCACACACTGCTAGAAGCCCAAATATTTTTTCAGAGCTAGATGCAGAAAAAAATTATATTCAATTTGCAACCTGCTGGAGGTCAGTATAGAAGGACTAATAGAACAAGTCCCACACACTGCTAGAAGCCCAAATATTTTTTTAGAGCTAAATGAAGAAAAAAATTATTTTTAATTTGCAACCTGATGGAGGTCAGTATAGATGGACTAATAGACCAAGTCCCACACACTGCTAGAAGCCCAAATATTTTTTCAGAGCTAGATGCAGAAAAAAATTATTTTTAATTTGCAACCTGATGGAGGTCAGTATAGATGGACTAATAGACCAAGTCCCACACACCGCTAGAAGCCCAAATATTTTTTCAGAGCTAGATGCAGAAAATTTTTTTATTCAATTTGCAACCTGATGGAGGTCAGTATAGATGGACTAATAGACCAAGTCCCACACACTGCTAGAAGCCCAAATATTTTTTCAGAGCTAGATGCAGAAAAAAATTATTTTTAATTTGCAACCTGATGGAGGTCAGTATAAATGGACTAATAGACCAAGTCCCACACACTGCTAGAAGCCCAAATATTTTTTCAGAGCTAGATGCAGAAAAAAATTATTTTTAATTTGCAACCTGATGGAGGTCAGTATAGATGGACTAATAGACCAAGTCCCACACACCGCTAGAAGCCCAAATATTTTTTCAGAGCTAGATGCAGAAAAAAATTATATTCAATTTGCAACCTGCTGGAGGTCAGTATAGAAGGACTAATAGAACAAGTCCCACACACTGCTAGAAGCCCAAATATTTTTTCAGAGCTAAATGAAGAAAAAAATTATTTTTAATTTGCAACCTGATGGAGGTCAGTATAGATGGACTAATAGACCAAGTCCCACACACTGCTAGAAGCCCAAATATTTTTTCAGAGCTAGATGCAGAAAAAAATTATTTTTAATTTGCAACCTGATGGAGGTCAGTATAGATGGACTAATAGACCAAGTCCCACACACCGCTAGAAGCCCAAATATTTTTTCAGAGCTAGATGCAGAAATTTTTTTTATTCAATTTGCAACCTGATGGAGGTCAGTATAGATGGACTAATAGACCAAGTCCCACACACTGCTAGAAGCCCAAATATTTTTTCAGAGCTAGATGCAGAAAAAAATTATTTTTAATTTGCAACCTGATGGAGGTCAGTATAGATGGACTAATAGACCAAGTCCCACACACTGCTAGAAGCCCAAATATTTTTTCAGAGCTAGATGCAGAAAAAAATTATTTTTAATTTGCAACCTGATGGAGGTCAGTATAGATTGACTAATAGAACAAGTCCCACACGCTGCTAAAAGCCCAAATATTTTTTCAGAGATAAATGAAGAAAAAAATTATTTTTAATTTGCAACCTGATGGAGGTCAGTATAGATGGACTAATAGACCAAGTCCCACACACTGCTAGAAGCCCAAATATTTTTTCAGAGCTAGATGCAGAAAAAAATTATTTTTAATTTGCAACCTGATGGAGGTCAGTATAGATGGACTAATAGACCAAGTCCCACACACCGCTAGAAGCCCAAATATTTTTTCAGAGCTAGATGCAGAAAAAAATTATATTCAATTTGCAACCTGCTGGAGGTCAGTATAGAAGGACTAATAGAACAAGTCCCACACACTGCTAGAAGCCCAAATATTTTTTCAGAGCTAAATGAAGAAAAAAATTATTTTTAATTTGCAACCTGATGGAGGTCAGTATAGATGGACTAATAGACCAAGTCCCACACACTGCTAGAAGCCCAAATATTTTTTCAGAGCTAGATGCAGAAAAAAATTATTTTTAATTTGCAACCTGATGGAGGTCAGTATAGATGGACTAATAGACCAAGTCCCACACACCGCTAGAAGCCCAAATATTTTTTCAGAGCTAGATGCAGAAATTTTTTTTATTCAATTTGCAACCTGATGGAGGTCAGTATAGATGGACTAATAGACCAAGTCCCACACACTGCTAGAAGCCCAAATATTTTTTCAGAGCTAGATGCAGAAAAAAATTATTTTTAATTTGCAACCTGATGGAGGTCAGTATAGATGGACTAATAGACCAAGTCCCACACACTGCTAGAAGCCCAAATATTTTTTCAGAGCTAGATGCAGAAAAAAATTATTTTTAATTTGCAACCTGATGGAGGTCAGTATAGATGGACTAATAGAACAAGTCCCACACGCTGCTAAAAGCCCAAATATTTTTTCAGAGATAAATGAAGAAAAAAATTATTTTTAATTTGCAACCTGATGGAGGTCAGTATAGATGGACTAATAGACCAAGTCCCACACACTGATAGAAGCCCAAATATTTTTTCAGAGCTAGATGCAGAAAAAAATTATTTTTAATTTGCAACCTGATGGAGGTCAGTATAGATGGACTAATAGACCAAGTCCCACACACCGCTAGAAGCCCAAATATTTTTTCAGAGCTAGATGCAGAAAAAAATTATATTCAATTTGCAACCTGCTGGAGGTCAGTATAGAAGGACTAATAGAACAAGTCCCACACACTGCTAGAAGCCCAAATATTTTTTCAGAGCTAAATGAAGAAAAAAATTATTTTTAATTTGCAACCTGATGGAGGTCAGTATAGATGGACTAATAGACCAAGTCCCACACACTGCTAGAAGCCCAAATATTTTTTCAGAGCTAGATGCAGAAAAAAATTATTTTTAATTTGCAACCTGATGGAGGTCAGTATAGATGGACTAATAGACCAAGTCCCACACACCGCTAGAAGCCCAAATATTTTTTCAGAGCTAGATGCAGAAATTTTTTTTATTCAATTTGCAACCTGATGGAGGTCAGTATAGATGGACTAATAGACCAAGTCCCACACACTGCTAGAAGCCCAAATATTTTTTCAGAGCTAGATGCAGAAAAAAATTATTTTTAATTTGCAACCTGATGGAGGTCAGTATAGATGGACTAATAGACCAAGTCCCACACACTGCTAGAAGCCCAAATATTTTTTCAGAGCTAGATGCAGAAAAAAATTATTTTTAATTTGCAACCTGATGGAGGTCAGTATAGATGGACTAATAGAACAAGTCCCACACGCTGCTAAAAGCCCAAATATTTTTTCAGAGATAAATGAAGAAAAAAATTATTTTTAATTTGCAACCTGATGGAGGTCAGTATAGATGGACTAATAGACCAAGTCCCACACACTGCTAGAAGCCCAAATATTTTTTCAGAGCTAGATGCAGAAAAAAATTATTTTTAATTTGCAACCTGATGGAGGTCAGTATAGATGGACTAATAGACCAAGTCCCACACACCGCTAGAAGCCCAAATATTTTTTCAGAGCTAGATGCAGAAAAAAATTATATTCAATTTGCAACCTGCTGGAGGTCAGTATAGAAGGACTAATAGAACAAGTCCCACACACTGCTAGAAGCCCAAATATTTTTTCAGAGCTAAATGAAGAAAAAAATTATTTTTAATTTGCAACCTGATGGAGGTCAGTATAGATGGACTAATAGACCAAGTCCCACACACTGCTAGAAGCCCAAATATTTTTTCAGAGCTAGATGCAGAAAAAAATTATATTCAGTTTGCAACCTGATGGAGGTCAGTATAGATGGACTAATAGAATGATGCTATGCCCAAAAGATTTTACTTCACTAGGTGCAGTAAAAAAATTGGTATTCTATACACAGGTGGTATATCTTGCAACACAGATAGGCTACTCCACTGACTAACACACTCTGCAATAGGCCAAAAAGGATTAGCTTTGCTAGATTCAGCCAAATGCTGTGAAAAAAACTTGCACAGCACTGGCACAGACCTGCCTGGCAAAAACTGATAGGAACTGATGTAACCTAGTCCTGAAAAGGACTCCAATTACAATTAGTCTTTACTCCCACAATCTATCTATTTAAGAGCACAGACCTGCTTGATAAAAGTCGTAGGAAATGCTGTAACCTAGTCCTTAAAAGGACTGCAATCACAACTATTCCCTACTCCCAAGCTATCTGTATATTTGTGCGAAAATTGGCTTGAAATTAACAAGGTATAGCGCACACAGCAACAGCGGTGCCGTCTAACACGCAGCTGCAGCAGTGAGAAAATGGTGGCGACGGGGAAAATGGCTTGGTCTTATAGGGCAAGGACATGTGACATACACTGCCAATCACACATGCCCTTGCTTGTGTGAAAAAAAGCACTTCGCTCCGTGTGTGCGCTGCTGATAGGCTGACAGATTGCACCTCCCCACTGCAAATGCGGGAAAGAGAAAAAAAAATGGAGATCTTCATTGTTCCTGCAGAGATCCATCCCCTGCCCCTCCCCCCGCCCCGCTGTACACTCAAACTGCGTATTAACATTAATTTTCATCATTACTGAGAAAAAATCCAGTTATGATTTTGGTGCACGAACAGTTATCGAACATAACCTCGAACAGCCGAATTTGTCTCAAATTGTTCGTGTTCGCCGACCGGCTCGAACACCGCCCAAAACAGCTCGAATTTGAGATTGGCGAACAGTTCGAGTAGAACAACGCTCATCTCTACCGGTGAATGCATTTGTCACGTTTGAAAGCAATGCAAAAGTGCAAAAACACATCAAAAATGCTACGTGTAAACATAGCCCTAGGTGTGGAGGAGTATTTTTGTTTTTTGGTTATTTATTTTCCCTTATATACAAGTCATTACCCTGGAAAGGATGTTCCTTAACATATTTCCCAGGAAAATTCATTTTGGTTTGGTTTTTGTATGTTTTATTGTGAGTCCGTAAAAGTGGCATAATACTTCTGAAAATGTTGTTGACAGCAGTGCCCTAGGAGTTAGAAATGCTTCCTGGGGTCTTCCCCATGCTGTTCCCATGTCATTTGAGCACTGTTCCCATCGATTTGGGCAATTCTTAGGCTCTCGGCAGACCACCGGGGGGAGCTGCCTGAAAAATGCTCGAGTTTCCCATAAACTTACATTGGGCTCGCTACTCGGGTCGAGCACCCGAGCATTCCAATTTGCTCGACCCAAGCATCGAGCACCCGAGCATCACTAGTAGAGTGGCAATTCATGCCACGTTTCCAGCTTGGATATTCAAAAATTGTAAATCACAGAGGAATCACGTTGGATGCTGGTACAGTAAGCAAGGTACTCCTTCAGCATCTTCCAAAACTTTTCCCTCCTTGTCATAGTACCCCACGCATCAGGGCCTTGGCGCTGGGACGGTCTGAGAAAACTGTCCCAGACCTTTGATAGTGTTCTGATGCATCTGGTGTGTGTCTCCGTCGTGTCTACTCCTTGGTTGTCGAAAGAACTATAACCTCTGCTGCCAGCTTTGTCAGATGGGAATTTTTTAAATAAATCTTTAACTAGGGCCATCTGGTACTGCAACATTTTTGTAGACCTCTACGCCACGGGAAGGAGAGATGAAAGATTTGCCTTGTAGCACGGGTCTAGAAGGGTGACCAACCAATAATTAGTGTTGGCCAAATTGCATATAACGCAAGGGTCATGGAAAGGCAGTGGAACATAAACTCAGCCATGCCAGACTGCCAACAGCCAAGACTTCCCTGTCTCCATTAAGAGGACGACTGTCTATCTCCTCCTCCTCATCCTCCTCCTCATCCTTCCTCTCCTCCTCCTCTTCAGGCCATCCACGCTGAACAGTTTGGATGAAGGTGGTGTGGATAGTACCGTCTGTAGCACAGGCAACAAGCTCCTCTTCCTCCTCATCCTGGTAATTATCACTCAATAAGCGATGAGAAGATGAGATGAGGCTGGGCTGTATAGCATCACCATGTATAGTTTCTTGCTCCATTTCAACTTTCTCCACCTGCAAAGCCTCCTCTTTAATTGTGAGCAGTGAGTGTTTCAGTAGACAGACAAGCGGGATGGTTACGCTGATTATGGCGTCATCGCCACTCACCATCTTGGTCAAGTCCTCAAAGTTTTGGAGAATGGCACAGATATCAAACATTCATGCCCAGTCATCAGCTCTTATGTGCGGAGACTGCCCGGAATACCGACAGGCATGTTAAAGTATTCAATTACTGCTCTCTGATGCTCACAAAGCCTTGCCAAGATATGAGTTCCAACATGTGGTGACATTGCACTCCAGTTGGTGAGCTGGAAGTTGCAATTGCTGCTGAATCACTGCCAGGATGGCAGAAGCTGTAGGTGACTTGCGGAAATGGGCACACATGCGGCGTACTTTCACATGCTGCTTGGGAAGATCTCAGTAGGTTTTGAAAAACCGCTGAACCACTAAATTCAGCATGTGGGCCAGGCATAGTACGTGTGTGAGGTTTGTAAGCTTTAGAGCAGCTACCAGGTTATGGCCATTGTCACACACGACCATGCCTGACTGGAGGTTCAGGGGCAAGAGCCACAGATCAGCCTCTTCTGTTAGACCATTCAACAATTCTGCGGCGGTATGCGGTTTGTCCTCTAAGCAGATTAGCTTCAGCAGAGCTTGTTGCCGATTGGCCGAGGCAGTGCTGCAGTGCTTCCAGATTGCAACTGATGTTGACGATTCGGAAATGGAGGCTGAAGATAAGGAGGAGTTGCAGGAACTGCTGTAGAAGGTGGGGGCAACCGTGATTGAACCAGGGCCTGCAATCCTCGGCGTCAGTAGCATGTATTCTGTCCCATGGTCTGACTGGGTCCTGGCTTCCACAATATTCAGCCAGTGTGCCGTCTGGGAAATGTAGCATCCCTGGCCACAAGCACTTGTCCATAAATTCATGGTTAAATGGCCCTTCTCAGTAACAGTGTTAATAAAGGCATATGTGATATTATGGGAAAGTGCGTCTGTAAGGCGGGGATGGCACACCTGGAGAAACAGTGGCTGCTGGGGACTGAGTACCGAGGGACGGACACCGCCATGAGGTTACAGAAAGCTTCCATCTCCTCAAGCTTAAACGGAAACATTTCCAGTTCAAGCAGTCTGGAAATGTGGCTGTTTAGTATCGTGGTCTGTGGATTGGTGGCTGCGTATTTAGGTTTGTGTTCCAAGGACTAGGGTAGGGACAACTGAATGCTGCACTGGTACAAGGACGTGGACGTGGTTGCTTATGGTGGTGGTTGCAAGTGTGCAACCACAGATGCCGGGTGGGAGGCATCTTCGCCTACATAATGGAGAGCAGATTGGTGTGCACGTAGAACAGGGGAAGACGCAGTGGTATCAACTGCAGACACGGTTTCTGGATCCTGGCGTTTGACCCAACTAGTCGGGTGTTTTGCTGTCATGTGCCTGGTGGTGGTCAGGCTGGTATTTTTGCTGCCCCTGCTGATGCTGGCATGGCATATGCAGCTCTCACTGCTGAACATACAGCCAAGCATGGTCGTGTGTGACAATGGCTGGAACCTGGTGGTGGAGAAATGACAGCCGGAGTAGATACGGTTTCCCTGTATGCCAGTCCTTTCATCTGACTTAAAGACTATGGCTGTAGTGAAATACAACTCTCTCCGAGAAGCAGCCCTGGCTAAGAAAAGTCTGTGTGAAGGTTCCCGAACACTCTATGGCTGCTTTTTTTACTGTGGATTGGACATGCTTTTGCACGTTATTTCTCAAAACGCATTGCAGATTAGGCCATTGCCCAACTCTCGTTATGAAATTCAAAGCGCAAAGAAAAATCTTTGTGTGTCGAAGCACCACCGAGAAGTATGAGCTGATGTTGGACGGGCTGCCACTGCTTATGCAACAAGCTGCATTAGAGGACTTCTTGGGAGAAATGATATCCAGAGTAGATAAGGCTTCCCTCTATGCCAGTTCTTTCACCGAGCTAAAGAATATGGCTGTGGTGAAATACAACTCTCACCGAGAAGCAGTGACAGACGGAAGAACATTGGGCCCACCAGAGGATTTGATTCCATTGGGCCCACCTTTCTCCCCCGCTCAATAGCCCTATAGCAGCGACAAGGTTTGCGCCATACAGCGATGCAAGGCTGTAGTGCTAACCACTGAGCCACTGTGCTGCCCTCTCTGTTCTACCTCTAATATCTAACATACTGGAATAACTCACCTACTGCCACTCAGTATCTTCAGCTCCTTTGATAGAAACTAATGTATTTGGGCAGTCACTCAGTCTACCAAATAAAATTCCTCTGAAGGAAATTGTGGATGGCTTCTGGTACTAGGGGCACTGCTAATACAATTGTGGCATGCCATAATTCACTGGAAATATTCCAGGCTGGTTGGAGCCAAGCTGATTCCCACAGAAAATTAGCAGCAGCAAGCTAAGGGGATGGTGAACTCTATCATCATGAATGATTTGCTCGTTGACTAGGAGACCAACTACTGTGGCTGTCTACCTTTTGAACATTGTGGGCCCGCAATCCTATGTGTTGGGAAGACGTGTTCCGTCCCAGGGTCTGATTGGGTCCCAGCTTCCACAATATTAACCCAGTGATGCGTCAGTAAGATGTACCGTCCCTGGCCACATTCACTTGTTCATGTGTTTGTTTGCAAGCCGGGGAGATTTTTGAATGGGAAGTTTACTGCCATGAGAACTGTTTAGATATTTCTCTTGCTACTGTCTCTACGGAAATATTACCTGCTTTTCTGTCTGGTTTTGAGGATGTTTTTTCTGAGAGGGGGTGTCAGGATTTGCCTCCTCATCGAGCATATGACTGTCCTATTAACCTGACCCCCGGAGCTAAACTACCAAAGTCCTGACTGTATAATCTTTCTGGCCCTGAGAAACAAGCCATGAAGGATTTCATTGCGGAAAGTCTGGAGAAGGGACATATCAGACCCTCATGTTCGCCCGTGGCGGCAGGGTTCTTCTTTGTGAAGAACAAAGATGACGGTCTACGTCCCTGTTTAGATTTCCAGGAATTAAATCAAATTACCATCCGTGATCCATACCCTCTTCCTCTGATTCCTGATTTGTTCAGCCAGGTTACAGGAGCTAAGATATTCTCCAAGTTGGATTTAAGGGGAACCTACAATCTGGTTAGAATCAGAGAAGGGGACGAATAGAAAACAGTGTTCAATACCCCTGAAGGGTATTTAGAGAGTCTGGTTATGCCTTTCGGTTTGACCAATGCACCTGCGGTATTCCAGCATTTCATGAATGATATTTTCCATCATTTGGTGGGGAGGGTTGTGGTGGTCTATCTGGACGATATTTTGTTTTACTCACCTGATTTTGAGACACATCGGGGGCATGTTAAGCAGGTGCTCCAGATATTAAGGGATAACAAACTTTATGCCAAACTGGAAAAATGTGTTTTTGCTGTTCAGGAAGTGCAGTTTTTGGGGTACTTGTTGCACATCTTCAGGTTTTCTGATGGATATGGAGAAGATCTGTGCAGTCCTTGATTGGGACTGTCCCGAGAACCAAAAGGCTCTACAATGTTTTCTGGGCTTTACTAATTTTTACCGGAAATTCATCCAAAATTACTCTGTAATTGTGAAACCCCTTACTGCCATGACTAAGAAGGGGTCAGATTTTTCCAAATGGTTGGATGCCTCCCTCCAGGCTTTTTCTTCCTTAAAGAATCATTTTGCCACTGCAAATATACTCAGTCATCCTGATGTTTCCCAAACCTTTATTGTGGAGGTCGATGCGTCGGATGTCGGGGATGGGGCTGTGTTGTCTCAGGGTCAGTCCCCTGGTAAATGGCGTCCATGTGCCTTCTTTTCTAAAAAAAATTGTCTTCGGCTGAGAGAAATTATGACGTGGGTAATAGGGAACTTTTGGCGATCAAATTGGCATTCGAAGAATCACGACATTGGTTGGAGGGTGCTGTCCATCCTATTACTGTTATTACTGACCATAAGAACCTGTCATATTTCTAGCCAGCTAAAAGTCTCAACCTTAGGCAAGTCAGATGGTCCCTGTTTTTTACTAGGTTCAATTTTGTTGTCACTTTTCTTCCAGGGGTCAAAAATGTCAAGGCTGATGCTTTATCATGGAGCTTCCCTGGTGGTGGTAACTATGAGAACTGTGCCCCGATATTACAGGAAGGGGCAGTCATTTTGGCACTGTATCCTGAACTGGAGGGTGAGGTGTTGGAGGCTCAGGGAGATGCCCCTGCCTCCTGTCCTTCGGGAAGGTTATTTATACCATCTAATCTGTGCCGCAAAGTCATAACTCTGTGCTTGCTTGTCATCCAGGTGGTAAGGCAACCACGGATCTCCTCTCCCATCATTTTTAATGGCCAGGGTTGCATCGGGATGTGATTGAACACATATCTGCTTGTAGTATTTGCGCGCGTTCTAAGGTTTCGCATACCCGTCCGTCTGGTACTCTTCTTCCGCTACCTATCCCTAGTAGGCCATGGACACACTTGTCCATGGATTTTATTACTGACCTGCCGGTTTCTGCAGACAAAACGGTGGTTTTAGTGGTTGTAGATAGGTTCAGTAAAATGGTTCACTTAGTCCCATTATCTGCACTTCCAAATGCCAAGACACTTGCTCAGGTGTTAATAAATAAGTTCATGAAGCTTCACGGGGTTCCCTCTGATGTGGTGTCAGAGGAGGAGGACCCAGTTTATTTCCAATTTCTGGAAGGCATTCTGTTCTCGACTGGAGGTGTAGCTGTCCTTTTCCTCTGCCTTCCACCCTCAGCCGAATAGACAGACTGAGCATGTCAATCAGAATTTGGAGACCTACCTCAGGTGTTTCCTCTCTAAAAATCAGGAGGATTGGGCATCCTACTTACCGCTGGCAGAATTTGCTATTAATAATCATCGTCAAGAATCCACTGGCAGGTCACTATTCTTCGGTGCATTCCGTTATCACCCACAGTTTTGTACCTTTAGTGGGGGAGGAGCTTCGGGAGTTCCTGAGGAGGAATGGTTTGCTCAGTTGCTCTCCTCTGTATAGCAGGGTGTTCTGAGTAATTTAAAGATCATGGGAGAGAGGTATAAACGTATGGCTGACAGAAAACGCTTGCCACGTCAGGACCTGAATGTGAATGACTTTGTGTGGTTGTCTACCAGGAATATAAGATTGAAAGGTCCTTCTTGTATGCTGGGACCTAGGTTTATTGGTCCCTATAAAATAACCACCGTCATTACCCAGCAGCATTTCGTCTTGAACTTCCTCGAGCCCTTAAGATCCACAAGGTGTTCCACAGGTCCTTACTCAAGAAGTATGTGGAACCTCTTGAGCCCTCACCTCTACCATGGCCCCTGGTAGTAATCAGGAGTTCCAGATTTTGAGGATTGTAGATTCTCGTCTCCAACATCGTTTTCTACAATACTTGGTGCACTGGAAGGGTTATGGACCGGGGGAGAGGATGTGGGTTTCAACATCAGAGGTGAACGCTCCCAGGTTGGTTCATTCAATCCACACCTGTTATCCTGAGAAACCTGGTCCTCAGTGTCCGAAGGCCACTCATAGAAGGGGGGGTACTGTCACAGGTTTGTCAGAAGTGATAGACAGTCGCCCTGCATTTGGTTGCAGGAGATCTCTTCATTACAGACACTTTCTTAGAGGCTGTTTCTCTAGGACCCAACGGCTACCTTCCTCTGGCTAATTAACACCCTGGCCTGGGTGTATAAATACCTGCTGTCTGCTAGAGGGAGATGCCAGCGATACTCATATTACCCCCTTGTGAAAGCTTGGAGCAAGTGCATTACTTCTTTCTCTCTGGAGCTATGAGGACGGGTGTTCATCTCTCTGAAGTCGACTAAAGCTTAGCTATTTTCCCTTATTTGTTTCCCTTTGTTGTCTTTAACTGTCAGTGGTGATCGACTAGCCAGGGCATAAGGCCAGGAAAAGACATGGCGAGGTTCGCGTGTGGCGATTGGTGAAGAACCAATATAGGGACGTTAGTGGAGACAGGGTGAAATTAGATCAGCCTAGGAGGTCTCCACTCCCCCCTTTCCCTAGTGTTTGGGCTCCCTTTCCCTCTTCCCTTTGTGTTGCACTAAGTCTTTCCCACACCTTGTGTGACAGCTACATGCGATCTTCTGTTACCCTGCTTGAAGCTGGCCGGACGAGAGTCCTGAATCTACAAATGGAAAAGTGAACAGCTCTTGGGGTAACCCTGGACTCTAATCTCTCCTTCAAACCACATATCCAAGTTCTTTCCACTTCCAAACGGACCGAATGAGAGGCCAGAATCTATAAATGGAAAGATGAACAAAACAGCTCTTTGTAGTGTCCAAGTGTGGGATCAGTTGCCTCAGGGCACTCGGAATGGGGGGAGGAAGGAGGATCAGGGTGAGGAATATGCCGACTCCAAGTAAAAAAAATCTCACGGATCCGCACATTCCTCAACCACGAATATACAAAACACTAGTGCATGCCCTCATCATCTCCCGCCTTGACTACTGCAACCTCCTGCTCTGTGGCTTCCCTTCTAACACTCTCACACCACTCCAATCTATCCTAAACTCGATTGCCTGACTAATCCACATATCCCCCTGCTATTCCCTGGCCTCTCCTCTCTGTCAATCCCTTCACTGGCTCCCCATTGCCCAGAGGCTCCAGTTCAAAACCCTAACTTTGGCATGCAAAGCCATCCATAACCTGTCTCCTCCATACATCTTTGACCTAGTCTTCCGGTACTTACCTGCACGCAACCTCCGATCCTCACAAGATCTTCTTCTCTACTCCTCTCTTATCTTCTCTTCCCACAATCGCATACTAGATTTCTCCCGTGCATCCCCCTTACTCTGGAACTCTCTACCCCAACATTTCTAACTCCCGCCTACTGTTGAAACCTTCAAAAGGCACTTGAAGACCCACCTCTTCCGACAAGTGTACAACCTGCAGTAACTCTTGCTCCACCATACCGCTGCATGGCCAGCTCTATCCTCACCTACTGTATCCTCACCCATCCCTTGTAGACTGTGAGCCCTAGCGGACAGGGTCATCTCCTCTCCTGTACCAGTTGCTGTCACATTTTGGTTCAAGATTATTGTAATTGGTTTTGCGATGTATACCCCTTTTTCACATGTAAAGCGCCATGGAATAAATGGCGCTAAAGTAATAATAATAATGTGGTCCAGACTCACGGCTACTGAGACTGGACCGTGGAAAACAGGGTGGTGGTGGGGGCAAACTGACTGGAAGCATTATCTGCTATCCAACAAAAATCCTTTTCACACTGCTCTGGCTTCAATAGTGGTGATCCGCGGACCCCTAGAAATTGGGACAGGAAGGTAGTTTGACATGATGTGGGTCTTTGTTGTGCTCCCTCAGCAGGCAGTTTCATCTTGCCATGGCCTCGACCTTTGCGTGCACCATCACCATTACGTCCACATCCTTGTCCCTTGCCATGAACCTTGCCCATTTTTAATGGAGTTTAATATTTGTCACGTTACCAAAAATGTCTGTATTATTACCGCAGTAATATAGGATCACGTCTGATGACCAAGGTTTTAGGCAGTGACCTGGGAGTCAGAGATGCTTCCAGGGGTTTTCCCCATGCTGTTCCCATGTCTTTTCAGCACTGTATGGATGTGTCTGATCATGTCTCACACACCACATGGCCAGATAAGGTAGTAAAATGTTAAAATGACATTTACCGGTGAATGTATTTTTCACCACTTGAAAGCAATGCAAAAGTGCAAAAACGCATCAAAAACGCTACGTGTGAACATAACCCAAGGTGTGGAAGAGAATTTTTGTTTTTGGTTATTTATTTTGCCTTTGATACAGTGCATTGTGAAAGTATTTGGCCCCCTTGAACTTTTCTACTTTTTGCCACATTTCTGGCTTCAAGCATAAAGATATAAAATTATAATTTTTTGGGGAAGAATCAACAACAAGTGGGACATAATCGTGAAGTGGAACGAAATTTATTGGATATTTTAAACTTTTTTAACAAATTAAAAACTGAAAAGTCTGCACCTGTGCTGGCTAAGGACTTCATCCGTCACATCTTCCGTCTCCACGGCTTACCCCTCCACATTGTCTTGGACCGAGGAGTTCAGTTCACTTCTCGCTTTTGGAGGGCCACGTGCAAGCTGCTGGATGTCTCTTTGGATTTTTCTTCGGCCTATCATCCTCAGTCCAATGGTCAAGTGGAACGTATCAATTAGATCCTTACTTTTTCAATGTTCACCATAGCGATTGGGCTGAGCTCCTGCTCTGGGCCGAGTTTTCCTATAACAACCATGTGAGTGAGTCTTTTGCTAAGTCTCCGTTTTTTGTGGTCCACGGTCGACACCCCCGGATTACTTTTCCTGTCTCCTCTTCAATGGACAATCCTGCCGAGGAGTCTCTCGTCTGTGAATTTTCTGCGATTTGGGAAGGCATTAGATCTGCTCTCCTTCAGTCCTCCGAGTGGATGAAGAAGCATGCTGATAAGAGACATCTGGATCCGCCTCATTTCCGTCCGGGAGACAAGGTCTGGATTTCCCCCAAATATGTTTGCCTCAAGATACCATCTTACAAGTTGGGTTTCATCAGTCCATTCGAGATTCTGAATCAAATAAATCCAGTGGCTTACAAGCTGAAACTCCTGGCCTCCTTACAGATCCCTAACTCCTTTCACGTGTCTCTCGTCAAACCGGTTGTTCTTAATTCTTCCTCTGACGATCCAGGCACCACTCCAGCTCCAGTCTCCGCTGAGGACGTCTTTGAGGTAGAAAACATTTTGGCCATCAAGAGGGTAAGAGGAAAAACTTTCTTTCTTGTGGATTGGAAGGAGTTTGGCCCTGAGGAGAGATCTTGGGAGCCAGGGAGAACATTCATGCCCCTCGTCTTCTAGAAAAATTTCTTGCGGGTCTAAAGAAGAGGGGGCATAAAGGGGTGGGATACTGTAGCGCCAGCGTCTCTGCCTCCTGCCGGGCAGAGACGCCACTCCCCTCACCACCGGTGTCCTGGTCCGGCGTCCTCCAGCTCCCCTGCTGCTGTTGCGCACAGCTTCCTGGGCACTGTGCTTAGGGCGCGCGCGTGCACCCTCCCTCCCTCTTCAAGGAGACGCGTGCACTGTCCTAAAGAGTCCAATTTAAAGCACCTCCTCCAAAATGGAGGTGCCTGTGCAAGGTTGTTGCTTCTGTGCTAACACTCTCCTCAGCCCTCAGGTTCCAGTGCCTGCCAGTCTGTCTGTCAGCCGTGCCCACCAGCCTGTCTATTAGCCGTGCCCGCCAGCCTGTCTCTCAGCCGTGCCCGCCAGCCTGTCTATCAGCCATGTCCGCCAGTCTGTCTATCTGCCGTGCCCGCCAGCCTGTCCACTTGCCGAACCCGCCGACTTGCCTACCCGGATCACCTGTCAGGTTACCTGCTGTGTCCGCCTGCTTGTCTACCCAGATCACCTGTCTGGCTACCTGCCGTACCCGCCTGCTTGCCTACCCGGATCACCCGTCAAGCTACCTACCACTATACCTGTCAGCCTCAGCCATCTGACCCGTGGGAGTCGCCTGCTCTCACACAAGGTCGGTCCCAGAGTGGTACCTTGTTCCCCTGCACGGTCCCTCCTTGGTTCACGGAGTCGACTAAGCCACCGTGTGGCCAGGGTCGGTCCTAGTAGGCACTTAGTTACGCCCCTCTGGTCCCTCCTTGCATCCCAGCTCAAAGGTTCCACCACCTGGACCCGTAACAGTCACTTTACCTATTGGTGAATGACATTGCTGCTTAAACGTTGTGGAAGTATCTGAAGCACAGCCGCACCTCATTACTGTTTGTATGATTACCTCGAATAAGTAAGTAACATTAGGTGTTCAATTATCCACCTCCTTTGATACTGAAAGATTTGTATATATTGTTTTTGGATGCTCGGATTGTCAGCAGCAACAGGACTATCTGTCTCCATCAATTTACAGTCATGGCCAAAAGTTTTGAGAATGACACCAAAATTATATTTTCACATGATCTGCTGGCCTCTGGTTTTTATTAGTGTTTGTCTGATGTTTATATCACATACAGAAATATAATTGCAATCATATTATGAGTACCAATATGTTATATTGACAGTTAGAATGAGTTAATGCAGCAAGTCAATATTTGCAGTGTTGCCCCTTCTTCTTCAAGACCTCTGTAATTCTCCCTGGCATGCTCTCAATCAACTTTTGGACCAAATCCTGACTGATAGCAGTCCATTCTTGCATAATCAATGCTTGCATTTTGCCAGAATTTGTTGGTTTTTGTTTGTCCACCCGTCTCTTGATGATTGACCACAAGTTCTCAATGGGATTAAGATCTGGGGAGTTTCCAGGCTATGGACCCAAAATCTCTATGTTTTGTTCCATGAGCCATTTAGTTATCACCTTTGCTTTATGGCAAGGTGCTCCATCATGCTGGAAAAGGCATTGTTGGGCGCCAAACTGCTCTTGGACGGTTGGGAGAAGTTGCTCTTGGAGGACATTCTGGTACCATTCTTTATTCATGGCTGTGTTTTTAGGCAAGACTGTGAGTGCTGAGAAGCAACCCCACACATGAATGGTTTCAGGATGCTTTACAGTTGGCATGAGACAAGACTGGTGGTAGCGCTCACCTCTTCTTCTCCGAATAAGCTGTTTTCCAGATGTCCCAAACAATCGAAAAGGGGATTCATCAGAGAAAATGACTTTGCCCCAGTCCTCAGCAGTCCACTCCCTGTACCTTTTGCAGAATATCAGTCGGTCCCTGATGTTTTTTCTGGAGAGAAGTGGCTTCTTTGCTGCCCTCCTTGAAACCAGCCCTTGCTCAAAGAGTCTCCACCTCACAGTGCGTGCAGAAGCACTCACACCAGCCTGCTGCCATTCCTGAGCAAGCTCGGCACTGCTGGTTGTCCGTTCCCGCAGCTGAAACAGTTTTAAGATACGGTCCTGGCGCTTGCTGGTCTTTCTTGGGCGCCCTGGAGCCTTTTTGACAACAATGGAAGCTCTCTCCTTGAAGTTCTTGATGATGCGATAGATTGTTGACTGAGGTGCAATCTTTTTAGCTGTGATACTCTTCCCTGTTAGGCCATTTTTGTGCAGAGCAATGATGGCTGCACGTGTTTCTTTAGAGATAACCATGGTTAACTGAAGAGAAACAATGATACCAAGAACCAGCCTCCTTTTAAAGTGTCCAGTGATGTCATTCTTACTTAATCATGACTGATTGATCGCCAGCCCTGTCCTCATCAACACCCACACCAGGGTTAATGGATCAATCACTAAAACAATGTTAGCTGCTCCTTTTAAGGCAGGACTGCAATGATGTTGAAATGTGTTTTGGGGGTTAAAGTTCATTTTCTGGGCAAATATTGACTTTGCAAGTACAGTAATTGCTGTTAAGCTGATCACTCTTTGACATTCAGGAGTACATGCAAATTGCCATTACAAAAAATGAAGCAGTAAACTTTGGAAAAATTACTATTTGTCTCATTCTCAATACTTTTGGCCATGACTGTAGATGGTGTTTTTTTCTATATATGTGTGTATGTTGATTTTGGGGTGAAGAGGGATACTGAGGGAATCCAAACGTTGAGCGGGGGTGCCATGTCAAATTCTTAGCGTGCCAATCTCCGCAGTCAGATAGGGTATCAGATTCTCAGAGACTGTTTAGGGTCAGCCTGCCTACTGTATCTATTTATACCTCATTAACCCCTGTAATCTTCCCCTTTTCTTTTTAATAGAGTTTTAACTATATATATTAATAATGAAACTGTTAAATGTATTTATTAAAAGTTAATTTTTAAAGGGTTCCTTTTGGTTTAACATAGTAACATAGTTTTTAAGGTTGAAGGAAGACTAAGTCCATCTAGTTCTACCCATAGCCTAACATGTTGATCCAGAGGAAGGCAAAAAACCCCATGTGGCCAACACTAAGCTCCACATTGGGGAAAAAAATTCCTTCCCGACTCCATACGACAATCAGACTAGTTCCCTGGATCAATGCCCTATCAAGGAATCTAGTATATATAACATGTAATATTATACTTTTCAAGAAAGGCATCCATGCCCTTCTTAAATTTTAATACTGAATCACTCATTACAACATCATGCGGCAGAGAGTTCCATAGTCTCACTGCTCTTACCGTAAAGAATCCCCATCTGTGATTATGATTAAACCTTCTTTTCTCCAGACGTAGAAGATGCCCCCTTGTCCCCGTCTCTGGCCTCAGAGTAAAAAGATCAGTAGAAAGGTCTTTGTACTGTCCCCTCATATACTTGTACATAGCAATAAGATCACCCCTTAACCTTCTTTTTTCCACAGTAAATAACCCCAAGTGTAATAGCCTGTCTTGGTATTGCAGACCCCCCAGTCCTCTAATAACCTTGGTCGCTCTTCTCTGCACCCTCTCTAGTTCAGCTATGTCTTTCTTATACACCAGAGACCAAAACTGTACACAGTATTCTAAGTGTGGTCGCACTAATGACTTGTATAGAGGTAAAATTATGTTCTCCTCATGAGCATCTATGCCTCTTTTAATGCATCCCATTATTTTATTTGCCTTTGCAGCAGCTGCCTGACACTGGCCACTAAACGTGAGCTTGTCGTCCACCAATACACCCAGGTCTTTTTCAGTTACAGTTTTGCCCAGTATTTTACAATTAAGCATATAATTATACATTTTATTTCCTCTGCCCAAGTGCATTACCTTACATTTATCCCCATTAAAGCTCATTTGCCATTTATCAGCCCAAGCTTCTAGTTTACATAGATCCTTCTGTAATATAAAATTGTCCTCCTCTGTATTGATTACCCTTCAGAGTTTAGTGTCATCTGCAAATATTGAAATATTACTCTGTATGCCCCCTACAAGGTCTTTAATAAATAATAAAAGAAGGGGGCCCAATACTGACCCCTGTGGTACCCCACTGTTAACTTAGACCCAGTCTGAGTGTTTTCTATTAATAACCACCCTTTGTTTCCTATCACTGAGCCAACTCTTAACCCACATACATATATTTTCCCCTATCCCCATTGTTCTCATTTTGTGTATCAACCTTTTGTATGGAACCGTATCAAAAGCTTTTGAAAAGTCCATATACACAACATCCACTGCATTTCCTTGGTCCAGTCCAGAACTTGCCTCCTCATAAAAACTGATCAGATTAGTCTGACAGGAACGGTCCCTCATAAACCCATGTTGATATTGGGTCATGAGGTTATTCTTCTTCATATACTCTATTATAGCATCTCTTAGGAAACCCTCCAGGATTTTACCCACAGTAGAGGTTAAGCTTACTGGCCTATAATTTCCAAGTTCAGTTTTTGTCCCCTTTTTGAATATTGGCACCACATTTGCTATACGCCAGTCGTGTGGTACAGACCCTGTTATTATGGAATCTTTAAAGATTAAAACTAATGGTCTATCTATGACGTTACTTAATTCCTGCAGTACTCGCGGGTGTATCCCATCCGGGCCCGGGGATTTGTCAACTTTAGTGATTTTTAGACGCCGCCGTACTTCCTGCTGGGTTAAGCAAGTGACATTTAATGGAGAATTTTTGTTATCACTAATCATGTTTTCTGTCATGCAATTTTCTTGTGTAAATACGGTTGAAAAAAAAATCATTTAGCATATTGGCTTTTTCCTCATCCTCATCCACCATTTCACCCAGACTATTTTTAAGGGGGCCAACACTATCATTTTTTAGTTTTTTACTATTTATGTAGTTAAAGAATATTTTGGGGTTGTTTTTACTTTCTCTGGCAATGATTCTCTCTGCCTCAATCTTTGCTGCCTTGATTTGTTTTTTTACATAATTTATTTAATTTTCTATATTTATTTAATGCCTCATCACTACCTACTTGTTTTAGTTCTCTAAATGCTTTCTTTGTGCGCCCCTTACAGCTCTATTTAGCCATAGTGGTTTCCTCCTATTTCTAGCATGTTTATTGCCAAAGGGTATATATTGTGCACAGGTCCTATTCAGGATGTTAATAAATGTCTCCCTTTTGCTTTGTGTAGCTTTATGTCTCAGGATATCGTCCCAGTTTATTGCACTAAGATCATCTCTCAACCGTTGGAAATTTGCCTTCCTGAAGTTTAGTGTCATTGTAACCCCTCTACTACACATCTTATTAAAGGTTACATGAAAACGTATTATTTTGTGATCACTATTACCTAAGTGACCCCCAACTCGTATATTTGATATGCGGTCTGGCATATTCGTTAATATTAGGTCTAGCAGTGCCCCCTTCTTGTTGGGTCCTGAACCAGTTGTGAAAGGTAATTGTCTCTCATAGTTGTCAAAAACCTATTACCTTTGCTTGAACTACATGTTTCTGTCCCCCAATGTATTTCAGGGCAGTTGAAGTCTCCCATAATAATGACTTCTCCTTGAGTCGCTGCTTCATCTATTTGCTTTACGAGGATATTCTCCGCTACTTCCATTATTTTTGGAGACTTATAACAAACCCTTATCAGTAATTTATTATTTTTTCCCCCTCCCCTTATCTCCACCCACAGGGACTCTACATTTTCATTAGATTCACATATATCCTCCCGCAAGACGGGTTTTAAGGATGATTTTACATATAAACACACACCCCCCCCTCGCTTGTTTGTACGGTCATTTCTGAACAGACTATAGCCCTGTAAATTAACTGCCCAGTCATGGCTCTCGTCCAGCCATGTCTCAGATATCCCTACCATGTCATAATTATTTTCAGCAAAATTAATTCTAATTCCTCCATTTTGTTGGTGAGGCTTCTGGCATTAGTGTACATGCATTTTATGTATCTCTCTGTACCTCTATTCCTTCTTACTTTATTGACTGTTCTAACCCCACCCCCAATTTCTTTATTTGTGCCCAGGTCATTATCTGCACTATCTTCCCCACCTATAAAATGAATACCCTCCCCCCAATCCCTAGTTTAAACACTCCTCCAACCTTCTAGCCATTTTCTCCCCCAGCACAGCTGCACCCTCCCCATTGAGGTGCAGCCAGTCCCTAGCGCAGAGTCTGTAGCCAACTGAGAAGTTGGCCCAGTTCTCCAGGAACCCAAATCCCTCCTTCCTACACCAGTTCTTGAGTCACTTATTTATCTCCCTAATACCGGTAGTATTTCAGAGAATACCACCTTGGAGGTCCTTGCTTTCAGCTTGCAGCCTAATTCCCTGAAATCATCTTTAAGGACCTTCCATCTACCTCTAACTTTGTCATTTGTGCCAATGTGCACCATGACCGCTGGGTCCTCACCAGCCCCTCCCAGTAATCTGTCAACCCGATCAGCGATGTGCCGGACTCGAGCGCCAGGTAGGCAGCACACTGTTCGACGATCCCTGTCTTTGTGACTGATTGCCCTATCTCTTCCCCTAATAATTGAGTCCCCCACTACTAGCACCTGCCTGGCCTGCCCTGCTCTCCTATTTCTCTCTTTACTGGAGCTGACACTCCTCTGGCTTTCAGGGGACATGCCTTGCTGCAGCAGTGCTACCCCAGTACCATCACTCCCCTCATCTGCCAACTTTGCAAACTTATTGGGGTGTGCCAGATCAGGACTAGCCTCCCTGGCACTCTTCCCTCTACCCACCCTTCTAACTGTCACCCAAATAGCGACCTCACTGTCCTGCAGCTCCCGACTACCACCCTCCCCCACATCTACCCCAGTGAGCTGCTGCTCAGTGAGCAGCAGACTCCTTTCCATATTGTCAATGGATCTCAGTGTTGCCAGCTGCTCATTTAGATCCAGTACTTGGGCTTCCAAACGCACAACGTGCACACATCTCGCGCAGCAGTAAGCAACCCCGACCGGCTGTTCAAGGAATGCATACATGTGGCAAGATGTACACTGGATAGCATTGTCAATAATGGAGCTCATTTTCTAATGGGGATTGCAATAGACAAAATGTTAAGTAAAAAGAAAAGTAAAGAATTAATAAAATACAGACAGCAATTCAGTCCAAAGTCCTCCCTTCCAAACTCCCTGAATCACAAGTCACTGAAAAACAAGTCACACACTAACTTTCGTTCACACTCAGCTCGTTCACACTCGCAAACTGAGAAATTTAAAGAGTTTTTTTTTTCTTTTCCCTTTTCCAGCAATGCACCCTACAGCTCAATGCACTTCCAAAGGACTGGATGCCCAACCAGCTGCCCCTTATAAACCCTTAATTATGACCCCTCCCCTTTTATTAACCCCTTGTGACTATAGCTACACCTCAGGATTTTAGTGCAATGTAGTTAACCCTTAAATACACAGGTAGTAAACTGAGAAACTGTAAAACTGTAGTGAGAAAATAGGTTTTAAAAAGCCCAATAAAACTAAACAGGTAGAAAAGCACTCAACAGGTCACAATGTAGCAACTCACCGCAATTCACACAGATATTTTCTGCAGGATTCCCAAATACCTCTTCACTGAAAAACAAGTCACACACTTAGTCAGTTCTTTATTTCATAACTGAACCTGAAAACTTTTGAAAATATGTAGAACAGTGTAATTAGCTAGGTGTATATCTGTTTGTGCAATGTGTGTTAGCTAGGTTTAGTTTTTTTCTTTTGTTTGGAGTCAAGTAAAAAAATAAAATAAAATAAATTACTAGGATGTTAGGTTATTAGCTAAGTTTACATCTGTGTGTTAGCTAGGTTTACATTTTGTTGTTTTGTCTTTCTTCACAAATTTGGAGTTAGGCAGACATTCTAATAAAATGGCCTCTAGGATATTCAATGTGAATTACACCTTGCATTGTCATGAAGACCTTATTCACTGAGATACAGATTCCTTATGATACATGGTAAAAAAACAATTGGTAACCAACTGTTGATCAATGAACACATATGTTAACAATTAGTTTTGAGTGAGCACTAAAATGCTTGGGTGCTCGAAGCTCGGGCCGAGCTCACCGTGATACTCGGGTGCTCGACCCAAGCAACGAGCCCAATGTTAGTCTATGGGAGACCAGAGCATTTTTGCGGTTGCACCCCCGGCAGTCTGTAGAAAGCCTAAAAAGTGCCCAAAACGATAGTGACAGTGCTCAAAAGACATGGGGGCAGCATGGGGATCGCCCCAGGAAGCATTTCTGACCCCCAGGTCACTGCTGTCAACAACGTGGTCAGAGGTATTAAGCCACTTTTACGGGCTCACAATAAGACATTCAAAAACGAAACTGAAACGGTTTTCCTGTGAAATATGTTAAGGAATTTCCTTTCCAGGGTAAAGACTTGTGTATAAGGTAAAATAAATAACCAAAAACAAAAATACTACTCCACACCTTGGGCTATGTTAACAAGTAGGATTTTTCATGCGTTTTTGCACTTTTGTATTGCTTTCAACCGTGACAAATGCATTCACCGGGAAATGTCATTTTAACATTTTACAACCTTATCTGGCCATGTGCTGTGTGACACATGCATACAGTGCTGAAAAGACATGGGAACAGCATGGGGAAGACACCTGGAAGCATCTCTGACTCCCAGGTCACTGCCTAAAAGTGTGCCCATCAGAAGTGATGCTTGCCGCATAAGAAGATGCAGACTTGCAACTATCCCCGTGCAAGTCCTTGTCCCAGGGCAGTGTTCAATCGTACCTCCCCCATTCCTTGCAATGCAAGCGCAAATATGCAGCCAACCACACACCCACCCGCAGGCTGCAATACCATACTGCTAGCTTTCACTTGAAATGGGGCCTTTTAGTTTGGAGGAGGCCGAAGCTAGCCACTACCTCATGGCTGCTTTGGCAGCGAGGTATCCATACTCTGTCACCAGCCGCCCGACGGCCGGGTGTCCACGCTCGGTCCCCAGCTGCCAGGGGGCGGCCGGGTGTCCATACTCAGTCCCCAGCCGCCCCGCGGCCGGGTGTCCACACACGGTCCCCAGCCACCTGGGGGCGGCCGGGTGTCCAAAAGCGGTCCCCAGCCGCCCCTATTTCTCCTGTCACCGGTCCCCAGCCACCAGGGGGCGGACGGGTGTCCATACTCGGTCCCCAGCTGCCAGGGGGCGGCCGGGTGTCCATACTCAGTCCCCAGCCGCCCCGCGGCCGGGTGTCCACACAAGTTTCCCAGCCCCCTGGGAGCGGCCGGGTGTCCATAAATGGTCCCCAGCTGCCCCTGTTTCTCCTGTCACCTTCCCACACATTTTTCTTAGCCTGGCCTGCTTTAGGGCAGCATTGGACGAGCCCACCAGAGAACCAGACTCCTCCGGTGGGCCCTGGCTTCTCCATCATTGGAGTTGAGAGTGCCAAGGTGAGGAGCATGATGATGATGATAGAAGTTAGTATCTGCTTTGTTTTCTTTTAATGCAAGCGTAAGTGTGCAGCCTGCCACCCACCCACCGGCAGGCTGCAATGCCATAATGCTAGCTTGCACTTGAAATGGGGCCTTTTAGTTTGGAGGAGGCCAAAGCTGGCCACTACCTCATGGCTGCTTCGGTGGCCTGGTATCCATACTCAGTTCCCAGCCGCCCGGCGGCCGGGTGTCCATAAACGGTCCCCAGCCGCCCCTATTTCTCCTGTCACCTTCCCACACACTTTTCTTAGCCTGGCCTGCTTTGGGGCAGCATTGGACGAGCCCACCAGAGAACTAGACTCTTCCAGTGGGCCCTGGCTTCTCCATCAGGGGAGTTGAGAGTGCCAAGGTGAGTTGCATGATGATGATGATAGAAGTTAGCATCTGCTTTGTTTTCTTGGAATGCAAGCGCATGTAAGTAGTAGCGGCTAGGCCTGAGGTGGTCAGCGTTTTGGCGCATATCCTACCTCCTCCGAGGATTGCTGGATGTTTTCCTGCTACTATCCTAGTTCTATGACTCCCGTTAAAACAAAGCTTCAGGTGATAAATGATGGATGAGGTGGTGGCAAAGGAGAAAGAGCAGGAGGAACAGGGACCATTCACATAAATATCAGGCCAGTCAACCACACATGTATTGTAGGATATGTTTCTGTACCAAAAGGAGCGGTTTGGCTACACAGTTATAGGGCATACAGTGAGTGCAATGCCTACCAAAAATTTAGAGGCACTCCAATGCCCCTTGGAAGTGACATGGAGGTCAGAGGGCCTTACCTAAACCATTTTTTCCATTTATAGCAACTGGATCTCCTGTGCATTGTTGGCCTAAGCAGTGAATGGAAGGCTTTCCAAAAATTATAAGGAACTGCAATGCCCCTTGAAACAGACGTGGATTACAGCGTACTAAAAACCTTCTACCCATTATTGGGGAGTGGGTCTCCCTTAGTGTTCGCCTATGCATTGAAAAGCAAAAGCTGACTAAAATTAGGAGGAAATGCAATGCCCGTTGGAAGAGTCGTGGAGGTCGCAGTAGCTTAACAAGATGGTTTTAATGCCCCTTGGAAAAGTGGTGGAGGTCACAGTAGCTTAACAAGATGGTTTTAATGCCCCTCGGAAGAGACGTGGAGGTCGCAGCAGCTTAACAAGACGGTTTTAATGCCCCTTGGAAAAGTGGTGGAGGTCACAGTAGCTTAACAAGACGGTTTGAATGCCCCTTGGAAAACTGGTGGAGGTCGTAGTAGCTTAACAAGACAGTTTTAATGCCCATTACAAGAGCCATGCAGTACAGCATATTACAAACATTACTCCCATTATTGGGGAGTGGATCTCCCATAGTCTTTGCTTATGCCTTCCAAGCAAAAGCTGCCAAAAATTAGGAGGAAATGCAATGCCTGTTCGAAGAGTCGTGGAGGTTAGAGTTAATTAAAAACAACATTTCAATGTCCCTTGGAAGAGTTGTGGAGTTCAGAGAGGTTTAACAAGACGCTTTTAATGCCCCTCGGAAGAGACGTGGAGGTCCCAGTACCTTAACAAGACGGTATTAATGCCCCTTGGAAAAGTGGTGGAGGTCACAGTAGCTTAACAAGATGGTTTTAATGCCCCTCGGAAGAGACGTGGAGGTCACAGTAGCTTAACAAGACGGTTTTAATGCCCCTTGGAAAAGTGGTGGAGGTCGCAGTAGCTTAACAAGACGGTTTTAATGCCCCTTACAAGAGCCATACAGTACAGCATCTTAAAAAATTATTCCCATTATTGGGGAGTGGGTCTCCCACAGTCTTTGCTTATGCCTTCCAAGCAAAAGCTGATAAAAATAAGGACCGAGGAACTTTCAATAATGGCAACACGGACCACGGTCACCCTGGTGGTATAGTGGTGGTGGAGGCTGAGGATAAGGAGAAGAACATAAAACAGCCAAAAAGAGGAAGCGTATACATATGTGTGAAGCGATGCATGTCAATACACCTCCCGAAATAACACAGTGGATTTGACTTTATGTTACTCTGCTGTCATTTGGTGGTGATGAGAAGTCTGGCCCAATCCAGCCCTTGTTCATTTTGATAAGGGTCAGCTTGTCAGCATTGTCAGTTGACAGGCAAGTGCGCTTATCAGTTATAATTCCCCCAGCGGCACTAAAAACACGCTCCGATAACATGCTAGCGGCAGGGCAGGCCAGGACCTCCAAGGCGTACAGAGCGAGTTCATTCCAAGTGTCCAGCTTGGATACCCAATAATTAAAAGGAACAGAGGAATCACGGAGGATGCTGGTACGGTCGGTAAGGTACTCCCTCACCATCTTTTGAAACTTTCCACTCCTTTTGAGAGTACCCCGCGCCTCAGGATCTGTCCGAAGGAAGGGTCTGAGAAAACTGTCCCAGAACGTTGACAGTGTTCCCCTGCCTCCGCTGGATTGGAGTTGCGTCTCTCTCGCATGTACGCCTTGGTTGGGCAATGAACTGTGATCTCTGCCGCTAGCGTGTTCAGATGGGAATTTTTTTAACAGTTCTGCCGCAAGTGCCTTCTGGTACTGCCCCATTTTTGTAGACCTCTCCACCTCAGGAATAAGAGAGTGAAAGTTCTCCTTGTAGTGGGGGTCTAAAAGTGTCACCAACCAGTAATGACTGTCACCCAACATTTTGACAACGCGAGGGTCGCGGTTAAGGCAGCGTAACATAAAGTCAGCCATGCGTGCCAGACTGGTAACGGGCAAGACTTCCGTGTCCTCACCAAGATGATGACTGACCATGCTCTCCTCCTCCTCGCCCCTGTCCTCAGGCCACCCACGCTGAACCGACGGTATGACAGTTGTATAGGTATTGCCGTCTACAGCGCATGATACAAGCTTCTGTTCTTATTCCTCCTCCTCCTCCTCCTCCTCTCCCTCATTGTCCCCCAATGCACGTTGGAATGAGATGAGGCTGGGCTGTGTGTAATCGACCGCTATGGCTTCTTGATCCATCTCATCATACTCTGGCTGCATTGCCTCCTCTTTTATTCTCTGCAGAGAGCATTGCAAAAGACAGACAAGTGGAATGCTGACTCTAATGATGGCATCATCACCATCTTGGTGGACTCCTCAAAGTTTGTCAAGATGGTACATATGTGAGACATCCACGTCCACTGTCTTATGTGTGGAGTCTGACCTGAATATCGACGGCTTTTTTGCAGCTGGTACTCCACAATTGCTCTCTTCTGCTCACAAATCCTTGGCAACATGTGGAGGGTAGAGTTCCAACATGTGGGGACATCAAACACCAGTCGGTGTGCCGGAAGCTGCAAACGCTGCTGCAACACAGCAAGGGCGACTTGCGAAAATGAGCTGACAGGCGGCGTACTTTGACGAGCAGATCTGGCAGCTCGGGGTACGATTTAAGAAACCGCTGAACCATGAGGTTAACCCTAGAATGCATGACCATAAAAATCTACTTTTTCACATACCTGGGGCCTTTTAGGACCGTGTGCAAATAACATGGAATAACTCAAACAAAAATGACAAACAACTATATACCTGAGGAATACCTAGAGTTTCAAAATTCTAACTCAAGTAATCTTGCAGAAAATAGAAAACAATTAACAGGGCGGGCCTGCGAGGACCCAGGTATGCGTTCTAGGGTTAAGCACATGAGCCAGGCATGGTACGTGTGTGATCTCGCCTCGGAGCCACCAGCAGGTTACGGCCATTGTCACACATGACCATGCCTGGATGTAGGTTCAGCGGTCTCAGCCACAGATCTGCCTGCTCTTTCACAGCTGTCCACAACTCACAAGCAGTGTGAGGTTTCTCACCTAAGCTTATGAGTTTCAGCACAGCCTGTAGCCGCTTTGCGGAGGCAGTACAGCAGTGCTTCCAGCTTGTTACTGATGTGGTGATATCAGAGATGGAGGCTGAACATGAGGAGGAGGAGGAAGATTATGCACAGGAGCTGTACACAGTGGGGGCAACTCTGAATGACATAGGGCCCGCAATCCTCGGTGTAGGGAGGATGTGTTCAGTCCCAAGGTCCGACTGGGTCCCGGCTTCCACTATGTTTACCCAGTGTGCCGTCAGGGAGATGTACCGTCCCTGGCCACAAGCACTTGTCCATGTGTCCGTTGTCACGTGGACTCTCCCAGTATCTGCATTGTTGAGGGCACGGCAGATGTTTTGGGACACGTGCTTGTGTAATGCGGGGATGGGTCACTGGGCAAAATAGTGTCGGCTGGGGACCGAGTACCGAGGGACGGCCACCGCCATAAGGTTGCGGAAGGATTCCGTCTCCACCAGCCTTAAAGGCAGCATTTCCAACACAAGCAGTCGTGAAATGTGCGAATTTAGGACTGTGGCCTGTGGGGCTTTGGCTGCGAATTTCCGCTTTCGTTCAAAGGTCTTGGATATGGACAATTGAACGTGGACGTGGACGTTGATGCTGCTTCTTGAGAAACTGCCATAACAAGTGAAGACTGAAAGGAGGGAGCATCTTTGCATGCAGTATGGACAGGATTGCCTTGCACACACAACAGGGGGTTCTATTGCACGTACAACAGCGGAAGAAGCAGTGGTGACACCCGCTGACTCTGGTCGTGGACCCTGCTGCCATGTGCCTGATCTTGCTGGTGGTGGTCAGGCTGGTAGTTTTGTCACCCCTGCTGATGCTGGCATGGCAGGTGGTACAAATGGCCTTTTTGGGGTTATCAGCAGAGTCTTTAAAAAAATTCCAGACTCTGGAAGACCTACCCGTTGTACTGGCAACGTCCCTCGTGTTGGTGTTACGGCGAACTGTTGCCTGCCTTCTGTGTGCAGCCACAACACTGCTTCTTCCTGCCTGTGGGGGAACTCTGCCTCCCTCACCCTGTGTGCTGCTGGCCTCACTCTACCTGTCTTCCTGCCACATTGGGTCAGTTACTAGATCATCCACCACCTCCTCCTGTTCAACTTGCGCACCACAATCCTCCTCCTCACTTTCTGGCAATTGTGTCTCCTCATCGTCCACCTCTTGTGACAAATTTCCAGCGTCGACTTCCTGTGGCCGTGGCTGTTCAAATATTTGGGTATCGCTACATGGGATCTCCTCTTCCACCACTTCAAGCGGAGCAAGCGAGGGGCAGAAATCTGGAAATGGACCAGTGAACAGCTCTTCAGAGTGTCCAAGTGTGGGATCAGTTGCTGTCTGACGACACTCGGCATGGTGGGAGGAAGGAGCATCAGGGTGAGGAGGAGTATGCGGTCGAGACTAACGGCTACTAAGATTTGAACGTGTGGAAGACAGACCGGAGGTGGTGGTGCCCAGGTAACTGGAAGTATTATCTGCTATCCAATTAATAACCTGTTCACACTGATCAGTTCGCAATACTGGTGTTGTTCTGTGCTTCCCTAGTAATTCGGTCATGAAGTGGGAGCGAGAAGATGTGGCTGTTGGTTGTGGCACATTTTCACGTTGGCCACGGCCCCGTCCTCTGCACGCACCATCACCAGAACGTCCAGTTCCACGTCCCTTGCCACGCGCCTTGCCCATTGTAAAGGAAGTAAAATAGCTTACACTCGCTCTATCAATGGAAAAAGGGTAAGAAAAAGTAGATTAGAACCGTGGAAGAGGAAAACCACGGTTCTATTTCTCTGGCCTACACCCAACTCTTTTAAACAATCTGAACAATCAGGGAGAAACTATTACTGTTTTTCTTTACGGAAAAAATACCCTAAGCTGAATAATAGAGATTTTTTACCGTGGAATGGCAAAAGCACAGTTATTGTTTACTGGGGTGTACCAGACAATTTTAAATAGATATATTTGTGGCTGAACAGTGAGCGACACACTCAAACTGTTTTTTTTTAGGTAAAAATGGCCCAAAAGTGGATAATACAGAGGTTTGAACCGTGGAACTGCAAAACCACACTTCTGTTTCTCTGGCCTACACCAGACTATTTTCAACAAATATATTTGTGTCTGAACAATCAGGGAGACACTATTACAGTTTTTTTGTTATGTTAAAAAATGCCAAAAGCAGGATAATAGAGATTTTTTACTGTGGAACGGCAAAACCACAGTTATAATTTGCTGGTGTATACCAGACTTTTTTAAATAGATATATTTGCCGCTGAACAGTGAGCGACACACTCAAACTGTTTTTTTTTTAGGTAAAAATGGCCCAAAAGTGGGTAATACAGAGGTTTGAACCATGGAACTGCAAAACCACACTTCTATTTCTCTGGCCTACACCAGACAAATATATTTGTGTCTGAACTGTCACAGACACACTATTTTTTTCTTTATTTTTGTGGGGGGGGGGGGACACCAAAAGGTTAATAACATGGGTATTTGTAGAGTGTGAAGGAGGGAATAAAACAAAAGAGGATTTAGATGAAAAAAAAAGGATTTTTCCTGGCCCCCGAGACCTGGAGCTAAGTGCAGCAATTTCAGCAACAGGAGCACACAGGACTGTAATGCAGCCTTTGCTGGTATAACCACTGCGTCTCCTATACAGCCTGCCTGCCTGCCTGATATCTGGGATGGATATTAGTCCAGAGAATGACTGTTTGTTTGATCTGGCAGCCTTTACAGACCCTACACTAACTATTTCGCAGTATATATCTCTCCCTAAATCAGCAGCGCTGTCCCTACACTGTCTGATCCTAGCCGTCTGTGTTCAAGATGGCAGCGCCCGGTTTTAAATACTCGAGGTGACGCTGTGCGGCCAGCCAATCAATGTAATGCCCACAACTAACATGGCTGCAGCATTACAGTGACTGGCTGGCAATTCCTGCATGTTCATTGGCTCTGTAAAGAGCGCCAAACATGCAGGGCGGAGACCCGAGCTCCCGCCCGAGTAACCCGGAAATGCTCGGTGCTCGCCGAACATCCCGAGTAGCATGATGCTCGGGCGAGTACCGAGCAGTGTCGAGCATGTTCGCTCAACACTATTAACAATCAATCACATATGAGGATAATTTGCATAATCACAAGAATAAATCACAAGGAACCACTCAAATCGCTAGACTTTAATATAAATAAAGAGTATCATTCCTATAGTTCATACCGTTAGGGTATTTTGTATCAAGTTTACTGATCCAAAATAATTCTCATAGCAGGACTTCTTTCCTCTTATCCCCTCCTCTAATAGAAAGATCCACTTTTTCTAACCCATAAAATGCAAAATTATTTAATTCCCCTTTATGTGTCTCTACAAAATGTTTACATGCTCCTGAATAGGATGCATTTTTATTTTTGATGTTGGTAACATGTTCTGCCATCCTTTTCTTTAATTTACGTATTGTGCAGCCAATGTATTTCATTTTACATTCTTTGCAAAAAATGCAATACACGACATAGTTTGTATTACAATTAATAAATCTTTTAATATCATTGGCTGCATCAATTTTTTGAGTTTACAGTGTGTACTGATACATCGTGCATTTAGAACATACACATTTAAAAAAACTTTACAACTTAGCCAGGGATTTAATCGCTTTTTTGTGACACATATAGACTTGGGGAAAGAGTAGCACCTATTGATCTCCCTTTTCTCGCCACACATACTAATCCATTTTTCAGGATTTTGTTTAGGTCCCGATCTTGAAATAATATAGGGACATATCTTTTTAGAATATTTTTTACTTCCTAAAATTGGCAACTATATGGGGTATTAAAAATGATTTTATTTTCCATATTATTAGGTTTAGTTGTTATTGTTTTTTTGTTGTTGTTAATACCATCACCCCTATTATTTAAATGAGTATTTCTTATAAGAACTTTTTTAATTGCTGAATCAATTTGTTTTTTCTTATATCCCTTTCCATAAATCTAGCTGTCAAAACCTCTGCTTGTTCATTAAATAGTGTGATATCAGAGCCAGAGCTTTTTCTATAGATTCTATTTAATTCACCATAGCGGACTGAATTCACAGTATGTGCTGGATGGCAGCTGTCTGCTCTAAGTGTAGTGTTCTAACTGATAGGTTTTCTATAGTTGCGATATCTAACCTTTTGTTGTTTTACATCCCCCATGAGAAACAAGTCCAAAAAACTGATTTTATCCTGCGGTTCAGTATAAGTAAATTTTAAATTAACATCATTGGCAATGATATAAGATAAAAAATATGGGATATTTTCCACTTCCCCTACCCATATTAGTAAAACATCGTCCAAATTCAATGTCATTTTTCAAAGGATTTTTATTAGTGTTGAGCGAGTATGTTCTATTAACCCTTTCGTCGAGTATGCTCGGGCCGAGCTTCGAATATTTATAGCTGCTCAGTGATATGGTTGAATCGCTCCCGTGTGCATGATTTGCAACTGTTTGACAGTTTTATTACATGTGAGGAATGTCTATTTCTTACACATTCCTCATATGTAATAAAACTGTCAAACAGTTGCAAATCATGCACACGGGAGCGATTCAACCATATCACCGAGCAGCTATAAATACTCGGAGCTCGGCCCGAGCATACTCGGACAGAACATACTCGCTCAACACTAATTTTTATCTGTGAAAATAATGTTTTCTTCCCACCATGATACAAAAAGTAAGGCTAAAGATGGAGAGAAACATGAGCCCATTGGGCAACCTTGAATTTGGAAATAATATTTTTCATTGAACATAAAAAAATTATGCTCAAGGAGATATTCAATACTCCGGATAATAATTTCCTTTGTTTCATCCGTATACCCGCTATTTTTTGTAAGTGGTGGTACACAGCAGTTAATGCTAAATTATGTGGAATAGATGAAAATAAATTTACCACATCACATGACAGAAATTTAGATTTTTCAGACCATTTTAAATTTTTCATATAATCAATTACTGATGATGTACCCATATGGTAGGGAATCAATTTCTTATTGGCCAGGGTCCCACACCCGGCACCCACGCCGATCAACCGCTTTCGGTGCTTGTGGCGGCAGCCGCCAACCAGAGGTACTTACATGCTCAGCTTGGCCGTCTAGCTGTAGTGGTCGCCGTAGGGTACTGCACATCTGCCTCCCATTAAATTGAATAGGAGGCGGATGTATAGTACCGCCCGGCGGCCACTACAACTAGACGGCCAAGCTGAGCAAGTAAGTACTTCCGGCTGGTGTCCACCGCCCCAGACACCCATAACAGCTGATCGGCGGGGTGCCAGGTGGGGGATCCCAGCCTATCAGACATTGATGCCTTGTCCTATGGATAGGGAATCAAGTAGCGGAAAACTTCTTTAAATGATCTCCAAACCCCCAACGCCAGAATATGCACATTCAGATTTGATTTTTTATGCAGGGCTACTCACAAGATTCTCCATCTGGAAATCTGCTCTTCATAGTTGTTTGCTAGACCTGGTGCTAATGCACCAAGCTGGCAGCAGCTGTGAGCCATGCATTATGGGCCCATGAGCCACATGTGGCTCTCAAGCCACAAGTTGGAGACCCCCGCCCTATAATTATACCTCAATGTTATAAATACAGCGGCCTGTGGGACAGTCCATAAAATCAGGTAGGTTTGTGACATTTGAAGAGAGGTGTGAAGAATAGCACCAGAGAGACCCCACAGAATCCCACCGCTGCCACCACTTGTGAAGGATCCACACCTCGCCACCCGCCTGACGTCACAATTATGTCACATGGATCACGTGATACGGATCTGCCCTTTGCACCAACATGATGTTCCGCACCCCCTCGAGGATGTGTAAGGTCAGATTGGTACTGTTCTACACAGACAACCCCTGTCCACACGGGTACAGGAAGGCACCGAGAGTGAGAAGAGGTGGCCCACTCAGTCACTGACGTGGCACTACACTCGCTCACACTCCTGACAGGCTGAGAGGCCCCACCACTAGCCCCAGTAAAGTGGAACCTTGTCGGCCTGGTAGAGCTCCCACCAGTTTCTATTAGATATAATTCTCGCTAGGACCAGGGGATTATATCAGGTCAGAAACCAGGCCAGTAGCGTGTTCGTTGGACCGAACAATGGACGTGAGAGTTTTTGGATCGAGATAAAAGAGTAGCTCAAGGTTAAATTATATATTTAATCGCCTTAAGGGCACACTAGGCAATACACTATATACATAAGGGTTATACATACATAATGGTCAGAGATGCAAACACAATTGTAGTGGTACAAAAGATATAAGCAGTTATTAAGAGTCAGTTGCCAGTCAGATGGAAGGCCTGGCTTGCGGGGGAGGGGCTGCCACATGGGAGGCTGGTGGTCCCCTTTGTTGCAGGACTTCTCCCACACGATGTGTTGTCGCGACCTCCCAGGGAAAAAGACACTGGGCTATGGTTTATGGAGCTCTTAACCCCTCTGGGTCACTCCCCCTCCTACCCCCTGACTGGACCTAAATCTCCACCCCTAGTCTCTCTCAGCTAAAAACTACAAAAGATAAAATTGGCTATACTTCCTTAATGGACGGTCCTAGGGAGCCAGTTCTGGTGTCATCGGATCAAGCTCTAGAGGTTTCCAAAAGGCTGTGCCATGTATCTCTTCATCCCCATGCAATACATTGTGCTGGAAGCTAGGGTGACATTCCTCCTGTTCGTGTGATTTCAAAAATCAATTTGGTGTATCACTGGAATGTATCGTATTCCCATAACTTGGTACTGAATTATACTTGTCTGACACAAAGGACATGCCGCATGGCTGGAGTCCACAGGGGGTCTTCCTGTGGCAGCTCCACAGTGGAAGGTGGGGGTTTTGTCACTCACTGCCCCTCAGCCCCCTCCCTTCTTGTTTAGCTGCAGAAGTGTACAATTACAGCTGTACTTTCTAGACCTCTATAATCCCCCACCAAACAGGGCACAATGATTGACATGGGATTATATCAACAATATTCTATACAAGAGGGGTGTCATTTGCACTTGTAAGTGACTAACCTTCTTCTAGTGAATTGAAAGGAGCAAAAAGATGTCTAAATTTTGAGTACACTGCATACAGACATCCCTGTGACAGTTAGAGAAGTGATCCCCAAACTTTCTGACTTTGAGAGCCACATTCAGCTCTGAGAAAGGGTCACGAGCCACATCCAGCGCTCGACCCCTCACAGTAGTGGCAACCAGCTCACGAAATTCACCATTTTGAGATGTGCTCCTAATACCTGTTTGCTAGACCAGGAGCTAATGCACAATGCTGGCAGAAAGCCGCAAGCCACAATTCATGGGACCACAAGCCACATGTGTCTCCAGAGCTATAGGTTGTGGACTCCTGAGTTAGAGAGTGGAGGCCAGTAGATACAGGGGGGCCCATGGAAAAGTAGCCTACCTCAGGCAGTAGTATGACAAGATGAACAAGCAAGTAGATTGTTTTTATCCACTTACCCACAAGTCACAACAGATGCTGAAAGTGGTCTTCATTCACATATATGCACCTCAGGGTATGCAGGAGCATGTTGGCTGATACTGCTTGCAGCTCTACAACAGTTATGCTACGCACATTATTTGTAATACTTTCCTTGAGTTAATCCAGGGTATGTGGATTGTTGGGGTGTACTTTCTGTATTAAATTTCCCCACAAATAAAAATTCCATGTGGACAAGTCCGTGGAATGTGGTTGCAATGACCCTAGCATTCCTCTATAAACAGTTCATGAACCCATGCCAATGAGTCGCGTGAGGCATGGCATGTTGCCCCATCTTGTTACAAAAAGCAGGACATTTTTCTGATGTTGTCAGTTGGTCATAAAACTGTTCCAAGATGTCTAGTTAAACAACAGTATTCACAGTTCATTTATAGAAAATTAGGCCCATTATTCGCATGCCTGATACTGTGCACCAAACGCCAAATTTCTGGTCACTAAGTGCTTTTTTTCAGTGGACCAGTACCTTGTATTCTGGGAATTTACATGACCTGATAAATGGACGCAAGCTTCATACATCATGAAGTACAGCAATGGGTCCAAATGTCCATTAGCAATTATAGTCAGAAATTATGTACAGTACTTTACTTCTTTAGCTTTGTCAGGCTGTTTCATTTGATGCATATGACGCGCCCCTGGGCCTGCTGCGTCGCGCGGCATCGCGCGCACGGGGGAGCTTACCCGGATCCGGATCAGATGGGGGTAGTAGTCTCGTGGCGGTGACCCGGTCCGTGCCCAGGGAGTCAAGCTGAGCGGCAGTGTCTTGAATAGTAGGGTGCTGTACGACTACGCCACCCGTTGAATGCAGCTTTAGGGCTGCTGCTGCAGGACAGTCCGCTGAGGCCGGTGATTTGGTTGTGCAGCGTAGATGGTATAACCCCCAACGGGAGGGGTACGGCCTCAGGGCAGCAAGTGTAGATGATGGTGGTAGCGATGGTGCAGCAAGAAAGTTCAGAGACATGTGATGCAGATTCAGGGTTTTTACTCACAGGTGTTGCCCCGGTCACTCCGGCCTTGAGTGACCACCCGAGTCGTGCTGCGTCCACCAGGTGTGGGACTCGGCCAACTCCCAGGCAGCTCCAGAGCGTGGTCCTGAGCTCCCCTCTCTTCCTTCCTACTGGCCGTTCCCACCAGGGACCCACCTTTGTCCGGCTCCCTCGGGCCTCTTGGTGGTAAAACCTTCTCTGGCTTTCCTGACCCTATTCGTGGTGTGCCTTCCTGGTGGGTGTGGTGAGGGTCGTGCCAAAGCTTGACCACGACCTCCGGTTCCTGGTTAAGGATATCTTGCCTCTGCCAGTTTGGGATCCGGTACCCTTTTCTGCCAACCCTTCACCCGTTAACTTGTGGGATCTCAGGGTTCCCTCTTGTCCTGCGTCTCTGGGCCTTTCTTCCTCCTCCTCTCCACTACAGGCCTGGCCCTGGAGCTAGGCCCAGCCGGAGCCACAGCTCCCTGTCAGCCCTCTCTGGCTGAGCTCCTCTCTGACAGACCTGGACTCTCCCTGTCCTAAGATGGTGCCCACCTTATATACTCCCTCTATGTGTGAGCCCAGGTGACTAGCACCCAATGGGCTCCTACTTCTATGCCCAGAGTCCCTCCCCTATCTGCCCCTACACTACTGTGATGTTCCTCCCCCCCCCCCACTCCAGCCAGGGACAGACGCTATCGTACCTGCACATCTATTTGGTGGGAGTACCGTTGTTCTGTCCCCCGGAAATGGGGTGAGTGTAGTGCATGCAGCTAGCTGAGCTCAGTCCCACACTCCATCCTTACCCGGGAGTGGTCTACCACACCTCTGGTTTGAGGTGCAATACCCCTGTAGCAGCCGAGCCCTCGGGGTGCTACACATACATGTTATTCAGTACTGTTTGAGGTTCATAGATCTCAGCACTCGCTGATATGTTGTTTGTGATACACCAACTTGCTGAGAGAGTCTTAGAATTGATTTTTGGGAATTATTTGCAATCCGCTGCTGAATTTCCTGTGAAACTTCGGCCATCCTGACAGATGCTAGCCTGAGATTTAAATTGTGAAAAAAATGCAAATTGTAATGTTTCATACTTGTGTTACATTAACTTAATAAGACAATCTAAGGGGTAACGTTTCTACTGATGGAGAATGTCAAGCTGACATAAGGAGACTTATAGGCCATGCAATGCTTCTCTGTTAAATTAAATATGCAAATATAATCTTAAGAGAGGAAGAGGACTAGAACTCTAGTGCCACCTATTGTGAGGCCTTTCACTTAGCTTTGCACTGAGGAGAGGCAAACACCCTAAAACACGTGTCTGCAAATGTAGTTTCTTGTCTGACTTTTTATCCCAAGTCATGTGTCAAGGCTCATTCAAGGGTCCATATTGACTTTTAGAATTGCTACCACAAATGGGTGGCACTAAGGTTCTTGCCCTCTCCCTCTCTGAAGAGGATATTTACATATGTAATTTCCCAGAGGAGCATTGCATGGCATATAAATAAAGTAGACATATAGTAATATTGCTTATTAACTATTATATAACTGTTCTGTGTGCCATAACTATCTGATATAGCGATATAAAAATTAAATGTTTGAAAATTGCTAATTGTTCTAAATTTTTGCCAAATTTACAATATTTTCAGAAATAATTTGAAAACATATCAACCTAAATTTACCATTGTCATTAAGTACAATGTGTCATGAAATAAACAATCTCAAGAATCTCTTGGTTATTTGGAAGCATTCCAAAGTTATTACCACATAAAGTGGCACATCAGATTTTTAAATTTGGGCATGGTCATTAAAGGGAACCTGTCATCAGGTTTTTGCTACCTGTTCTGAGTGCAGCATGATGTGGGAGAAAAGATTCTGATTACAGTAATATATCACTTACTTGGCTGCTTGAAGCATTTTCTGAATGCTGAGCTTTGTATAATCCCACCCACACCAGTGATTGGCATCACTCTTTGTACACTGTGCTAAGGCTAAAAGCTGCTAATCATTGGTGGGGTCAGTGTAATACAGAGCCCATGAATATGGAGAACTACATGGCAGCATGTTCTAGGGATAATCTCCTGAAGATAAAACAGGAAAAAAAGAATGATACAGCACTCCATATCCAATGACTGTATTTTGATCCAAGATGCTTCTGTAACTTCAAAACAGCACACCTATTTTAACTTCCTAAATTAAGGCATATTTTTGGATGACTTATGTAAAATCTGTAGCTTATTCATATACCATTGAACAAAGCTCTTGATATTCTAAAACAAGGATAATTTTTGCACTATGCTTGTGAAAAGGACACTGCTTCTTCTTTACACAGCTAGTGTATAAACACCAGCAAGACAGACATCTAGCCTTAAAGAGGGATAATTTTTGTACCCTTTTTATTATTTAATTAGCCAAAAAAGTTTGTTAATGCAGTGTTGTTAAATGGGCTGTCGGTTACCACCAGTTACTATAAGTTTTCTCCAAGCCAAATATATTGAGGTCACTTGGACATTACTTAGGCTGTGTTTTCATTAAAGAGCTCAAATGTGTTCAGTATACACCTAGGAGACCTCAGAGTGTTATACACGTCATATTCGAGCAATTAGAGGCTTTGCAATATTGAGATTTGTGATAAAAGTTCTGCACCACAAATCAAAATTTTTTTTAAAAATTGTTGAATCTGGCGAATTTTATATCTATTCATATAGTCTACTCCCCCATTTTTTAAGTGAGCTTACTAACTGCCCTGAATTGCCGTGTACAATGCAATACTAATCTTATTAAAAATAATTGCCATCAGGGTACGAAATATTCAGGACAAGTCATGCTCCAGTAGTACAATGTTTTTAGGCACTGAACATTTGGGATTTATTAGAGCTATTCATGTTTACTACATAAAAAATAACTCTGTAATTATAGTCATCAAATGAAATCCCTACTGTATAATAATCCTTTAAATTGTGAACATATTTCTAGCATGGATAAAATATGGCGTTCTTGCAGTGGAGGTAAGCAGCCCTTTTGCTGGTTCATGGACTGCTTAATTCTTTTTTCTCACTTTCTTTGCAGTAAAACTCTTGTTGGAAATAATTAGTTTTCTTTAAAAATATTCTTCATAAACAAAATGACAAACACAAGCGATCAACAGAAGGTAAGATGCGGAGACAGGATTGAAGGAGGAGGTAATTATCATGTGAGCAATGCTATGTCAAGAAAACAATGTTTTGTAAAAGTGTGTAATGAACTCTTTGTTCCTGCTCTTCAAATCTCAAGTGGGACAATTGACCTAAGCTGACTATTAGGTCTGATACAGCTCTGGTTGAGTGAGTTCTATCTTGGCTCTCTGGTGACAGCACTGCCAAAAAATAACAAGGACTAAAATGTGCACGGACAGCCATTTCAACACATGTCCTCTTCAGCTGACTTAAATATGAACGGCAGTAAACAACAGGATGGGCATCTTACGCACATTTATGCACTTTCAGTCAACAGTGAAGCCTTCTGGGTTTGTATAAACCCGATCCGACTTGTTTAAAAAAGGAAAGGACATGGAAACATGGAGAGGGAGGAAGTAAATTTCTCTAGTATACATGTTTGTCCCATTACAGTCATGCATGATTTTAACCTTAAGGAAATGAATTAATTGTATTGTGCTGAACCTTGGTTAACCTATAGAGTTGATGCCATGGAACTATACAATTTAATTTACTGTAAAGAACACTGAATTTATTTATTTTGCTTTTTAGATCTACCAGATTAAAAGTTATAAAATAATAGTTAAAAGCTAAGAACATTTTTGAACTGATTTTTTTCATTGTTCATTAGCTTCTTAACCACTTTATGGAATTTGATGCAACTATACGTCATAATCAGGAAGGAGTTACCTCAAAATGACATACAGTTACGTCATGACGATCGTGCAGGTATAAGGAGATGGACATATTGCCCTGTTCCCCCTTAAAGACATCAGTGCTGTGTATAATGTAAAGTGTATTGTGGATTGTGATGTGGTGTATTGTAAGGTTTTGAACTGTACTGTTAGGAAGCTGAGCTCTGCCCAGCAACAGACAGTGACTAGGGTAAGACATAGTTAAGTGTTGGGACTAGCCCAGAGAGGTAGAGGCTATGTAGCAGGATCAGAGAGGACTTCTTGATAGTGACTCAGAAAAGGTCTAGCTTGAAGCTAGAGCAGATGTTTGGTCTGAGTGCTCAGCAAGGCATTGGGTGTTTTGTAGCAAGTGAGAAAGTAGATCAAGACAGAGATAGCGTGATCCTGAGGAACAGACCAAGACCTAAAAGAGTTATCGAGACGCAGAGAGAAGGAACCGTGCCAGCTCAGAGGATTGATCAGAGAGCAGAGTGACCAAGTGAGAAGGGTCCAGAGAAAGTATGCCTAGCAGCAAGACCCAGTGTAACTTACATCTCTTAATAGTAATGGGCCAAGATGGAATAGAACGTAAGACGAAGTGGGTGTCCGGGCGGGAGATCCCTAAGAATCAGAGAGCTTGAAGCTGAGTCCGGCCATATTGGCAAACCCTCTCCTCTATGAGGCGATTAAGATGTGGAACAGCAGGAAGAGGAAATAACATTCACGGACTGTACTGTGGTGTTAAGCTGGGAGGTGGTGAAGGAAATGAGATCAGTGGAGACAAAAATGTGTGAGTCCAAGGAAGTAATGAGACTGTGAATTGAGATGCTATGTATTAATGAAGAAATGTTCAAGAAGTTGTGTAGCCTCTATCCTGTGTACATAGTTGCCACGCAATGCTTGTTTATTAAAGCGTCCTTTGTTAAGAACTGGAGGTCTCCTTTAATGAACTGGTTAACATCTGGTCCTGACAAATCAGCATCATAGTTTCCATGCTGCCTGCATGGGAGTAACGCCCTCACAGCACAAATTGACACATCCAGCCAGGACCCCCACTTTCATGTAACATGCCTGGGCGCAAGAGATGAGTACATCGCCCATGGCACCTCTCTGCACCAAGTTACATGGGCATAGAAGCTGTGCCCGCATGATTGCTGCCAAGAGCTTGGCTTAAATTATAGCTATTTAACCCTGTAAATGCCATAATCAATAGCAATCACAGCATTTAGAAGGCTAGTAGATGGATGGGGCTCCCTCTACCCCTCGATCGGCACCCCTGTGACTTAATCGCGGGCTGCCGATGGTAGTCATAGAAACAGGAGGTCAAATGATGACCTCTGGGTCTACCAGCTGTGTTGGCCTGTTAGACTATGCGAGGAGCATTTTCAAAAAGGTGTTCTGTCAGTGTAAGGGTTCATACTCATCTGAGTTAAAACGGACGAGTGCAATCCAATAAAAAATCGTATTGCACTCTAACTAATGTTAGACCTGAACAACCACTCTCTCCCTCCAATAAGAACTGTCCCTGAGCTGTGCAATGGCATTGGTGTGCTAAGTGTGGCGGCGCCTGTTCTTTTATAACCCCTGATGATGTAATGCGGTCAGCAGTAATGCCACTACCAAGATGGCCACGGAATTACAGTAACTGACAGGCAATCCCTGCATGTTTATTGGCTGTGTAACAGGTGCCAAACATGCGGGGCCGGGATTCGAGCTTCAAATCCGAGCACTAGCCAATGCTCACTGAGTGACGAGCATATCCAAGCACCCAGATACTCGAGTGATATCAGAGCATCACTGAGCACGTTCACTCATTCCTAATGTTGGGTATTGACGCACTCAGGAGAAATTGCAAAACAAATGGTGAGGTCAAAATGTAATCATTCTTTCTTCATCACTCAATGGTATCAAATTCTGTGAGGCACATGCGGTGTCAACATGCTCACTGCACTCTTGGATGAATTCATTGAGTGATGTAGTTTGTAAAATGGGGTCACTTGTGGAAGGGTTCTGCTGTTCTAACACCTCAGAGGCTCTGCCAATGTGACATGGCACCCTCAAACCATTCCAGCAAAATCTGAACTCCAATATGGCACTTTTCCTCTACTGAGTTCTGCATTGTTCTTCAAAAGTATTGAACTTGACCTGAACCTGAACTCAGTAGAAGTCAATGGGAATTCAAACTGTGGTGCTGGGGGCCTGAAAAAGGAAGTAAAATGGGGGTAAGAGCAGGACAAGTGCCTTGCAAACAAATGTGGAAAGGAAAATGAGTTAAAATAACATAGAATAAAAAAAAAAAATAATAATAATAATCTTGAACCAGGAGGCAGAGGTCCAAGTGGAGGAGGAGGAGGTGGACGTGGGGGTGTAGGTGGAAGGAGAAGGAGGCAGCCAACACTGTTTTTGTGTTTCGTTTTTTTTCTATTTATTCTTTGGGTTTATCTGAAAACAGGCGATGTGGGGGCACTCTGTATACAGACAGTGTAATAATCTGCTGGCCACTCTCACTTTGTATACAGCCCATGAAATACTCTGCACTTTTTTGGGGTGCAAAGAATGAGGAGAGGATGAAATAGGGGACATGGCCGTATTGCTGCTAATGGTGGTGCAGCTGCTGCAGGGAGAGAGATGATGTGGTCGATCTGTGCCTACTACACCCCCAAATGAAACATCTTCCTCTGGTGTATTGTAGCATCGGCGTCTCTGCCTCCTGCCGGGCAGAGACGCCGCTCCCCTCACCACCGCGGTCCTGGTCAGCCGTCCTCCAGCTCTCCCGCTGCAGCTTCCTGGGCACTGTGATTAGGGCGCACAAGCTCCCTCCCTCTTCAAGGGGCCGCGCGCCATCCTACACAGTCCCCGGCCAATGGCCGTAGGACCACTCCTATTTAAAGCACCTCCTCCAAAATGGAGGTGCCTGTGCAAGGTTGTTGTTTGTGTGCTAATACTCTCCTCAGCCCTCAGGTTTCAGTGCCCGCCAGTCTGTCTGTCAGCTGTGCCCACCAGCCTGTCTATTAGCCGTGCCCGCCAGTCTGTCTATCTGCCGTGCCCGCCAGCCTGTCTATCAGCCATACCCACCTGTCTGTCTACCTGCCGTGCCCGACGGCTTGCCTACCCTGATCACCTGTCAGGTTACCTACTGTGTCCGCCAGCTTGTCTACCCGGATCATCTGTCTGGCTACAAGCCATACTCGCCTGCTTGCCTACCCAGATCACCCATCAAGCTTATCTGCCACTGTACCTGTCAGCCTCAGCTACCTAACCTGTGGGAGTCGCCTACTCTCATACAAGGTCGGTCCCAGAGTGGCACCTTGTTCCCCTGCCCGGTCCCTCCTTGGTTCACGGAGTTGACTAAGCCGCCGTGTGGCCAGGGTCAGTCTGAGTAGGCACTTAGTTACGTCCCTCTGCTCCCTCCTTGCATCCCAGCACAGAGGCTTCACCACCCGGATCCGTAACATGTATGAAGGCGACAGGACGTTCTGCATAATTTCGTAGGCCCTAGTACCGCTGGATGAATGGTGAGAACAGAATTAGTAATGAGCAAGCACCAAAATACTCAGGTACTCGTTGTTCGAGACGAGCAAATTGGAATGCTCGAGTGCTCGGTCCGAGTAACGAGCCCAATGTAAGTCTATGGGAAACTTGAGCATTTTTCCGGCGGCTCCCCCCGGCGGTCTGCAGAGGGCCTAAAAATTGCCCAAATCGATGGGAACAGTGCTCAAATGACATGGGAACAGCATGGGGAAGACCCTTGGAAGCATTTTTGACTCCCAGGTCAATGGTCAACAATGTTGTCAGAGGTATTACGCCACGTTTACGGACTCACAATAAAACATACAAAAACTAAACCAAAATAGATTTTCCCGGAAAATATGTTAAGAAACATCCTTTCCAGGATAATGACTTGTATATAAGGCAAAATAAATAATCAAAAACAAAAATGCTTCTCCACACCTTGGGCTATGTTCACACATAGCGTTTTTGATGCGTTTTTGCACTTTTGCATTGCTTTCAACAAACCAATCATTTATGATGGAGGGACTCTGAAAGTAACAAAGCTTATTTTTATAGGGCCATCAGGTGGCCCTTACTATTCTTAATAGGCCATCAGTCGGCCCTCGCTATTGTAAGAGAGCCATCAGCCAGCTATGCTTTGTTGTTCCCATTATTAATGAGTGGGTCTCCTATACTGTTATTGCATATGATGTGTCTGCAAGGTCTGCCAAAATTTGATAAAAACCCCACTAACAATTTAAAGACACATAGAGCAGGGACACAGTTACGACATGTTTCCATTAGAAAGGAGAGGGTCTGCTATACAGTTAAAATGTATGCAGTGAGTCCAACAGCTGCCAAAATTTAGGAAAAACCCCACTAACAATTTAAAGACACATAGAAGTGGGCCTCAGTAATGACATATTCCCATTAGAAAAGAGAGGGTCTCCCATACTGTTTGCCTATGCAGTGAAGCAACGGCTGCCAAAAATTTAGAGGAACTCCAGTGCCCCTTGCAAGAGACGTAGAGGTCGGAGGGCCTCCTGAAAACAATGTTTCCATTATAGGGAAGTGGATCTCCCATACTGTTTGCATATGCAGTGAAGCAATGGCTGCCAAAAATTTGGAGGAACTCCAATGCCCTTTGCAAGCAGGGCTGTGGAGTCACAGTCGGAGTTGGTGCTCATTTTGGTGGAGTATAATATATAATAAATTGGGTACAGTAGTTCAATGCAGAATGTGCTGAATATTTTTTCATAGGAATTTGGGAAAGTCATGAAATGTCCTATAAATGTCTTTTCTATTCCTGATCTAAGGCTACATTCACACACAGCATTTTTGCTGCGTTTTTTGAGGGTACGTTTTTCAGCAGCAAAAGCAGATCAGCTTTTTACAAAACTGCATTACCTGAAAGGTTTTTGAGCTCATAGATAATGTTTTCAATAGCAAAAGCAGATTAGAAAAACGCCGCACAAACTGACACGCTCATTCTTTGTGAGGATCCGTTTTTGAGCCTAAAAACGGATCCTCACAAAACGATGTGTCTGAATGTCATATCTTGAAACCCATTGACTTTGCTGGGATTCCCAGAGTCACTGCATTTTACTGTAAAAAACGGATCCGCAAAAACGCTGTGTGTGAATCATGGCCGTAGCCAGCGAGGGGCAGGGGGGGCAGCTGCCCCCCCCTAGAAGCAGGGGCACGCACGTATTAAAACTCACTTGTATGCTGCAGTGCTCCCGTCCTGCACTGGCTCCAGACTGCAGGGGGCAATCTCCCCTCCTCCTGGGCCCCGAGCTGGAGAAAGTGAAAGTACTACTGCTCATCTCTGTCACAGGAAGGTAACTAATGCTAATATTGCAGGTGATTATTATGTGCTCTCTGTACAATGTGTGAACAATATGTGCGATATGTGCAATGTACTATTTGTTGTCTGTAGCTGTCATCTGTCTATCACACTCTATCTATCCCTCCATGTATTCATCTATCTATCAGTCCATCCCTCTATCTATCCATCTATCTATCTATCCCTCATCTATCCGTTCATCTATCCTTTCATTTATCCCTCTATCTATCCATCCATCCCTCTATCTATCTATCTATCTATCTATCCATCCTTTCATCTATCCTCCAGCTATCCCTCCAGCTATCCATCCATATGGCTATCTATCATCTATCTATCCATATATGTATCCATCCATCCCTCTATCTATCTATCTATCTATCTATCTCTCCATCTTTCCATCCCTCTATTTACCTATCCATCCCTCTATTAATCTATCTATTCCTCCATCTATCCCACTATCTATCTATCCACCCCTCCATTTATCTATCAATGACTTTATCTATCTAATCTATCTATTTATCTATCTATCTATCTATCTTATCTTATCTATCTATCCATCCTTTCATCTATCCCTTCATCTATCCCTCCATCTATCCATCCATATGGCTGTCTATCATCTATCTATCCATATATTTATCCATCGATCCCTGTATCTATCTCTTCATCTATCCATCCCTCTATTTACCTATCCATCCCTCTATTAATCTATCTATTCCTCCATCTATCCCACTGTCTATCTATCCACCCCTCCATTTATCTATCAATGACTTTATCTATCTTATCTATCTATCTATCTTATCTTATCTATCTATCCATCCTTTCATCTATCCCTTCATCTATCCCTCCATCTATCCATCCATATGGCTGTCTATCATCTATCTATCCATATATTTATCCATCGATCCCTGTATCTATCTCTCCATCTATCCATCCCTCTATTTACCTATCTATCCCTCTATTAATCTATCTATTCCTCCATCTATCCCACGATCTATCTATCCATCCCTCCATCTATCTATCCATCCCTCCATCTATCTATCTATGACTTTATCTATCTTATCTGTCTATCTTATCTTATATATCTATCTATCCATCCTTTCATCTATCCCTTCATCTATCCCTCCATCTATCTATCCATATGGCTATCTATCATCTATCTATCCATATATTTATCCATCCATCCATCCCTCTATCTATCTATCTATCTATCTCTCCATCTATCCATTCCTCTATTTACCTATCCATCCCTCTATTAATCTATCTATTCTTCCATCTATCCCACTATCTATCCATCCCTCTATCTATCTATCCCTCTATGACTTTATCTATCTATCTATCCATACATTTATCCATATCTGTATATCCATATCTTATCTGTACCAAAAAGAATGAAAGCCGGGTAGCACACAGACTAACACTCCTTTTTTTTAGCACCAGTCAGGTACACCTCATAGCTGCCCAAAAGGACACCCAGGACAGGCATAACACATCAACATCAATTGATAGTTGGAATAAATAGACTGCATTTACCACATCTTCTTAAGGTGCAGGCTTTATCTTCAAGTGTAGAGGTGTGCAGTGTGAGGTTCTGCAGCAGCTGAGGTGTGCAGTATGAGGTTCTGCGGAACAGTATGAGGTTCTGCCTCCCCCTCCAGTTTTGATCGTGGCTACGCCCATGGTGTGACTGTAGCCTGAGGATCTAGGCTTTGTCTTAGCTGAGATAAGTCAGTGCTGCACTGTCTCTAGCACCAGTGAAGCTCCTCCTCTACAGACAAGGGTAAAAAAAGTAAACACACTCAGAAAGAAGGAAGGCCTGCACTCATCTCAGAAGAATTGCTAGAGTGAACAGGATAACAAGATTAAGGTAATTACTTCTTAAAGCATATTTAAACTTTCAATAAACTGTGCATAAATCAGTAGTCCAGTATACTGTATTTTCTCTCTGTATGATTGATGCTTGTTTGTTTTTTCTTTGAGCTCATATACTTTTGAGAAGCTAGCTTCTATACAATATACATACAATATACAGGGAAAATACAGCAATAGGATAGATGAGGACTTATATGAGGACTTGTATAGGTATAGAAGCCAAAACATCAAGTTATTAGCTCTGTTATCAGTTTCTTTGTTCCTGGAGTATGATATACAACAAGCTTGCTCCCTCCCTCAGAAACGCCTAAATAATATCAAAATAGACAAGTCACCAGGCCCAGATGGCATACACCCCCGGGTACTAAAAGAATTAAGTAATGTGATAGACAGACCGCTGTATCTTATATTCAAGCACTCTTTATGGACAGGGACTGTCCCACTTGACTGGCGCCAAGCAAATGTGGTACCAATATTCAAAAAGGGGTCTAAAAGTGACCCTGGGAACTATAGACCAGTCAGCTTAACGTCTGTTGTGGGTAAATTGTTTGAAGGATTTCTTAGAGATGCTATTGTAGAATATCTTAATGATAATAACTGTCTAACTCCATATCAACATGGATTCATGAGGGATCGCTCCTGCCAAACAAACCTGATCGCCTTCTACGAGGAGGTGAGCTCTCAGCTGGACCGGGGAGAGTCAGTGGATGTTGTATACCTTGACTTCTCCAAAGCGTTTGATACCGTGCCACACAAAAGGTTGGTATATAAAATGAGAATGCTTGGTCTGGGGGATAATGTGTGCAAGTGGGTAAATAGCTGGCTGAGTGATAGAAAGCAGAGGGTGGTTATCAATGGAGTAAGCTCAGGGTGTGTCAGGGTTACTAGCGGGGTGCCTCAAGGCTCTGTCTTGGGCCCTATATTATTTAATATATTTATTAATGATCTAGTGGAAGGGTTGCATAGTAAAATAGCAATATTTGCAGATGATACTAAACTTTGTAAAGTAGTTAATACAGATGAGGATAGGGCACAGCTACAGGAGGATTTAGATAAATTGGGGAGTTGGGCCAAAAAATGGCAAATGGGGTTCAATGCCGATAAATGTAAGGTCATGCACATGGGAAAGAAAAACAGCAGTCACCCATACATATTAAATGGGAAACCGTTGGGGAAATCTGACATGGAGAAGGACCTGGGCGTCTTGGTTAACAGCAAATTAAATTGGAGTGCCCAGTATCAGGCAGCAGCTGCGAAGGCAAATAGAGTCATGACATGCATCAGAAGAGGAATAGGGGCATATGATGAGAACATTGTTCTTCCTCTGTATAAAGCACTGGTAAGGCCGCACTTAGAATATTGTGCACAGTTCTGGGCTCCGGTGCTCAGGAAAGACATATTGGAGCTAGAGAGGGTACAAAGGAGGGCGACTAAGGTAATAAAGGGAATAGAGGGACTAGAATACCCAGAGAGGTTGTCAAAATTAGGCCTATTTACGTTGGAAATGAGAAGGCTTAGGGGAGACCTCATAAACATGTATAAATACATCAGGGGGCAGTACAGAGATCTCTCCCATGACCTGTTTATACCAAGGATGGTGACAAAGACGAGGGGGCACACTATGCGTCTGGAGGAAAGGAGGTTCCTGCACCAGCATAGAAGGGGATTCTTTACGGTCAGAGCCGTGAGACTCTGGAACTCTCTGAGAGAGGAAGTGGTGATGTCCAACTCACTTAATGAGTTCAAGAGAGGCCTGGACGCCTTTCTTGAGAACAATAAAATTACATCTTATGCTTAGTTAATTAATCCAGGGATTTAATCTGACTGCCAGATTGGTGTCGGGAAGTGAATTTTTCCTCAATGATGTAAATTGGCCTATACCGCATGTTTTTTTTTTGCCTTCCCCTGGATCAACGCTGCGGAATAGCTGCAGTACACAAGAAATAGGCCGAACTGGATGGACGCTTGTCTTTTTTCGGCCTTATAAACTATGTAACTATGTAACTATGTAACTCCCTCCTCCCCTCTTCATAGACTGTGAAGCATTTAGTGAGCTGTACCCTAAGAAAAACCTGAGATTGGAAATTCAAAGTAAAGCTATCTAATAACATATTTTACAAACTTTATATTTGTCAATTGTACTATTGATTTATGCAAAGTTTGTTTTATTTCTATCTAAAATTATACAGTAGGGAAAGTATGTATTTGATACACTATCGATTCCCACCTACAAAGAATGGAGAGGTCTGAAATTTTTAATCATAGGTACACTTCAACTCTGAGAGACAGAATCTACAGGAAATGTCTGACCCCTGTAATTGCAAACAATGGTTTCTGTACCAAATATTAAGTTGTGTTTTTCTATTGTATCAAATACGTATTTTATGCAATAAAATGCATATTATTTAAATCATACAATATGATTTTCTGGATTTTTTTAGTCTGTCTCTCACAGGTGAAGCGTACAATTGAAGACCTCTCCATTCTTTGTAGGTGGGAAAACTTGCAAAATTGTCAGTGTATCAAATTCTTATTTTCCCCACTGAACATGGTTCCCTGTTCTTGCTGGAATTATAATATACATTATTTTATAGAACAAAATTATTTTGAGAGTGAATTTATATGATTACAAAATGTCTAAGAAGCTCCCCATCAAGACAGCTGTATTTGAGAATTTCACAGTGACTCAAAATGAAAAATATTTTGTGTGTCAATGTATGACAAGTGACCCAGAGGAAAACAAATGCTGTGATGCCAAAATCAGTGCATACTCAGGCAGTGATAAAAATGCTCCTACAAGAGTTTCCAATCTAAAAAGACCTTTACAACGCTTCCAACCAGACGTTTTCAAAGCTGTGACTGAGAAAGATAACAGCAGCACCAAGAAACCGGCGCCCAGCACTTCCTGCCAGGCAAAGGAGGAGGAACGAGCATCTCAAACATCATTAACAAGATATTTTGTAAGTGACAAAGTTACTGTAACAATGACAGCAGATATGTTTAAAAGACAGCTCATACAGCTTGTTGTGAAGGACGGTGTACCATTATCATTATTTTCACGACCAGCTTTTACAGCTCTTAATGGAGAAATGGCCCGCAAACTTGGTGTTTCTCTGGAAAGAGAAAGTATTATAAAATTAGTGATTGAAGAATCCCTTAAACAAAAGGAAGATCTTAAAAAGACTCTCAAAAGACGCTTCATGTTTCTTAAAATGGATGCCTGCACACGTCACAGAGTGAACTATTTTGCCATCAATGTTCGATATGTTTGTGACAACAAAGAAATTGTTACTAAGTCACTGGCAGTAAAAGATACTAAAGCTCATCACTAGAGATGAGCGGTGTTCGACTAGAACTGTTCGCCAATCTCAAATTCGAGCTGTTTTGGGCGGTGTTCGAGTTGTTCGACGAACCCGAACGATTTGCAAAAAATTCGGCTGTTCGAGGTTATGTTCGATAACTGGTCGTGCACCAAAAGCGTGTCCTGCATGTCTGGCGCTATTTTGAGCACCAATCATGCAGGGATTGCCTGCCACTCACTGTAATGCCACAGCCATGGTGGTTGTGGCATTACAGTGATTGCCCAAATCGATGGGAACAGTGCCAACAGTGAAACATGAAAAGCGGCAATTCAGCAGCGGCATAGACCGGTACCCGACAATTTAGAACAGAAAGAATAGAGCATCACACATAGATTAGATAGATAGAAACAAGTCAGCCACATATATACGAAGTACAGTGACAGTGTTGCTTACTGTACTTGTCATTTAGTGTAAAGGATTTATCAAAAAAAATAATAGTGTTTTCATGCACCGTCTCTTTAAAAAAGCCGGCCGGCAATTCAGCAGCGGTACCCGACAATTTAGAATAGAAAGAATAGAGAATCACACATAGATTAGATAGATAGAAACATGTCAGTCACATATATGAAGTACAGTGACAGTGTTGCTTACTGTACTTGTCATTTAGTGTAAAGGATTTATTAAAAAAAATAATAGTGTTTTCATGCACTGTCTCTTTAAAAAAGCCGGCCGGCAATTCAGCAGCGGTACCCGACAATTTAGAATAGAAGGAATAGAGAATCACACATAGATTAGATAGATAGAAACATGTCAGTCACATATATATGAAGTACAGTGACAGTGTTGCTTACTGTACTTGTCATTTACTGTTAAAATAAAGGATTTATTTAAAAAAAAATTGGCGTGGGGGTCCCCATAATTTTAGGCTCTAGCGGAGGTTAAGCAGACGGCTGGGGCAGATGTTTGAAGCCTGGGAGGGGGGTAATACCCATGGAGCTTCCCAGGCTACTAATATCAGCCCCCAGCTGAATACCTAGCCTTTACTAGCTATTAAAATGGGGGACCCCCCCCAAAAAAATGACGTGGGGTCCCCCCTATTTTAATAGCTAGCAAAGGCTAGGCAGACAGCTGGGGGCTGATAATAATAGCCCAGGAAGGGTGCCATGAATATTGGCCCCCTCCCAGGCTAGAAACACCAGCCGTCAGCCGCCCCAGAACTGGCGCATCCATAGGATGCGCTAATTCTGGCACTTAGCCTCGCTCTTCCCACTGCCCTGTAGCGGTGGCAGTGGGGTAATAGGGCTGGGGTTGATTTCAGCTTATATTGCCAGCTGACATCAAGCCCAGGTTAGTAATGGAGAGGCGTCTATAAGACACCCCCATTACTAATCCCATAGTCAAAGTTAAAAGAAAACACAAACAACCAGAATAAACTCCTTTAATTGAAATAAAGACACATTCCTTTATTGTTCTAAATTAAACCATACTTACCACCACGCCCATTCCAGCTGAAGCCAACGATCTCCTGCAATAAAAGTAAAATAATAAAGCAACATCATCCTTACCTTTCCATGGTTCCCACGACAGCTTCAGCTCTGCTACATCGAGATGATAGGCTGGACCGCAGCAGAACGCTGCCATCCAGCTTGCCATGCTGCGGACACTGAGAAGCGCAGGCATGCTTGCGCTCCTCAGTGTCTCGCTGTGACGGCATAAAGATGAGACGAGTTCATGTCCAATGAACTCAGCTCACCTCATGCACGTCACTGACAGCATGGGAGAATTCTCCTGCACTCAGCGCTACAGCGTGAGAATTTTCCCACGCTGTCAGTGACGTGCATGAGGTGAGCTCATTCATGTCCAATTATCTCAGCTCACCTCATGCACGTCACTGACAGCGTGGGAGAATTCTCACGCTGTAGCGCTGAGTGCAGGAGAATTTTCCCACGCTGTCAGTGACATGCATGAGGTGAGCTGAGATCATTGGACATGAACTCGTCTCATCTTTATGCCGTCACAGCGAGACACTGAGGAGCGCAAGCATGCCTGCCCTTCTCAGTGTCTGCGGGATGACAGGCTGGATGGCAGCGTTCTGCTGCGGTCCAGCCTGTCATCTCGATGTAGCAGAGCTGAAGCTGTCGTGGGAACCATGGAAAGGTAAGGATGAGGTTGCTTTATTATTTTACTTTTATTGCAGAAGACATTGGCTTCAGCTGGAATGGGCGTGACGGTAAGTATGGTTTAATTTAGAACAATAAAGAATTGTGTGTTTATTTCAATTAAAGGACTTTATTCTGGGTGTTGTGTTTTTTTTAAATACTTTACTAGAAATTCATGGCGGTCATGTCTAATATTGGCGTGACCCCATGAATTTCGGGCTTAGGGCCAGCTGATAATGCCAAGCTGGCCCTCACCCCTTTATTACCCAGTGAGCCACCGCACCAGGGCCCTGGATGAGTTGGATACAGCGCCAGAAGATGGCGCTTCTATGAACGCGCCATTTTCCCGGGTGGCTGCGGACTGCAATTTGCAGCGGGGGGGACCCAGAAAGCTTGGGCCTCCATGCGCTGCAGATTCCAGCCCCCAGCTGCCTAGTTGTAAATGGCTGGACACAAAAATAGGGCGAAGCCCCACGTATTTTTTTTTTAAATTATTTCATGAAATTCATGAAATAATTAAGAAAAAAAGGGCATCCCTATATTGTTGTGTTCAACCAGGTACAAATAGGCAGCTGGTGGTTGGGGGCAGCCCGTTCCTGCCTGCTGTACCTGGCTGGACACAAAAATAGTGCGAAACCCCACGTCAATTTTTTTTTTAATTATTTCATGAAACTAGATGGTGGCCCGATTCTAACGCATCGGGTATTCTAGAATATGTATGCGGCAGACCTGGCGCAATCAGCAGAGCAGTGTTTAAATTTGGCGCCAAAATCGCTGACTGGTCGCGGCCAGCAACCGCGACCAATCAGCAAAGCGGTGTTGAAATTTGGCGACTATATCGCTGATTGGTCACGGCCGGCGGTTGCGACTAATCAGCAGAGCGGGGTTTAAATTTGGAGCCAATACTGCTGATTGGTCGCGGCCGGCAACCATGACCAATCAGCCGAGCAGGGTTTAAATTTGGCGCCAATACTGCTGATTGGTTGCGGACGGCGACCGCGATCAATCAGCAGAGCGGTGTTTAAATTTGGCGCCAATAATGCTGATTAGTCGCGGCCGGCATCCGCGACCAATTAGCAGAGCGGGGTTTAAATTTGGCGCCAATCTCGCTGATTGGTCGCGGCTGGAGTCCGCGACCAATCAGCAGAGCGTTGTTTAAATTTGGCGACAATCTCACTGATTGGTCGCGGCCGCTATTTAAATGTGGCGCCCAAATCGGTGATTGGTCGCGGACAGTTTCCGCGACCAATCAGCAGAGCGGTGTTTAACTTTAGCGCCAAGATCACTGATTGGTCGCGTGCGGAGAGCGCGACCAATCAGCGAATCGTATTGATGAGAACCGGGGAGCGCCGCTGCCTGGTCGAATACTTCCGCTGCGAGAAGCCGGGAGATGAGCGACTGCTCGCAGCAGATGTATCCCGACCCGCAGCTCCGCTCCCCGGTCCTCCCTTGACACTCTTGCCGCTGATCTCCCCACAGTATCCGCATGGTGTTACAAAGATCCGGACATTTGTGTTAAAAATCGCTGATTGGTCGCTGCCGCTGCCCGCGACCATTCACCGATTTGGGCGCCAAATTTAAATATTGGCCGCAACCAATCACCGATCTTGGCTCCACATTTAAACACCGCTGTGCTGATTGGTCGCCGACGCTGGGCGCGACCAATCACCGATTTTGGCGCCACATTTAAATAGCGTCCGCGACCAATCAGTACAGCGGTGTTTAAATGTGGAGCCAAGATGGGTGATTGGTCGCGGCCGATATTTAAATTTGGTGCCCAAATCGGTGATTGGTCGCGGGCAGCGCCTGCGACCAATCAGCGATTTTTAACACAAATGTCCGGACCTTTGTAACACCATGCGGATACTGTGGGGACATCAGCGGCTAGGGTGTGAAGGGAGGACCGGGGAGCGGCGCTGCGGGTCGGGATACTTCTGCTCCGAGCGCCCGCTCATGTCCCGGGTTCTCGCAGCAGAAGTATCCGCACAGGCAGTGCCGCTGACATCCATGCGGCTAGGGCGTGAAGGGAGGACCGGGGAGCGGCGCTGACATCCAACTGGTCGCGGCCGCTATTTAAATGTGCCGCACAAATCGGTGATTGGTCGCCGTCTTGACCGCGACCAATCACTGATCTTGCCGCCAAAGTTAAACACTACTGTGCTGATTGGTCGCGGACGCTGCCCGCGACCAATCACCGATTTGTGCGCCAAATTTAAATATCAGCCTCATGCACGTCACTGACAGCGTGGGAAAATTCTCCTGCACTCAGCGCTTCAGCGTGAGAATTCTCCCACGCTGTCAGTGACGTGCATGAGGTGAGCCGAGCTCATTGGACATGACCTCGGCTCATCTTTATGCCGTCACAGCCAGACACTGAGGAGCGCAAGCAAGCCTGCGCTTCTCAGTGTCTGCGGGATGACAGGCTGGATGGCAGCGTTCTGCTGCGGTCCAGCCTGTCATCTCGATGTAGCAGAGCTGAAGCTGTCGTGGGAACCATGGAAAGGTAAGGATGATGTTGGTTTATTATTTTACTTTTATTGCAGGAGATCGTTGGCTTCAGCTGGAATGGGCGTGATGGTAAGTATGGTTTAATTTAGAACAATAAAGAATTGTGTGTTTATTTCAATTAAAGGACTTTATTCTGGGTGTTTGTGTTTTCTTTTAACTTTGACTATGGGGTTAGTAATGGGGGTGTCTTATAGACGCCTCTCCATTACTAACCTGGGCTTGATGTCAGCTGGCATTATAAGCTGACATCAACCCCAGCCCTATTACCCCACTGCCACCGCTACAGGGCAGTGGGAAGAGCGAGGCTAAGTGCCAGATTTGGCGCATCCTACGGATGCGCCATTTCTGGGACAGCTGACGGCTGGTGTTTCTAGCCTGGGAGGGGGCCAATATTCATGGCACCCTTCCTGGGCTATTAAATCAGCCCCCAGCTGTCTGCTTAGCCTTTGCTAGCTATTTAAATAGGGGGGACCCCACGTCATTTTTTTGGGGGGGTCCCCCATTTTAATAGCTAGTAAAGGCTAGGTATTCAGCTGGGGGCTGATATTAGTAGCCTGGGAAGCTCCGTGGGTATTACCCCCATCCCAGGCTTCAAACATCTGCCCCAGCCGTCTGCTTAACCTCCGCTAGAGACTAAAATTACGGGGAACCCCACGCCAATTTTTTTTTTAATAAATCCTTTATTTTAACACTAAATGACAAGTACAGTGATCAACACTATCACTGTACTTCTTATATATGTGACTGACATGTTTCTATCTATCTAATCTATGTGTGATGCTCTATCTTTCTGTTCTAAATTGTCGGGTACCGAGGCTGAATTGCCGGGCGGGTTTCTTAAAGAGACGGTGCATGAAAACACTATTATTTTTTTAAATAAATCCTTTACACTAAATGACAAGTACAGTAACCAACACTGTCACTGTACTTATTATATATGTGATTGGCATGTTTATATCTATCTATGTGTGATGCTCTACTCTTTCTGTTATAAATTGTCGGGTACCGCTGCTGAATTGCCGGCCGGCTTTTTTTAAAGAGACGGTGCACGAAAACACTATTATTTTTTTTAATAAATCCTTTACACTAAATGACAAGTACAGTAAGCAACACTGTCACTGTGCTTCTTATATGTGTGACTGACATGTTTCTATCTATCTAATCTATGTGTGATGCTCTATTCCTTCTTGTCTAAATTGTCGGGTACCGGTGTATGCCGCTGCTGAATTGCTGGCCGGCTTTTTTAAAGAGAGAGTCTTCTAAGCAGTTTGTCAGCTTTTGGACAACTTTGAAGGTGTTTTCTATGTGTTTCTATGTGTTTTTGTTTGCCTGCCATTGGTTTTAACGGTGTTCGACGGTGTTCTAAGGTGTTCGACGAACAGTTCGACGAACAGTTCCTCGAACATCCCGGTGTTCGACGAACCGAACCGAACCCGAACACTACGGGGGTGGCTCAACACTACTCATCACACCAGCCAGTTTCTCCAGGCCTTAGTGGAAAAAGTTCTGCAAGATTACGAACTCAAAAAAGAACAGGTTCTTGCTATTGTAACGGACAATGCTTCAAACATGATAAGTACAATTAAACTGATGAATGAGAGTAATGAACAACAGCTAGAAGAAAATTTAGGATTCAGTATGTTTGAGATGGAAGGGCACAGTGCTGTTCATGTAACTGGGAACAAACAGACATTACAACAGAAGATCAGCAAAATCATACTTTAGAAATAGATGATCTTGTTGAAGCTGCTTCAAAACACTTTCATATTCATCACATGCGCTGTGTTGTGCACACGCTGCAGCTGGCAATGAGAGATAGTCTGCAAGAAGGACATGCTGGAAATCAGATGGGAAAAGTGAGAAAATTGGTTGCCGCCAGAACCCCTAAAATTGATTCCATCTTGAAGAGACGTGCTGAGAAAGGGACAATTGTCAATAAAGCCACTCGGTGGGGCAGCACTTATTTAATGATTGAGCGATTTTTTTAACTAAAACCGTTTCTTATAGATATGGCGAACCCTCAGGTAACCCTAAATGAAGGTCAATGGACACAAGTGGCTGAATTGAAGGAATTGCTTAAAACCCATTTACTGTGACTAAAAAATTACAAGCTGAGGATTTAACTCCTGGCATTTTCATAAGGGAGTGGAAGAACTTGCTATTTTGCCTGTCCCAAAGAGGAGGTTTAATAGCAGATGGCATTTCTGCTTCAATGAAACGGAGAGAGACACAGCTATTGGAAAATAAAAATTTTCTGGCAGCTGTTTATGTGGACCCAAGTCATCGTATACTGCTTGATGATCAACAGCTTACTAAAGCTGGACTGCCAGGCGCAAGGGGACTTGGGTCCTGACAGTGCTACTGCTGCCATATCTTCATCCTCATCAGATGAGAAGTTTGACTTTGACAAGTATTTAGATGACATGGACCAGGCAAAGCGTTGCCGCAAGAAAAAAGATTTCACTCCGTCTCCTATAGCAAGCAGATTGACCATATTTCAGCAAAATGTTTCACTTGCTCTCAAAGAAATAGAAAAATTCAACCGTTCATCAAAACTGACTGTGAATGAGGCAATTCCTTTATACCTGGAAATTGTTAGAGATGTTGCCCATGTAGTTACGGCTTTGCCTCCAACCCAAGTTAGTGTAGAGAAGTTGTTTTCTAGCCTTAAAATTATTAGGTCTGATTTGAGGTCATCTATGAAGGAGGATCTGATGGAGGCAATTCTATTTCTTAGAACAAATTCATAGACTGCACAAATGTTATTTATTATGTTATTGTTGAAAACTGTTTTTTGCCACTTACATAGTTTATTACATAGTGTTATATATATATATCCTACTAATATTATAAATGCGAAAGTTTGTGAGTATGTATGTTTGTTACTCTTTCACAAAAAAACTACTGGACGGATTTGCATGAAACATTACAGTAATATAGATTATACATCGGAATAACATATAGGCTAGAATTTGTAATGATTTTATGTAATTTTGGTCGTAATATAACGATACATGTCAATTAAGTCAGAAAAAAATCTGGCCTCTGAGAGCTCTCTTATATACACACATACACAGGTGATATTTAAATGGCTGATTTACAGCAGTCAGAAGAGATTGATAATACAATAATTTGCCCATAGTGGATCATTGTATAGTGAGGTCACAGTTGCCGCCTGTCCACAGTCTGAATACAGGGGTGATCATATACCGTGGCCAGGAACAAGTGTGGCACAGGGGGTTCACACACGACCCCCAGGGACTGACATTTCCTAGAAACTTTGGCAGCTGTCAGTCATGAGCTCACCCTGATACATTACACTCTGGAAACAGCTGAAGGGAGAAGGATAATTTATGACATTTTCTCAGACTTAAAAAAAAAAAAAAAACACAGAAAACAGCCCATATGTCAGGAACAGGTTACTAGGGAACTACACGTCCCAGCACGGCCTGCCCGCGCCCACAGCCCGGGGGGAGTGTGAGGCTTCCTCCTGCAGGTTGCCTGAGGGCACTGGGCCGTCATTGTCCTCACACAGGGGGTCCCCGCCACCATTGTCCCTCCACATAACACCGTATAATAAAACATGCGCTCACCTGCGCCAGCTGCTGCAGCCGGGAAAGTTCCGAGCGCCTCACCTGGGTGGAGGGGAAGTGACTCACACACGGGGAGGGGCAGTAACCTGAGTGCAGCTCCATGGAGGATGCACACACTGCAGCCTGACAGCACCGGCAGCAGCGCTACACAAATGGCGTCCTCCCCTCCTGTGTGCAGCACAGCCCTGTGTGTGTGCAGCGCAGCATGTCACCCACAGCACCAGCAGGCTGCTCTCAGCTCCCACAGAGCACTGGGAATGGTTGCTATGGGTAACCGCGCCACAGTTGCTCCTCATAGACCAGTCATATACAACTGATATCGTCTGTACAGCTATCGTAATATAACTAATTAGATTGTTTTAGTATTTTGTTTGAACTTTACTAAGTACCTATTTTCTAATTAGTACTTATAAAAATGCCGCAAAAGCGTAAGTCTAACATTTCGCAAAGCTCTAATAAAGCCCGAGCTATGAAAATAATTAGACGTGATGAGACATCTCAACAAGCCGAGCAACGAAGGCTTGAGCAGGCGGTGCGTTATGCGGCACATAGAGCTGCAGAGACTCCAGAACAATCCCAAGCCCGACGTGAACGGAATGCGGAGTTTTTGGCATCTCAACGGGCTGCTGAAACTCAAGAACAGTCCCAAGCCCGACGTGAACAGCATGCGGAGTATCTGGCGTCTCAACGGGCTGCTGAAACTCCAGAACAGTCCCAAGCTCGACGTCAGCAGCAAGCGACTTACATGGCGTCCCAAAGAGCCACTGAAACTTATGAAATGGCCGAATCTCGCAGACGCACTGTTGCTGAAAGGGCAGCACAGCGACGTCAAACATTTACAAGAAATACATGGATATTGTTTAATAAAGCTGCATTTGAGTATGACGAGACTCTTGATTATGAAACTCACAAGCTTATAAAAATAGAAGCAATGACCATAGATTGCAAATATTGCGGAGCTCTTAACTGGAAAGAGGAAGCAGCAGGTATGTGTTGTTTGGGCGGGAAAGTAGCTCTTCCTTATATAGACGAGCCAGTTCAACCTTTAAAAGAGCTTTTCTCTAATGAAACTGATGAATCTCGTCTTTTTCTAAATAATATAAGAAAATACAACATGTGCTTTCATATGACGTCTTTTGGAGCAGATCAAATTGTCTCAATGCCAGGGTTTTGCCCGACCTTTACAATACAAGGACAAGTACACCACCGTATCGGTTCTTTAATTCCTACGTCCATTTCGCAACCACAATTTTTTATTTCATAGGTGACAAGAAGAACAAATCAACAGGCGTACTGAGTGCGTGCAAAGCGTAGATAGAAACATAGTTAAAAAATTACAACGAGTACTTCACGACCACAACATTTTGGTGCATGAATTTAAAACGGCTAGAGACAGAATGCTCAATGACGATCATTTCAAAGTAGTGATTCACCCAGACCGTGTACCACGTGGTCAACATGAGAGACGATTTAATGCCCCTACTACAAATGAAATAGCTGCTGTAATAGTTAGTAGCGAACAAACTATGTCTCGGGACATCGTTGTGCAGCCGCGCGATGGCATGCTCACTAGGGTTCCCGATACATATAGATTCTATGACGCTCTCGAGTACCCAATAATTTTTTGGAAAGGACAAGAGGGGTACAGCATTGATATTCCTCAGATAAATCCAATTACCAAACAAGCAATGCCAAGCAAAAAGGTGTCCTGCAAAGATTTTTATGCCTTTCACTTGATGGTCCGTCGCAGCGATTTTAATTTGATGCTTAAGTGTAGACTCCTACTTCATCAGTTTCTGGTCGACATTAGAGATGAGCGTTGTTCTACTCGAACTGTTTGCCAATCTCAAATTCGAGCTGTTTTGGGCGGTGTTCGAGCCGTTCGGCGAACACGAACAATTTGAGAAAAATTCGGCTGTTCGAGGTTATGTTCGATAACTGTTCGTGCACCAAAATCATAACTGGATTTTTTCTCAGTAATGATGAAAATTAATGTTAATACGCAGTTGAAGTGTACAGCGGGGTGGGGGGAGGGGCAGGGGATGGATCTCTGCAGGAACAATGAAGATCTCCATTTTTTTTTCTCTTTCCCGCATTTACAGTGGGGAGGTGCAATCTGTCAGCCTATCAGCAGCGCACACACGGAGCGAAGTGCTTTTTTTCACACAAGCAAGGGCATGTGTCATTGGCAGTGTATGTCACATGTCCTTGCCCTATAAGACCAAGCCATTTTCCCCGTCGCCAGCATTTTCTCACTGCTGCAGCTGCGTGTTAGACGGCACCGCTGTTGCTGTGTGCCCTATACCTTGTTAATTTCAAGCCAATTTTCGCACAAATATACAGATAGCTTGGGAGTAGGGAATAGTTGTGATTGCAGTCCTTTTAAGGACTAGGTTACAGCATTTCCTACGACTTTTATCAGGCAGGTCTGTGCTCTTAAATAGATAGGTTGTGGGAGTAAAGACTAATTGTAATTGGAGTCCTTTTCAGGACTAGGTTACATCAGTTCCTATCAGTTTTTGCCAGGCAGGTCTGTGCCAGTGCTGTGCAAGTTTTTTTCACAGCATTTGGCTGAATCTAGCAAAGCTAATCCTTTTTGGCCTATTACAGAGTGTGTTAGACAGTGGAGTAGCCTATCTGTGTTGCAAGATATACCACCTGTGTATAGAATACCAATTTTTTTACTGCACCTAGTGAAGTAAAATCTTTTGGGCATAGCATCATTCTATTAGTCCATCTATACTGACCTCCATCAGGTTGCAAACTGAATCTAATTTTTTTCTGCATCTAGCTCTGAAAAAATATTTGGCCTTCTAGCAGTGTGTGGGACTTGTTCTATTAGTCCACCTATACTGACCTCCATCAGGTTGCAAACTGAATATATTTTTTTCTGCATCTACCTCTGAAAAAATATTGGGCTTCTAGCTGTGTGTGGGACTTGTTGTATTAGTCCATCTATACTGACCTCCATCAGGTTGCAAACTGAATATATTTTTTTCTGCATCTACCTCTGAAAAAATATTGGGCTTCTAGCTGTGTGTGGGTCTTGTTCTATTAATCCATCTATACAGACCTCCATCAGGTTGCAAACTGAATATAATTTTTTTCTGCATCTACCTCTGAAAAAATATTGGGCTTCTAGCTGTGTGTGGGACTTGTTGTATTAGTCCATCTATACTGACCTCCATCAGGTTGCAAACTGAATATATTTTTTCTGCATCTACCTCTGAAAAAATATTGGGCTTCTAGCTGTGTGTGGGACTTGTTCTATTAATCCATCTATACAGACCTCCATCAGGTTGCAAACTGAATATATTTTTTTCTGCATCTACCTCTGAAAAAATATTGGGCTTCTAGCTGTGTGTGGGACTTGTTGTATTAGTCCATCTATACTGACCTCCATCAGGTTGCAAACTGAATATATTTTTTTCTGCATCTACCTCTGAAAAAATATTGGGCTTCTAGCTGTGTGTGGGTCTTGTTCTATTAATCCATCTATACAGACCTCCATCAGGTTGCAAACTGAATATAATTTTTTTCTGCATCTAGCTCTGAAAAAATATTTGGCCTTCTAGTAGTGTGTGGGACTTTCTCTGTTAGTCCATCTATACTGACCTCCATCAGGTTGCAAACTGAATATATTTTTTTCTGCATCTACCTCTGAAAAAATATTGGGCTTCTAGCTGTGTGTGGGTCTTGTTCTATTAATCCATCTATACTGACCTCCATCAGGTTGCAAACTGAATATAATTTTTTTCTGCATCTAGCTCTGAAAAAATATTTGGCCTTCTAGTAGTGTGTCGGACTTTCTCTATTAGTCCATCTATACTGACCTCCATCAGGTTGCAAATTAAAAATAATTTTTATCTGCATCTACAGTACCTCTGAAAAAATATTTGGGCTTCTAGCTGTGTGTGGGACTTGTTGTATTAGTCCATCTATACTGACCTCCATCAGGTTGCAAACTGAATATATTTTTTTCTGCATCTACCTCTGAAAAAATATTGGGCTTCTAGCTGTGTGTGGGACTTGTTGTATTAGTCCATCTATACTGACCTCCATCAGGTTGCAAACTGAATATATTTTTTTCTGCATCTACCTCTGAAAAAATATTGGGCTTCTAGCTGTGTGTGGGTCTTGTTCTATTAATCCATCTATACAGACCTCCAACAGGTTGCAAGCTGAATATAATTTTTTTCTGCATCTAGCTCTGAAAAAATATTTGGCCTTCTAGCAGTGTGTGGGACTTGTTCTATTAGTCCACCTATACTGACCTCCATCAGGTTGCAAATTCAAAATAATTTTTTGTATGCATCTAGATCTGAAAAAATATTTGGCCTTCTAGCAGTGTGTGGGACTTTCTCTGTTAGTCCATCTATACTGACCTCCATCAGGTTGCAAATTAAAAATAATTTTTATCTGCATCTACAGTACCTCTGAAAAAATATTTGGGCTTCTAGCTGTGTGTGGGACTTGTTGTATTAGTCCATCTATACTGACCTCCATCAGGTTGCAAACTGAATATATTTTTTTCTGCATCTACCTCTGAAAAAATATTGGGCTTCTAGCTGTGTGTGGGTCTTGTTCTATTAATCCATCTATACAGACCTCCATCAGGTTGCAAACTGAATATATTTTTTTCTGCATCTACCTCTGAAAAAATATTGGGCTTCTAGCTGTGTGTGGGACTTGTTGTATTAGTCCATCTATACTGACCTCCATCAGGTTGCAAATTGAATATAATTTTTTTCTGCATCTAACCCAGCCAATAGTTTTGGCCTAATACCACAGTTTGGCCACTCAGCTCTGCTCGGTTACCATCCATTGTTTTTTTGTGCAAACAACTCCAGAGTTGTGAATTAGTTAACCACCAAAATGAGTGGAAAAAGGCCTGCTGCTGGTGGAAAGGGGAATAGGCGTGTTGGGAAGGGGAAAAAAGGTTGTGTCCGTGGGGTAGGTGTTAAAGCAACAGTAACATCTGCAGAAGAAAGACCATCTTCCAGCCAAACTAAAATGTCTACTTCTTTTAGCGGACAATGTGATAAGATCCCTTTCTTACGGCCACGCCAATCGCTACAAATTCCAGATGAGGCACAAAAACAGCAGGTGCTTCAACGGATATCAAGTGCTCCTTTAAGTGGGCTCTCCTCCACATCAACTTCAACATCACAAATACTCCAGTCCTCAAAGGTGTCACCCAAATCGCACTTGCTTCCTCACAGCTCCCAAATCTCCAGCTGCCCGTCTGAGTATGAGGTAGAACAGATGGTTGAGTCTGCAGAGCTGTTTACTCATAATATAGCCTGGGAATCAGAGGTCGACTCCAGCGCTTCTGTGAATCCAGACGACTAAATGATCTGCACTGATGCCCAGAATCTTTATGAGTCAGATCCAGGACCAGACGCAGAAGGTTCTGACCATAATGTAGACCCTCATTCCCAAACTGTAACTCCTGTTGGTGGAGACAATGAGGAAGACGATGATAAGACTCAAATACCTGATTGGAGCGACTTTAGTTTTTTGTCAGGGCAGGAACAGGTTGGCTCTGAGGACGACGGGTGTGATAACACACAGGGTGATGATGATGAGGTTGGAGATCCCACTTACTGTCAACCCACAGTCAGCCAAGCCAAGAGATGAGGTCAGCAGAGGAGGTGGAGGAAGATGCTAGTGACGACGAGGTCAGGTTGCGCCTTCCTGGACAGAGACGTAGTACTGGAAGCACGTCAACAACTGCATCCTCAAACACAACTCTGCCTCTCACCACAAGTCGTGGTGGCTCTTCAGGTCGCATGGGTGCTAAGCCTTGCATAGCCTGGGCATTTTTTCAGATCGATAAAGATGACCCAACTCGTGTTATCTGTAACATTTGTCAGCAAAAGCTAAGTAGAGGCCAAAAAATACATAGTTTGAGTACTTCATGCATGAACCGGCACATGGACATGAAGCATAAGTTGCAGTGGGAAGCTCAGTGTGCTACAATGCGGCCTAGCCGGCCGGGCCAACCACCGTCTGCCATATCTTGTGCATCCGCGGCCTCTTCATCCTCTGTGACTGGGGGGACAGCAGTCACACCTGTTTTGGGGCGCAGACCTGCCACCTCTTTACCCGCAACAGCCAGCGTGATTGGCAGGTCATCATTTTCTTTGGAGGTGGTAACACCAGCTGGTGTTGAGCGCTGTCCGACATCGATAGCACCACCTTTGGATCAAGGCAACCTAACTTGTCCGCCTGCATCTTCCTCACAGACCGGCAGTTTGCCGGGGACACCCTTATCAACCCCGTCTAAGCACAATAGCCAGCCCTCGGTCCCTCAGATGTGGACAAGTAAAAGACCATTTCCTCCTAGCCATGAGAAAGCTAAGAGGTTGAATTTCACCATCTGCAAGCTCTTGGCTACAGAAATGCTGCCTTTCTGCCTGGTGGACACAGAGGATTTTCGAGACCTTATGTCCATCGCAGTGCCCCAGTACCAGATGCCCAGTCGGCACTACTTCTCAAAGAAAGGTGTGCCTGCGCTCCACCAGCATGTCGCACACAACATCACCGCTTCTTTGAGAAACTCTGTGTGTGACAGGGTGCATTTCACCACAGACACTTGGACGAGTAGGCATGGACAGGGGCGTTACATGTCGCTGACTGGGCACTGGGTAACTATGGTGACAGCAGGACAAGGGGCTGCTGTCCAAGTCTTGCCGTCCCCACGAGTTGTGCGTCAATCCTCTTTATGTCAAAGTTCCTCCACTGCTTCTGCCTCCTCAACCTCCTCTCGGTCTTCCACCTGCACCCAAAGCCTGTCTGGTCATGCCACAAGCTTTCTAACTGTGCAGAAGGGATCCTGCACACCTCCTTACTATGCTGGCAGTAGGGCTCAACGTCATCAGGCGGTTTTTACATTGAAATGTCTGGGAAATGTGAGTCACACAGCTGAGGAGTTGTGGTCAGCTCTGGAGAACCAATTTCATGAATGGCTGTCTCCACTGGACCTGAAACCAGGGAAGGCCGTGTGCGACAATGCTGCAAACCTGGGTGCGGCCCTTCGCCGGGGCAATGTCACACACGTGCCTTGTATGGCTCACGTGTTGAACCTGGTTGTCCAGCAATTTTTAGCCCACTATCCCAGACTAGATGGCCTTCTGCAGAGGGCACGGTCGCTGTGTGCTCACTTCCGCCGTTCGCATCCCGCAGCTCAGCGACTTACATCTCTACAGAAGTCGTTGGGCCTGCCACTTCACCGGCTAAAATGCGATGTGCCTACCCGGTGGAATTCAACTCTGCACATGTTGCAGCGACTGTGGCAGCACCGACAAGCCCTGGTGCAATACGTTCTGACGTATAGCCTGGGCCAACGAGATCCAGAGGTGGGGCAAATCACGCTGGAGGAGTGGTCTCAGATCAGGGACCTATGCACCCTTCTGCACAGTTTTGAAATGGCGACGAAGATGTTTAGTGCTGATGATGCCATTATCAGCATGACTATTCCAGTGATTTACATGCTGGAGCACATGTTAAACAGAATTCGGAGTCAGGTGGTGGCACAAGAGGAGGTGGAGGAAGTAGAGGAGGAGGAGTTGTATGCGGAAGGGCTAACATCTGCAAGGTCCAGACGGTCGGCAGCACCAAGGCGGCAGGCATGTGAGGGTGAGGGAGATGGTTTTACCAGGGCGCATGGTAGCAGCCAAACTAGTGAGGAAGGTGCAGGAGCCCAGGAAGAAGTGGAGGACGAACTGATGGAAGACTCATCAGATGAGGGAGACCTTGATCACATTTCTGTTGTGCGAGGTTGGGGGGAGAGGACAGAGGAAGGAAGCATGATTGTTACCTCGCCACCAACACAACAGGGACTTGGTGCTCCTGGATGCGCAACACACATGAGTGCCTTCTTGCTGCACTACCTGCAACATGACCCTCGAATTGTGAGAATTAGAAATAATCCTGACTACTGGGTTGCCACACTGTTAGATCCCCGTTACAAAAGTAAATTTGCCGAAATTATTCCTGCCATAGAAAGGGATGCACGCATGCAGGAGTATCAGCAGAGACTGTTGCAGAATCTTACATGTGCTTTTCCACAAAACACCAGTGGTGCACGTAGTGAATCTCACAGTTCCAACTTGCCAACCGTGGGACCGTCAAGTGTTCAGCACTCAAACCGTAACAGAACCACAGTATCTGCTGGTAACATCAATTTTGCGGAATCATTTCACCACTTTTTTAGCCCATCCTTTGCAAGGCCACAGGAGACAAGAAGTCTGACACATAGTCAACGCCTAGAGACGATGGTACAGGAGTATCTCCAAGTAAACATTGAAGCCACGACTGTGTCACTGGACCCTTGCTCTTTTTGGGCTTCCAATCTGGATGAATGGCCGGAGCTAGCCACTTACGCCTTGGAGATCTTGTCATGCCCCGCAGCCAGCGTTCTGTCTGAACGTGTGTTCAGCGCTGCTGGTGGTGTGCTGACAGATAAGCGCACGCGGCTCTCCACTGATAATGTAGACAGACTCACGTTCATAAAGATGAACAAATCATGGATCCGAAACGACTTTTCTACCCCTGTGTCATCCTGGGGAGAGTAAAAGCTTGATGATTGGTTAAAATCACCCTACCAACTGTTTTAAGCTTTCAAATTACTAATCATGTTTATCTGTATCTTGACTGGAAAATAATTTGGGCTTTGTAGCAGTGTGCAGCACTGATCCTATTAGGCCATCTATAATAAGCTCCACCAGATTTAAAATTAAAAATAATTTTTAGCTGCATCTAGCCCGGAAAATAATTTTGGGGCTCCGAGATGCGCAAGACACATAAGTGCCTTCTTGCTGCACTACCTGCAGCATGACCCTCATATTGTCAGAATTCGAAGTAATCATGACTACTGGGTTGCCACACTCTCAGATCCCCCAAACTTTTCGATCAACCTTTTCATTTTAATAAAGACCAAAAAAATGGTCATTTTTGAAATTATAAGCATTAGCAGGTTGTTAGAAACTGAAATCAAACAGTTTTCAACTCAAAACTTTATTCTAGGTGATGTTACATTTTCACATAGGACCCCTTGTTCGAAAGGAGCTTCTGAACTCTCTCGTCCATTGAATTTGTCAGGTTTTGGATGGTTTCTGCTTCAATTGTTTTGCATGAGGACAGAATACCCTCCCAGAGCTGTTGCTTAGATGTGAACTGCCTCCCGCCATCATAGACACTCCTATTAATGATGCTCCAAAGGTTCTGAATGGGGTAGAGGTCAGGGGAGCATGGGGGTCACACCATAAGTTTGTCCCCTTTTATGCCCATATCAGCCAGAGATGCAGATGTTTTATGTGCAGCATGAGATGGTGCATTATCATGCAGAAAAATGATCTTGCTGTGAAATACACGGTTCTTCTTCTTGAACCATGGCAGGAAGTGCTGTTTGAGAAAATCCACATACATTATGGAGTTCATCTTTAGCGCCTTCAGGGATACTAAAGGGGCCGACAATCTCTCTCCCCATGATTCCAGCCCAAAACATTACTCCACCTCCTCCTTGTTGGCGCTGTAGCCGTGTTTGCGTGGGGTGTCCATCAACCAGCCATCCTCCACTCCATCCATCTGGACCATCGAGCGCTGCACGGCACTCATCCGTGAACAAAACAGTTTTGAAATCAGTCTTCATGTAATGTTTGGCCCACTGGAGCCGTTTCTGCTTGTGTGAAGTGGATAGAGGAGGTCGACAGGATGGCGTATGCACAGCTGCAAACCTCTGAAGGACCCTGCATCTTGTTGTTCGGGGGACGTTGGAGGCACAAGCAGCTTCAAAAACTTGTCTGCTGCTATGACAAGGCTTTTTTGCCGCTGCTCTTTCAACCTGACGTAATTGCCTGTAGGAAAGAGTCCTCAATTTGCCCTTATCAGCACGCACACGTGTGTACTGTGAATCAGCTACATACTTCTTGATTGCCAAGACACTTCATCCTGATCATCGCACAATGTTGATTGTAGTCATGCCTTGACCTAAACACTCCACAATTTGTTGCTTCTCAGCAGCCGACACATCCTTTTTCTTTCCCATTTTGGCAGAAAATGTAGGCTGCTTAATAATGTGAGAGAGCCTTCTTAAGTAGTCTTGCCTTTCATTGGACACACCTGCCAAACTAATTAGCACAGGTGTCTGCAATTGCTTACAGTGATATAAAGAGCCCTGACACACATCACCATCAATGAGTTTAACTGACAAACAAACAAATTCTTCCCTTATCACTCCTAAACACTTTTTGCATAATAATTTGGAACGCAGTGTACATGTGCTTTTCCACAAAACACCAGTGGTTCACGTAGTGAATCTTACAGTTCTAACTTGCCAACCGTGGTCTGTATGGAATTGTTCAATAAAGGGCCCAAAATTAAGATAACATAGATGGGAGAGGTCTCTATGAATAGGAATTCCTAAGTATTTGATACCCTGTTAGGGCCAGGCAAAGGGAAAGTTGGACTGGATGGAATCCTATATGGATTTGGGGAGGGAGACATCGAGGGCCTCAGACTTCGCTGCATTGATTTTAAAATTTTACCATGTAACAAAGTGATCTATTTCAGCCATAACAGCAGGGATGGATATATGTGATTGAGTGATATATACTAGGACATCATCAGCAAATAGAGAGCACTTGTATTCGGTGCCTCCCACCTCAATCCACCTAATATTGGGGTTATGGCGAATTGATGAGAGCAGGTGCTCCGTCACTAGGATGTATATGAGAGGGGACAGAGGACATCCCTGCCTTGTCCCATTGGTGATTGTGAAAGGTGATGAAAATGTTCTGACGCACCCCCTGGGCCTTGGGACACCCGGAGCCGGACCCTTTTTGGTGGATGCTGGTGGTTGTAGTCTTCGTGGCGGCAACCCGGTTCCGTGGCTCAGGGCGGTCAAACCAGTGGCGGAACTATTTATGTGGTTTTGATGTTTAAATGTCCGACTACGCCACCCGTGGATTGCGGTCAGAGTGAACCGCCGCTACAGGGCAGACCGCTGAGGCTGGTGTTGTGGGTGCAGCAGAGCGTAGCATAACTCCCCACGGGAGGAGTATAGCCTCAGGGCAGTGTATGCGGAGGATGGGGGTGATGGTGCAGGGCAGCAGCAGTAACGACACGGAGTCAGTGATGCAGTCCAGGGCCTTTACTCACAGTTCTTATTATCCAGACCACGTCTGCAGGTAACGGCTGCCCACGTCGTACTGTGCTCACCAGGTGAGGGGCTCAGACAACTCCCAGATAACTTTGGAGCACTTCACAGGACCCCGTTTGTGTGTCCTTTGTCTGGCCTTTCTTACCAACACTTCTGTCCGGCTGCCTCGGGCCTCCTCTTGGTAAACTTGGCGCCAGTTTCCCTGACCCTATGTGGTGCCTTCCTAGCGGGTGTAGCGAGGGGCTGCTCCACATAAAATGTCAGAGCCTCCTGTTTCTAGCTGAGGGTCGTTTCCTGCCTCCACTAGTTCGGGGACCGGTCTCCCCCTTTGGCCTGACCCCTCCACGCACGTGGATTCGGGCGTGCGGTGGCGACTCACCCGTCCGCACCCCTGGGATCCCTTCATTCCTCGTTCCTGGAGCCTTCTCCGCTCCTCTTCCTTCCTTCTCCCTCTTCCAGGCCTGGGCCTCTGTTACTAGGCCCACCTCCGGAGCAGAGCTCATGCAGAGCCCCTGCTCCCTGCCACTTCTGCTCAGACTTCTTTGCACTGAACTAAGATGGTGCCCACCTTTTATACTCCCTTCTCAATGCACCCAGGAACTGCTTCCTCCCTGCAACTGCACTACAGGGTTCCCCTTCCTCAGTGTTCCCTCCCCCCACTCCAGCCAGGGACAGGGACTGTCGTGCCCATCTCAGGGGCATATTGGTCGCCCTGCCCCACGGCAATGTGGTGTAATGCATGCAGGTGTCGGGTACTGATCCACACTCCATCCTTACCTGAGAGTGAGATATCACACCTCTGGGTGAGGTGCAATACGTCTGTAGCAACCGAGCCCTCAGGGTGCTACAGTTCCATTTATCTTCAGCCTAGGTGACGTATTGCGATACAGGGCCGTGATTTTGGCTATAAAAGGGTCCCCTAGACCCCTACCCCAAGCTTTTTAAGAGAATCATATATTGCGTGCCAGGAGACTCTATGGAATGCTTTCTCAGCATCCAACGAGAGTATCTAATTACAAATTTTTAACTGCATCTAGCCCAGGAAATACTTTGTGCCTAGTAGCAGTGTCTGCTAGTCAGCGGATTATCCCGGCTGTTAAGCAAGCTACACCACCTGTAGTTTAGACACTTAATTTTTTCAAAGGAAATGCTTCGGGACCATGGGATACTTAGTGAAGAGCATCAGGAGGCACCCCAAAGCATAGGGGCTGGGACTGGCAGTAGGATGCCTTGCGGTGGACAGCCGAGCTCGATCCTTATAAAAGCTTTTTAACTCCAGCAGCTTTAGTGGACGCTACTGGAGCTGGAATTACCGCGGCTGCTGGCATGAGACTTGCCCTCCAATAGATCCTTGTAAATGGATTTAAAGTGTATTCATTCAAATTAGAGAGACAATTTAAATTAAAAAGCTTAGAGCTGCCTCCACCACAGGGGGGCTCGCTCGACCCACCAGCGGACAGGCACCAGTATTGGGAGAGGGGGGCTGGCCGTCAGGGTTCACCGCGGCTCTGGCACAAACCCGGCGACACGGAGGTGGCACGGGCAGGAGCGGACTGGCCGTGTCGGCTTCTCACTTTTTGGATTTTAGAAGGGCATGACATGCCTATATCTGTGTCTCCCCCTCCTTTTACTCCTCCACCTCTTTTATTTTCGCATGACTATATGTACTTGTCACTTTTCCATGTGTTAGTTATGTCTTCTGAGCAGTTTGTCAGCTTTTGGACACCTTTGAAGGTGTTTTCTATGTGTTTCTATGTGTTTTTGTTTGCCTGCCATTGGTTTTAACGGTGTTCGAAGGTGTTCGACGAACAGTTCGACGAACAGTTCGGCGAACACACGGGTGTTCGACGAACCGAACCGAACTCGAACACTACGGGGGTGGCTCAACACTAGTCGACATGTATGTAAAGATGGAAAGTGAGCGCTTAAGGTTCATTTCTTTAAATCAAAAAAAACTGCGCGCAGAAAATTATATTCACTTGCAAGATGCAATAAGAAATGATGCGGATTTGGATCCAAATAACTTAGGTCAGATGGTGATTCTCCCATCATCATTTGTAAATAGCCCGAGATACCTACACGAATACACACAAGATGCGTTCACATGCGTACGTAATTATGGGAGGCCTGATTTATTTATTACAATGACTTGCAACCCCGCTTGGCCAGAAATCACCAAAGAGCTTATGGCTGGTCAAAATTCAACGGACAGACATGACTTAACAGCTCGAGTATTTAGAATAAAAGTACAGTAGTTGGTAGCTCTACTTACAAAAGGTAACATATTTGGTGATATGCAATGCTTCATGTACTCGATCGAGTGGCAAAAGCGAGGTTTGCCTCATGTGCACTTACTGCTGTGGTTAAAGGAAAAATTGCATCCGAACCAAATTGACGAAATCATATGTGCTGAGTAGAGATGAGCGTTGTTCTACTCGAACTGTTCGCCAATCTCAAATTCGAGCTGTTTTGGGCGGTGTTCGAGCCGTTCGGCGAACACGAACAATTTGAGAAAAATTCGGCTGTTCGAGGTTATGTTCGTTAACTGTTCGTGCACCAAAATCATAACTGGATTTTTTCTCAGTAATGAGGAAAATTAATGTTAATACACAGTTTGAGTGTACAGTGGGGTGGGGGGAGGGGCAGGGGAAGGATCTCTGCAGGAACAATGAAGATCTCCATTTTTTTTTTCTCTTTCCCGCATTTACAGTGGGGAGGTGCAATCTGTCAGCCTATCAGCAGCGCACACACGGAGCGAAGTGCTTTTTTTCACACAAGCAAGGGCATGTGTCATTGGCAGTGTATGTCACATGTCCTTGCCCTATAAGACCAAGCCATTTTCCCCGTCGCCACCATTTTCTCACTGCTGCAGCTGCGTGTAAGACGGCACCGCTGTTGCTGTGTGCGCTATACCTTGTTAATTTCAAGCCAATTTTCGCACAAATCTACAGATAGCTTGGGAGTAGGGAATAGTTGTGATTGCAGTCCATTTAAGGACTAGGTTACAGCATTTCCTACGACTTTTATCAGGCAGGTCTGTGCTCTTAAATAGATAGATTGTGGGAGTAAAGACTAATTGTAATTGGAGTCCTTTTCAGGACTAGGTTACATCAAATCCTATCAGTTTTTGCCAGGCAGGTCTGTGCCAGTGCTGTGCAAGTTTTTTTCACAGCATTTGGCTGAATCTAGCAAAGCTAATCCTTTTTGGCCTATTGCAGAGTGTGTTAGTCAGTGGAGTAGCCTATCTGTGTTGCAAGATATACCACCTGTGTATAGAATACCAATTTTTTTACTGCACCTAGTGAAGTAAAATCTTTTGGGCATAGCATCATTCTATTAGTCCATCTATACTGACCTCCATCAGGTTGCAAATTGAATATAATTTTTTTCTGCATCTAGCTCTGAAAAAATATTGGGCTTCTAGCTGTGTGTGGGACTTGTTGTATTAGTCCATCTATACTGACCTCCATCAGGTTGCAAACTGCATATATTTTTTTCTTCATCTACCTCTGAAAAAATATTGGGCTTCTAGCTGTGTGTGGGACTTGTTCTATTAAACCATCTATACAGACCTCCATCAGGTTGCAAACTGAATATATTTTTTTCTGCATCTACCTCTGAAAAAATATTGGGCTTCTAGCTGTGTGTGGGACTTGTTGTATTAGTCCATCTATACTGACCTCCATCAGGTTGCACACTGAATATATTTTTTTCTGCATCTACCTCTGAAAAAATATTGGGCTTCTAGCTGTGTGTGGGACTTGTTGTATTAGTCCATCTATACAGACCTCCATCAGGTTGCAAACTGAATATATTTTTTTCTGCATCTATCTCTGAAAAAATATTGGGCTTCTAGCTGTGTGTGGGACTTGTTGTATTAGTCCATCTATACTGACCTCCATCAGGTTGCAAACTGAATATATTTTTTTCTGCATCTACCTCTGAAAAAATATTGGGCTTCTAGCTGTGTGTGGGACTTGTTCTATTAATCCATCTATACAGACCTCCATCAGGTTGCAAACTGAATATATCTTTTTCTGTATCTACCTCTGAAAAAATATTGGGCTTCTAGCTGTGTGTGGGACTTGTTCTATTAATCCATCTATACAGACCTCCATCAGGTTGCAAACTGAATATATTTTTTTCTGCATCTACCTCTGAAAAAATATTGGGCTTCTAGCTGTGTATGGGACTTGTTGTATTAGTCCATCTATACTGACCTCCATCAGGTTGCAAACTGAATATATTTTTTTCTGCATCTACCTCTGAAAAAATATTGGGCTTCTAGCTGTGTGTGGGACTTGTTGTATTAGTCCATCTATACTGACCTCCATCAGGTTGCAAACTGAATATATTTTTTTCTGCATCTACCTCTGAAAAAATATTGGGCTTCTAGCTGTGTGTGGGACTTGTTCTATTAATCCATCTATACAGACCTCCATCAGGTTGCAAACTGAATATATTTTTTTCTGCATCTACCTCTGAAAAAATATTGGGCTTCTAGCTGTGTGTGGGACTTGTTGTATTAGTCCATCTATACTGACCTCCATCAGATTGCAAACTGAATATATTTTTTTCTGCATCTACCTCTGAAAAAATATTGGGCTTCTAGCTGTGTGTGGGAATTGTTCTATTAATCCATCTATACAGACCTCCATCAGGTTGCAAACTGAATATATTTTTTTCTGCATCTACCTCTGAAAAAATATTGGGCTTCTAGCTGTGTGTGGGACTTGTTGTATTAGTCCATCTATACTGACCTCCATCAGGTTGCAAACTGAATATATTTTTTTCTGCATCTACCTCTGAAAAAATATTGGGCTTCTAGCTGTGTGTGGGACTTGTTCTATTAATCCATCTATACAGACCTCCATCAGGTTGCAAACTGAATATATTTTTTTCTGCATCTACCTCTGAAAAAATATTGGGCTTCTAGCTGTGTGTGGGACTTGTTCTATTAATCCATCTATACAGACCTCCATCAGGTTGCAAACTGAATATATTTTTTTCTGCATCTACCTCTGAAAAAATATTTGGCCTTCTAGCAGTGTGTGGGACTTTCTCTATTAGTCCATCTATACTGACCTCCATCAGGTTGCAAATTAAAAATAATTTTTATCTGCATCTAGCTCTGAAAAAATATTTGGCCTTCTAGCAGTGTGTGGGACTTTCTCTATTAGTCCATCTATACTGACCTCCATCAGGTTGCAAATTAAAAATAGTTTTTATCTGCATCTAGCTCTGAAAAAATATTTGGCCTTCTAGCAGTGTGTGGGACTTTCTCTATTAGTCCATCTATACTGACCTCCATCAGGTTGCAAATTGAATATAATTTTTTTCTGCATCTAACCCAGCCAATAGTTTTGGCCTAATACCACAGTTTGGCCACTCAGCTCTGCTCGGTTCCCATCCATTGTTTTTTTGTGCAAACAACTCCAGGGTTGTTAAGTAGTTAACCACCAAAATGAGTGGAAAAAGGCCTGCTGCTGGTGGAAAGGGGAATAGGCGTGTTGGGAAGGGGAAAAAAGGTTGTGTCCGTGGGGTAGGTGTTAAAGCAACAGTAACATCTGCAGAAGAAAGACCATCTTCCAGCCAAACTAAAATGTCTACTTCTTTTAGCGGACAATGTGATAAGATCCCTTTCTTACGGCCACGCCAATCGCTACAAATTCCAGATGAGGCACAAAAACAGCAGGTGCTTCAATGGATATCAAGTGCTCCTTTAAGTGGGCTCTCCTCCACATCAACTTCAACATCACAAATACTCCAGTCCTCAAAGGTGTCACCCCAATCGCACTTGCTTCCTCACAGCTCCCAAATCTCCAGCTGCCTGTCTGAGTATGAGGTTAAACAGATGGTTGAGTCTGCAGAGCTGTTTACTCATACTATAGCCTGGGAATCAGAGGTCGACTCCAGCGCTTCTGTGAATCCAGACGAGGAAATGATCTGCACTGATGCCCAGAATCTTTATGAGTCGGATCCAGGACCAGACGCAGAAGGTTCTGACCATAATGTAGACCCTCATTCCCAAACTGTAACTCCTGTTGGTGGAGACAATGAGGAAGACGATGATAAGACTCAAATACCTGATTGGAGCGACAACTTTAGTTTTTTGTCAGGGCAGGAACAGGTTGGCTCTGAGGACGACGGGTGTGATAACGCACAGGGTGATGATGATGAGGTTGGAGATCCCACTTACTGTCAACCCACAGTCAGCCAAGAGATGAGGTCAGCAGAGGAGGTGGAGGAAGATGCTAGTGACGACTAGGTCAGGTTGCGCCTTCCTGGACAGAGACGTAGTACTGGAAGCACGTCAACAACTGCATCCTCAAACACAACTCTGCCTCTCACCACAAGTCGTGGTGGCTCTTCAGGTCGCATGGGTGCTAAGCCTTGCATAGCCTGGGCATTTTTTCAGATTGATAAAGATGACCAAACTCGTGTTATCTGTAACATTTGTCAGCAAAAGCTAAGTAGAGGCCAAAAAATACATAGTTTGAGTACTTCATGCATGAACCGGCACATGGATATGAAGCATAAGTTGCAGTGGGTAGCTGACTGTGCTACAATGCGGCCTAGCCGGCTGGGCCAACCACCGTCAGCCATATCTTGTGCATCCGTGGCCTCTTCATCCTCTGTGACTGGGGGGACAGCAGTCACACCTGTTTTGGGGCGCAGACCTGCCACCTCTTTACCCGCAACAGCCAGCGTGATTGGCAGGTCATCATTTTCTTTGGAGGTGGTAACACCAGCTGGTGTTGAGCGCTGTCCGACATCGATAGCACCACCTTTGGATCAAGGCAACCTAACATGTCCGCCTGCATCTTCCTCACAGACCGGCAGTTTGCCGGGGACACCCTTATCAACCCCGTCTAAGCACAATAGCCAGCCCTCGGTCCCTCAGATGTGGACAAGTAAAAGACCATTTCCTCCTAGCCATGAGAAAGCTAAGAGGTTGAATTTCACCATCTGCAAGTTCTTGGCTACAGAAATGCTGCCTTTCCGCCTGGTGGACACAGAGGATTTTCGAGACCTTATGTCCGTCGCAGTGCCCCAGTACCAGATGCCCAGTCGGCACTACTTCTCAAAGAAAGGTGTGCCTGCGCTCCACCAGCATGTCGCACACAACATCACCGCTTCTTTGAGAAACTCTGTGTGTGACAGGGTGCATTTCACCACAGACACTTGGACGAGTAGGCATGGACAGGGGCGTTACATGTCGCTGACTGGGCACTGGGTAACTATGGTGACAGCAGGACAAGGGGCTGCTGTCCAAGTCTTGCCGTCCCCACGAGTTGTGCGTCAATCCTCTTTATGTCAAATTTCCTCCACTGCTTCTGCCTCCTCAACCTCCTCTCCGTCTTCCACCTGCACCCAAAGCCTGTCTGGTCATGCCACAAGCTTTCTAACTGCGCAGAAGGGATCCTGCACACCTCCTTACTATGCTGGCAGTAGGGCTCAACGTCATCAGGCGGTTTTTACATTGAAATGTCTGGGAAATGTGAGTCACACAGCTGAGGAGTTGTGGTCAGCTCTGGAGAACCAATTTCATGAATGGTTGTCTCCACTGGACCTGAAACCAGGGAAGGCCGTGTGCGACAATGCTGCAAACCTGGGTGCAGCCCTTCGCCGGGGCAATGTCACACACGTGCCTTGTATGGCTCACGTGTTAAACCTGGTTGTCCAGCAATTTTTAGCCCACTATCCCAGACTGGATGGCCTTCTGCAGAGGGCACGGTCGCTGTGTGCTCACTTTCGCCGTTCGCATCCCGCAGCTCAGCGACTTACATCTCTACAGAAGTCGTTGGGCCTGCCACTTCACCGGCTAAAATGCGATGTGCCTACCCGGTGGAATTCAACTCTGCACATGTTGCAGCGACTGTGGCAGCACCGACAAGCCCTGGTGCAATACGTTCTGACGTATAGCCTGGGCCAACGAGATCCAGAGGTGGGGCAAATCACGCTGGAGGAGTGGTCTCAGATCAGGGACCTATGCACCCTTCTGCACAGTTTTGAAATGGCGACGAAGATGTTTAGTGCTGACGATGCCATTATCAGCATGACTATTCCGGTGAATTACATGCTGGAGCACATGTTAAACAGAATTCGGAGTCAGGTGGTGGCACAAGAGGAGGTGGAGGAAGTAGAGGAGGAGGAGTTGTATGCGGAAGGGCTAACATCTGCAAGGTCCAGACGGTCGGCAGCACCAAGGCGGCAGGCATGTGAGGGTGGGGGAGATGGTTTTACCAGGGCGCATGGTAGCAGCCAAACTAGTGAGGAAGGTGCAGGAGCCCAGGAAGAAGTGGAGGACGAACTGATGGAAGACTCATCAGATGAGGGAGACCTTGATCACATTTCTGTTGTGCGAGGTTGGGGGGAGAGGACAGAGGAAGGAAGCATGATTGTTACCTCGCCACCAACACAACAGGGACTTGGTGCTCCTGGATGCGCAACACACATGAGTGCCTTCTTGCTGCACTACCTGCAACATGACCCTCGAATTGTGAGAATTAGAAATAATCCTGACTACTGGGTTGCCACACTGTTAGATCCCCGGTACAAAAGTAAATTTGCAGAAATTATTCCTGCCATAGAAAGGGATGCACGCATGCAGGAGTATCAGCAGAGACTGTTGCAGAATCTTACATGTGCTTTTCCACAAAATACCAGTGGTGCACGTAGTGAATCTCACAGTTCCAACTTGCCAACCGTGGGACCGTCAAGTGTTCAGCACTCAAACCGTAACAGAACCACAGTATCTGCTGGTAACATCAATTTTGCGGAATCATTTTACCACTTTTTTAGTCCATCCTTTGCAAGGCCACAGGAGACAAGAAGTCTGACACATAGTCAACGCCTAGAGACGATGGTACAGGAGTATCTCCAAGTAAACATTGAAGCCACGACTGTGTCACTGGACCCTTGCTCTTTTTGGGCTTCCAATCTGGATAAATGGCCGGAGCTAGCCACTTACGCCTTGGAGATCTTGTCATGCCCCGCAGCCAGCGTTCTGTCTGAACGTGTGTTCAGCGCTGCTGGTGGTGTGCTGACAGATAAGCGCACGCGGCTCTCCACTGATAATGTAGACAGACTCACGTTCATAAAGATGAACAAATCATGGATCCGAAACGACTTTTCTACCCCTGTGTCATCCTGGGGAGAGTAAAAGCTTGATGATTGGTTAAAATCACCCTACCAACCGTTTGAAGCTTTCAAATTACTAATCATGTTTATCTGTATCTTGGCTGGAAAATAATTTGGGCTTTGTAGCAGTGTGCAGCACTGATTCTATTAGGCCATCTATAATAAGCTCCACCAGATTTAAAATTACTAATCATGTTTATCTGTATCTTGACTGGAAAATAATTTGGGCTTTGTAGCAGTGTGCAGCACTGATCATATTAGGCCATCTATACTAAAGCTTCACCAGATTTAAAATTAATAATAATTTTTAGCTGCATCTAGCCCGGAAAATAATTTTGGGGCTCCGAGATGCGCAAGACACATAAGTGCCTTCTTGCTGCACTACCTGCAGCATGACCCTCATATTGTCAGAATTCGAAGTAATCATGACTACTGGGTTGCCACACTCTTAGATCCCCCAAACTTTTCGATCAACCTTTTCATTTTAATAAAGACCAAAAAAATGGTCATTTTTGAAATTATAAGCATTAGCAGGTTGTTAGAAACTGAAATCAAACAGTTTTCAACTCAAAACTTTATTCTAGGTGATGTTACATTTTCACATAGGACCCCTTGTTCGAACCATGGCAGGAAGTGCTGTTTGAGAAAATCCACATACATTATGGAGTTCATCTTTAGCGCCTTCAGGGATCCTAAAGGGGCCGACAATCTCTCTCCCCATGATTCCAGCCCAAAACATTACTCCACCTCCTCCTTGTTGGCGCTGTAGCCGTGTTTGCGTGGGGTGTCCATCAACCAGCCATCCTCCACTCCATCCATCTGGACCATCGAGCGCTGCATGGCACTCATCCGTGAATAAAACAGTTTTGAAATCAGTCTTCATGTAATGTTTGGCCCACTGGAGCCATTTCTGCTTGTGTGAAGTGGATAGAGGAGGTCGACAGGATGGCGTATGCACAGCTGCAAACCTCTGAAGGACCCTGCATCTTGTTGTTCGGGGGACGTTGGAGGCACAAGCAGCTTCAAAAACTTGTCTGCTGCTATGACAAGGCTTTTTTGCCGCTGCTCTTTCAACCTGACGTAATTGCCTGTAGGAAAGAGTCCTCAATTTGCCCTTATCAGCACGCACACGTGTGTACTGTGAATCAGCTACATACTTCTTGATTGCCAAGACACCTCATCCTGATCATCGCACAATGTTGATTGTAGTCATGCCTTGACCTAAACACTCCACAATTTGTTGCTTCTCAGCAGCCGACACATCCTTTTTCTTTCCCATTTTGGCAGAAAATGTAGGCTGCTTAATAATGTGAGACAGCCTTCTTAAGTAGTCTTGCCTTTCATTGGACACACCTGCCAAACTAATTAGCACAGGTGTCTGCAATTGCTTACAGTGATATAAAGAGCCCTGACACACATCACCATCAATGAGTTTAACTGACAAACAAACAAATTCTTCTCTTATCACTCCTAAACACTTTTTGCATAATAATTTGGAACACAGTGTACATGTGCTTTTCCACAAAACACCAGTGGTTCACGTAGTGAATCTTACAGTTCTAACTTGCCAACCGTGGTCTGTATGGAGTTGTTCAATAAAGGGCCCAAAATTAAGATAACATAGATGGGAGAGGTCTCTATGAATAGGAATTCCTAAGTATTTGATACCCTGTGAGGGCCAGGCAAAGGGAAAGTTGGACTGGATGGAATCCTATATGGATTTGGGGAGGGAGACATCGAGGGCCTCAGACTTCGCTGCATTGATTTTAAAATTTGACCATGTAACAAAGTGATCTATTTCAGCCATAACAGCATGGATGGATATATGTGATTGAGTGATATATACTAGGACATCATCAGCAAATAGAGAGCACTTGTACTCGGTGCCTCCCACCTCAATCCACCTAATATTGGGGTTATGGCGAATTGATGAGAGCAGGTGCTCCGTCACTAGGATGTATAAGAGAGGGGACAGAGAACATCCCTGCCTTGTCCCATTGGTGATTGTGAAAGGTGATGAAAATGTTCTGACGCGCCCCCTGGGCCTTGGGACACCCAGAGCCGGACCCTTTTTGGTGGATGCTGGTGGTTGTAGTTTCCGTGGGTCAGGGCGGTCAAACCAGTGGCGGAACTATTTATTTGGTTTTGATGTTTAAATGTCCGACTACGCCACCCGTGGATTGCGGTCAGAGTGAACCGCCGCTCCAGGGCAGACCGCTGGGGCTGGTGTTGTGGGTGCAGCAGAGCGTAGCATAACTCCCCACGGGAGGAGTATAGCCTCAGGGCAGTGTATGCGGAGGATGGGGGTGATGGTGCAGGGCAGCAGCAGTAATGACACGGAGTCAGTGATGCAGTCCAGGGCCTTTACTCACAGTTCTTATTATCCAGACCACGTCTGCAGGTAACGGCTGCCCACGTCGTACTGTGCTCACCAGGTGAGGGGCTCAGACAACTCCCAGATAACTTTGGAGTGCTTCACAGGACCCCCTTTGTGTGTCCTTTGTCTGGCCTTTCTTACCAACCCTTCTGTCCGGCTGCCTCGGGCCTCGCCTTGGTAAACTTGGCGCCAGTTTCCCTGACCCTATGTGGTGCCTTCCTAGCGGGTGTAGCGAGGGGCTGCGCCACATAAAATGTCACAGCCTCCTGTTTCTAGCTGACGGTCGTTTCCTGCCTCCACTAGTTTCGGGGACCGGTCTCCCCCTTTGTCCTGACCCCTCCACGCAGGTGGATTCGGGCGTGTGGTGGTGACTCGCCCGACCGCACCCCTGAGATCCCTTCGTTCCTCGTTCCTGGAGCCTTCTCCGCTCCTCTTCCTTCCTTCTCCCTCTTCCAGGCCTGGGCCTCTGTTACTAGGCTCGCCTCCGGAGCAGAGCTCATGCAGAGCCCCTGCTCCCTGCCACTTCTGCTCAGACTTCTCTGCACTGAACTAAGATGGTGCCCACCTTTTATACTCCCTTCTCAATGCACCCAGGAACTGCTTCCTCCCTGCTCCTGCACTACAGGGTTCCCCTTCCTCAGTGTTCCCTCCCCCCACTCCAGCCAGGGACAGGGACTGTCGTGCCCATCTCAGGGGCATATTGGTCGCCCTGCCCCACGGCAATGTGGTGTAATGCATGCAGGTGTCGGGTCTTGATCCACACTACATCCTTACCTGAGAGTGAGATATCACACCTCTGGGTGAGGTGCAATACCTCTGTAGCAACCGAGCCCTCAGGGTGCTACACTTCCATTTATCTTCAGCCTAGGTGACGTTTTGCGATACAGGGCCGTGATTTTGGCTATAAAAGGGTCCCCTAGACCCCTACCCCAAGCTTTTTAAGAGAATCATATATGGCGTGCCAGGAGACTCTATGGAATGCTTTCTCAGCATCCAGCGAGAGTATCTAATTACAAATTTTTAACTGCATCTAGCCCAGGAAATACTTTGTGCCTAGTAGCAGGGTCTGCTAGTCAGCGGATTATCCCGGTTGTTAAGCAAGCTACACCACCTGTAGCTTGGACACTTCATTTTTTCAAAGGAAATGCTTCGGGACCACGGGATACTCAGTGAAGAGCATCAGGAGGCACCCCAAGGCATAGGGGCTCGGACTGGCAGTAGGATGCCTTGCGGTGGACAGCCGAGCTCGATCCTTATAAAAGCTTTTTAACTGCAGCAGCTTTAGTGGACGCTACTGGAGCTGGAATTACGCGGCTGCTGGCATGAGACTTGCCCTCCAATAGATCCTTGTAAATGGATTTAAAGTGTATTTATTCAAATTAGAGAGACAATTTAAATTAAAAAGCTTAGAGCTGCCTCCACCACAGGGGGGCTCGCTCGACCCACCAGCGGACAGGCACCAGTATTGGGAGAGGGGGGCTGGCCGTCAGGGTTCACCGCGGCTCTGGCACAAACCCGGCGACACGGAGGTGGCACGGGCAGGAGCGGACTGAACGTGTCGGCTTCTCACTTTTTGGATTTTAGAAGGGCATGACATGCCTATATCTGTGTCTCCCCCTCCTTTTACTCCTCCACCTCTTTTCTTTTCGCATGACTATATGTACTTGTCACTTTTCCATGTGTTAGTTGTGTCTTCTGAGCAGTTTGTCAGCTTTTGGACACCTTTGAAGGTGTTTTCTATGTGTTTCTATGTGTTTTTGTTTGCCTGCCATTGGTTTTAACGGTGTTCGAAGGTGTTCGACGAACAGTTCGACGAACAGTTCGGCGAACACACGGGTGTTCGACGAACCGAACCGAACTCGAACACTACGGGGGTGGCTCAACACTAGTGCTGAGATACCAAACCCAGAAACTGATCAAAAGCTCTATGATACAGTGACAAAGAATATGATTCACGGGCCATGTGGTCATTCAATTCTTCATCGCCATGCATGAAGGAAGGAAAATGTACCAAAAAATATCCGAGGAAGCTTTTAAAAGATACTCAAACCAATGACAAAGGTTATCCTTTGTACAGGCGTAGAGCACCAGAGAATGGTGGACGCACGACGATTATAAAAACCCGTAGAGGAACGCAGGAAATATTGGTGGACAATAGCTGGGTGGTCCCATATTCTCCACTCTTATCAAAAATTTTTAATTCTCATTTAAATGTAGAGTTCTGTAATACGGTACAGGCGATAAAATATATTTGTAAATATATTAATAAGGGTAGCGACCAGGCTATTTTTAACATCCGCCAGCAAGGGAATGTTAACATTGACCCAAGAGATGAGGTGCAGACCTTTAGAACCGGCCGATATGTTAGTAGTAACGAAGCAGCGTGGCGGATCTTAGGTCTTCCTCTGCACGAGAGACACCCAACCGTCACTCATCTCGCGATTACTTTACCCAATGGCGAGAGGGTTTACTTTACGGAAAATAATTTTAGAGAGAGATTAGAAGCACCACCTAAAACTACACTAACTGCATTTTTCCTGTTGTGCCAAAGTGATACGTTTGCAAAAACATTACTTTACATTGACGTGCCTCGCTACTATACTTAGAATGTGGCACGGAAGCAATGGAAACGTCGTTTAATAGGAACACCTGTCGATAGCTGGCCAGGTGTGAAGGCAGGAGACGCTCTAGGTCGCATTTACACGGTGCACGTTAGCAATTTTGAATGTTATTGCTTGTGTATGCTGCTAAATGTAATAAGGGGTCCAACCAACTTCTCGGATTTAAAAACATTTGAAGGTCAAGAACTTGCAACTTTTCGGCGGGTGTGTGAGAAGATGGGGTTGTTGGAAGATGATAACCACTGGGATACCACCTTAGAAGAGGCCGTGCTATGTCGCTCCCCGGCGCAAATAAGAGAGCTGTTTGCCATATTGATATGCACTTGAGGTTTATCCAATCCTCTACAACTCTGGCACAAGTATAAAACTGCGTTATCAGAGGATATCATGCACAGATTTGAAAGAATGGATCACATTAACGATGATCTCTGTTTCAATGAGGCGTTGGGGCTTATCGAGGACAAAATATTAATAATTTCTGGAAAGAAATTGTCCGATTTTGGTCTACCCTCACCGCGGCGTAGAGGAGAGCTGTCGAACGAGTTGATAGAAGAGCTAAGCTATGATACCAACCAGTTAGACGCTCACGTTTGCGAAACTGAGCCACGTTTGCTACCTGATCAAAGAGAGATTTATCACAAAATAGTAGGACGAGTTGAGAATGGTGAAGGCGGACTTTTTTTCCTTGATGCCCCGAGTGGTACAGGAAAAACTTTCTTGCTTAATTTACTTTTAGCAAAAATTCGTAGCGGTCATAACGTTGCATTAGCTGTGGCTTCCTTTCGAATTGCTGCAACATTGCTAAGCGGTGGACGGACGGCACATTCAGTCTTTAAATTACCTCTTAATCTGGTGAACGAAGAAACCCCATCGTGTAATATCAGCAAGAGCAGCGCCCGTGGCCTCCTGTTGCAACAGTGCAAACTAATCGTGTGGGACGAGTGCACAATGTCACACAAACGCGCCATCGAAGCTCTTGATCGTTGTCTACAAGACTTTCACAGTAAACAAACAATAATGGGTGGTGTGGTTGTTTTATTGGCTGGGGACTTTAGGCAAACTTTGCCTGTCATCGAGCGAGGCACTGCAGCAGACGAAATTAACGCATGTCTGAAATCCTCATATTTATGGACCAAAGTTGAAAAGCTGCACCTCACCACCAACATGCGTGTCCAGTTATTCAGTGATCTAGAGTCGGGCGCGTACGCTGAGAAACTGCTCGAAATCGGTGAAGGTCGAATCGAAACTGACGAAGAAGGTATGGTTCTATTCACTAACCAATTTTGTCATGTTGTGGATTCGGAAGACACACTTATTGCTCAAGTTTTTCCAAATTTGCAACAAAACATCCACGATGAAAATTGGCTATGTGAAAGAACTATACTAGCACCAAGAAATTAAACAGTTGCGAAAATCAATAAAATTATCTTGGACCAAGTAACCAGCGATGCAACAACCTACAACTCCATTGACACAGTCATGTCATCTGAAGACTGTACGAGCTACCCCGTGGAGTTTCTTAACTCTTTGGAGCTATCCGGGGTCCCATCTCATAAGCTCGAATTAAAGGTCGGTATACCCGTTTTGTTAATGCGCAACTTGGATGCCCCGAGATTATGTAATGGCACTATATTGCAAGTCACTGAACTAGGCAGGCACATTGTAAAGGCCACAATTTTAACTGGAGAAGCTAAGGGTGAAAATATTCTTATACCACTCATCCCAATAATACCCAATAACTTACCCTTTAATTTCAAACGTTTGCAGTTCCCACTTAAAGTTGCATTTTCAATGACCATCAATAAATCGCAAGGGCAAACTTTGAAGGTAGCGGGGATACATTTAGGCACTCCCTGTTTTTCCCACGGCCAGCTATACGTAGCTTGCTCACGTGTTTCTAAATCGCAAAATCTACATATTTTCGCTGAACGAAAGAAATCAAATAACATAGTTTACAGGAGTATATTGCAGTAAAAACACATAGATAAATTACCTGCAGATGTCCATTATTCCAATTACATACTAATTCTTTACTAACACAAACAATATTAAACGCAAGTAACTTCAGTCCGTCCTGTTTATTAATCAGTGTTTAGTAATCCATTTGTGATGAAATTTGATATGGATAATTTCAAGCCTGGGGAAGGACATAGGGCTACTTTTTATAAACACACCATACAGGCGAAGATTATATAAAACTGTAAACCTGATTGACTGACACACCTAGCGGTCAACGCACAGCCGAAACCACTGAACTTAGCATCTTGAAATTTGCAGATAGGTTCTATTATAGCTTAAATGAGCACTAAGAAAGGAATTTTGATAATTCCACCCTCAAGAGTTTCCCTCTTCATATTATAGGGGTTCAAAGATTTTATGGAATCCGTCAGTTTTGAAGTTAGACATCTGAAATTTTGGATGTACGAGTAACTAAATAAGATTATTTTTTTTTACTATTAAGATTATTTTTTTTTACTATTAAGATTATTTTTTTTTACTATTAAAATGATCTGTCACGAAACTTAATGTGGCAGACCAAATTCCACGCGAGCGAAGCCGCGGGTAAAAGCTAGTATATTTATATATATATATATATATATATATATATATATAATGTACAGACCAAAAGTTTGGACACACCTTCTCATTTAAAGATTTTTTTTTGTATTTTCATGACTATGAAAATTGTACATTCACACTGAAGGCATCAAAACTATGAATTAACACATGTGGAATTATATACTTAACAAAAAAGTGTGAAACAACTGAAAATATGTCTTATATTCTAGGTTCTTTAAAGTATCCACCTTTTGCCTTGATGACTGCTTTGCACACTCTTGGCATTCTCTTGATGAGCTTCAAGAGGTAGTCACCGGAAATGGTTTTCACTTCACTGGTGTGCCCTGTCAGGTTTAATAAGTGGGATTTCTTGCCTTATAAATGGGGTTGGGACCATCAGTTGTGTTGTGCTGAAGTCTGGTGGATACACCGCTGTTAGTCCTACTGAATAGACTGTTAGAATTTGAATTATGGCAAGAAAAAAGCAGCTAAGTAAAGAAAAATGAGTGGCCATCATTACTTTAAGAAATGAAGGTCAGTCAGTCCGAAAAATTGGGCAAACTTTGAAAGTGTCCCCAAATGCAGTTGCAAAAACCATCAAGCGCTATAAAGAAACTGGCTCACAAGAGGACCGCCCCAGGAAAGGAAGACCAAGAGTCACCTCTGCTTCTGAGGATAAGTTTATCCGAGTCACCAGCCTCAGAAATCACAGGTTAACATCAGCTCAGATTAGAGACCAGGTTAATGCCACACAGAGTTCTAGCAGCAGACACATCTCTTCAACAACTGTTAAGAGGAGACTTTGTGCAGCAGGCCTTCATGGTAAAATAGCTGCTAGGAAGCCACTGCTAAGGACAGGCAACAAGGAGGAGAAACTTGTTTGGGCTAAAGAACACAAGGAATGGACATTAGACCAGTGGAAATCTGTGCTTTGGTCTGATGAGTCCAAATTTGAGATCTTTGGTTCCAACCACCGTGTCTTTGTGCGACGCAGAAAAGGTGAACGGATGGACTCTACATGCCTGGTTCCCACCGTGAAGCATGGAGGAGGAGGTGTGATGGTGTAGGGGTGCTTTGCTGGTGACACTGTTGTGTATTTATTCAAAATTGAAGTCATACTGAACCAGCATGGCTGCCACAGCATCTTGCAGTGGCATGCTATTCCATCCGGTTTGCGTTTAGTTGGACCATCATTTATTTTTCAACAGGACAATGACCCCAAACACACCTCCAGGCTGTGTAAGGGCTATTTGACCAAGAAGGAGAGTGATGGGGTGCTACGCCAGATGACCTGGCCTCCACAGTCACCAGACCTGAACCCAATCGAGATGGATTGGGGTGAGCTGGACCGCAGAGTGATGGCAAAAGGGCCAGCAAGTGCTAAGCATCTCTGGGAACTCCTTCAAGATTGTTGCAAGACCATTTCCTGTGACTACCTCTTGAAACTCATCAAGAGAATGCCAAGAGTGTGCAAAGCAGTCATCAAGGCAAAAGGTGGATACTTTAAAGAACCTAGAATATAAGACATATTTTCAGTTGTTTCACACTTTTTTGTTAAGTATATAATTCCACATGTGTTAATTCATAGTTTTGATGCCTTCAGTGTGAATGTACAATTTTCATAGTCATGAAAATACAAAAAAAAATCTTTAAATGAGAAGGTGTGTCCAAACTTTTGGTCTGTACTGTATATATATATATATATATATATATGTAATCAATATTACATAGTGTATTACATATTTACAATTTATTACAGTTTTTTGTGTTCTAAAGTTGTATTCCAATAAATATATGTTATGTTCTATCTAAATATCTTGATTAATGTATCATAAAAATGATTAAATGTCTGATGTTCACATTGTACTACAATAAATTTTTCACCTAAATATAAGCAATATATGTGGGAGTTGGAGTCATGGAGTCGGAGTCGGTGTATGGGAAATTGAGGAGTCGGAGTCGCAGGTTTGGCTTACCGACTCCACAGCCCTGTTTACAAGAGACGTAGAGGTCAGACGACCTCCTGAGAACAATGTTCCTATTATTAGAAAATGGGTCTCCCATTCTGTCTGCCTATGCAGTGAAGCAACGTCTGCCAAAAATTTGAAGGAAATCCAATGCCCCTTGTAAGAGACATAGAGGTCAGAGGGCCTCCTGAAGACAATGTTCCCATTATTAGGAAGTGGGTCTCCCATAGTGTTTGCCTTTGCAGTGAAGCAACAGCTGCCAAATGTTTGGAGGAACGCCAATGCCCCTTGGAAGAGACGCAGAGGTCGGATGGCCTTCTGAAAACAATGTTCCCATTGTTAAGAAGTGTGTCTCCCATAGTTTTTGCCTATGCAGTGAAGCAACGGCTGCCAAAAATTTGGAGGAACTCCAATACCCCTTGGAAGAGACGCAGAGGTCAGATGGCCTCCTGAAAACAATGTTCCCATTGTTAGGAAGTGTGTCTCCCATACTATTTGCCTTTGAAGTGAAGCCACGGCTGCCAAAAATTTGGAGGAACTCCAATGCCCCTTTAGAGAGACGTAGAGGTTGGAGGGTCCTCCAGAAAACAAAGTTCCCATTATTAGGAAGTGTGTCTTCCATAGTGTTTGTCTATGCAGAGAAGCAACGGCTACCAAAAATTTGGAGGAACTCCAATGTCCCTTGCAAGAGACATAGATATGCTGATATGGTACATATGGTGGTGAAATGGTGGTGGAGGATGAGGATGCGGAGGAGGAGGAGGATAAGAGCAAATAGACAAAATCAGAAAGCATATTCGCATGTCTGGGTGTGAAGACAGAAGTGCATGGGAATAGAGTTAGACCTCCCCAAAAAAAAGACACTGTATTTGAGTTTATCTTACGCTGCTATCATTAGGTGATGTTGAGAAGTCTGGCCCAATCCAGCCCTTGTTCATTTTTATAAAAAAAAACCGCTCTGACAAAAACACTAGCGGCCGGGCAGGCCAGGACCCCCAAGGCGTAGAGAGCCAGTTAATGCCACGTGTCCAGCTTGGATACCCAATAATTATAAGGCACAGAGGAATCAAGGAGGACATTGATGCTGTCGGCAAGGTACTCCCTCACCATCTTCCGAAACTTTTCCATCCTTGTGAGTGTACCCTGTGTCTTAAGGCCTGTGTGATGGGAAGGTCTGACAAAACTGTCCCAGAACTTTAACAGCGTTTCTCAGCCTCTGCAGGATTGCATTTGTGTCTCTCTCGCCTGTACTCCTTGGTTGTCCAAAGAACTGTGACCTCTGCCGCCAGCACTTTCAGATGGGAATTTTTTTAATAATTCCACATCAAGGGCCTTCTTGTACTGCACCATTTTATTTGGCCTGTCCTGCAAAAGAATAAGACACAGAAAGTTCTCCTTGTAGCATGGGTCTAGAAGTGTTCATCCAGTAATGACTGTCACCCAAAATTTGGACAACGCGAGGGTCACAGGAAAGGCAGCGTAACATAAAGTCAGCCATGTGTGCTAGACTGCAAAGAGGCAAGACTTCCGTGTCCTCACCAAGAGGACAACTGACCATGCTCTCCTCCTCATCCTTCTCCTCTTCCTCCTCCTCACTGTCCTCAGGCCATCCACACAAAAGAAATGACAGTTGTGCAGGTAGTACCCTCTATAGCGCATGAAACTAGCTCCTGTTCTTCCTCCTCTTCCTGATTGTCATGAGATGAGGCTGGGCTGTGTGTAATCACCCTGTATGGTTTCTTGCTCCATCTCATCGTGCTCCGCCTGCAATGCATCCTCTTTAATTGTGAGCAGAGTGCGTTTCAGAAGACAGAGAAGCGGGATGGTGACGCTAATTATGACATCATCGCCGCTCACCATCTTGGTGGAGTCCTCAAAGTTTTGGAGGATGGTACATATGTCTAACATTCATGTCCCCTCCTGAGGTCTTATGTGTGGAGTCTGAACTGAATACTGACGGCCTTGTTGATGCTGGTAGTCAACAACTGCCCTCTTCTGCTCACAAATCCTTCCCAACATCTGCAATGTAGAGTTCCAACGCGTGGGGACATCGCAGATCAGTCGGTGAGCTGGAAGCTGCAAACACTGCTGAAGCACGGCAAGGGCGGTGGAAGCTGTAGCTGATTTTCTAAAATGGGCACACAGGCTGCATACTTTGACAAGCAGATCTGGCAGATTAGGGTAGGTTTTGAGAAACTGCTGAACCATGAGGTTAAGCACATGGGCCAGGCATGGTACGAGTGTGAGCTAGCCTCGACTCAGAGCCACCACCAGGTTCTGGGCATTGTCACACATGACCACGCCTGGCTGTAGGGTCAACGGTGTCAGCAACAGACCTGCCTGCTCTTTCAGAGCTGTCCACAACTCTTCAGCGTTGTGCGGTTTGTCACCTAAGCATATTAGCTTCAGCGCAGCCTGTTGCCGCTTGACCAAGGCAGTGCTGCAGTGCCTCGGAGATTGCGACTGATTTTGGAGATGGAGGCTGAAGAGGAGGAGGAGGAGGTGCAGGAGCTGTAGAATGTGGGGGCAACCCTAATTGACCCAGGGCCCTCAATCCTCGGAGTCGGGAGGATGTGTTCCGTCCCAAGGTCCGACTGGGTCCCAGCTTCCATTATATTAACCCAGTGTGCCATCAGCGAGATGTACCATCCCTGTCCACAAGCACTTGTCCACGTGTCGGTGCTTAAGTGGACTTTCCTGGTAACTGTGATTTTGAGGGCACGTCTAATGTTGCGGGACACCAGGAGAAATAGTGGTGGCTGGGGACCGAGTACCGAGGGACGGCCACCGCCATGAGGTTGCAGAAAGCTTCCGTCTCCACCAGCCAAAAAGGCAACATTTCGAGTGCAAGCATTTGCGAAATGTGTGAATTTAGTAGTGTGGCCTGTGGGGCGATGGCTGTGTATTTGCGCTTGCGTTCCAACGACTGGGGTAGGGACAATTGAATGCTGCGCTAGGACAAGGATGTGGGCGTGCTTTCTGATGGTGCTAGTTGAGAGTGTTCAATGACAGGTGCAGGTCGGGAGGCATCTTGGCATGCGCCATAGACAGGGGATTGGCGTGCACGCACAACAGCGGAACAAGCAGTGGTGTCACCCGCAGACACTGTTGCTGGACCCTGGGGTTCGGCTCACTTAGTCAGGTGCTTTGCTGCCATGTGCCTGATCATGCGGATGGTGGTCAAGCTGCTATTTTTGCTACCCCTGCTGATGCTGGCCTGGCAGGTGGTTCAAATGGCCTTTTTGGGGTTATCTGCAGAGTCTTTAAAAAATAAAAAATAACCAGACCTAACAGTTGTACTGGCAACTTCCGTCGTGTTGGCATTACAAGGAACGCTTTTCCACCTTGTGCCTGCGGCCACCACACTGCTTCTTCCCGCCTGTTGTGGTGCTACGCCTCCCATCTCCTGTGTGCTGCTGTCCTCACTCTGTATGTCCCCCTGCCAAGTTGGGTCAGTTACTATATCATCCACCATCTCGTCTTCCACTTCCACACCCTGGTCCTCCTTCTGACTTTCTGGCAATTGTGTCTCATCATCATCCACCTTTTGTGACAGTAATTGCACTTTCACACCGTCGCCTTCATATGACCATGGCTTCTCACATATTTGGGGATCGCTACAGATGGCCGGGCGAGAGGCCCGAATCTACAAATGGAAAAGTGAACAGCTCTTCTGAGTGTCCAAGTGTGGGATCAGTTGTCTCCAGGGACAGGAAGGTCGAGCGACAAGATGTGGGTGTTTGTTGTGGCACAATTTCAGCTTGCCCACGGCCATGTCCTCTGCCTCTGTATGCACCATCACCATCATGTCCACTTCCCCGTCCATTGCTACGCACCTTGCCCATTTTTAATGGAGGACAATATTTTCCACGTTCATGAGAAATGGCTGATTTTGGAACTCAGTGATATGTGAGACGTCTGACAGAGCACGACGATTTAAAATAGCAGGCCTGTAATTTACTAATATTATTCTACACAGAGGCCTAGTGTGAATAGCTTGACCGACACACTGCAGCAGAATGGTAATGGAAGAAATGTTTGATTTTGAAACAGCCTTATAGGTGATATGTCTGACAGAGAACCACGGTTTAAATAGCAGGCCTGTAATTTACTAATACTATTCTTCACAGACACCTAGTATGAATAGCTTGACCGACACACTGCAACGAAATGAAAATGGAAGAAATGTCTGATTTTGGAGCAGTCTTATAGGTGATATGTCTGACAGAGAACCACGATTTTAAATTGCAGGCCTGTAATTTACTAATGCTATTCTTCACAGAGATCAAGTGTGAATAGCTTGACCAACACACTGCAATGAAATGGAATGCAGAAATGGCTGATTTTGGAACGCTGCTATATATGTGATACGTCTGACAGAGAACCATGGTTTTAAACAGCAGGCTGTAATTTACTAATACTTTTCTTCACAGACGCCTAGTGTGAATAGTTTGACCGACACACTGCAACAGAATGGAAAAGGAGGCCAATCTTTTCCACGTTCAGTTCAAATTTCTGGATTTTTATTGCTAAAATATGGAACAGATCTGGCTTTATTCTGCAGTGAGAACAAGCAAATGGAGCAGAAAAACGGTGTACTCTGGACTGCTTTTTAAGCAAATAACCAGGATTAAGATAAAAAAAAAATTGCCTTGGCCCCTGATATCTGGGGCTATGTGTAGAAATATCTATAATTATTACAGCAGCAGCAGACAGGACGTTCAATGGAACCTCTTGCGCTGTATCATACACTGCAGTCTTCCATATACACTGCCTGCCTACTTACAGTAGGTACGGAAAGTATTCAAACCCCTTTAAATTTTTCACTCTGTTTCATTGCAGCCATTTGGTAAATTCTAAAAAGTTATTTTTTTTCTCATTAAGGTACACTCTGCACCCCATCCTGACTGAAAAAAAACAGAAATATAGACATTTTTGCAAATTCATTAAAAAAGAAAAACTGAAATATCACATGGTCATAAATATTCAGACCCTTTGTTCAGACACTCATGTTTAAGTCACATGCTGTCCATTTCCTTGTAATCCTCCTTGAAATGGTTCTACTCTTTCATTGGACTCCAGCTGTGTTTAATTAAACTGATAGGACTTGATTTGGAAAGGCACACACCTGTCTATATAAGACCTCACAGCTCATAGTGCATGTCAGACCAAATGAGAATCATGAGCTGAAAGGAACTGCCCAAAGAGCTCAGAGACAGAATTGTGGCATGGCACAGATATGGTCAAGGTTACAAAAGAATTTCTGCATTACTCAAGGTTCCAAAGAGCACAGTGGGCTTCATAATCCTTAAATGGAAAAAGTTTGGGACCACCAGAATTCTTCCTAGACCTGGTCATCCAGCCAAACTGAGCAATCATGGGAGAAGAGCCTTGGTGAGAGTGGTAAAGAAGAACCCCAAGATAACTGTGGCTGAGTTCCAGAGATGCAGTAGAGAGATGAGAGAAAGTTCCACAAAGTCAACTATCTCTGCAGCCCTCCACCAGTCAGGCCTTTATGGCAGAGTGACCCAACGGAAGCCTCTCCTCAGTGCAAGACATATGAAATCCGGCATAGAGTTTGCTCAAAAACACATGAAGGACTCCAAGACTATGAGAAATAAGATTCTCTGGTCTGATGAAACAAAGATAGAACTTTTTGGTGATAATTCTAAGCGATATATGTGTGGAGAAAACCAGGCACTGCTCATCACCTGCCCAATACAATCCCAACAGTGAAACATGTTGGTGGCAACATCATGCTATGAGGGTGTTTTTCAGCTGCAGGGATAGGACAACTGGTTACAATTGAAGGAAACATGAATGCGGCCAAGTACAGAGACATCCTGGATGAAAACCTCTTCCAGAATGCTCTGGACCTCAGACTTGGCCGAAGGTTCATCTTCCAACAAGATAATGACCTTAAGCACACAGCTAAAATAACAAAGGAGTGGCTTCAGAACAACTCTGTGACCATTCTTGACTGGACCAGCCAGAGCCCTGACCTAAACCCAATTGAGCATCTCTGGAGAGACCTGAAAATGGCTGTCCACCAACATTCACCACCCAACCTGATGGAACTGGAGAGGAACTGCAAGGAAGAATGGCAGAGGATCCCCAAATCTAGGTGTGAAAAACTTGTTGCATAATTCCCAAGAAGACTCATGGCTGTACTAGTTCAAAAGGGTGCTTCTACTCAATACTGAGCAAAGGGTCTGAATACTTATGACCATGTGATATTTCAGTTGTTTTTTTTAACACATTTGCAAAAATTTCTACATTTCTGTTTTTTTTCAGTCAAGATGGGGTGCAGAGTGTACTTTAATGAGAAAAAAAGGAACTTTTTAGAATTTACTAAATGGCTGCAAATTTAAAGGGGTCTGAATACTTTCCGTACCCACTGTAGCACTGATTATATGCAGCTGGATTAGTCCTCAGAAGGACTGTTAGTTCAGTTGGATATATATATATATACAGTACAGACCAAAAGTTTGGACTCACCTTCTCATTTAAAGATTTTCCTGTATTTTCATGACTATGAAAATTGTACATTCACACTGAAGGCATCAAAACTATGAATTAACACATGTGGAATTATATACTTAACAAAAAAGTGTGAAACAACTGAAAATATGTCTTATATTCTAGGTTCTACAAAGTAGCCACCTTTTGCTTTGATGACTGCTTTGCACACTCTTGGCATTCTCTTGATGAGCTTCAAGAGGTAGTCACCGGAAATGGTCTTCCAGCAATCTTGAAGGAGTTCCCAGAGATGCTTAGCACTTGTTGGCCATTTTGCCTTCACTCTGCGGTCCAGCTCACCCCAAACCATCTCGATTGGGTTCAGGTCTGGTGACTGTGGAGGCCAGGTCATCTGGCGTAGCATCCCATCACTCTCCTTCTTGGTCAAATAGCCCTTACACAGCCTGGAGGTGTGTTTGGGGTCATTGTCCTGTTGAAAAATAAATGATGGTCCAACTAAACGCAAATGGATGGAATAGCATGCCGCTGCAAGATGCTGTGGTAGCCATGCTGGTTCAGTATGCCTTCAATTTTGAATAAATCCCCAACAATGTCACCAGCAAAGCACCCCCACACCAACACACCTCCTCCTCCATGCTTCACGGTGGGAACCAGGCATGTAGAGTCCATCCGTTCACCTTTTCTGCGTCGCACAAAGACACGGTGGTTGGAACCAAAGATCTCAAATTTGGACTCATCAGCCCAAAGCACAGATTTCCGCTGGTCTAATGTCCATTCCTTGTGTTCTTTAGCCCAAACAAGTCTCTTCTGCTTGTTGCCTGTCCTTAGCAGTGGTTTCCTAGCAGCTATTTTACCATGAAGGCCTGCTGCACAAAGTCTCCTCTTAACAGTTGTTGAAGAGATGTGTCTGCTGCTAGAACTCTGTGTGGCATTGACCTGGTCTCTAATCTGAGCTGCTGATAACCTGCAATTTCTGAGGTTGGTGACTCGGATAAACTTATCCTCAGAAGCAGAGGTGACTCTTGGTCTTCCTTTCCTGGGGCGGTCCTCATGTGAGCCAGTTTCTTTGTAGCGCTTGATGGTTTTTGCAACTGCACTTGGGGACACTTTCAAAGTTTGCCCAATTTTTTGGACTGACTGACCTTCATTTATTAAAGTAATGATGGCCACTCGTTTTTCTTTGCTTAGCTGCTTTTTTCTTGCCGTAATACAAATTCTAACAGTCTATTCAGTAGGACTATCAGCTGTGTATCCACCTGACTTCTGCACAACACAACTGATGGTCCCAACCCCATTTATAAGGCAAGAAATCCCACTTATTAAACCTGACAGGGCACACCTGTGAAGTGAAAACCATTTCCGGAGACTACCTCTTGAAGCTCATCAAGAGAATGCCAAGAGTATGCAAAGCAGTCATCAAAGCAAAAGGTGGCTACTTTGAAGAACCTAGAATATAAGACATATTTTCAGTTGTTTCACACTTTTTTTTAAGTATATAATTCCACACGTGTTAATTCATAGTTTTGATGCCTTCAGTATGAATGTACAATTTTCATAGTCATGAAAATACAGAAAAATCTTTACATGAGAAGGTGTGTCCAAACTTTTGGTCTGTACTGTACATTGTGACAGTGTCACTGGTTTTATATGTGAGGGGAGGTATGTGTCACTCAGGATGCTCTCCTGTGTGAACTAAGACCTACTTTATTTTTCTGCCAGCGTGTTATATGCTGGTAGGTTTGCTCTGTTAAAGGGTGTGCGGTTTTATGGGAATGGCAAAGAGGGCGGGACGCCATTCCCCCTACCTCCCCTCTGGGTGTGGCTGAGCAATGTGTAAAAGCTCAGTCCTTTTTTTTTTTCTCTGGAGTGTGGTCTGGAGAGGGAAGTCTCCAGACAGTATTGTGGAAGCTGCAGAGCTTGTTATCTGTGCAGTTTATGCTACTGAGAGCGGGCGGAACCCACTCACCTATGGACTAAGCTATACTTTGTTTTGTTTTCCCGTTTAACCCAGGGGGTCTTGTTTACTTTTCCTGCGGAACCCTGCATGAGTTTATGCCAGATAATAAACCAGCAGAAAGGTAACCTGAGAACGTGTGTCCTGAGTCTGCCTCCGGGAGAGCCGAGCGAGTCGTCTTGCCACAGTTGGTGTGAGAGTGCGTGCAGGATTCCAGGAATACGTGTACCTGCCACAAAGACCTGTGGATGTCCTGGGTGAAGGCTGCCAGCCAGCCAGAGAAGTCCAGCAGCATGGAGGAGCTCATGAAGCACCTGGTCCAGAGCCAACAGAGCATGCAGCAGCAACACCTACTGAGCCAGCAGAGTATGCAGCAGGCCCAGCAGAGCATGCAGCAGCAGCGCCAGGAGACGACCAAACTGTTGCTTCAGCAAATCCAGTTGCAGCAAAAGTCGCAGCAGCACCAGCAGGTGGCGCAACAGCAGATACAGCTTTTGGCGGACGCCATCCAGAGCAGGGCGGCCGCCCCACCCCCAGGGCCGACTGATGATTCTCATGTCAGGAAGGCGGTAAGGCGGGCCATGCAGAAGATGACCCCTGGGGATGATGTAGAAGCATTTTTGAGAGGGTGGCTGATTGGGAGTGACTTTCACTAGCACAGTGGGCAGAGGTTCTGGCGCCATATTTATCGGGTGAACCCCAGAAGGCGTATTTTGACTTGGCGCTGCAAGATGCTAAGGAGTATCCCAAACTAAAGACAGAGATCTTAGCACGTCTGGGAGTAAATATGGCGGTGAGAGCCCAACGAGTTCATCACTGGGCGTATGCTAGTGACAAACCCCCTCGCTCGCAGATGTTTGACCTCCTGCATCTTGTTCAGAAGTGGCTACAACCGGAGTCCTCCACTCCGGCCCAGATGGTTGAGCGGGTGGTGATTGACAGATTCGTGCATTCCCTTCCCAAGCTAGTACAGACCTGGGTTGCCCAGGGTGATCCCCAGAACGCAGATGACTTTATCGGCCTGGTAGAGAGGTACCAGGTAGTTGAGAGATCTCTTGGGAAACCGGATGCAGTCACTTCTCCCTACTGGGATACCCAAAAGGGGGCAGGTTCAGCACGGAAGGGGTCTAGAGCCACCACTGGGGGGGCGTCCCACTCCCACTGAAGGTGCCGTTAGAACTGTTGGTAAAGATATAGTTTGTTGGCAGTGTCACAACCCTGGACATGTAGCTGCCAGGTGTCAAATATCCCCTGAGCCCATGGACTGCAGCCTACGCAGACGGGTCTCCTATTATGCCTATCCAGCCTGTAGCGTGGACTGTCGACCCGGCGAGGGGCTGCAGGCGTGTGCAGTGTCCATTAATGGAGTAAAAGTGCTTGGGCTGTTGGACTCCGGGAGTCTGGTGACCTTGATCAGAGCAACCCTTCCCCACCAGTTGATCCCTTCCAAAACCCTGGACGTTCGGTGCATCAATGGTGACGCCAAGGACTATCCCGTGGCCACAGTGACAGTGGGGACAGACTTTGGTGCCCAGTCCCATGAAGTCGGGGTAGTGAAGGACCTGATACACCCCGTCATATTGGGCCGTGATTTTTCCTTATTCTGGGACTTGTGGGGGAAGGGAACTGGACTAAGTAGCATGGGGAAAAGTCAGGTCCTTGAAGAAGAACCACCGACGAAGTCTCAGATGGAGGAGTTCCCACTGTGCGTCCTTGTTGGTGACGAGGGTGAGACGGTGACCGAGGAGGCCGACCTCCCTGCATTAGATATGTCCAGAGAGAACTTTGGGACTGCTCAAGTTTGAGACCTGACCTTAAAAGGGGCGTTTGACCGGGTTACTGTATGTAATGGGGTTGCCCAAGAGCCGGGGGCTGACACCAGATTCCCCCACTTTGCAGTGCAGGGGGAGTTGCTATATCGTGTGGCCAAACTGAGGGGCGGTGAGAAAGTGGAACAGCTGTTTGTGCCGGGGCCATACAGATGGTGAGTGCTAGATATGGCCCATTCACATGTTCTGGGGGGACATCTAGGGGTCGAGAAAACTCAGGAGAGGATACTGAGAAGGTTTTATTGGCCAGGGTGTTATCGAGAAGTTCAAAACTATTGTAGGTCCTGCCCCACCTGCCAAATAACAGCTCCCTCCTCCCACTTCCGTTGCCCCTTAGTCCCACTACCTGTGATAGAGGTTCCCTTTGAGAGGATTGCCATGGACCTAGTGGGCCCCATAGTTAAATCAGCTCGGGGCCACCAATATATCCTGGTCGTCATGGACTATGCGACCCGGTACCCTGAAGCGGTTCCCCTAAGGAACTCGTCCAGTAAAAGTATAGCCCGAGAGCTGGTCCATATTTTTGCTCGGACAGGTCTGCAAATAGAGAATCTGACAGACCAAGGAACCCCCTTCATGAGCAAGGTGATGAAGGAGCTTTGCAGAGTCCTTCAGATAACTCAGCTTCGGACCTCGGTTTATCATCCACAAACGGACGGCCTAGTGGAACGCTTCAACAAGACCTTAAAGGCGATGCTCAAGAATGTCGTGGAAAAGGATGGGCGAGACTGGGACTACCTGCTCCCATTTCTGCTTTTCTCGGTCAGAGAAGTTCCTCAAGCCTCCACTGGCTTCTCTACATTTGAGATCCTATATGGGTGGCATCCAAGAGGTCTCCTAGACATCGCCAAGGAAACTTGGGAGGCTAAAGTCACGCCACACCGGAGTATCATCGAACATGTCGCCCAGTTACAGGAGAGAATGTCAAAGGTGATGCCCATCGTGAAGGAACAACTCCTCCAGGCGCAGGAAGCTCAGGCGAGGGTCTATAACCGGTCGGCGAGACTAAGACAGTTCCAGCCCGGGGACCGTGTTTTGGTGCTGATCCCTACCGTCGAGAGCAAGTTCCTCGCCAAATGGCAAGGTCCATACGAGGTGGTGGAGAAAGTCAGTGAGGTTAATTATAAAGTCCACCAGCCTGGCCGAAGAAAGCCGCATCAAATATATCATATAAATTTGCTCAAGCTGTGGCGGGACCGTGAACCTGTGGAAACTCCTTGCCTGGGAGTCGCACCAGAAGGCAAGGTGGAGGAGGTCACTATTGCAGAGACTCTATCACCAGCCCAGAAGCAACAGTGTCGAGAATTACTACAGAGGAATCGGGAGCTGTTCTCAGAGTTGCTGGGGCATACTCAAGTGGTAGATCATGACGTGCTGACAGAGCCGGACATACGAGTGAATCTGAAGCCGTATCGGATTCCGGAAGCACGCCGAGAGGTGATCTCAGCTGAGGTGAAGAGGATGTTAGACCTCGGAGTAATAGAGGAGTCAAAGAGTGGGTGGTCGAGCCCAATCGTCCTCTTGCCGAAACCCAATAGAGAGTGGAGGTTTTGTAATGACTACCGCCGGCTGAATGAGGTATCCAAGTGTGACGCGTACCCGATGCCCCGCGTCGACGAACTAATCGAGAGGCTTGGACCGGCGAGGTACATCACCACTCTTGACCTGACGAAGGGCTACTGGCAGATCCCCATGTCCCAGATGGCTAAGGAGAAGACGGCTTTCTCAACACCTGATGGGTGTTTTCTATACAGGCGGATGCCGTTCGGACTACAGGGGGCCCCAGCCACGTTCCAGAGGGCTATGGATTGGATCCTAGCCCCACATAAGAAGTATGCCGCAGCCTACCTTGACGACATTGTGGTCTTTAGCCCAGACTGGGCTAGTCACCTACCTAAACTACAGGCCGATCTGGAGGCGCTAAGGAAGGCAGGATTTACCATAAATCCGAGAAAGTGTGCCATCGGAAAAGAGGAGGCCAAGTACCTGGGCTATGTTGTTGGGAGAGGCGAAATAAAGCCGCAAATCAAGAAAGTGGAGGCAATTCAAACCTGGCCACAACTGTTCTCGAAGAAGCAGGTGAGAGCATTCCAGGGAATGGTGGGATACTACCAGCGGTTTATCCCGAATTTCGCCATGATTGCCGCCCCACTAATGGATCTTCTAAAAGGCACAAAATCAACCATGGTGAAATGGACGGAAGAAACGGAGACCGCGTTTCAAAAGTTGAAGCTAACACTGTGCAAGCAGCCGGTCCTGGTCGCGCCAGACTTCAACAAAGAATTTGTGGTCCAGACAGACGCTTCAGAGGTTGGTCTAGGAGCCGTACTCTCCCAAGAGATAAATGGGGAACAACATCGCATTCTCTATCTAAGCCGAAAGCTGTCCTCCTGCGAGAAGAACTACGCCATAGTAGAGAAAGAGTGTTTAGCCATAAAATGGGCCGTGGATACACTGAAATATTACCTACTAGGCCGGAAGTTTAAATTAGTATCAGACCATGCCCCGTTGAGATGGTTGAGGGATAAGAGGGGTAAAAATGCCAGGGTAACTAGATGGTTCCTAGAGCTTCAAGATTTTAACTTTCACGTGGAGCATAGGCCCGGTAAGTTACATGGGAATGCACATGCCCTCTCTACGATTCCCTGCCTGGTGTCAGAAGGTGCCCAAACCCCCGACTTTGGGCAGAGCGGGGGAATATGTGACAGTGTCACTGGTTTTATATGTGAGGGGAGGTATGTGTCACTCAGGATGCTCTCCTGTGTGAACTAAGACCTATTTTTCTGCCAGCGTGTTATATGCTGGTAGGTTTACTCTGTTAAAGGGTGTGCGGTTTTATGGGAATGGCAAAGAGGGCGGGACGCCATTCCCCCTACCTCCCCTCAGGGTGTGGCTGAGCAATGTGTAAAAGCTCAGTCCTTTTTTTTTCCTCTGAAGTGTGGTCTGGAGAGAGAAGTCTCCAGACAGTATTGTGGATGCTGCAGAGCTTGTTACCTGTGCAGTTTATGCTACTGAGAGCGGGCGGAACCCACTCACCTATGGACTGAGCTACTGTATACTTTGTTTTGTTTTCCCATTTAACCCAGGGGGTCTTGTTTATTTTTCCTGCGGAACCCTGCATGAGTTTATGCCAGATAATAAACCAGCAGAAAGGTAACCTGAGAAGGTGTGTCCTGAGTCTGCCTCCGGGAGAGCCGAGCGAGTCGTCTTGCCACAACATATCTACAGTTATATGAAAAAGTTTGGGCACCCCTATTAATCTTAAGCTTAATGTTTTATAAAATTGGGGTTTTTGCAACACCTATTTCAGTTTGATATATGTAATAACTGTTGGACACAGTAATGTTTCTGCCTTGAAATGAGGTTCATTGTACTAACAGAAAATGTGCAATCTGCATTCAAACAAAATTTGACAGGTGCATAAGTATGGGCACCTCACCAGAAAAGTGACATTAATATTTAGTAGATCCTCCTTTTGCAAAAATAACAGCCTCTAGTGGCTTCCTGTAGCTTTTAATGAGTTCCTGGATCCTGGATGAAGGTATTTTTGACCATTCCTCTTTACAAAACAATTACAGTTTAGTAAAGTTTGATGGTCACCGAGCATGGACAGCCCTCTTCAAATGATCCCACAGATGTTCAATGATATTCAGGTCTGGGGACTGGGATGGCCATTCCAGAACATTGTAATTGTTCCTCTGCATGAATGCCTGAGTAGATTTGGAGCGGTGTTTTGGATCATTGTCTTGCTGAAAGATCCACCCCCTGCGTAACTTCAACTTTGTCACTGATTCTTGAACATTATTGTCAAGAATCTGCTAATACTGATTGGAATCCATGCATCCTTCAACTTTAACAAGATTCCCGTTGCCGGCATTGGCCACACAGCCCCAAAGCATGATGGAACCTCCACCAAATTTTACTGTGGGTAGCAAGTGTTTTTCTTGGAATGCTGTGTTTTTTTGCCGCCATGCATAATGCCTTTTTGTATGACCAAACAACTCAATCTTGGTTTCATCAGTCCACAGGACCTTCTTCCAAAAAGAAATTGGCTTCTCCAAATGTGCTTTTGCATACCTCAGCTGACTCTGTTTGTGGCGTGCTTGCAGAAATGGCTTCTTTTGCATCACTCTCCCATACAGCTTCTCCTTGTGCAAAGTGCATTGTATAGTTGACCGATGCACAGTGACACCATCTGCAGCAAGTTGATGCTGCAGCTCTCTGGAGGTGGTCTTAGGATTGTCCTTGACTGATCTCACCATTCTTCTTCTCTGCCTTTCTGATGTTTTTCTTCGCCTGCCACTTCTGGCCTTAACAAGAACTGTCCCTGTGTTCTTCCATTTCCTTACTATGTTCCTCACAGTGGAAACTGACAGGTTAAATCTCTGGGACAGCTTTTTGTATCCTTCCCCTGAACAACTATGTTGAATAATCTTTGTTTTCAGATCATTTGACAGTTGTTTTGAGGAGCCCATGATGCCACTCTTCAGAGGAGATTCAAACAGGAGAACAACTTGCAAGTGGCCATTTTAAGTAGCTTTTCTCATGATTGCATACACCTGACTATGAAGTTCAAAGCTCAATGAGGTTACAAAACCAAAAAAAGTGCTTTAGTAAGTCAGTAAACAGTAGGTAGGAGTATTTAAAACAAGAAAATGATAAGGGTGCCCATACTACTAAATATTAATGTCACTTTTCTGGTGAGGTGCCCATACTTATGCACCTGTCAAATTTTGTTTGAATGCAGATTGCACATTTTCTGTTAGTACAATAAACCTCATTTCAAGGCAGAAACATTACTGTGTCCAACAGTTATTACATATATCAAACTGAAATAGCTGTTGCAAAAACACCAATTTTTATAAAACATTAAGCTTAAGATTAATAGGGGTGCCCAAACTTTTTCATATAACTGTATGTTGTGGAATACCTATACTAACTATAAACAAGCAAATCTCTCCCTGACGCAGAAGCACCGCTCCTTACCCTGCCTGATTCCAGGGTAGACTGTGACAAGGATTGCGGCGCCAGGTCTTATATAGACCTGATGATCCTGTACGGCCAGCCAATCACTGTAATGCCCACAACCAACATAGGTATGGCATTACAGTGCGTGGCAGGCAATCCCTGCATGGTCATTGGCTCTCTAAAGAGCGCCAACATGCAGGGAGGGGACCCGAGTTCCCGCCCGAGCAACCTGGAAATACTCGCCGAGCACCGGAAATACTCACCGAGCACAGAGCTTGTCAAGCACAGTGATGCTCGGGTGAGTACCGACCAGTGGTGAGCATGTTTGCTCATCACTAATCAGAACCAGTAAATCCAGTTTTCGATTGGATGGCTGAGAGTGCCTCCTCTTCCTTCGCTTTGTCTTACACCCTGTCCCTCGCTGAAAGCTCAGAGTTTTCACCTGCGGCCCATGGGCATCTGGCTTCCACCTCACCCCCTTGCAAATCAGACAAACAGTCTGAGCCCCAAGTCATGCTGCAGTCATTTCTCCTTTTTGATGACTCCAATGGCTGTGGTTCCATGAGTCGTTCACCTGGCCCTGCCCAACAAGTGGAAGAGATTGAGTGCACTGATACCCAACCACTGTTTGAGGATGAGTACATGGGTGGGGTAGTGCAAACGGTCAGCAGACCACCTCTGCACATCTCAGATGATGATGATGAAACACAGGTGCCAACTGCTGTGGCTTTCTGCTGTGGCACATTGGCAAGGAGGGCAGGGGTGATGACTGGCTGGAAGATCATGTGGGGGATTATTATTATTATTTATTTTTAGAGCACCATTGATTCCGTGGTGCTGTACATGAGGAGGGGTTACATACAAAACACAAATAGAAATTATAATGAACAAACTCATAGTGACAGACACATACAGAGGGGAGAAGACCCTTCCCTTGCAGCCTTACATTCTACAGGATAAAGAGGAAAGAGACAGTATGTTCGAGGGTTGCCGCAGCTCTGGTGTTGGTGAGGTGGCAGCTCTGGTAGTGGTAAGGTGGCAGCGGGGTCATTGCAGGCTGTAAGCTGTTCTGAAGAGATGGGTTTTCAAGTTTCGCTTGAAGGTTCTGACAGTAGTGGATAAATGGATGTGACGCGCCCAGGGGATGGGGACGACTCGGTACCCGGGCCTTTACCTGGTTTGGGGATGTCGCGGTGGTCGGCTCCTGGGGTCACTCTTGAAAAAGGGGATTGGAACTTGGATAGAAATAAAAATAAAGTAAATAATTTGTGACGCCACCTGTGGTACCTGGTAAGGATTACCAGCGCTGCTTCAGACCTCCGGGGGTGTTGGGATGGCAGCTGAGGTGTTTCTGCTCCCCACAGGTGGAGTGGGCCCCCGGGGCAGGGATGGTGTGAAGGAATTCAGGAGAGAGGGGACCCAGCTGGGTCAGAGGAAGAACAGACACGCACACAGGGGTTCGCTTCAGTACCTTTACAGGTACGGTCCGGGGTACTTGTAGGTGGTGTTCACTTCTGGACTTGCTCCCCAGTGAGCGGGTGTAATGTCTCCTTTCTGTATCCTCCTGTCTCTCTCCCTGGAGCTTCTGACATGCCTGGAACAGTGTCTAGCTTCCTTGATGTTTCTCTCACCCGTATGCTTGGAGGCGAGGGCTTTCCCCTAGTTACCACTATCCCTGGATGCCGGGGCCTTCGTGGTTCCTAGTCCTCTAAATGTGCAGTATTCACGGGTGGACCGAGGGATATGAAATCCTCCTCAGTATGCCGGATTCCCTACTGGGCATGGAGGTCCCAATAGGCTCGGGCCCGGTGCCCGGCTTGCATCAGGGGAAGAACCCTTTGTGGTTCCTCTGTCCTTCATGGCTCTTATCCTCTCCTTGTCTTCTAGCCCACTCTAGGCTCTCCACTGGCCAGACTAGCCCGCTGCTTGGGCCTGGCCTGGCTTTCAGCCACACAGAATTCAGCTTGTCTGGTGCTGCAGCATCATGTCACACTCACTGCTTCCCACTGGCTGACTTCCTGAACTCCACTCCCCAGTATATATATACCTGACAGGGCTCATTCTAGTGGACTTGGGTGGAGGTGTCTGCATGTATTAAGGCCACTGGGGAGAATCCGTCTGTGCAACACCCAGGAGTTCTGTGACAGCCTGCAGCCGCAGGGCGTCACAGATGTGTTGAATTCCAGAGGATAGGGGATACTTGGGAGAAGTCTTGCAGGTGATTGGATGAGGAAAGTATGATTGTGGAGGAGAGAAGGAGGTCTTGGGAGGACCGGAGATTATGTTATGTGAGATATCAGGAGATAAGTTCAGACATGCATGGGGGAGACAGATTATGGACGGCTTTGAAGATCAATGTTAGTAGCTTGAAGTAGATACGTTGTGGAATTTGGAGCCAATGAAGGATTTGCAGAGGGGAGAAGAGGAGGAGTAGCAATTTGAGAGGTGGATTAGTTGGGCAACAGAGTTAAGGACAGACTGGAGAGGTGTGATGATGCGATGGGAAATGATGATGAGTTCCGAGACCCCACATGGAGTCAAGGCGATCCAAGTGACGTGAACATTTCGGAGGAAGAGGTGGTGGCCAAACTACCCCAGGTGCACAGCAAAAGAGGGAGCGGGGTGCTAAAGAACAGTGTCTGGCTTCTAGCAAGTACCTTGGCTCCTACTGCCCACTGCGCCAATGAACTGAGCATACCAAAGCCAGCTCAAAGGAGTTCCCTGTCAAGACATGGGTGGTTTGCATGCTGTGCTGGCAGAGCCTAAAGTGAGGCATAAATGTTCTTAACCTGAGCACCACCTGCATGACGAGGCATCTGAATCCAAAGCATGAGCTGTAGTGAAGTACACACCCGAAAAATCAGGAACGATCCGAGCCTCCTCCTGCTCCCTCTCCTGCTGCGGTCTCAGCCTCTTCCTCCCACTTACAAGTCATTTATAAAGGGGTAACAATACGTTGGGATTACGTGAACCACAGTACATGGTCCCAGTCGCCACTACATTTTCATGCAGCCCATCCCTGCCCTGCATGAACATGTTGAAGAGAAAATCTCGTGCTCACAGAGCAATGCCATCAGTGTCAAGGTCCACATAACCACCGATACATGGACCAATAAGCATGGGTAGGGACATTATATCTCCCTACCTGCCCAATGAGTAAATGTAGTGGCGGCTGGACCTGAGGCAAAAAGCATTTTGGCGTTTGTCCTACCACCACCGAGGATTGATGGATGATTTTTGGATGTTTCTCTGTACATGTTGCCTCATCCTCCTATTCCTCTTTCCCCACCACCTCCTGATCTGGTCATCGTAACACCTGAACCACCAATTTCAGCACAGTCAGGGGGGAATGACAGCGTGCTGTTTTGAAACACATCTGTTTGGCGGAAAAATTTCACAAACAACAGACCGATGAGTGGTTGGTGCCGCTGAACCTGAAGCCCGGCCTGGTGGTGTGAGATAACGGCTGAAATCTCGTAGCAGCTCTGGGCCTAGCCGGTTTGACGCACATTCCTTGCCTGATCATGTGCTAAATTTGATGGTGCAGAGCTATCTGAAAAATTACCTTGAGATGTCAGAGCTGCTTCAGAAAATGCTAACCATCTGTGCGCGCTTTCAGCATTCTCACCCTGCTGTTGCTTGTCTGTCAGTGCTGCAGCATCACTTCTGCCTTACCGCTCAACATGCTTGGCAAGTATTTCCAGGATGCTCGGGCGGGAGCTCGGGTCCCGCTCTGCATGTTTGGCACTTTTTAAAGAACCAATGAACTTGCAGGGATTGCTTGCCACACACTGTAAAACCGTAGCCATGTTGGTTGTGGCATTACAGCGATTGGCTGGCCGCATACCATCATTGGGTCAATTTAAGACTCGGAGACGCTAGGCTCGTCACAGTCTACCCCGGAAACAGGCAGAGTAGGGAGAGCTGCTGCTGAGTCAGGGAGAGAATGGCTTGTTTATAGTTAGTAAAAGTATTCCACAGCATATCTATAAATCCATCTGAACTAACAGTCCTTCTGAGGACTAATGCAGCTACATATATTAATCCTGATAGCAGGAGTTACACAGGCAGGGCTTGTGGCAGTGTATACAGCAGAATAGTGTCCATTGCACATTCTCTCTGCTGCAGCTGTTACAGATATCCATATAGCTCTACATATCCGGGCTAATTTTTTTTTTTTGCTCTTAATCCTGAATATTTGATTAAAAAGCAATACAGTACACCATTTTACTGCTCCATTTGCTTGTTAGCAGAATAAAGCCAGATTTTTTTGATTATATTCACATTATTGTATTGTGGAAGCAGAGAAACTTTTCCATTATCACACATGATCCCATATTACTGCCATAATAATGCAGACATTTTGTGGAGCGTGCCAAATATTACACTCCATTTAAAATAAGCCAGTTGTGCTTTGTTGAAGCTATTCACACTTGGTTGCTGACAAATACCATACTATTAGGCGACTGCCTGAAACCGTAACTATCAGACGTGATCCCATATGACTGCCATAATAATACAGAAATTTTTGGGAACGTGTCAGATATCACACTACATTTAAAGTATGGCAGTTTTGTGTTCAAACCCATTCACAGTTGGTCGCTGACAAATAGCATATCTGTGAACAATGTTGTCAGAGTATTACGCCACTTTTACGGACTGACAATAAAACATACAAAAAACAGGCTAAAATTGAAAAAATGTTAAGAAAAATTCTTTCCAGGGTAATGACTTGTATAGAGGCCAAAGAAATAATAAAAAAAAAAGTTATGGACTGTGGAAGAAATTTATGCGACCAGAATGAACACTTATCTGGAGCTGAAGATAACACCTAGCACCTGTCCCTATTGTAAATGCATCTAACAGCGTTATCGATACAGAATAGAATTGATTTTTTTTTTTTTTGGCAGCATGCAGTATAAGGCAGTAATAATTGGCTGTATCGGTGTAATACGCTATCCATACTGCGATACCTCACCCGTAAACAAATTTCAGATAAGACAGGTAATATTCTAGAATATAGAATCAATTTCAATTGTCTTTCAAATTATTAAAGAGTGGGTTATTTATTATTATTATTATTATTAATTTATATAGCGCCATTGATTCCATGGCGCTGTACATAAGGGGGTTACATACAAAATAAGAATATCACTACAGTAAACAAACTAACAAAGATAGACTGGTACGGGGGGAAGAGGACCCTGCCCTTGCAGGCTTACATTCTACGGGAATAGGGAGGAGACAGTAGGTTGGGGGGTTGCAGTAGTAGTAGCTTCGGCGTTGTTGAGGAGGCAGAGGGGTCATTGCAGGCTGTAAGCTTTCTTGAAGAGATGGGTTTTCAGGTTCCGTCTGAAGGATCCGGATGTGGTGGATAATCGGACGTGTTGAGGCACAGAATTCCATAGGATGGGGGATATTCGGGAGAAATCTTGGAGGCGATTGCGTGAGGAACGGATAAGTGTGGAGGAGAGAAGGAGGTCTTGGGAGGAACGGAGGTTGCGTGAGGGAATATATCGGGAGATCTGTTCAGAGATGTATGGAGGAGAGAGGTTATGGATGGCTTTGTAGGTCAGTGTTAGTAGTTTGAAATGGATGCGCTGGGCAATTGGGAGCCAGTGAAGCTATTTGCAAAGGGGGGTAGCAGAGGAGTAGTGAGGTGAGAGATGAACGAGTCGTGCAGCAGAGTTGAGGATGGACTGGAGGGGTGCGAGAGTGTTAGCAGGGAGGCCACAGAGGAGGATGTTGCAATAGTCGAGGCGGAAGATGATGAGGGCATGCACAAGCAGTTTAGTAGAGTTAGGGTTGAGGAAAGGGCAGATTCTGGAAATGTTTATGAGCTGGAGGCGGCAGGAGGTGGCGAGAGCTTTGATGTGGGGTTTGAAGGACAGGGCAGAGTCAAGGGTTACTCTGAGGCAGCGGATTGTCGGTACAGCGGAAAGAGTGATGTCGTTTATTGTGATAGATAGATCAGGTGGGGAAGATATGCGAGATGGGGGAAAGATAATGAGTTCAGTTTTGTCCACATTGAGCTTGAGGTAGTGGGAGGAGAAGAAGGAGGATATGGCTGCTAGACATGCTGGGATTCTGGACAGCAGAGAGGTGACATCTGGGCCAGAGAGGTAGATCTGGGTGTCATCAGCGTACAGATGGTACTGGAAGCCATAGGATTTTATGAGCTGTCCCAGGCCAAGGGTATAGATTGAGAAGAGTAGGGGTCCTAGGACAGAGCCTTGAGGGACTCCAACAGAGAGGGGGATGGGTGAGGAGGTGACGTGGGAGTGGGAGACGCTAAATGTGCGGTTACAAAGGTATGAGGAGATCCAGGATAGAGCAAGGTCTTTGACGCTGAAGGAAGAGAGGATCTGCAGTAGGAGGCAGTGGTCAACTGTATCGAAAGCAGAAGACAGGTCAAGTAGAAGGAGTACAGAGAATTGTCTGTTAGCTTTGGCTGTAAGTAGGTCATTGGTGATTTTGGTAAGGGCAGTTTCGGTGGAATGGTGGGGGCGGAAGCCGGATTGTCGGTTGTCGAAGAGAGAGTTAGATGAAAAGTGGGAGGAAAGTTCAGCGTGAACGTGTTGCTCAAGGAGTTTGGAGGCAAATGGGAGCAGCGATATGGGGCAATAGCTGGACAGGGCGGTTGGGTCGAGGGATGGCTTTTTGAGGATGGGTGTGATTGTGGCATGTTTGAAGGCAGCAGGGAAAGTACCAGAGGATATTGATAGGTTGAAGAGATGGGTTAGGGATGGGACGAGTGTGGGGGTGATGTTAGGGAGGAGGTGGGATGGGATGGGGTCGAGTGCACATGTGGTGAGGTGTGATTTGGAGAGGAGACGAGTAAGTTCTCTTTCCGTGATGTTGGGAAGGGAGGTTATAGGGGTGGGGAAGTGGTGTGGAAGACAGAGGGGTTGTGGTGGTCGGACGGTAAAGACTTGACGTGTTTGGTCAATCTTTTTTTTGAAGTGTGTTGCAAACTCCTCAGCAGAGATGATGGAGGTTGGAGGGGGCAGTGGAGGGCGGAGGAGAGAGTTGAAAGTGTTGAATAGTTGTTTGGGGTTCTAGGATAGGGAAGATATGAGGGTTGTGAAGTAGGCCTGTTTAGCAGAGGTGAGTGCTGATTTGAATGCGAACATTGCTTGTTTGAATGCAGTGAAGTCATCTTGAGTATGTGTTTTCTTCCAACACCGCTCCGCAACCCTGGATGCTTGTCGAAGCTGTTTAGTGAGGTTGTTGTGCCAGGGTTGCCTGTTGACTCGTCGTGCTCTGCCATGCAGAAGAGGGGCGACCGAGTCAATAGCTGATGCGAGAGTGGCATTGTAGAAAGCAGTGGCGCTGTCTGTGTCATGGAGAGAGGATATGGATGTCAGTGGTAGAACAGAGTCAGAGAGTGTGTGAGTGTCTAGATGTGCAAGGTTTCTGCGGGGGTGTGCTAGTTGCTGGACATGGGTGACAGGTGAGGAGGAAAGGGATGAGAATGTGAGTAGGTGGTGGTCAGATAGGGGTAGGGGGAAGGTTGTGAGGTGAGATAGGGAGCAGAGTCGGGTGAAGATGAGGTCTAGTGTGTGTCCGTCTGTGTGGGTGGCTGAGGAGGACCACTGAGTAAGTCCAAAGGATGAAGTAAGCGACAAGAGTTTTGATGCTGCTGACTGGCGAGTGTCAGTGGGGATGTTGAAATCGCCCATGATGATTGTGGGAATGTCAGCCGAGAGAAAGTGAAGAAGCCAGGTGGAGAATTGGTCGATAAAGGCAGTGATCGGGCCCGGGGGTCGGTATATGACAGCCACTTGGAGGTTGGAGGGAGAGTAAATGCGGGCAGAATGGACTTCAAAAGAAGGGAGAATAAGGGAGGGAAGAGGAGGAGTAGGGCTAAAGGTGCAGTTGTTAGAGAGGAGAAGACCCACTCCTCCACCATGTCTGTTTCCAGGGCGAGGAGTGTGGGTGAAGTGATTTAATTGTTTAACTGTCATTCCGTATATGCAGCAATTAGAAGGCCTGGCAAAAATTAGGACGCACTCCAATATGCATTTGAAGAGATGCAAAAAAAAAAAAAAAAATCTAAAAACACAGCAGGATCTTAAGTATAAAAACCAGACTCGCCAATGTAACCTCAGTGTAAGCACATGTACAGCTCCTTCAACTCCTCCTCCTCCTCCTGTTTGCCTCCATCTCCAAAATGACCACATCAGTCACAAGTTGGAAGTGGCAACAGGCTGTGCTGAAGATAATATGCTTATGGTTAGGTGACAAACCGCACACTACAGCAGAGTTATTGAAAGCTGTAACACAGCAGGCAGATCTGTGGCTCTCACCACTAAACATACAGTCAGGCATTGTCATGTGTGACAATGTCCAGAACCTGGTGGTGGAGAAATGACAGCCGGAGTAGATACGGTTTCACTCTATGCCAGTCCTTTCACCATGCTAAAGAATATCGCTGTGGTGAAATACAACTCTCACCGAGAAGCAGTGTCAGACTGAAGAACATTGGGCCCACCAGAGGATTTGATTCTGAGGGCCCTCCTTTCTCCCCCACTCAAGAGCCCCATAGCAGCTGCAAAGTTTGTGCTATGAACTCTCCTAAAGAAGAAGCCAGGGCCCACCCGAGGATTTTCCGGTTCTCTGGTGGGCCCGTCCAACCCTGCTGAGAAGCAGCCCTGGCTAAGAAAAGTCTATGGGAAGGATCCCGCACAATCTATGGCTGCTTTTTTACTGAGGGGAAAATGCATGCAAACAGGGGGAGAACATACAAAATCCTTGAAGATGTTATCGTTGGTGGGATTTGAACCCATGACCCCAGTGCTGCCCTCTCTGTGCTGCCCTCTCTGTTTTACCTCTGATATCTAACATCCTGGATATGCCACTCAGTATCTTCAGCTAATTTGTGAGAAACTAATGTATTTAGGCAGCCACTCAGTCTACCAAATAAAATTCCTGAGAAGGAAATTGTGGATGGCTTCGCTTCTGGTACTGGGTGCACTGCTAATACCTTGGTGTCGTGCCATAATTCACTGAAAATATTCCTGGCTGGTTGGAGACAAGCTCATTCCCACAGAAAAGTACCAGAAAGCTAAGGAGATAGTGGCCTCCATCATCATGAATAATTTGCTCGTTGACTAGGAGACCGACTACCGCTGCTGTCTACCTTTTGAACATTGTGTTGAAGCTTGATAGACCCAGGGTCCGCAATCCTATGCGTCGGGAAGACATGTTCCATCCCAGGGTCCAACTGGGTACCGGCTTCAACAATATTAACCCAGTGATGCATCAGTGAGATGTACCATCCCTGGCCACATTCACTTGTCCACATGTTTGTGGTTAGGGGGCTCTTCCCAATAACTGAGTTGGTGAGGGCATGGGAAATGTTCTGGAACACGTGCTTGAGTAAGGTGGGCATACCACACCTTGAGAAATAGTGGCGGCTGGGGACCAAGGGCCTGCCGCCGCCATAAGGTTGCGGAAAGCTTCTGCCTCCACGAGCCTAAAAGGCAAAATTCCTAGTGCAAGCAGTCGGTAAATATAGCAGATTAGTATTGTGGCCTATGGGTGGTTGGCTGCGCATTTATGCTTGCGTTCAAAGGACTGGGATAGGGACAACTGAACGCTGCACTAGGACAAGGACGAGAACGTGGTTGCCAATGGTGATGGTTGCAAGTGTGCAACGACAGGTGCAGGTGATGTCACCCGCAGACACTGCTTCTGGACCCTGGAGTTCGGCCCATCGACTTCATCATCCACCACCTCGTCTTCCAATTCCGCACCCTGGTCCTCATCCTGACTTTCTTTCCATTGTGTCTCATCATCACCCACCTCTTGCTACAGTAATTGCACTTTCCCATCGTCACCTTCAGGTGACCTTGGCTGCTGAAATATTTGGCCATCGCTACATGCGATCTTATGTTGCCCTTCTTGAAGTTAGCCGGGCGAGAGGCCCGAATCTATAAATGGAAAAGTGAACAGCTTTTGGGGTAACCCTGGACTCTAAGCTCTACTTCAAACCACATATCCAAGCTATTTCCACTTCCGAGCGGACCGAGCGAGAGGCCAGAAGTTATAAATGGAATGATGAACAAAACAGGTCTTTGGAGTGTCCAAGTGTGGGATCAGTAGTGCCAGGGCACTCGGAATGTTGGGAGGAAGGAGGATCAGGGAGCGGAATATGCCGACTCCAAATTAAAAATTTCTCCCGAATCCTCACATTCCTCAATCACGAATCTGCAAAAACAATAGTGCATGCCCACATCATCTCCCGCCTGGACGACTGCAACTTCCTGCTCTGTGGCTTCGTGGACCCTGGGGTTTGCCCCACAAAGTCGGGTGCTTTGCTGACATGTGCCTGATCATGCTGGTGGTGGTCAGGCTGGTAGTTTTGTCACCCCTGCTGATGCTAGCCTGGCAGGTGGTACATATGGCCTTTTTGGGATTATCAGCAGAGTCTTTAAAAATATTACAGACTTTGAAAGACCTACCAGTTGTACTGGCAATGTCCCCCGTGTTGGTGTTACGGGGAACGGTTGCCCACCTTCTGTCTGCGGCCACCACACTGCTTCTTCCTGCCTGTTGGGGTACTCTGCCTCCCTCCCCCTGTGTGCTGCTGGCCTCGCTCTGCATGTCCTCCTGCCACGTTGGGTCAGTTACTAGATCATCCACCACCTCCTCCTCTTTCACTTCTGCACCACGGTCCTCCTCCTCACTTCGTGGCAATTGAGTCTCGTCATCGTCCACCTCTTGTGGCAAAATTGCCAGCGTCGCCTTCCTGTGGCCGTGGCTGTTCAAATATTTGGCCATCGCTACATGGGATCTCCTTCACACTGATCAGTTCGCAATAGTGGTGTTGTTGTGTGCTTCCCTAGTAATTCGGTCAAGAACTGTGAGCGAGAAGATGTGGCTGTTGGTTGTGGAACATTTTCACCTTGGCCACGGCCCCGTCCTCTGTACGCACCATCACCAGAACGTCCAGTTCCACGTCCATGCCTCGCGCCTTGCCCATTGTAAATGAAGTAAAATAGCTTACACTCACACTATAAATGGCAAAAGGGTAATAAAAAGGAGATTTGAACCGTGGAAGAGGAAAACCACAGTTCTAGTTCTCTGGCCTACACCAGAATCTTTTAAACAGATATATTTGTATCTAAACAGTCAGCGAGACACTCAGACTGTTTTTTTTTCTGTAAAAAAGACAAAAAGGTGGATTACTCCCAGATTTGAACCGTGGAAGAGGAAAACCACAGTTCTAGTTATCTGGCCTAGACCAGAATCTTTGAAACAGAAATATTTGTGTCTGAACAGTCAGCGAGACATTGAAACTGTTTTTTTTATGCAAAAAGGTGGATTACACCCAGATTTGAACAGTGGAAGCGGAAAACCACAGTTCTATTTATCTGGCCTACACCAGAATTTTTTAAACAGATATATTTGTGTCTGAACAGTCAGCGAGACACTGAAACTGTTTTTTTTTATGCAAAAAGGTGTATTACACCTAGATTTGAACCGTGGAAGAGGAGAACCACAGTTCTAGTTCTCTGGCCTACACCAGAACCTTTTAAACAGATATATTTGTGTCTGAACAGTCAGCGAGACATTCAAACTGTTTTTTTTTATGTAAAAAAGGCAAAAAGGTGGATTATACCCAGATTTGAACCGTGGAAGAGGAAAACCACAGTTCTATTTCTCTGCCCTACACCAGAATCTTTTAAACAGATAGATTTGTGTCTGAACAGTGAGCAAGACACTCAAACTGTTTTTTTTATGCAAAAAGGTGGATTACACCCTGATTTGAACCGTGGAAGAGGAAAACCACAGTTCTAGTTCTCTGGCCTACACCAGAATCTTTTAAAGAGATATAGTTGTGTCTGAACAGTCAGCAAGACACTGAAACTGTTTTTTTTATGCAAAAAGGTGGATTACACCCAGATTTGAACCGTGGAAGAGGAAAACCACAGTTCTATTTCTCTGGCCTACACCAGAATCTTTTAAACAGATATATTTGTGTCTGAACAGTCAGCGAGACACTGAAACTGTTTTTTTTATGCAAAAAGGTGGATTACACCCTGATTTGAACCGTGGAAGAGGAAAACCACAGTTCTATTTCTCTGGCCTACACCAGAATCTTTTAAACAGATATATTTGTGTCTGAACAGTCAGCGAGACACTGAAACTGTTTTTTTTATGCAAAAAGGAGGATTACACCCAGATTTGAACGGTGGAAGAGGAAAACCACAGTTCTAGTTCTCTGGCCTACACCAGAATCTTTTAAACAGATATATTTGTGTCTGAACAGTCAGTGAGACACTCAAACTGATTTTTTTTATGTAAAAAAGGCAAAAAGGTGGAATACACCCAGATTTGAACCGTGGAAGAGGAAAACGACAGTTCTAGTTCTCTGGCCTACACCAGAATCTTTTAAACAGATATATTTGTGTCTGAACACTCACAGACACACTCAGTTTTTTTTTTGGGGGGGGGATAAAATACGAAAAGGTTAATAAGACTGGTAAAAAGAGGATTTAGATGAAAAAAAAAGGATTTTTCCTGGCCCCTGAGACCTGGGGCTAAGTCTAGCGATTTGTGAAGCAGCACACAGGACTGTAATGCAGTGTTTGTTGGTATAACCACTGTGTCTCCTATACAGCCTGCCTGCCTGCCTGATATCTGGGATGGATATTAGTCCTCAGAAGGACTGCTTGTTTGATTTTGCAGGCTTTAGCGACCCTGCACTACCTTTTTTGCAGTATAAATCTCTCCCTAGCTCAGCAGCACTCTCCTTACACTGTCTGATCCGGAGCGACTGTGTCCAAGATGGCGGCGCCCGGTTTTAAATACTCGAGGTGACACTGTGCGGCCAGCCAATCACTGTAATGCCCACAACCAACATGGCTGCGGCATTACAGTGACTGGCTGGCAATCCCTGCATGTTCATTGGCTCTGTAAAGATGCAGGGCGGAGACCCAAGCTCCCGCCCGAGTAACCCGAAAATGCTCGGTGCTCGCCGAACATCCCGAGTAGTGAGATGCTCGGTAAAAAGCTTACCACGGGTGACAGGCGCCAGCTGATGGGGCTACTACCCCCATCATCTGGCGCCTCCTGTCACTGTAAACAAGCGCCACTGATGGTAGAAGTAATCTTTCATTAGCGCGCTTGCGCAGCTCATTTCAGTTTATCACCGGCTGCCGGATAGGACGGTCACATCTCTGGATGAGGTTTGTTTACTATTTTACCTTTATTACAGGTGATCATGGGCTTCGGGGGTTAGCTGTAAGGTGAGTATATGGTGCTTTTTTATTTTTTATTTTTTACAGGGGATAAGAACACCGGGGTCAAGGTGCAGGTAAGTGATAGGTGAGTATATGTGTTTATTATTTTTAGTTAAATATTTATTTACTTTAACTTCTTTTTTTATTTTGCTTTCACTTTCAGCCCACAAGCGCGCTGATGAAATATTACTTCTACCATCAGCGGCGCTTGTTTACAGTGACAGGAGGCGCTAGATGATGGGGTTAGTAGCCCAATCAGCCGGCGCCTGTCACCTGTGGTAAGCTTTTTACCACGGGTGACTGTCAAAGCTGCGGGATCACACTGACAGCTGTTAGTATGGTCCCCGCAGCGCTGGGACCGGCGGTAACTATATTACTGCGACTGTCACAGCTGCGGGGATCACGCTGACAGCTGTCAGTAAGGTCCCCATAGTGCTGTGACCGGCGGTAGCTACATTACCACGGGTCACTGTCACAGCTGTGGGGATCACGTTGACAGCTGTCAGTATAATCCCTGTTACTGGCGGTAATGATATTACCGCAGATCACAGGCCGTGATTCCCGTGTTGTCACGCAGATGACAGTGTGGGAAACCATTCTGGGCCATGTTCGTGTTCGGGCCAACTTTTGCCGATTTTTGCGCAAAAGCTCGGTAACCCGAATCTGAATGTGCCATATTTGTGCCGAATTTGAAACTGGCGATTGTTCACTGAACAAATTCGCTCATCTCTAATCATAACCCCTTTACTTTAAAAAAATCGATCAGAACTGTACTGCTAACTACAGACCTGTCTCTAATCTTCCATTCATCTCTAAACTCCTGGAACACCTGGTCCACTCCCGTCTAATCCGCTATCTCTCAGATAACTCTCTTCTCAACCCTTTACAATCTGGTTTCTGCTCTTTACACTCTACTGAAACTGCCCTTACTAAAGTCTCTAAAGATCTATTAACAGCTAAATCCAAAGGTCACTGCTCCCTGCTGATTCTTTTGGATTTCTCTGCTGCATTTGACACTGGATTACCAGCTCGTGCTCACTATGCTCTGCTCTATCGGCCTCAAGGACACCGTTCTCTTCTGGTTTTCCTCCTACCTTTCTGACCACTCCATCACTGTATCTTTTGCTGGCTCCTACTCCTCTCCTAGTCCCCTTACTATCGGGGTTCCACAGGGCTCAGTCTTAGGCCCCCTCCTCTTCTCTCTATATACAGCCCCTATTGGACAAACAATCATCAGATTTGGGTTCCAGTATCATCTCTATGCTGATGACACCCCATTATACACTTCTTCCCCTGACATCACCCCTACCCTAATACAAAATACCAAGGATTGTTTGTCTGCTGTCTCTAACATCATGTCCTCCCTTATCTTAAACTGAATCTCTCGAAAACTGAACTTCTTGTGTTTCTTCCCTCTTCAAAATTAACTCTACCTAACATTGAAATTAGCTTTGAGGGTTCAACCATAACTCCCAAGCAGAACGCCCACTGCCTTGGGGTCATACTTGATACAGAACTTTCCTTTACTCCTTGTATCCGATCACTCACTTGCTCTTTTCACCTGCATCTTAACAACATCTCCAGAATCCGACCTTTTCTCACCTTAAAAACTGCTAAAACTTTTACTGTCACTCTTATTCACTCTCGTCTGGACTACTGCAACTCTCTTCTGATCAATCTCTCTTTTACCAAACTTTCTCCTCTCCAATCCATCTTGAATATGGCAGCTAGGGTCGCATTTCTGTCCAGCCGCTTCACCGATGCCTCCATCATGTGCCAGTCATTACACTGGTTACCCATTCGCTACAGTGTCCAATGTAAACTCATCGCTCTCACCCACAAATCTCTCCAAAGTTCTGCACTGCCTTATATTTCCTCTCTCATCTCTGTCTATTGCCTTACACGTGTCCTCTGCTCTATAAATAACCTAAGACTAACATCACTCATAATCCGAACCTCGTACCTCCATCTCCAAGACTTCTCTAATGCTGCACCAGTTCTCTGGAATGCACTACCAGAGACTGATAACTTACCCCTAAACGTCTTCAAGCGCGCTTTAAAAACCATCTCTTTAACACTAGGACTACTGGACTCGTGACCCCGCCTAGAACTACTGAAAGGAGTCATTTTGACTCCTTGCTTGTTTTCGTTTATTTTTAGAGTTTCATTTGTGGTTATTTATTAATAATTATATTTTTTGTAATGTATTATTATTGTGAGATCCAACAGTAATGCTTTTGATTGTTTTTTTTCTGCTTTTCTTATTTTTCTACAGAAAATAACAATAATTATAATAGACGTTTTTCAAACATTTTTTTTTATTCAAGTGCACACATATAAACAACAACTGAAGAACAAAAAGCAGAGAAAATGTAGGTGGAGGAGCATAAAAATGAAAATATGGCACAGAATTCACCTTCTAAACATTTGGTGTTTCGCATTTTTGGCATTGCCTTTGATTTATGGCAGTACATTGCCCACACAAAGACTTACCACAAGTCTTACAATTTCCGACAGATCTATTTTTCTTGCACTTTTCTTTGATCTGGCAAAATTTTGTTTGAACCATCACTTCTGAGCATGTAGAAACTTGGGACGTGGAACCCTTTTCCCTATCTGTGACATAAGGACCACTCAACTCTCTCACAAGCGTTTGCAAAAATGCCTTGCGTGACATTTTTTGGTGGGTAATCTCCTTGAATATTATCCATGCATTTATACCCGCAAAGTCTAAGGCATTTTCAAATGCATGAACAGGCCATCTCCTTGTGCATGTTCGTGTGGTATATTTTCGTGCCATCTGATCCACTACATCTACTCCATATTTTGTTTCATTGTAAAACTTTACCATTTCTGGAGTTTTTTTAGCGGAATCAGACGCAACAACAACATCTGGATGGACGGAACTCAAAATGACAACATTTTTGTTGGGCTTTCCTTGATATACTGTAAGTGTAAAATTGTCTTAATTTCTAAACACTTTAGTGTTGTACAATTCCTCTTTCATGGATTTTATTTCTTTAGGCACTTCTCGCCTTATCTTGTTCAGTGTTCCCACGATGGTTGTTCCTTTGCTTTTTAGCTGTTTAGCTAATTTTACTGAAGTAAAATAATTATCGGTTGTAACATTGCGACCTTTTTTCAAAAACGGGTCCAATAACTTCATTACCACATGGTCAGCTAAACGGTCCTCAGCACGGCGTGTGTCATCTTTGCCTAGATAAGGGAAGCCATTTGCCAGATATTTGCTCCTCTTATCAACAGCTAGCCAATATTTGTGGCCATATTTATCTGGTTTGGAAGGCATGTACTGCGTGAATGGACACCTAGTTTTGCTTGGGAAAAGTTGCTCATCCACCATTATGTATGGGCCAGGTTTGTAACACGAAATACAATTTTCAATAAACCTGTCCCACACAGTAGAAAATAGAGCAAACTTGTCCGTTTGCAGTCTCTCCGATCGAGTAGATTTCTCATCAAATCTGAGAAACCTCATAATTTCAACAAAGCGGTCCCTAGACATTGTCGCTTTGCAAAACGGTATTCCCCAGTCATTACACCAAATACTGCTAATCGAGTGACGGTTCGTGCCAGATATTCCACGAGCATAGAATATCGCAATGAATGCATCTAGCTCCTCATCAGATAGAGTTTGTTCAGCATTACACAGTAATACAAGCAGGTAAAACACAAGGAAAATGTGAAAAGTTGACATGTAAATTGAACTACATCTATATGAACATCAGGGTAAATAAGACAGAGTGAAAAAATTATGCACAAAACTTTATAGCAACATTTAGTGACAAAAGGACCTCAAAATATAGTAGGGAGTCAAAATGACTCCCTTCAGTAGTTCTTGGTAAATTTTGAAAAAAACGTGCAAATTTTTCACCAAAATTATTTATTCTCACAAAATCTTTTTTCACATCATATTTGAGGAAAAGTCACCGAGTTTCAAGCCGGAATTCTGAAAAATGTAGTCACAGAAGAGAAATAAAAAACGAAAGGAGTCAAAATGACTCCATCAGTAGTTCTAGTATACTAACTTTCCCCTGTTCCCTTGTAGAGGGGAGCATCCAGGGCCGTTAACATCACGCTTTGGGCCGAAATTATATTCTCATCACACAATGCCCCCACTACTGTTAAGGATTGAGACCAGAGTATGTGCTGCAATGGAGGATTTGATGTACTCACAGGAGATCGTAGATCCGGGTTAACAGACTCAGTTTTACTATGCAATTCTTCCATACACTGCTGCAGTATACAGATCAAGAAAAGTTCTTTGGTTAGTGAAGTACCCTTGGTAATGTGCCTTTACAGTGTTTGCTCTCATCCTTTCCTAAGACCCGACATTATCCACTTCTTCTGTGACCCAGCTAAGAATCTCACCTCTAGGGATATAGAGGCTACCCCTTGAGCACCTCTGACAGGCCGTGAGTCTAGGACTGTGCTGGCATCCAGATTCGGTATCAAATGTGTCCTCATTCTGTTCTGATAACTTGCACTAGTAAAACACTTCTTCACTGCTGATACTGCTGATGGAGTCTGCTTTCCTGTCTGCTTAGTCTTCCTCCACACTCCGTCTCTCTCTGTACATGGAACAGACCCTACACCGGGCCTGTGCAATCGGGTCTTGAACCCAAGACTGGGGTGGCCTGACACAGGCCTTCCCCTAGGCAGTCTCACTGCTTAGTCACTCTCTGACTACTGCTCCCAACTACTCACTCTCCCCTACTACTCCTCACTGTCTGCATCCCAGAATTAGTTTTCTATAAAACAACAATAAACACCTTCCAGTTGATGATTTAAACCCCTGTCTTGACGCTCTAATATCTAAGCAGTGTAGTGTAACTAAATTCCTTACCTATTGTATGGCTCTCCTCTGGGCAGACTTCCCGCATTCCAGGACGACCTTAGGCAGAGCCTATGGAGAACCGGATACAATAACGGCCATAAGGATTTCACACAGCAAAACACTTTATCAAATAAATAACTATAAACGCATAGAACAATTATCTAAAACAACTAAACACAAGTGATGAGCGAACGTGCTCGACACTACTCGAAACTCGCCCGAACATCACTGTGCTCGACAAGCTTGGCGAGTATTTACGGGTTGCTCAGGCGGGAACTCGGGTCCCCACCCTCATGTTTGGCACTCTTTAGAGCGCCAATGAACATGTAGGAATTGCTTTCCACGCACTGTAATGCTGTAGCTATGTTGGCTGTGGGCATTACAGTGGCCGCACATCGTCATCAAGTCTATAAAAGACAGCACAAGAGGGTCCATTGCATGTTCAACTTCTTACTGATCCTACTGTGTCAAATAATTGTAGACAAAGCCCCAGGTGTCAGGGGCCAGGGCAAATTTTTTTTTGGATATTAATCCTGGTTATTTGCTTAAAAAGCAATCCAGAATACACCATTTTTCAGCTCCATTTGCTTGTTAGCACTGCAGAATACAGCCAGATCTTTTCCATTTTACAGCAATAAAACTCCCGAAATTTGAACTGAACGTGGAAAATATTGGTCTCTATTTCCATTTTTTTGCAGTTTCTCGATCAAGCTATTCACACGAGGTGTGAAGAATAGTATTAGTAAACTACAGGCCTGCTATTTAAAACCGTGGTTCTCTGTCAAACGTATCACACATAATTGCATTCCAAAATCAGCCATTTTCCATTTTCGTTTCGTTGCAGTGTGTCGGTCAAGCTATTTCTGTGAAGAATAGTATTAGTAAACTACAGGCCTGCTATTTAAAACCGTGGTTCTCTTTCAGATGTATCACATGTAACTGCCTTCCAAAATCAGCAATTTCTAGTGAATGTGGAAAATATTGTCCTCTGTTTAAAATGGGCAAGGTGCGTGGTAAGGGACGGGGAAGTGGACGTGATGGTTATGGTGCATGCAGATGCCAAGGCCGAGGACGTGGCCGTGGGCAAGCTGAAATTTTGCCACAGCAAGTACTCACATCTTGTCGCTTGACCTTCCTGTCCCAATTACTAGGGGACCGCACAACACCACTATTGAACACAGAGCAGTGTCAAAAGGTTGTTGGTTGGATAGCAGATAATGCTTCCAGTCACTTTGCCACCACCACCACCCTGTCTTCCACACGGTCAAGTCTCAGTAGCCATGAGTTTGGACCACATATTCCTCACCCTGATCCTCCTTTCTCCCACCATGCCAAGTGCCCTGAGACAACTGATCCCACACTTGGACACTCAGAAGAGCTGTTCACTTTTCCATTTGTAGATTCGGGCCTCTCGCCCTGCCAGCTTGAAGCGAGTCAAGAGTAGAATGCTTGTAGCAATGCCCAAATATATGAGCAGCTACAGTCACAGAAAGGCAACTGTGGGAAAGTGCAATAACTGTCGCAAGAGGTGGATGATGATAATGAGACACAGGAGACACAGGTGCAGGAGCTGTAGAATGTGTTGGTAACCCTTATTGACCCAGGGCATGCAATCCTCGGCGTCAGGAATAGTGTTGAGCCACCCCCGTAGTGTTCGAGTTCGATTCGGTTCGTCGAACACCTGTGTGTTCGCCGAACTGTTCGTCGAACTGTTCGTCGAACACCTTCGAACACCGTTAAAACCAATGGCAGGCAAACAAAAACACATAGAAACACATAGAAAACACCTTCAAAGGTGTCCAAAAGCTGACAAACTGCTCTGAAGACACAACTAACACATGGAAAAGTGACAAGTACATATAGTCATGCGAAAAGAAAAGAGGTGGAGGAGTAAAAGGAGGGGGAGACACAGATATAGGCATGTCATGCCCTTCTAAAATCCAAAAAGTGAGAAGCCGACACGTTCAGTCCGCTCCTGCCCGTGCCACCTCCATGTCGCCGGGTTTGTGCCAGAGCCGCGGTGAGCCCTGACGGCCAGCCCCCCTCTCCCAATACTGGTGCCTGTCCGCTGGTGGGTCGAGCGAGCCCCCCCTGTGGTGGAGGCAGCTCTAAGCTTTTTAATTTAAATTGTCTCTCTAATTTGAATGAATACACTTTAAATCCATTTACAAGGATCTATTGGAGGGCAAGTCTCATGCCAGCAGCCGCGTAATTCCACCTCCAGTAGCGTCCACTAAAGCTGCTGCAGTTAAAAAGCTTTTATAGGGATTGAGCTCGGCTGTCCACCGCAAGGCATCCTACTGCCAGTCCCAGCCCCTATGCCTTGGGGTGCCTCCTGATGCTCTTCACTGAGTATCCCGTGGTCCCGAAGCATTTCCTTTGAAAAAATTAAGTGTCAAAACTACAGGTGGTGTAGCTTGCTTAACAGCCGGGATAATCCGCTGACTAGCAGACACTGCTACTAGGCACAAAGTATTTCCTGGGCTAGATGCAGTTAAAAATTTGTAATTAGATACTCTCGTTGGATGCTGAGAAAGCATTCCATAGAGTCTCCTGGCACGCCATATATGATTCTCTTAAAAAGCTTGGGGTAGGGGTCTAGGGGACCCTTTTATAGCCAAAATCACGGCCCTGTATCGCAATACGTCACCTAGGCTGAAGATAAATGGAACTGTATTACCCTGAGGGCTCGGTTGCTACAGAGGTATTGCACCTCACCCAGAGGTGTGATATCTCACTCTCAGGTAAGGATGGAGTGTGGATCAGGACCCGACACCTGCATGCATTACACCACATTGCCGTGGGGCAGGGCGACCAATATGCCCCTGAGATGGGCACGACAGTCCCTGTCCCTGGCTGGAGTGGGAGGAGGGAACACTGAGGAAGGGGAACCCTGTAGTGCAGGAGCAGGGAGGAAGCAGTTCCTGGGTGCATTGAGAAGGGAGTATAAAAGGTGGGCACCATCTTAGTTCAGTGCAGAGAAGTCTGAGCAGAAGTGGCAGGGAGCAGGGGCTCTGCATGAGCTCTGCTCCGGAGGCGGGCCTAGTAACAGAGGCCCAGGCCTGGAAGAGGGAGAAGGAAGGAAGAGGAGCGGAGAAGGCTCCAGGAACAAGGAACGAAGGGATCCCAGGGGTGCGGACGGGCGAGTCGCCACCGCACGCCCGAATCCACCTGCGTGGAGGGGTCAGGCCAAAGGGGTAGACTGGTCCCCGAAACTAGTGGAGGCAGGAAACGACCCTCAGCTAGAAACAGGAGGCTGTGACATTTTATGTGGCGCAGCCCCTCGCTACACCCGCTAGGAAGGCACCACATAGGGTCAGGGAAACTGGCGCCAAGTTTACCAAGAGGAGGCCCGAGGCAGCCGGACAGAAGAGTTGGTAAGAAAGGCCAGACAAAGGACACACAAAGGGGGTCCTGTGAAGCGCTCCAAAGTTATCTGGGAGTTGTCTGAGCCCCTCACCTGGTGAGCACAGTACGACGTGGGCAGCCGTTACCTGCAGACGTGGTCTGGATAATAAGAACTGTGAGTAAAGGCCCTGGACTGCATCACTGACTCCGTGTCGTTACTGCTGCTGCCCTGCACCATCACCCCCATCCTCCGCATACACTGCCCTGAGGCTATACTCCTCCCGTGGGGAGTTATGCTACGCTCTGCTGCACCCACAACACCAGCCTCAGCGGTCTGCTCTGGAGCGGCGGTTCACTCTGACCGCAATCCACGGGTGGCGTAGTCGGACATTTAAACATCAAAACCACATAAATAGTTCCGCCACTGGTTTGACCGCCCTGAGCCACGGAACCGGGTCGCCGCCACGGAGACTACAACCACCAGCATCCACCAAAAAGGGTCCGGCTCTGGGTGTCCCAAGGCCCAGGGGGCGCGTCAGAACATTTTCATCACCTTTCACAATCACCAATGGGACAAGGCAGGGATGTTCTCTGTCCCCTCTCTTATACATCCTAGTGATGGAGCACCTGCTCTCATCAATTCGCCATAACCCCAATATTAGGTGGATTGAGGTGGGAGGCACCAAGTACAAGTGCTCTCTATTTGCTGATGATGTCCTAGTATATATCACTCAATCACATATATCCATCCATGCTGTTATGGCTGAAATAGATCACTTTGTTACATGGTCAAATTTTAAAATCAATGCAGCGAAGTCTGAGGCCCTCGATGTCTCCCTCCCCAAATCCATATAGGATTCCATCCAGTCCAACTTTCCCTTTGCCTGGCCCTCACAGGGTATCAAATTCTTAGGAATTCCTATTCATAGAGACCTCTCCCATCTATGTTATCTTAATTTTGGGCCCTTTATTGAACAACTCCATACAGCCCACGGTTGGCAAGTTAGAACTGTAAGATTCACTACGTGAACCACTGGTGTTTTGTGGAAAAGCACATGTACACTGTGTTCCAAATTATTATGCAAAAAGTGTTTAGGAGTGATAAGGGAAGAATTTGTTTGTCAGTTAAACTCATTGATGGTGATGTGTGTCAGGGCTCTTTATATCACTGTAAGCAATTGCAGACACCTGTGCTAATTAGTTTGGCAGGTGTGTCCAATGAAAGGCAAGACTACTTAAGAAGGCTGTCTCACATTATTAAGCAGCCTACATTTTCTGCCAAAATGGGAAAGAAAAAGGATGTGTCGGCTGCTGAGAAGCAACAAATTGTGGAGTGTTTAGGTCAAGGCATGACTACAATCAACATTGTGCGATGATCAGGATGAAGTGTCTTGGCAATCAAGAAGTATGTAGCTGATTCACAGTACACACGTGTGCGTGCTGATAAGGGCAAATTGAGGACTCTTTCCTACAGGCAATTACGTCAGGTTAAAAGAGCAGCGGCAAAAAAGCCTTGTCATAGCAGCAGACAAGTTTTTGAAGCTGCTGGTGCCTCCAACGTCCCCCGAACAACAAGATGCAGGGTCCTTCAGAGGTTTGCAGCTGTGCATACGCCATCCTGTCGACCTCCTCTATCCACTTCACACAAGCAGAAACGGCTCCAGTGGGCCAAACATTACATGAAGACTGATTTCAAAACTGTTTTGTTCACGGATGAGTGCCATGCAGCGCTCGATGGTCCAGATGGATGGAGTGGAGGATGGCTGGTTGATGGACACCCCACGCAAACACGGCTACAGCACCAACAAGGAGGAGGTGGAGTAATGTTTTAGGCTGGAATCATGGGGAGAGAGATTGTCGGCCCCTTTAGGATCCCTGAAGGCGCTAAAGATGAACTCTATAATGTATGTGGATTTTCTCAAACAGCACTTCCTGCCATGGTTCAAGAAGAAGAACCGTGTATTTCACAGCAAGATCATTTTTTTGCATGATAATGCACCATCTCATGCTGCACATAAAACATCTGCATCTCTGGCTGATATGGGCATAAAAGGAGACAAACTTATGGTGTGACCCCCATGCTCCCCTGACCTCTACCCCATTCAGAACCTCTGGAGCATCATCAAAAGGAGTGTCTATGATGGCGGGAGGCAGTTCACATCTAAGCAACAGCTCTGGGAGGGTATTCTGTCCTCATGCAAAACAATTGAAGCAGAAACCATCCAAAACCTGACAAATTCAATGGACGAGAGAGTTCAGAAGCTCCTTTCGAACAAGGGGTCCTATGTGAAAATGTAACATCACCTAGAATAAAGTTTTGAGTTGAAAACTGTTTGATTTCAGTTTCTAATAACCTGCTAATGCTTATAATTTCAAAAATGACCATTTTTTTGGTCTTTATTAAAATGAAAAGGTTGATCGAAAAGTTTGGAGGATCTAAGAGTGTGGCAACCCAGTAGTCATGATTACTTCGAATTCTGACAATATGAGGGTCATGTTGCAGGTAGTGCAGCAAGAAGGCACTTATGTGTCTTGCGCATCTCGGAGCCCCAAAATTATTTTCCGGGCTAGATGCAGCTAAAAATTATTATTAATTTTAAATCTGGTGGAGCTTAGTATAGATGGCCTAATAGGATCAGTGCTGCACACTGCTACAAAGCCCAAATTATTTTCCAGCCAAGATACAGATAAACATGATTAGTAATTTGAAAGCTTAAAATGGTTGGTAGGGTGATTTTAACCAATCATCCATCTTTTACTCTCCCCAGGATGACACAGGGGTAGAAAAGTCGTTTCGGATCCATGATTTGTTCATCTTTATGAACGTGAGTCTGTCTACATTATCAGTGGAGAGCCGCGTGCGCTTATCTGTCAGCACACCACCAGCAGCGCTGAACACACGTTCAGACAGAACGCTGGCTGCGGGGCATGACAATGGCTAGCTCCGGCCATTTATCCAGATTGGAAGCCCAAAAAGAGCAAGGGTCCAGTGACACAGTCATGGCTTCAATGTTTACTTGGAGATACTCCTGTACCATCGTCTCTAGGCGTTGACTATGTGTCAGACTTCTTGTCTCCTGTGGCCTTGCAAAGGATGGGCTAAAAAAGTGGTGAAATGATTGCGCAAAATTGATGTTACCAGCAGATACTGTGGTTCTGTTATGGTTTGAGTGCTGAACACTTGACGGTCCCACGGTTGGCAAGTTGGAACTGTGAGATTCACTACGTGCACCACTGGTGTTTTGTGGAAAAGCACATGTAAGATTCTGCAACAGTCTCTGCTGATACTCCTGCATGCGTGCATCCCTTTCTATGGCAGGAATAATTTCTGCAAATTTACTTTTGTACCGGGGATCTAACAGTGTGGCAACCCAGTAGTCAGGATTATTTCTAATTCTCACAATTCGAGGGTCATGTTGCAGGTAGTGCAGCAAGAAGGCACTCATGTGTGTTGCGCATCCAGGAGCACCAAGTCCCTGTTGTGTTGGTGGCGAGGTAACAATCATGCTTCCTTCCTCTGTCCTCTCCCCCCAACCTCGCACAACAGAAATGTGATCAAGGTCTCCTTCATCTGATGAGTCTTCCATCAGTTCGTCCTCCACTTCTTCCTGGGCTCCTGCACCTTCCTCACTAGTTTGGCTGCTACCATGCGCCCTGGTAAAACCATCTCCCCCACCCTCACATGCCTGCCGCCTTGGTGCTGCCGACCGTCTGGACCTTGCAGATGTTAGCCCTTCCGCATACAACTCCTCCTCCTCTACTTCCTCCACCTCCTCTTGTGCCACCACCTGACTCCGAATTCTGTTTAACATGTGCTCCAGCATGTAAATCACCGGAATAGTCTGCTGATAATGGCATCGTCAGCACTAAACATCTTCGTCGCCATTTCAAAACTGTGCAGAAGGGTGCATAGGTCCCTGATCTGAGACCACTCCTCCAGCGTGATTTGCCCCACGTCTGGATCTCGTTGGCCCAGGCTATACGTCAGAACGTATTGCACCAGGGCTTGTCGGTGCTGCCACAGTCGCTGCAACATGTGCAGAGTTGAATTCCACCGGGTAGGCACATCGTATTTTAGTCGGTGAAGTGGCAGGCCCAATGACTTCTGTAGAGATGTAAGTCACTGAGCTGCGGGATGCGAACGGCGGAAGTGAGCACACAGCGACCGTGCCCTCTGCAGAAGGCCATCTAGTCTGGGATAGTGGGCTAAAAATTGCTGGACAACCAGGTTCAACACGTGAGCCATACAAGGCACGTGTGTGACATTGCCCCGGCGAAGGGCCGCACCCAGGTTTGCAGCATTGTCGCACACGGCCTTCCCTGGTTTCAGGTCCAGTGGAGACAACCATTCATGAAATTGGTTCTCCAGAGCTGACCACAACTCCTCAGCTGTGTGACTCACATTTCCCAGACATTTCAAAGTAAAAACCGCCTGATGACATTGAGCCCTACTGCCAGCATAGTAAGGAGGTGTGCAGGATCCCTTCTGCGCAGTTAGAAAGCTTGTGGCATGACCAGACAGGCTTTGGGTGCAGGTGGAAGACTGAGAGGAGGTTGAGGAGGCAGAAGCAGTGGAGGAACTTTGACATAAAGAGGATTGACGCACAACTCGTGGGGACGGCAAGACTTGGACAGCAGCCCCTTGTCCTGCTGTCACCATAGTTACCCAGTGCCCAGTCAGCGACATGTAACGCCCCTGTCCATGCCTACTCGTCCAAGTGTCTGTGGTGAAATGCACCCTGTCACACACAGAGTTTCTCAAAGAAGCGGTGATGTTGTGTGTGACATGCTGGTGGAGCGCAGGCACACCTTTCTTTGAGAAGTAGTGTGGACTGGGCATCTGGTACTGGGGCACTGCGACGGACATAAGGTCTCGAAAATCCTCTGTGTCCACCAGGCGGAAAGGCAGCATTTCTGTAGCCAAGAGCTTGCAGATGGTGAAATTCAACCTCTTAGCTTTCTCATGGCTAGGAGGAAATGGTCTTTTACTTGTCCACATCTGAGGGACCGAGGGCTGGCTATTGTGCTTAGACGGAGTTGATAAGGGTGTCCTCGGCAAACTGCCGGTCTGTGAGGAAGATGCAGGCGGACATGTTAGGTTGCCTTGATCCAAAGGTGGTGCTATCGATGTCGGACAGCGCTCAACACCAGCTGGTGTTACCACCTCCAAAGAAAATGATGACCTGCCAATCACGCTGGCTGTTGCGGGTAAAGAGGTGGCAGGTCTGCGCCCCAAAACAGGTGTGACTGCTGTGACCCCAGTCACAGAGGATGAAGAGGCCGTGGATGCACAAGATATGGCAGACGGTGGTTGGCCCGGCCGGCTAGGCCGCATTATAGCACACTGAGCTTCCCACTGCAACTTATGCTTCATGTCCATGTGCCGGTTCATGCATGAAGTACTCAAACTATGTATTTTTTGGCCTCTACTTAGCTTTTGCTGACAAATGTTACAGATAACACGAGTTGGGTCATCTTTATCGATCTGAAAAAATGCCCAGGCTATGCAAGGCTTAGCACCCATGCGACCTGAAGAGCTACCACGACTTGTGGTGAGAGGCAGAGTTGTGTTTGAGGATGCAGTTGTTGACGTGCTTCCAGTACTACGTCTCTGTCCAGGAAGGTGCAACCTGACCTCGTCGTCACTAGCATCTTCCTCCACCTCCTCTGCTGACCTCATCTCTTGGCTGACTGTGGGTTGACAGTAAGTGGGATCTCCAACCTCATCATCATCACCCTGTGCGTTATCACACCCGTCGTCCTCAGAGCCAACCTGTTCCTGCCCTGACAAAAAACTAAAGTTGTCGCTCCAATCAGGTATTTGAGTCTCATCATCGTCTTCCTCATTGTCTCCACCAACAGGAGTTACACTTTGGGAATGAGGGTCTACATTATGGTCAGAACCTTCTGCGTCTGGTCCTGGATCCGACTCATAAAGATTCTGGGCATCAGTGCAGATCATTTCCTCGTCTGGATTCACAGAAGCGCTGGAGTCGACCTCTGATTCCCAGGCTATAATATGAGTAAACAGCTCTGCAGACTCAACCATCTGTTCTACCTCATACTCAGACGGGCAGCTGGAGATTTGGGAGCTGTGAGGAAGCAAGTGCGATTGGGGTGACACCTTTGAGGACTGGAGTATTTGTGATGTTGAAGTTGATGTGGAGGAGAGCCCACTTAAAGGAGCACTTGATATCCGTTGAAGCACCTGCTGTTTTTGTGCCTCATCTGGAATTTGTAGCGATTGGCGTGGCCGTAAGAAAGGGATCTTATCACATTGTCCGCTAAAAGAAGTAGACATTTTAGTTTGGCTGGAAGATGGTCTTTCTTCTGCAGATGTTACTGTTGCTTTAACACCTACCCCACGGACACAACCTTTTTTCCCCTTCCCAACACGCCTATTCCCCTTTCCACCAGCAGCAGGCCTTTTTCCACTCATTTTGGTGGTTAACTAATTCACAACTCTGGAGTTGTTTGCACAAAAAAACAATGGATGGGAACCGAGCAGAGCTGAGTGGCCAAACTGTGGTATTAGGCCAAAACTATTGGCTGGGTTAGATGCAGAAAAAAATTATATTCAATTTGCAACCTGATGGAGGTCAGTATAGATGGACTAATAGAACAAGTCCCACACACAGCTAGAAGCCCAAATATTTTTTCAGAGGTAGATGCAGAAAAAAATATATTCAGTTTGCAACCTGATGGAGGTCAGTATAGATGGACTAATAGAGAAAGTCCCACACACTGCTAGAAGGCCAAATATTTTTTCAGAGCTAGATGCAGACAAAAAATTATTTTGAATTTGCAACCTGATGGAGGTCAGTAGAGGTGGACTAATAGAACAAGTCCCACACACTGCTAGAAGGCCAAATATTTTTTCAGAGCTAGATGCAGAAAAAAATTATATTCAGTTTGCAACCTGATGGAGGTCAGTATAGATGGACTAATAGAGAAAGTCCCACACACTGCTAGAAGGCCAAATATTTTTTCAGAGCTAGATGCAGAAAAAAATTATATTCAGTTTGCAACCTGATGGAGGTCTGTATAGATGGATTAATAGAACAAGTCCCACACACAGCTAGAAGCCCAATATTTTTTCAGAGGTAGATGCAGAAAAAAATATATTCAGTTTGCAACCTGATGGAGGTCAGTATAGATGGACTAATACAACAAGTCCCACACACAGCTAGAAGCCCAATATTTTTTCAGAGCTAGATGCAGAAAAAAATTATATTCAATTTGCAACCTGATGGAGGTCAGTATAGATGGAGTAATAGAACAAGTCCCACACACAGCTAGAAGCCCAAATATTTTTTCAGAGCTAGATGCAGATAAAAATTATTTTTAATTTGCAACCTGATGGAGGTCAGTATAGATGGACTAATAGAGAAAGTCCCACACACTGCTAGAAGGCCAAATATTTTTTCAGAGCTAGATGCAGAAAAAAATTATATTCAGTTTGCAACCTGATGGAGGTCTGTATAGAAGGATAATAGAACAAGTCCCACACACAGCTAGAAGCCCAATATTTTTTCAGAGGTAGATGCAGAAAAAAATATATTCAGTTTGCAACCTGATGGAGGTCAGTATAGATGGACTAATACAACAAGTTCCACACACAGCTAGAAGCCCAATATTTTTTCAGAGCTAGATGCCGAAAAAAATTATATTCAATTTGCAACCTGATGGAGGTCAGTATAGATGGAGTAAAAGAACAATTCCCACACACAGCTAGAAGCCCAAATATTTTTTCAGAGCTAGATGCAGATAAAAATTATTTTTAATTTGCAACCTGATGGAGGTCAGTATAGATCGACTAATAGAGAAAGTCCCACACACTGCTAGAAGGCCAAATATTTTTTCAGAGCTAGATGCAGAAAAAAATTATATTCAGTTTGCAACCTGATGGAGGTCTGTATAGATGGATTAATAGAACAAGTCCCACACACAGCTAGAAGCCCAATATTTTTTCAGAGGTAGATGCAGAAAAAAATATATTCAGTTTGCAACCTGATGGAGGTCAGTATAGATGGACTAATACAACAAGTCCCACACACAGCTAGAAGCCCAATATTTTTTCAGAGCTAGATGCAGAAAAAAATTATATTCAATTTGCAACCTGATGGAGGTCAGTATAGATGGAGTAATAGAACAAGTCCCACACACAGCTAGAAGCCCAAATATTTTTTCAGAGGTAGATGCAGAAAAAAATTATATTCAGTTTGCAACCTGATGGAGGTCTGTATAGATGGATTAATAGAACAAGTCCCACACACAGCTACAAGCCCAATATTTTTTCAGAGGTAGATGCAGAAAAAAATATATTCAGTTTGCAACCTGATGGAGGTCAGTATAGATGGACTAATACAACAAGTCCCACACACAGCTAGAAGCCCAATATTTTTTCAGAGCTAGATGCAGAAAAAAATTATATTCAATTTGCAACCTGATGGAGGTCAGTATAGATGGAGTAATAGAACAAGTCCCACACACAGCTAGAAGTCCAAATATTTTTTCAGAGCTAGATGCAGATAAAAATTATTTTTAATTTGCAACCTGATGGAGGTCAGTATAGATGGATTAATAGAGAAAGTCCCACACACTGCTAGAAGGCCAAATATTTTTTCAGAGCTAGATGCAGACAAAAAATTATTTTGAATTTGCAGCGTGATGGAGGTCAGTATAGATGGACTAATAGAACAAGTCCCACACACAGCTAGAAGCCCAAATATTTTTTCAGACCTAGATGCAGATAAAAATTATTTTTAATTTGCAACCTGATGGAGGTCAGTATAGATGGACTAATAGAGAAAGTCCCACACACTGCTAGAAGGCCAAATATTTTTTCAGAGCTAGATGCAGAAAAAAATTATATTCAGTTTGCAACCTGATGGAGGTCTGTATAGATTGATTAATAGAACAAGTCCCACACACAGCTAGAAGCCCAATATTTTTTCAGAGGTAGATGCAGAAAAAAATATATTCAGTTTGCAACCTGATGGAGGTCAGTATAGATGGACTAATACAACAAGTCCCACACACAGCTAGAAGCCCAATATTTTTTCAGAGCTAGATGCAGAAAAAAATTATATTCAATTTGCAACCTGATGGAGGTCAGTATAGATGGAGTAATAGAACAAGTCCCACACACAGCTAGAAGCCCAAATATTTTTTCAGAGGTAGATGCAGAAAAAAATTATATTCAGTTTGCAACCTGATGGAGGTCTGTATAGATGGATTAATAGAACAAGTCCCACACACAGCTACAAGCCCAATATTTTTTCAGAGGTAGATGCAGAAAAAAATATATTCAGTTTGCAACCTGATGGAGGTCAGTATAGATGGACTAATAGAGAAAGTCCCACACACTGCTAGAAGGCCAAATATTTTTTCAGAGCTAGATGCAGAAAAAAATTATATTCAATTTTCAACCTGATGTAGGTCAGTATAGATGGACTAATAGAATGATGCTATGCCCAAAAGATTTTACTTCACTAGGTGCAGTAAAAAAATTGGTATTCTATACACAGGTGGTATATCTTGCAACACAGATAGGCTACTCCACTGACTAACACACTCTGCAATAGGCCAAAAAGGATTAGCTTTGCTAGATTCAGCCAAATGCTGTGAAAAAAACTTGCACAGCACTGGCACAGACCTGCCTGGCAAAAACTGATAGGAACTGATGTAACCTAGTCCTGAAAAGGACTCCAATTACAATTAGTTTTTACTCCCACAACCTATCTATTTAAGAGCACAGACCTGCCTGATAAAAGTCGTAGGAAATGCTGTAACCTAGTCCTTAAAAGGACTGCAATCACAACTATTCCCTACTCCCAAGCTATCTGTAGATTTGTGCGAAAATTGGCTTGAAATTAACAAGGTATAGCGCACACAGCAACAGCGGTGCCGTCTAACACGCAGCTGCAGCAGTGAGAAAATGGTGGCGACGGGGAAAATGGCTTGGTCTTATAGGGCAAGGACATGTGACATACACTGCCAATGACACATGCCCTTGCTTGTGTGAAAAAAAGCACTTCGCTCCGTGTGTGCGCTGCTGATAGGCTGACAGATTGCACCTCCCCACTGTAAATGCGGGAAAGAGAAAAAAAAAATGGAGATCTTCATTATTCCTGCAGAGATCCATCCCCTGCCCCTCCCCCCACCCCGCTGTACACTCAAACTGCGTATTAACATTAATTTTCATCATTACTGAGAAAAAATCCAGTTATGATTTTGGTGCACGAACAGTTATCGAACATAACCTCGAACATCCGAATTTTTCTCAAATCGTTCGTGTTCGCCGAACGGCTCGAACACCGCCCAAAACAGCTCGAATTTGAGATTGGCGAACAGTTCGAGTAGAACAACGCTCATCTCTAGTCAGGAAGACTTGTTTCATTCCAAGGTCCGACTGGGTCCCGGCTTCCACTATATTAACCTAGTGTGCTGTCAGCGAGATGTACCATCCCTGCCCACAAACCACATGTCCGTGGTTAGGTGGACTTTCCCGGTAACTGCATTGTTGACGGCACAGTTAATGTTGTGGCTTGTCAAAGTACGCCGCGTGTGTGCCCATTTTAGAAAGTCAGCTACAGCTTCCGCCACCCTTGCCGTGCATCACGAGCATTTGCAGCTTCCAGCTTACTGGATGTCCTCACGCAGTGGAACTCTACATTGCAGACATTGGGAAGGATCTGTGAGCAGAAGAGGGCAGTTGTTGACTACCAGCATCAACAAGGCCATCGGTATTCAAGTCAGACTCCAAACATAAAACATCAGGAGTGGACATGGATGTCAGACATCAGTACCATCGTCCAAAACTTTGAGGACTCCACCAAGATGGTGAGCGGCGATGACGCCATAATTAGCATCACCATGCCACTTCTCTGTCTTCTGAAACACTGTCTGCTCACAATTAAAGAGGATGCATTGCAGGTGGAGCATGATGAGCCCAGACTTATGTCATCCCAATGTGGATTGGGGGACAATGAGGAAGAGGAGGAGGAGGAAGAACAGGAGCTTATTTTCTGCACTTTAGATGGTGCTACCTGCACAACTGTCATACTGTCTGTTCAGTGTGAATGGCCTGAGGACAGGGAGGAGGAGGATGAGGAGGAGAGTGATGCACCCCCTGGGCCGTGGGGTACTCAGTAGCCGGGCCGGTCGATGCTGGGGGATGTCACGGTGGCAGTGACCCGGTCCGTGACCCAGGGCAGTCAATTAAAGGGGAAAAGTAGAAGGGAATAAAGTTTTTATAGAGATAATGTTCATGACGCCACCTATATGCGGCCGCCGCTGCGGTGCAGATCCTCTGGTGCTGATGGTGAAGCAGCAGAGTTGGTTCAGCTCTCCACAGGCAGAGCTAAGCTCCAGGGCAGTAGATGGTGATTTTATGAGGTAGATGTTGCTGGTGCGGTGTAGTGCAGGTGATGGCACAGATAATGACCAGTCCACAACTTAATAGCGGTTTCCTCTTATCTTTACTTGCGGTTGTTAAGCAGACCGGGGCACGGGTACTAGCTGGTAGTAGAGGTCCGGGCAGCCTGGGAGCAAGTTGGGGATCCACCTCGCCAGATGTAGTTGTAGGCCTTCCCTGTGCGCTAATCTCTTTGGCCCTGCTGCTTGAAGCTATGCTGCTGCCCTCGTCCCTGAGTAAAACGTCTATTCCTCACTCGTATGGCAGGAAGCTCGGGTCTTCCTTATGTGTCGCTCCCACGTGGTGGTGCTGGGCCTTATGGTGCTGCTGTGTTGCCGGGCATCTGATGGGGCCAGGAGACCTGCAGTCTCCTGCCCTCAGGTTTCCGCTGCTGGGCCTTCAGTACCCCACAACCTCGGACTCTAGTGTCCAGTTCTTCTGCGCTTCTCTCCTCTGGGGTGAGCTAGAACATAGCTCCCTTCTCCAGGTCCTTCCTCGTCGCTGCCCTGTATTCAACTCCTCTCAACTAACTCTTACTAACCCCGCCTCCATATTCCAGTTGCTAAGGGGAGGAGCTCCCCTTTCTGGTCTGGAGCCAGGAAAGTGTTGAATGCTGGTAAACCTGATCAGGGGACCCCTCCTTGCTTCCAGGTATGACATCACCCCTTGTGAGGGAGGCAATGCCCCTGGGGTGCCACAAGAGCATGGTCAGTCGTCCTCTTTGCAGTCTGGCACACATGGCTGACTTTATGTTACGCTGCTTTTCTCGTGACCCTCGCGTTGTCCAAATTTTGGGTGACAGTCATTACTGGTTAGTGACACTTCTAGACCCACGCTGCAAGGAGAACTTTCTGTCTTTTATTCCCACGCCGGACAGGCCTAATAAAATGGGGCAGTACCAGAATGCCCTTGTTGTGGAATTATTAAAAAAATTGCCATCTGAAAACGCTGGCGGCAGAGGTCACAGTTTGTTGGACAACCAAGGAGTACAGGCGAGAGAGACACAAATGCAATTCAGCAGAGGCAGGGGAACACCGTCAAAGTTCTGAAACAGTTTTCTCAGACCCTCCCATTGCACAGGCCCTGATGCGCAGTGTACTCTCACAAGGAGGGAAAAGTTTGGGAAGATGCTAACGGAGTACCTTGCTGACCGTACCAACGTCCTCTGAGCCTTGCCCTGCCGCTAGCGTTTTGTCTGAGCGGGTTTTTAGTGCTGATGGTGGAATTATAACTGATAGGTGCATTCGCCTGTCAACTGAAAATGCTGACAGGATTGGGCCAGACTTCTCAACACCACCGAATAATAGCAGCGTAACTTAAACTCAAATACAGTATTTAATTCTATTCCCATGCACCTCTGTCTTCACATCCAGACATGGGTATACGATTCCTGATTTTGTCAATTTGCTCTTGTCCTCCTACTTCACCTCATCCTCATCCTCCACCACCATATCTACCATATCACCATATCTACATCTCTTGCAAGGGACATTGGAGTTCCACCAAATTTTTGGCAGCCGTTGCATTCACTGCATAGGCAAACAGTATGGGAGACCCGCTTCCTAATAATGGGAACATTGTTTTCAGAAGGCCCTCCGACCTCTCCATCCCTTGCAAGGGGCATTGGCGTTCCTTCACATTTTTGGCAGCCATTGCATTCACTGCATAGGCAAACAGTATGGGAGACCCACTTTCTAATAATAGGAACAATGTTTTCAGGAGGCCCTCCAACCTCTACATCTCTTGCAAGAGGCATTGGAGTGCCTCCAAATTTTTGGCAGCTGTTGCATTCACTGCATAGGCAAACAGTATGGGAGACACATTTCCTAATAATGGGAACATTGTTTTCAGGAGGCCCTCCGACCTCTACGTCTCTTGCAAGGGGCATTAGAGTTCCTCCAAATTTTTGGCAGCTGTTGCATTCACTGCATAGGCAAACAGTATGGGAGACCCACTTCCTAATAATGGGAACATTGTTTTCAGGAGGCTCTCTGACCTCTAGGTCTCTTGCAAGGGGCATTGGAGTTCCATCAAATCTTTGGCAGCCGTTGCAGTCACTGCATAAGCAAGAACAGTATGGGAGACCCACTCCTTTATAATAGGAACATGTCATTACTGAGGCCCAGCTCTATGTGTCTTTAAAATTGGGATTGGAGTTTTTCCTAAATTATGGCAGACCTGCTGCTTTCTAATGGGAACATGTCATTACTGAGGCCCACCTCTATGTGTCTTTAAATTGTTATTGGGGTTTTTCCCACATTTTTGTAACCCTTGCAGTCACTACATGGGAGACCCTCTACTTTATAATGGGAACATTTTTTTACTGAGGCCATCCTCTATGTCTCTTCAAAGGGGTACTGGGGTGCGTCCAAATTTTTGGCAGCCCTTGCAGTCACTGCGTACCCAATAACAGTATAGGAGACACACTCTTTAATAATGGGAACAACAAAGCATAACCAACTGCTGGCCCTTTAAGAATAGTAAAAGCCGCCTGATGGCCCTATAAAAATAGTCTTTGTGACTTTCAGAGTCCCTCCTTCATAAATGAAACAGTATGTGTCTGATCATGTGTCACACACCACATGGCAAGATAAGGTAGTAAAATGTTAAATTTACATTTACCGGTGAATGTATTTTTCACCGTTGAAAGCAATGCAAAATGCAAAACTCATCAAAAACGCTATGTGTGAACATAGCCCAAGATGTGGAGGAGCATTTTTGTTTTTGTATATTTATTTTGCCTTATATATAAGTCATTAACCTGGAAAGGATGTTCCTTAACATTTTTCCCAGGAAAATCCATTTTGGTTTACTTTTTGTATGTTTTATTGTGAGTCCGTTAAAGTGGCGTAATACCTCTGACAACATTGTTGGCAGCAGTGACCTGGGAGTCAGAGATGCTTCGAGGGGTCTGTTCCCATGTCATTTGAGCATTGTTCCCATCGATTTTGGATATTTTTAGGCCCTCTGCAGACTGCCGCGAGGGACCGCCAGAAAATGCTTGCGTTTCCCATAGACTTACATTGGGCTTGTTACTCGGACTGAGCACTCGAGCAGTCCAATTTTCTCAACCTGCGCAACGAGTACCCGAGCATTTTAGTGCTCGCTCTTCACTACTAAACACCCCTTCTTGACTCAACGTCTTCATCACTAACCAGCCCCCTACATCCGCCTTCTAAATAATTTTCAGAATCTGCTCCCTACTGTTCATCTGTCTCTACTCCCTCCATGCACACGATAACCGCACTTGATACTTGATAATTGCAATTAAACATACTGGCAGGATCATTTAGCTTTATATGAAAATCCCTATTTATTATAATTGTTAGACCCGAAATAATAAGCACTTTTCACCTATTGTGTCACCCCTATTCCCTTGTAGATTGTAAGCTTGTGAGCAGGGACCTTCACTCCTAATGTAACTGTTTAAACTGTATTACCTTGTACTGAATTTATTGTATGTACATGTCCTAGCTTAATTGTAAAGTGCTGCGGAATATGTTGGCGCTATATAATAATAATTATTGTATAATTATTATTTTGCGTTGCCACGCTAGCTTTCTTTATAATGCCTTGCAGCTATGACATCTTACAGATTATCAAACCTTGTACAGTGCAGTGGTGATCTGTACCCGGACCATCACAGACCAGCAGTTCCCAGTGGACCACAGTGTGTACAGCAAAGTTTTTTTCTATCTCTAGTCAATTTTTAGATGTGGCTTGACAATGTCTTAAAATTTGAAATATTATGTAATTAGTCATTTCAAGGTCGTATAAGTCGCTAGTTATTGCTATAATATTTGACTATACCTTATTGTAGGGGTAAAAGTATACTGTATACTTGTGTACGTATATATATAAAGTACATCACATATAATGTATATATGCGTGTGTATACATATGTGTATATTTATACATCTATACATATATATATATATGTATATATATAATGTATTTTGTCATCACAGAGCATTCTTTATGGAAATAGAGACTCTAGGACATTATAAGCCGCTTTGTTCTCTGAAACAAGTAGCAGTATGTTAACCTTTGAGGGTTAAAAGGTTTAATCAATGTCAAATGTCTCATCTTCTGAAGGCGATAAAGAACAGTCTGTCGAGCGATACCCAACAGAACATCACTTTGTCAAGGCACAGAGCGGCCTACAGCTTGTCAAATAAGTTACCAGTAGCCTCTCTGCGGTTAAAACTGAACTCCTTCCTGCTTGACCTATTATTTGATATTTGACCACTTGGTTGCAAGACACTTGCTCTTTCCAGCTGAAATGTCACTGGGGCATCTTGTCAGCTCCCCGACATCTCGGCCTGACATACAATTTTAGTTTTGTGTGCTACAAGGCAGAAAAAAATCAGGGCAATGGCCTTGCTTGAAATCCTGTCAGCTTCGAAGATGGGCATCACTCTTGGGCCCCTCCAATAGAAGCAGGGAAAAATTAAACAAAAAGATGAAGTAAAAAACATGTTGCTTTGAAGGTCACGGCATCCCATTGAAGTCACACAGTATACGCTAAATATATTACCTGCAACAATGGTTTGAGAAAATGTCCTAATAAAAAAGCATGATCATAGCACCACAAAAAAAATCTTTATTTCTTTGCTCTGAATGAATCATCTGTGTCTGCCGGGATCACATTCAGCAGTTAACTTGTTCAAGTGGGCAAGTGGTATCATGTAGTTTTACAAGGAGAACCCTGACCTTCTCACATTGACCCAGAGTGACATTATTGTGCGGGAGGGGAGGCAGCCATATCATTTCTGTTTTGCACAACCTGCTTAAAGTTTGCAACTAAATGCTTGTCTTCAGCTGAGCTGACAAGAGAGAAAGAGGGGGCTCAGTGAACCATGGCCGGGCTGCCATGAAATGACAGGAATCATTGGCATACATTTCAAAGAGCTCTCTCAATCCCATTAAAGTATTGCAGCCCTGTTTTAAAATGGACAAGTATGAAACAACTTTGATAGAGAGAAACTAAAATTGGCTTATTGATTTTTTTTTTCAAAGGCTGTGTGTAAAATTTACTCAAATGCTAATTGTTTTCCACATTTTGCGTACCTTACAATAAAATGATTAAAAATTAACAAAAAATTATATATATATATATATATATATATATATATATATAGATATACATATATATATATATATATATATATATAAATTGCACACTATATTTGTAAAAAATATATGCATCTCTTCTATGCATTGAGCCTACTAAACAGGGAAGAGGTATAATGAAATGAAAGCAAAGGTAACCTAGGATATTAAAGTGTTTCCCACAATAGGCAGATTAGAGTATACACAAGTGTTGCTGATTTTATTGTTAGGCCACACAGGCCTAATCAGTATATGGTCAGTATTTGGTCAGTATTTTTCCTCAGGGGTGGGAGCCAAAACCAGGTGAGGAACAATCATAAAAAAGGTATAATAGAAACAAGTCACCAATTCAGCATTTATCACCTGACTCGCCCAGGGGGATATGGGGGACTCGGTACCCGGGCCTTTACCTGCTTGGGATGTCATGGCAGTTGGCTCCCGGGCCCGTACCCTGGGGTCACTCTTTAAAAGGGGTTTGTTACTTGATGGGATGAAAAACAGTTTTTGTCTCGTGACGCCACCTGTGGTTCCTGGTAATGGGTACCAACACTGCTGCAGACCTCCGGGGGTGATGGGATGGCAGCTGAGATGTTTCTGCTCCCCACAGGCGGAGCGGGCCCCCAGGGCAGGGTTGATGGAAGGGATGCAGGTGAGAGGTGGCCCGGTTGGGTCAGGGGGAATGACGGACACGCACACAGGGGATTCGCTTCAGTACCTTTACTGGTGTAACGGCAGGTATGGTCCAGGGTGCCTAGTAGGAAGGGTGCACTTCGGGACTCTCCCCAGTGAGCGAGGAGTAGGCCTCCTGGTCCATTTATTCCTTTCTCTAAAGCTCCTGGCCAGCCTGGAACTAGGCCTAGCTTCTGTACTGTTTCACTCTCTCACCTGTCAGCTTGGTAGTAGAACTTTTCTCTGGCTACCACTATCCCTGGACGCTGGGGCCTTCGTGGTTCTGTAAATGATGGTAGCTTCAGGTTGACCAGGGGTCTGAAATCCTTCTGGTATGCTGGTTATTCCTACTGGGTGTAGAGGACCCTGTAGGCACGGACCCGGTGTCCAGCTTGTGTCCTGGGGTGAGCTTCAGATGCTCCTCTGCCCCCTTAACTCCTCTCTCCTCTCTCCTTGCCTCGGCCACGCTCGGGGCCCTCAGCACAGCTGCTAACATGTGCTGCTTCTTCACTGATCTCTAGTGCCAGCACACACTCTGCCTACCTAACTCCACCCTCCAGTATATATTTCCCTAACAGGCTCCCTCTTGTGGTATGAGGTGGAAGGGTGGAGGTGTCTGATATGTAATGAGGGCCTCTTGTGGAGGAGTCCGTCCATGCACCCTTTTGGGTCCAGTGGTACCTGTAATAGCAGGGTGCCACATTCCCCCCTAGTACAACTCAGTGCTCCCGGACTGAAGCATTTTTGTAAAACAAGTAACAACAACAATTACAATAACAATAACACATATCAAAGTTACAGTGAGTGCCATAACCAGGTGTCCATCTCACTGGTGAAGGTGCAACATGAGTAGCATGAGGGACCCATCTGAAAACCCTCAACGTAGGCCCTGGGCGTGGCTACAGGGCATAAGTGATCCAGGTGTGGGACCACGTCTTCGGCCACGCCAAACGGGTTTTTGTTCAGTGGTCCTTTGATATAAAACCAATAGAGGGCACATTAATAAGTGCGACTATTTACAGGGACAGTTCTTCGGTTATTCACCATCCATAACCTGCAAGTCTTTATACCCTTAACGGGTAACTAGATAAACACATAACTTTTTTTTTAAACTTGCAATGTTTTTATACCCTTACCGGGTAACTATGTACAGTACTTTTCAGCAGTTCAATAATGGTGCTCCCTCCGGGGAAGCACCTGTCTACAATAGGCTGGCCCAGCCGGGTCATCAGCTCTATGTGGCGAGGGTTAACTCTCCTCCACCACCCTGTGGACATACGGCAGGGCCATGGGTATCACTGGAGCCATGACCCCAGCTGGTGGGGCGGCCGATCTGGCCTGAGCAGCGCCGGGCGCGAGTTGAGCATCGGGAGCATTAACCGGTGCTCCGGCGTTTTGCTGGTCGTCGGCCATGGTTGCCATGGTTACGCCCCTCTTCTTCCCATGCGGCGACGCGGTAATGGCGGTGATGTTCACCACAGTTCAAACACAGTTCAATACGGCACACAGTACCTGGTGGCAACGGGCACGAAATACTGTTCGTGACGCCAGGAAGAGATGACTCGCCCAGGGGGATATGGGGGACTCGGTACCCGGGCCTTTACCTCCTTGGGATGTCACGGCAGTCGGCTCCCAGGCCCGTTCCCTGGGGTCATTCTTTAAAAGGGGTTTGTTACTTGATGGGATGAATAACAGTTTTTGTCTCATGACGCCACCTGTAGTTCCGGGTAATGGGTACCAGCACTGCTGCAGACCTCCGGGGGTGATGGGATGGCAGCTGAGATGTTTCTGCTCCCCACAGGCAGAGCGGGCCCCCGGGGCAGGGTTGATGGAAGGGATTCAGGTGAGAGGTGGCCTGGTCGGGTCAGGGGGAATGACAGACACGCACACAGGGGATTCGCTTCAGTAACTTTACTGGTGTAACGGCAGGTATGGTCCAGGGTACCTAGTAGGAAGGGTGCACTTCGGGACTCTCCCCAGTGAGCGGGTAGTAGGCCTCCTGGTCCGTTTCTTCCTTTCTCTAAAGCTCCTGGCCAACCTGGAACTAGGCCTAGCTTCTGTACTGTTCACTCTCTCACCTGTCAGCTTGGTAGTAGAACTTTTCTCTGGCTACCACTATCCCTGGACGATGGGGCCTTCGTAGTTCCTAGTTCTGTTAATGATGGTAGCTTCAGGTTGACCAGGTGTCTGGAATCCTCCTGGTATGCCGGTTATTCCTACTGGGTGTAGAGGACCCTGTAGGCGCAGACCCGGTGTCCGGCTTGTGTCCTGGGGTGAGCTTCAGATGCTCCTCTGCCCCCTTAACTCCTCTCTCCTCTCTCCTTGCCTCGGCCACGATCTGGGCCCTCAGCACAGCAGCTAACATGTGCTGCTTCTTCACTGATCTCTAGTGCCAGCACGCTCTCTGCCTACCTAACTCCACCCTCCAGTATATATTTCCTTAACAGGCTCCCTCTGGTGGTATGAGGTGGAAGGGTGGAGGTGTCTGATATGTAATAAGGGCCTCTTGTGGATTAGTCCGTCCATGCACCCTTTTGGGTCCTGTTGTATCTGTAATAACAGGGTGCCACACACCCACTCCTGGTTTTGGCTACCACTCCTGAGAAAAAATACTGACCGAATACTGACCAAATACTGATAGTAGGGATGTGGCCTTACACTTATCCTCATTCAGCTGCATGTTTTTTTTCTGGCACTTGAAAAATACAGACAGATTTTTATCTGTGTGGTGGATGAGATTTTCATCATTGTTTGGTCTGTAAGTTTTTACTAGGCATGAGCGAACATTTCGATGTTCGGTTCGGAAAAGTTTGTCGAAAAAATTGATATTCGCCGAATTTATTCACAGAATGTTCATCGAACATTTCCGAATCCCATAGGAGTCAATGGAGGGACCAAAAAAATGCATATACAACACCTAGAAACGGGACCAAAAGCTGCCAAAACACATCAAATTATATGTAGACACCAGGGAAGTGCCATCAATTGACCCAGAGTACAAGCACTATAATTATTATTACTGTGACAGCGACATTTATTCAGTTGCGCTTTACATGTCAAAAGGGGTCACCGACTAAAACAACAGGAGAGAGGACCCTACCTGCGAGGGCGCACTGTCACGAACGTGGTTTGTGGAGCCACTGTGCCACGGACCCCAGAGAGCCTGAAGAGGCGTGACTAAGCGAGCACCGGACTGTTCACTAGAGCCTCTGATGGTGAGGTTAGACTTGGCTCCCGATGAACGCCAGGTGCCACTCCAGGACAGACCAATGGACTCGCAGCAGCTGGACCCAGTTGGACTAAATGGTGTAGCAGGCAGAGTGTGTATCAGGAGTGCAGCAGGCAGACTCTGTATCAGAGTGCAGCAGGCAGAGTCTATATCAGGACTTCAGCAGGCAGAGTCTATATCAGGATTGCAGCAGGCAGAGTCTGTATCTGGAGTGTAGCAGGCAGAGTCTGTATTAGAGTGCAGCAGGCAGAGTCTGTATTAAAGTGCAGCAGGCAGAGTCTGTACCAGGAGTGCAGCAGGCAGAGTCTGTATCAGGAGTGCAGCAGGCAGAGTCTGTATCAGGAGTGCAGCAGGCAGAGTCTGTATCAGAGTGCAGCAGGCAGAGTCTGCTGTATCAGGAGTGCAGCAGGCAGAGTCTGCTGTATCAGGAGTGCAGCAGGCAGAGTCTGCTGTATCAGGAGTGCAGCAGGCATAGTCTATATCAGGAGTGTAGCAGGCAGAGTCTGTATCAGAGTGCAGCAGGCAGAGTCTATATCAGAGTGCAGCAGGCAGAGTCTGTATCAGGGGTGCAGCAGGCAGAGTCTGCATCAGAGTGCAGCAGGCAGAGTCTGTATCAGAGTGCAGCAGGCAGAGTCTGTATCAGGAGTGCAGCAGGCAGAGTCTGTATCAGGAGTGCAGCAGGCAGAGTCTGTATCAGGAGTGCAGCAGGCAGAGTCTGTATCAGAGTGCAGCAGGCAGAGTCTGTATCAGGAGTGCAGCAGGCAGAGTCTGTATCAGGAGTGCAGCCGGCAGAGTCTGTATCAGGAGTGCAGCAGGCAGAGTCTGTATCAGAGTGCAGCAGGCAGAGTCTGTATCAGGAGTGCAGCAGGCAGAGTCTGTATCAGGAGTGCAGCAGGCAGTCTGTATCAGAGTGCAGCAGGCAGATTCTGTATCAGAGTGCAGCAGGCAAAGTCTATATCAGAGTGCAGCAGGCAGAGTCTGTATCAGGAGTGCAGCAGGCAGAGTCTGTATCAGAAGTGCAGCAGGCAGAGTCTGTATCAGGAGTGCAGCAAGGACTGGTACGCAACCTTACACAACTTAGACTGCAGAAAAGGAAGGTTCCACTACAGCCAACCCAATAGATAGAGACCCAATCAGGATTCCCCACATTTAAAATAATTAGTAGCAAACGCCAGCAAAGTGGCATCAATTTCACCACTGTACAAATAGTGTAAATAAGACCCACACCTCTTCCAGTACAGCCAACCCAGGAGATGGAGACCTAACCAGGAGTGTTCACATTGCCCTAAATGAGGGCCTAACACCACCGAAGTGGCATCAATGTCATCAGACTACAAGTAGTTTAACGAAGACCCATACCTGTCCCACTACAGCAAACCCAGGAGATGCAGACTGAATCAGAAGTGTTTACATTTAAAAAAATAGGGCCTAGGACCACCATTTCCGTGGCCAACAGATTGGAGATGGTGGAGATCGACCTCTTAGCTTTGTCATGTGTAGGATGAAACAATCTTTTACGTGACCACAACAGTGGGATTGAGGGCTGGCTGCAATGCTGAGAGAGAGCAGAGTACAGTGAAACGGACAAACTGATAGACCATGAGTGAGGTGCAGGCGGAGATGTTACGGTGGATTGAGAAATGTGTGGTGTGCTCAGAGAAACAAACACAGCAGGCATGTCCGCTTCACTTACAGCTGATGGGCTGTCACTCAGACTAACTGCAGCGGGTGTACAGATGGTTCTGTCGGACACCTGTGTGACACAAATTGGCACGTTAACAGAGGAGGAGGAAGAAGCAGAGGTTTTGATAGGGCGGCTGATGGTTGTTTATTGAAAATCAATTTAGGGTTTTTCTTGTTTGTGTACCCGTTTGGGGAGAATAATATCTGCACCAAATGATCAATTTCACTACAGTATAACTATAGAAATGCATGGAGACCAAAACCTCTTCCAGTACAGTCAACCCAACGGATGGAGACCCATTCAGGATTCCCCACAGTTCCAAAAATTAGCGGCAGACGCCAGCAAAGTGTAATCAATTTCACTACAGTAGAAATAGTGTAAATGAGATCCACATCTCTTCCTGTACAGACAACCCAAGAGATGGAGACTTAACCAGGAGTGCTCACATTGCCCTAAATGAGGGCCTAACAAACACCACCGAAGTGGCATCAATTTCACTAGAGTATAAGTATTGCAAAGGAGGCCTAAACCAGTTCCACTACAGCAAACCCAATAGATGGAGACCCAATCAGGATTCCCCACATTTAAAAAAATGAGTGGCAGATGCCAGCAAAGTGGTATCAATTTCAATACTGTACAAATAGTGTAACTAAGACCCACACCTCTTCCAGTACAGCTAACCCAGGAGATGGAGACCAAACCAGGAGTGTTCACATCGCCCTAAATGAGGGCCTAACACCACCGAAGTGGCACCAATGTCATCAGACTACAAGTAGTTTAACGCAGACCCAAACCTGTCCCACTACAGCCAACCCAATGGATGGCGACACAATCAGAATTGTCCACATTTCCCAAAATTAGGGCCTAAAACCTGCGACAGCAGCATGAGCAGGCACAGAAGTCGTATCACAGACTGCAATTTCAAGAGATCAATGCAGCACACTCAAAATGACAACATCGCCTACTCTGTACAGTCTGCAATTGGGGTGCAAAAATCCTTGGAGTTCCATGACTTGTTCATCTTGATGAAAGTTAGGCAGTCTACACTTTCAGGGGACAGCCGGTTGTGCTTATCCATCAAGACACTACCAGCAGTGCTGAAGACACGTTCAGAGAGAACGCTGGCTGCCGGGCATGATAAAACCTCCAAGGTGTGAGAGGCGAGCTCAGGCCATTCATCCATTTTTGAAGACCCAAATATAAAAGGGTCTCAACCCTCCCTGATGGTATTGATATTGAACTCTAGATACTCCTGCACCATCCTCTTCAGTCGTTCACCACGTGTCAGACTTGTACTCTGTTGTGCTGGTGCGTCAGCTGGTGCAAAAAATGTGTGAAAGGCCTCCCAGTAATTGCTTCAGCCACTTGCTCTGCTGCTGCTGCTAATGTTTTGGCGTTGACAAACTGACATGCCGGAGGATGAAAGACTACAACTGCGATGCACACTGTGTGCCTCACTGTTATCTTGGGGAAAACCTCTATTAAGGTTGCTTAAAAGCTTGTTTTGATACTCCAACATAAGCGGGTCCCTTTCCAGGGCGGGAAGCATCTGGCAAAATTGACTCTTATAATGTGGATCTAACAGAGTGATAACCCAGTAGTCAGCATTATTTCAAATCCTAACTATACGGGGATCATGTTGCAGATAGTGCATCAAGAAGGCACTCATATGTCAGGCTCTTCCAGGAGGTCCAAAGCCTGGCTGTATTGTGGGCTGCGTAACAATGATGCTTGTTTCCTCAGTCCCCTCCTGCCAACCACGTTTAAACGAGAGGGGATGATTATCCTCTTCATCCTCTGACAGCTGCTCGCCCATCACCTCTTCCTCCTCCATTAGTTCCTCGGCTCTTGCACCTTCAATAACAGTTTGCCTGGTATCACCAAACCCCCTCAATCGCTGTAATCCACCGTCACTTGGCATCCGCCTGTGTGACGACAGTCTGGAAATTTGAGACATTGGTATCCCTTCGGCATCCTTCTCTTCTTCTGGGGCCCCCACCTCCTGCCGTAGGTTATTCAAAGTTTGTCCAGGATGTACATGACTGAAATAGTGAAGCTGATGATGGTATCGTCAGTGCTTACCAGTTTAGTAGCCATTTCAAAACCGTGCAGAAGGGTGAAGAGGTCCTTAATCTGTTCCCACTCCGCAAACGTGATATGCCCCAAGTCCGTACTGCGTTGCCCCAAGCTATATGTTATGACATACTGTGTCAGAGCTCATTGCTGCTGGCACAATCGCTGCAACATGTGCAGAGTGGAATTGCACCACGTCGGCACAAAGCAAGCAAACCTGTTAACTGGCACGGACAAAGACCTCTGTATCGAAGCAAGTCGAAGACATGAAGGATGCAAACGGCGGAAGTGAGCACACAGCTTCCATACTTTGTGAAGCAACTCATCCTGGCCAGGATAGTGGCAGAAAAATTTCTGTACCACCAGGTTGAGGACGTGAGCCATGCAAGGCACGTGTGCGAGCTTGGGGCCACTAACAGGTTCGCACCATTATCGCACATGGCCTTCCCTTGCTCTAGGTTCAGCAGAGACAGCCATTGCTCAAACTGAGCCTGGAGGGCTGCCCACAACTCTTCACCTGTATGACTGCGATCTCCAAGGCATATTCATTTGAAGATCGCCTGATTACGGTGACCCCTGACTGCGCAGTACAGAGGTGGTGCGTATTCGCTCTGCATCCTTGGAATGCGTGTCTTGTTAAAGCAGAAGTTGAGTGTGCAGGTGGAGGGCCTAGAGGAGGTTCAGGATGCAGAAGCAGCGGAGGAAGTGGGAAATACAGAGATTTCTTTTGCAAGCCTTGGGGATTCCAAGATTTGTGGAGCAGCCCCTTCCCCGCCTGCCCCCACAGCCACCAGAGTCACCCAGTGCCCAGTCAGCGAGATGTAATGCCCTTGGCCATGCTTACTTGTCCAGGTGTCTGTGGTGAAACGCATCCTGGCACACGTAGATTTAGACAAAGAACGGGTGATGTTGTCTGAGACATGCTGGTGTACTCGTCCCTCCTCGAATCACGGCGTCATCTAGCAACCGTACATCAGAGGTCGAATTTGGTGAGGTCCCTCCGGTTTCTCCTCGCACCATGGCACAGTGGTTCCATCATCCATCCCATTACACTGAGGACTTGAGAGCCAAAATTGTTGAACAAAATCAACAATCTCAATTCATTCTGTCCTGCAGTCTCAGGGTGTATCAGTATCAGCGCAAACTATCCATTGACATGTGAATGAAATTAAAAGCTTTCACAGGATACACAGGAGGATGCCTCTTCTGACACAGAGACATAACTGCAGTTTGCCAAAATGTACATGAGTAAGCCAAAATCCTTCTGGGAAAGCGTCTTGTGGACAGATGAGTCCAAGATAGAGCTTTTTGGTAAAACACATCATTCTACGGTTTACCAAAAATGGAATGAGGCCTACAAAAGAAAATAACACAGTATTTGCAGTCAAATATGGTGGAGATTCAAAGATGTCTTGGAGTTGCTTTGCTGTCTCTGGCACTGAGTGCCTTGACTGTGTGCAAGGCATCATGAAATTTGAAGATTTTGTGTCATAAAGCTGGGTTTGCAATAATGACCCCAAACATGCTTCTAGAAGCACCCATAAATGGATGGAAATAAAGCGCTGGAGAGTTCTGAAGTGGCCAGCATTGAGTCCAGATCTAAATCCCAAGAACACCTGTGGAGAGATCTTAAAATTGCTGTTGGGAGAAGGCACCCTTCAAATATGAGAGAAGCTGGTTGATGGTTATAGGAAGCGATTGAGTGCAGTTATTTAATCCAAAGGGTGTACCATTAAATATTGAGTTGAGGGTGCCAACAATTTAGTCCAGCCCATTTTTGGGGTTATGTGTGAAATTATTTCCAGTTTGCCTTATATTCTCAGTTATTTGTGTTGTTCCAATATGTAGAAAAACATGTAATTGCATTAAGTTTCTGGGAGAAATACTTCATTTTCTGGAACAATTTCAAGGGTGCCAACACTTTTGGCCAGGACTGTACATCACATAGGATGCACTGTACACTGGGGCTGGAGTATATACATCACAGGAGACATGGGGCTGCGGCATAGACATAACAGGTGTAAGGCGGCGGTGTTCACACAGTGCAGTAACTGAGGCAGTGACCCAAGCAAGTCCAACATAAGCAGCTTTTATTCAGCACTCACAGGTAAAATATAAAGTCCTCCGGTTTGCAGCCGGGTTAACACAAGTCCAATAACAACGGTTGACGGGCCGCTCAGAGCCTGACGGGTGCAGAGCCTTCCCAGGCGTGGGTTCAACTACTCACAGGCCCGTCGAGTTTTCCTGCTATGCTCCTAGCAGGTCCCAACACTGAACAACACTAATCCTTAATGCAGGGTTTTTAACCCCTTAACCCCCGAGGGTGGTTTGCACGTTAATGACCAGGTCAATTTTTACAATTCTGACCACTGTCATTTTATGAGGTAATTACTCTGGAATGCTTCAACGGATTCCCCTGATTCTGAAATTGTTTTTTCGTGACATATTGTACTTCATGATAGTGGTAAAATTTCTCCGATATCACTTGCGTTTATTTGTGAAAAAAACGGAAATTTGGCGAAAATTTAGAAATTTTGCAATTTTCAAAATTTGAATTTTTATGCCCTTAAATCAGAGAGATATGTCACACAAAAGAGTTAAGAAATAAAATTTCCCACATGTCTACTTTACATCAGCACAATTTTGGAAACAAATTTTTTTTATGTTAGGGAGCTATAAGGGTTAAAAGTTGACCAGCGATTTCTCATTTTTCCAACAAAATTTACAAAATCATTTTTTAAGGGACCACATCACATTTGAAGTCACTTTGAGAGGTCTTTATGACAGAAAATACCCAAAAGTGACGCCATTCTAAAAACTTCACCAACCAAGGTGCTCAAAACTAGTGTTGAGCCACCCCCGTAGTGTTCGGGTTCGGTTCGGTTCGTCGAACACCGGGATGTTCGAGGAACTGTTCGTCGAACTGTTCGTCGAACACCTTAGAACACCGTCGAACACCGTTAAAACCAATGGCAGGCAAATAAAAACACATAGAAACACATAGAAAACACCTTCAAAGGTGTCCAAAAGCTGATAAACTGCTCAGAAGACGCTTTCTTTAAAAAAGCCGGCCGGCAATTCAGCAGCGGCATACACCGGTACCCGACAATTTAGACAAGAAGGAATAGAGCCTCACACATAGATTAGATAGATAGAAACATGTCAGTCACATATATATGAAGCACAGTGACAGTGCTGCTTACTGTACTTGTCATTTAGTGTAAAGGATTTATTAAAAAATATAATAGTGTTTTCATGCACCGTCTCTTTAAAAAAGCCGGCCGGCAATTCAGCATCTGTACCCGACAATTTATAACAGACAGAATAGAGCTTCACACATAGATTAGATAGATAGAAACATGTCAGTCACATATATATGAAGTACAGTGACAATGTTGCTTACTGTACTTGTCATTTAGTGTAAAGGATTTATTAAAAAAAATAATAGTGTTTTCATGCACCGTCTCTTTAAAAAAGCCGGCCGGCAATTCAGCATCTGTACCCGACAATTTATAACAGACAGAATAGAGCTTCACACATAGATTAGATAGATAGAAACATGTCAGTCACATATATATAAAGTACAGTGATAGTGTTGGTTACTGTACTTGTCATTTAGTATTAAAATAAAGGATTTATTATTAAAAAAAATTGGCGTGGGGTTCCCCTTAATTTTAGTCTCTAGCGGAGGTTAAGCAGACAGCTGGGGCAGATGTTTGAAGCCTGGGAAGGGGGTAATACCACGGAGCTTCCCAGGCTACTAATATGAGCCCCCAGCTGAATACATAGCCTTTACTAGCTATTAAAATGGGGGACCCCCCCAAAAAAATGACGTGGGGTCCCCCCTAATTTAATAGCTAGCAAAGGCTAGGCAGACAGCTGGGGGCTGATATTAATAGCCCAGGAAGGGAGCCATGAATATTGGCCCCCTCCCAGGCTAGAAACACCAGCCGTCAGCCGCCCCAGAAATGGCGCATTCATAGGATGCGCCAATTCTGGCACTTAGCCTCGCTCTTCCACGCTGCCCTGTAGCGGTGGCAGGGGGTAATAGGGCTGGGGTTGATGTCAGCTTATAATGCCAGCTGACATCAAGCCCAGGTTAGTAATGGAGAGGCGTCTATAAGACACCCCCATTACTAACCCCATAGTCAAAGTTAAAAGAAAACACAAACACCCAGAATAAAGTCCTTTAATTGAAATAAAGACACAATCCTTTATTGTTCTAAATTAAACCATACCTACCATCACGCCCATTCCAGCTGAAGCCAACGATCTCCTGCAATAAAAGAAAAATAATAAAGCAACATCATCCTTACCTTTCCATGGTTCCCACGACAGCTTCAGCTCTGCTACATCGAGATGACAGGCTGGACCGCAGCAGAACGCTGCCATCCAGCCTGTCATCCCGCAGACACTGAGAAGCGCAGGCATGCTTGCGCTCTGCAGTGTCTGGCTGTGACGGCATAAAGATGAGACGAGTTCATGTCCAATGAACTCGGCGCACCTCATGCACGTCACTGACAGCGTGGGGAAATTCTCACGCTGAAGCGCTGAGTGCAGGAGAATTCTCCCACGCTGTCAGTGACGTGCATAAGGTGAGCTCATGTCCAATGAACCCAGCTCACCTCCTGCACGTCACTGACAGCGTGGGAGAATTCTCCTGCACTCAGCGCTTCAGTGTGAGAATTCTCCCACGCTGAAGCGCTGAGTGCAGGAGAATTTTCCCACGCTGTCAGTGACGTGCATGAGGTGAGCCGAGTTCATTGGACATTAACTCGGCTCATCTGGATGCCCTCACAGAGAGACACTGTGGAGCGCAAGCAAGCCTGCGCTTCTCAGTGTCTGCGGGATGACAGGCTGGATGGCAGCGTTCTGCTGCGGTCCAGCCGGTCATCTCGATGTAGCAGAGCTGAAGCTGTCATGGGAACCATGGAAAGGTAAGGATGATGTTGCTTTATTATTTTTCTTTTATTTCAGGAGATCGTTGGCTTCAGCTGGAATGGGCGTGACTGTAAGTATGGTTTAATTTAGAACAATAAAGAATTGTGTGTTTATTTCAATTAAAGGACTTTTTTCTGGGTGTTGTGTTTTTTTTAAATACTTTACTAGAAATTCATGGTGGTCATGTCTAATATTGGCGTGACCCCATGAATTTTGGGCTTAGGGCCAGCTGATAATGCCAAGCTGGCCCTAACCCCTTTATTACCCAGTGAGCCACCGCATCAGGGCCCTGGATGAGTTGGGTACAGCGCCAGAAGATGGCGCTTCTATGAACGCGCCATTTTCCGGGGTGGCTGCGGACTGCAATTTGCAGCGGGGGGGGCCCAGAAAGCTTGGGCCTCCCTGCGCTGCGGATTCCAGCCCCCAGCTGCATAGTTGTACCTGGCTGGACACAAAAACAGGGCGAAGCCTGTATTTTTATTTTCACTTTTTCATTTTTACGAATCAATTTGTGAAGCACCTGGGGATTCCAAGTGCTCACTATGCATCTAGAAAGGTGCCTTGGGGGGTCTAGTTTCCAAAATGGGGTAACTTGTGGGGGAGCTCCAATGTTTGGGCACACAGGTGCTCTCCAAACACAACATGGTGTCCGCTAACAATTTGAGCCGACAATTTGTTAGCGGACACCATGTCGCGTTTGGAGAGCCCCTGATGTGCCTAAACAGTGGAAACCCCCCACAAGTGACCCCATTTTGGAAACTATACCCTTGAAGGATTTTATTAAGGTGTATAGTGAACATTTTGAACCCAGAGGTACGACACAGAATTTGATAACATTAGGTCATCATATTGAATAAGTTGTCATTAGTCTTGAGTGCAAGTGCTCACTACTTGAGTTTGCATCGGGTACTCAGGTATGCACCATGTACAGCGTGTGCTCGAGTGACATGCTCGAGTCCCTGCTCCGAATGTTTCACGGTTATTAGACACCCAAAAAAAAACATGCGGAGATCGCTTATGCATGGCAGGCAATCCCCGCAAAGTTTTTTTGGCCGCGAAGCATATGGGGCGGAGACTCGAGCATGTCACTCAAATACCCACGATACTCAATGCATACCAGAGCACCCGATGCAAACTCAAGTAGCGAGCACTTGCGCTCAACACTAGTCGCCATATCGTCATCTTTTTTTCTTACTTTTGAGAAAAATCCCAACCCCATCACAACCCTAACCCCAAACCCAGCCCTAACCCTAGCCCTTACCCTAGCCCAACCCTAACCCGAGAGTTTATTTTTTACGCCGTTCCTCGTGCGGTATAATTGATTAGACGACTTTATTCTTCGGGTCGGTGCGATTACAGCGATACCAGAATCATATGGGGTTTTTATGACTGACAGCTGTCACACACTAAAATACGCATTTTTGTAAAATCTAGTTTTTACATCGCCATATTTTGAGAGCTATAATTTTTCCAGATTTTGGCAGACAGTCATGTGATGGCTCGTTTTTTGTGGGAGGAGTTGACATTGTTATTGGTGCCATTTTCAGGCACGTGACATTTTTTGATCGCTTTATATTCCGATTTTTGGGAGGTAGAATAAACAAAAACCAACAATTCAGGAATTGTTTTTTTTTTTTTTTTTTTTATTCAGTTCCACGTGTGGTAAAATTGATAAGGCAGCTTTATTCTTCGGGTCAGTATGTTTACAGCGGTACCACATTTATATCGTTTTTCTATGTTTTGCACTTTTACATAATAAAAGCAATTTTATAGAAAAAATTATTTTTTAGCATAGCTTTATTCTGAGAGCTATAACTTTTTTACTTTTCGGCTGATGGAGCTGTATGGTGGCTTGTTTTTTGCGGGACGAGATGATGTTTTCAGCGGTATCATTTTTATTTATATTCGTCTTTTTGATCGCGTGTTATTCCATTTTTTGTTTGGCGGTATGGTGATAAAGCATTGTTTTTTGCTTCGTTTTTTATTTATTTTTTTTACCGTGTTCACTGAATGGGTTAACTAGTGGGACAGTTTTATAGGTCAGGTTGTTCCGGACGTGGCAATACCAAATATGTGTACTTTTATTTTTTTTTTATAATAATATTTATTGATGGGTACATTATATTTTTATTTTTGGTGGATTTTTTTTTTATATTTTTACAATTTTTTTTTTTTCACTTTCTGATAGTTTTTATACTTTATTACTTTGTCCCACTATGGGACTTTCACTTTTTTTTCTCTGATCGCCTGCATGGCACAGGAATGCAGCACCATCCCTGTGCCATGCAGGCTGTCAGCGCTGGACAGGGAGAAGATTGTTTGGAGATGCACTGCGCATGTCCAAAAAATCTTCCTGCTGTCTGGTGACCCAGATGTTGTCATGACGACATCGGGTCATCATGGCAACATCCTGGAAGCCACGCAGACAGCGCTGGAAGCCGGAAGAGGAGGTGAGTATCTGCGATCACCTCCCCTTGCCACCGCAATGCTGCGATCGACTTCGATCGCAGCATCGCAGGGTTTAATGTGCTGGGAGCGGTGCGTGACAGCTCCCTGCACATAGTACCGGGAGTCAGCTGTGACAATCAGCTGACACCCGGCGGCGATCGCGCCCGCACAGCCTGTGTGCGCGCGCGATCGCCATGACGTACTAATACGGGTCTGGCTCTTAAGTCCCAGGGCACAGACGCGTATTAGTACATCCAATGTTGTTAAGAGGTTAAAGGACCTGTGGCAAGAGCCACTGGAAAACCCAGGTTGGAGGGAGGAGGCCGCCCCACTGCCTTCCTGTAGCCTTCTCCAAGAAATGGAGGCCCTGCCGGGTTTTACTTAATCTGCCTTAGCCAGATAGCCTGACCAGGTCAATGCTCTCCTTCATTCCTGCTTTGCAGCCGCAGCTGAGTCTGTGACTGCAATGCACTCCAACGGGTTTAATAGGTCTCTGTAAACATTCTGGGGGATATATAATGTCCCTCGTATACGATCCCAGTCACTGCCTCACACAGGAGACATGGGGTTGTGGCATAGACATTACAGGAGACATGGGGCTGTGACATAGACATCACAGGAAATATGGGTCTGCGGTATAAACAGCACAGGAGATATGGGGCTGCAGTATAAACATCACAGTAGAGATGGGGCTTGGGCATATACATCACAGGAGACACGAGGCTTCGGCATATACATCACAGGAGACATGGGGTTGCAGCATAAAAGTCACAGGAGACATGGGGCTGTGGAATAAACGTCACAGGAAACACGGTGCTGCGGTATAGTCACCCAAGGAGATGCTGGGACAGTGGTATTTACATACCAGGAGACAAGAGGCTGCAGTATATACATCACAGGAAACATAGGGCTGCAGTATATACATCACAGGAGACAATGGGGCTGTGGTTTAGCCATCGCAGGAGACACTGGCGCTGCAGTATAGTCATCACAGGATACACTGGAGCTGTGGAATAGTCATCGCAAGAGACACTGGGGCTGCAGTTTAATCATCACGGGAGACACTGGGGCTGCGGTATATTCATCATAGGAGACGCTGGGGCTGCGGTATATTCATAACAGGAAACAAGGGACTGCGATATAAACATCACAGGAGAAGCGGGGCTGTGATATAGTCATCGTAGGAGATGCTGGGGCTGCGGAATAGTCCTCACAGGAGATGCTGGGGCGGGGGTATATTCATCACAAGATTCACTGGGTCTGCGGTATAGTCATCATAGGAGACGCTGGGGCTGCCACTCCTGTCTACTTCTTTGGGACAGGAGCTCATCACGATAGCTCCACCAAAAGAATATATCTAAACACTGGCACTGGCTAGCGCTTGGACGTAATCTCTCATGGCATGTGCCCCAGCGTTCAGTAGTGAACACTGCGTGCGCAAATGTAGCACCCTGAGGATTCGGCTGCTACAGGGGTATTGCACCTCACTCCAGAGGTGTGGTATTCCACTCCCGGGTAAGGATGGAGTGTGGAACTGAGCTTAGTAGGCTGCATGCACTACATACATCCCATTTCCGGGGGACAGAACAACGGTACTCCCACCAGTATATGTGCAGGTACGACAGCGTCTGTCCCTGGCTGGAGTGGGAGGGGGGTGGAACATCCCAGTAGTGTAGGGGCAGATAGGGGGAGTAGTCTGGGTAAAGCTAGGAGCCCATTGGGTGCTGGTCACCTGGGCTCACACATAGAGGGAGTATATAAGGTGGGCACCATCTTAGAATAGGGTCTTTAGTCAGAGAGAGGAGGAGCAGAGCAGAGGAGCTCAGCCAGGAGGGCTGACAGGGAGCTGTGGCTCCGGCTGGGCCCAGCTCCAGAGCAAAGCCTGCAGTGAAGAGAGAGAGGAGGAAGAAAGGACCCAGAGAGAGAGACAGAGGGAACCCTAAGATCCCAGAAACAGACCAGAAAGGGTGAAGGGTTGGCAGAAGAGGGCACCGGATCCCAAGCTGGCGGAGGCAGAAGTAACCCTTAACCAGGAACCGGAGGTCGTGGGCAAGTTTTGCCACGACCCTCACCATATCCACCAGGAAGGCACACCACGAGTAGGGCCAGGGAAGCCAGAGAAGGTTCAACCACTAAGAGGCCCGAGGGAGCCGGACAAAGGTGGATCCCTGGTGGGGACGGCCAGGAGAAAGAGAGTGAGAGGGAAGCTCAGGACCACGCTCCGGAACTGCCTGGGGGTTAGCCGAGTCCCGCACCTGGTGGACGCAGCACGGCTCGGGTGGTCACTCAAGGCCAGAGTGACTAAAGCAACATCAGTGAGTAAAAACCCTGAAACTGCATCTCCTGACTCTGCCTCTCCTTCCTGCATCATCACAACCCCCATCATCCACACCTGCTGCCCTGAGGCCATACCCCTCCCGTTGGGGGTTATACCATCACTGCTGCACATATACCACCGGCCTCAGCGGACTGCTCTGCAGCGGCGGCTTCAAAGCCGCACTCAACGGGTGGCGTAGTCGACACTTAAACAACATCTACAAAGACTGCCACACACTTAGTTTGACACCCTGGGCACGGACCGGGTCACCGCCACAAGGACTACTACCCCCATACAGATCCGGCTCCGGGTATCCCTTGAACATGGCCCAGGGGGCGCGTCAACTTTGGCGTAGTCGGCAGGATAACGTGCCCGCAACCACCGGGTACTGCGTGCCTGAAGAAAAGTTCATATTTACCGTAAAAAGAAGTCTCCCGCCAATTCCGGAGGGTCCCCGCCATCGGACGCCATCTCGGATCGTTTCCCGCCGTTTGCCCGCCATCTGCAGTCTTTTCCCGCCATCCACAGAGTTTCCCGCCATTGGGAAGCGGTTCCCGCCATCTAAGAAGATTTCCCGCCCTGGCAGAGCGGACGCCATTATGGGCGTGCCAGAGGGTGACAAGAGACCACCTCCCATCGTGGGCCAGGACCAAGAATGGCGCCAAAAACGAAGACCGCCCCCACCAGCAGAGACTGCAATGATTGAGATGTCCGTCAGCGTGGGGGGTCTGCCCCTGGAACTGACAATCACCAAGTTGCCCCAGGACCGCCCTCAGTATGGGCGTATAGAGAACAAAAGAGTGAAGATGGGAGCAGCTTGGAGGAGTCTAGAGAGAACGCACCCGGAGATGGAGGGAGAGGCAGGCAGCACCGACCCAGGGGTCAGGAGCCTGTTGCAAGCCACTACCCCAGAAGGCCTGGTGGAGATCCTGGCGCAGCTCCCCAGAGATCGGGAGCATGCACGGACCGCACTGGAGGGCTTGGCTCAGAGGATGGCCCGAGTGCAGCGAGACGTACTGGCCGCGTGGAGCAGAGAAATGGCCCAGCAGGCTGGAACCCGCCAGCAAAAGACACCGCCAGCAGCGAGGAGCACGCCTGCCCTTGAAGGAAGAGCAGGAGGGACGAAGGCCGGAGACGGCGCCGTGGAGGGAGCTGAAGTAACGGAGGCAGGTAATGGGGACGTCTACACCCCGTACCCGGAGGCCGAGAACCTGCCCCAGCTCCCCGTCGCAGAGCCCGAAATCCCGTTCACTGCGCCCGTCGCTGCACCGCCACTGCTCCAAACTAGGCCTCAAGCGGCAGGAGCCGCGGCCGCGCTCCCCGTGACGTCACGCGCCTCAAATCAGAGAGCGACCAAACAGGAAGCGCCATCGGCCTGGTCACAGGGCAGAGTACCCCCGGGCGCAGCCGTCTCCACAGTGCCCTTCACATTCAGAGTGCCCCCGGGCGCCGCGGCAATCATCGCGCCCGCAACCTCCATCATGCTACCCCTGGGAGAAGACTTGTTTACCCAGCATACTTGCCCGGATGGGCAGCCCTTTGTGTGGCCGCCGGAGTTCGTCAATCCCCGACTCCGGAGGGAACGGCCTCTGGATGAGCCCCTGATCCCGGCTCCGGCGCCCGCCAAGATCACCCCACTGTCGTTGGAGGAGGCGCAGTTCGCGTGGGACCCCACTGGAGAAGACCTCATCGGGTTCACCCAAGAGACCCGGGCGGCCGCAGCCCAGCGTGCAGAGTGCTGCCGACAGCAGTTAGAGGTCTTCGACAGAGAAAGGAGAGAAAGGCGGGTCCGCGAGGAGCGGCTGCAAATCCGGAGTGCAGAGCAGAAAAGCCGGACCCGACGGAACCCCCGTGCAGCCCACGGTCCCTGTGCCACCGGGACTGTAATCAAATTCCAACTGCAGCACGGTTGGGGCTTCATCAGGGATCACAAAACCCCCGGTGACGTTTTTGTAACCCGCAGAGATGTCGAGTCTCACCTACCGGAGGGACACCGTGGTCGTGACCTGTACCTGGGTGACGAGGTCACCTTCACCCGGCACCAGTGTGCCAAAGGACCCTATGCCCTTCATGTACATCGCCTGACGGAAGAAGAGCTGCGGTGTGAGGAGGAACAAGAGGACCCGGATGGGTCTGAAGCCTACCCTCAGGAAGGAGCAGGAGGGCATCGTCACCATTAAGAGGTGAACTGAAACTGTTTATAGTTACCCGTAAGGGTATATGCCATGCTGCTTAATTAAAATGAGTTCCCCGTTGGGACAAGTGTGAACTGTTCCAGTGTGTCCCATCTCCCCACAGGCTGAGGACTGTGAACAGCCATCCCTATTCCCCACTGGCCGAGGACTGAGAGCGGCCATATCCATTGTATATAGTTGCGCTTCCTAAAGCGCCCCCTACTGGTTTTATAGGAAACTGTTTTTTTTTCTACAAGAGACTGTGGCACTTACCTGGTCACAATTTGCACAAGTGGCCAGAGGTCAAAAATGTTTTACATGAAAAGTTTTATTATGCTGAAAGAGTTAATATTATTTTATGATGTGTCTGTAACATTTTAAGAGAGAAGTACCTCCCATAAAGGGATGGGTTGAAAGTTATATTTTATATGTAAGTGCACTTTCAAAAATTTGTATGTTTTATGTTTTGCTCTTTTACAGCCCGAGGACGTGCTGTGATTTACCAGGGGGGAATGTAGCACCATGAGGATTCGGCTGCTACAGGGGTATTGCACCTCACTCCAGAGGTGTGGTATTCCACTCCCGGGTAAGGATGGAGTGTGGAACTGAGCTTAGTAGGCTGCATGTGACGCGCCCCCTGGGACATATTCCTTTTTGAGGGGGAATACCCGGCACCGGATCAGATGGGGGGTTGTAGTCTCCGAGCGGCTGTGACCCGGCCCGTGCCCAGGGCGTCAAGCTCAGTGTTATGTGGCAGTCCTACAGATGTTATTAAGAGTTCTTTTGTGTCGACTACGCCACCCGTTGGGATGCGGTCACTGTGGCCGCCGCTGCAGCAGGGTCCGCTGAGGCTGATGGTGGGTGCGCAGCTTGGTGGGATAACCCCCAACGGGAGGGGTATAGCCTCAGAGGGGACAGGTGCAGAGGATGGGGGTTGTGGTGGTGCAGTGCAGACGGCAGTGAAGACAGAGTCGGGTTGTGCAGTTAAGGGTGTTTACTTACTGCAGATGTTGTACTGGTCACTCCAGCTGCTAGTGACCACCCGAGCCGTGCTGCGTCCACCAGGTCCTGGATCCAGCCAACCCCCAAACAAGTCCGGAGCGTGGCCCTGAGCTCTCTTTCTGTCCCGTTCTCTGGCCGTCCCCACCAGTAATCCACCTAAGTCCAGCTCCCTCGGGCCTTCTGTTGGGACACCCTTGGCCTTGGGTTCCCTGACCCTTCATGTGGTGTGCCTTCGGGGTGGATGTGATGGGTGACCGTGACAAACGCTGCCCACGGTCTCCGGTCTCTGGCTGGGGAATGTTTTTACCCCCACCAGCTTGGGTTCCGGTACCCTGATGCCGACTCTTCACCCGGTGCTTTTAGTTGGGATCTCAGAGTCCTTCTCTGCTGTGCTCTGGGTCTCTCTCTTTTCTCCTCTCTCACTCTGGGTCTTGGTCTTTCTTCTCTCCTCTGCTCCTGACTTGTTCTCTGCAGCTGACTCTCTGCATCTGATCCTCTGCATCTGACCCTGATCTTAGTTGGTGCCCACCTTATATACACCCTCTATGTGTGAGCTCAGGTGACCAGCACCCAATGAGCTCCTATCTTTACCCAGGCTGCTCCCCCTATCTGCCCCTACACTACTTGGGATGTACCACCCCCCTCCCACTCCAGCCAGGAACAGACTCGGTCGTACCTGCACATTTCTAAGTGGGAGTACCGTTGGTCTGTTCCCCGGAAATGGGATGTATGTAGTGCATGCAGCCTACCGAGCTCAGTTCCACTCTCCATCCTTACCCGGGAGTGGAATATCACACCTCTGGGTTGAGGTGCAATACCCCTGTAGCAGCCGAATCCTCAGGGTGCTACATTCCCCCCTGGTAAATCACAGCACGTCCTCGGGCTGTAAAGACAAAAACACCAAAACATACATTTTTTTTTTTCATAAACATATAAAACATATAAAATATTATATATATAAAACTTTTTATATAAACATTCTCGTCGTCTCTTGTTTCAGGTTCCTCCTCCGGACACTGTGCAACGTGTGTCCGGGAAAAGTGCGACAGTCTCTTAGAAAAACTGGAAAACTGGTTTTCCTATAAAACCGGTAGGGGGCGCTTTAGGAAGCGCAACTATATACAGGGTAAGTTGGCCGCTCTCACTCCTCGGCCAGGTAGAGGGAAGGGAATGGCTGCTCACAGTCCTCAGCCTGTGGGATGAAGGGGTTAACGGGTAAACAGTTCACTCAGCTGGTCCCAACGGGGACTATATATATATATCAACAGTTTCTTTGGTACCCGGTCGGGTAACTATTTACATCACTTCTCTGCCGCACTCAACGGCGTCTTCCTCCTGCTCTTTGCTTACAGCTGGTTGTTACTTCAGACCCGTCCGGGTCCTCTTGCTCTTCCTCCTCACATCGCAGCTCCTCCTCTGTCAGGCGGTGTACGTGGAGGGCATAAGGTCCTTTGGCACACTTGTGCCGGGTGAAGGTGACCTCGTCTCCGATGTAGAGGTCACGACCTCTGTGCCCCTCCGGCAGATGGGACTCCACGTCTCTGCGCGTGACAAAGACGTCGCCGTGGGTGTTGTTGTCTCGAATGAAGCCCCACCCATGCTGCAGATTAAACTTTATTACAGTCCCGGTGGTACGGGGACTGTGCGCTGCACGGGGGTCCCTCCTGGTCCGGCTCTTTTGCTCGGCGCTCCTTATTTGGGCCTGTTGTTCCCGGACCCGCCTCTCTCTCCGCTCCCTCGCAAACTCCTCGAGCTGTTGGCGGCAGCACTCAGCACGCTCCGCTGCAGCTGCCCTGGTTTCCTGAGTGAACCCCATTAGATCTTCTCCGGTGGGGTCCCACTCAAACTGTGCTTCCGCTAGCGGGGGCGAGATCCTTATTACGGGCTTCGGAGCCGGAATCAGGGGTGCACACATGGCCCCAACCCTCCTCTGGTGCTCCAGTTCATAATACTTCTGGGGCCAGATGAAAGGCTGCCCGTCCGGCCACGTGTGCTGGGCAAACAAGTCCTCTCCCAGACGCGGCACCCTTGGTTTTACGGGTGCGGGCGCGGTGGTGGTGGCGCCCGGGTTGCCCAGGCCTTGCGGCCAGGCCTGGGGCACCTGGAAGGTGAAGGGCACCGTTAATACGGCGGCGCCCTGGGCTACCTGGCCTTGCGACCAGGCCGGAGGCTCCGCGGAGGTAGGGGGCGCTGTTGGTGATGCGACGCCCGGGAATTCTCGGCCCTGCGACCAGGCTGGTGGTACTTCCTGCTTGGTCACGCTCGGGGTCGAGGCGTGTGACGTCACAGGGGTCGCGGCGGCGGCTTCCGGTTGGGGCCTAGTCTGCGTCGGTGACATGGCGTTTTCGGGCACAGCAGGGGGACTTTCGGGCTCTGCGACGGGGAGCTGGGGCAGGTAAGCGGTGTCACGGCTCGGGGTATAGGCGTCCCCTTTACCTGCCTCCATGCGTTCGGCTCCCTCCTCGGCGCCGTCTCCGGCCTTGGGTCCTCCCGCGCCATCCTCAGAGGCGGTCTCCTTCCTCGTCTCGGCTGGCGTGCTCCGGGTCTTGGTTTCAGCTTGCGTCTTGGTTTCAGCTTGCTGGGCCATCTCCCGGCTCCATTCCGCCAATATTTTGCGCTGTACCCGGGCTATCCTCCGTGCGAGGCCCTCCAGGGCAGTCTGTGCACACTCCCGGTCTCGGGGGAGCTGTGCAAGGACCTCCACTAGGCCTAGTGGGGTCGTGGTGTCCAGCAGGCTCCTGACCAACGGGTCGGTGCTGCTCTGCTCTTCTTCCAGCAGGCTCCTGGCCAGCGGGCCGGTGCTGCTCTGCTCTCTGGACATCTCCGGGTGAGCTTCTCTGCTACTCCTCTCCAGACTTCTTGTCTCCGGGTGCGCTCGCTCCAGACTGCTCCAGGCGGCACCCATCTTCGCTCTTTTCTTTCGTCTCCTCCCACTTCGAGGGCGGTCCCGGGGCAACTCGGTGACTGTCAGCTCCAGGGGTAGTTCTTTCACGCTGACAGACACCTCTAGCATCACAGTCTCTGTTGGTGGGGGCGGTTTCCACTTTTGGCGCCATTTTCTGTCCCGGCCCACGATGGGAGGTGGCCTCCTGCCCTCCTTTGGCACGCCCATAATGGCGTCCGCTGCTCTTCCAAGGCGGGAAATCTGCGGTTTTGGCGGGAAGCGTCGCCCAGTGGCGGGAAACTCTGCAGATGGCGGGAACAAGCTGGAAATGGCGGACAATCGGCGGGAAACGACTGGTGATGGAGTCCGATGGCGTGGACCCTCCGGAACCGGCGGGAGACTTCTTTCTGAGGTAAACTTGCACTTTTCTTCAGGCACGCAGTACCCGGTTGTTGTGGGCACGTAATCCTGCCGACTACGCCAAAGTTGACGCGCCCCCTGGGACATATTCCTTTTTGAGGGGGAATACCCGGCACCGGATCAGATGGGGGGTTGTAGTCTCCGAGCGGCTGTGACCCGGCCCGTGCCCAGGGCGTCAAGCTCAGTGTTATGTGGCAGTCCTACAGATGTTATTAAGAGTTCTTTTGTGTCGACTACGCCACCCGTTGGGATGCGGTCACTGTGGCCGCCGCTGCAGCAGGGTCCGCTGAGGCTGATGGTGGGTGCGCAGCTTGGTGGGATAACCCCCAACGGGAGGGGTATAGCCTCAGAGGGGACAGGCGCAGAGGATGGGGGTTGTGGTGGTGTAGTGCAGACGGCAGTGAAGACAGAGTCGGGTTGTGCAGTTAAGGGTGTTTACTTACTGCAGATGTTGTACTGGTCACTCCAGCTGCTAGTGACCACCCGAGCCGTGCTGCGTCCACCAGGTCCTGGATCCAGCCAACCCCCAAACAAGTCCGGAGCGTGGCCCTGAGCTCTCTTTCTGTCCCGTTCTCTGGCCGTTCCCACCAGTAATCCACCTAAGTCCAGCTCCCTCGGGCCTTCTGTTGGGACACCCTTGGCCTTGGGTTCCCTGACCCTTCATGTGGTGTGCCTTCGGGGTGGATGTGATGGGTGACCGTGACAAACGCTGCCCACGGTCTCCGGTCTCTGGCTGGGGAATGTTTTTACCCCCACCAGCTTGGGTTCCGGTACCCTGATGCCGACTCTTCACCCGGTGCTTTTAGTTGGGATCTCAGAGTCCTTCTCTGCTGTGCTCTGGGTCTCTCTCTTTTCTCCTCTCTCACTCTGGGTCTTGGTCTTTCTTCTCTCCTCTGCTCCTGACTTGTTCTCTGCAGCTGACTCTCTGCATCTGATCCTCTGCATCTGACCCTGATCTTAGTTGGTGCCCACCTTATATACACCCTCTATGTGTGAGCTCAGGTGACCAGCACCCAATGAGCTCCTATCTTTACCCAGGCTGCTCCCCCTATCTGCCCCTACACTACTTGGGATGTACCACCCCCCTCCCACTCCAGCCAGGAACAGACTCGGTCGTACCTGCACATTTCTAAGTGGGAGTACCGTTGGTCTGTTCCCCGGAAATGGGATGTATGTAGTGCATGCAGCCTACCGAGCTCAGTTCCACTCTCCATCCTTACCCGGGAGTGGAATATCACACCTCTGGGTTGAGGTGCAATACCCCTGTAGCAGCCGAATCCTCAGGGTGCTACACATGCACTACATACATCCCATTTCCGGGGGACAGAACAACGGTACTCCCACCAGTATATGTGCAGGTACGACAGCGTCTGTCCCTGGCTGGAGTGGGAGGGGGGTGGAACATCCCAGTAGTGTAGGGGCAGATAGGGGGAGTAGCCTGGGTAAAGCTAGGAGCCCATTGGGTGCTGGTCACCTGGGCTCACACATAGAGGGAGTATATAAGGTGGGCACCATCTTAGAATAGGGTCTTTAGTCAGAGAGAGGAGGAGCAGAGCAGAGGAGCTCAGCCAGGAGGGCTGACAGGGAGCTGTGGCTCCGGCTGGGCCCAGCTCCAGAGCAAAGCCTGCAGTGAAGAGAGAGAGGAGGAAGAAAGGACCCAGAGAGAGAGACAGAGGGAACCCTAAGATCCCAGAAACAGACCAGAAAGGGTGAAGGGTTGGCAGAAGAGGGCACCGGATCCCAAGCTGGCGGAGGCAGAAGTAACCCTTAACCAGGAACCGGAGGTCGTGGGCAAGTTTTGCCACGACCCTCACCATATCCACCAGGAAGGCACACCACGAGTAGGGCCAGGGAAGCCAGAGAAGGTTCAACCACTAAGAGGCCCGAGGGAGCCGGACAAAGGTGGATCCCTGGTGGGGACGGTCAGGAGAAAGAGAGTGAGAGGGAAGCTCAGGACCACGCTCCGGAACTGCCTGGGGGTTAGCCGAGTCCCGCACCTGGTGGACGCAGCACGGCTCGGGTGGTCACTCAAGGCCAGAGTGACTAAAGCAACATCAGTGAGTAAAAACCCTGAAACTGCATCTCCTGACTCTGCCTCTCCTTCCTGCATCATCACAACCCCCATCATCCACACCTGCTGCCCTGAGGCCATACCCCTCCCGTTGGGGGTTATACCATCACTGCTGCACATATACCACCGGCCTCAGCGGACTGCTCTGCAGCGGCGGCTTCAAAGCCGCACTCAACGGGTGGCGTAGTCGACACTTAAACAACATCTACAAAGACTGCCACACACTTAGTTTAACACCCTGGGCACGGATCGGGTCACCGCCACAAGGACTACTACCCCCATACAGATCCGGCTCCGGGTATCCCTTGAACATGGCCCAGGGGGCGCGTCACATACTCCCAGAGCAAGAAGAAAAGGCATGGCGGTTCCCAGGAATGTGCCCTGGAGCTGGAGAAATGGTCATCGCGGGCCGTAAATGACCAGCATGCCTGAGGTTCTCCACCCTTGTGCTACAGGATGGGACTGAATATAGAGAAGAGGAGTGATAAACTGCTTTATAGGTTTATATATACTGTAGATGAAAACAATAATATTCTGCAGGATAGGGTTGTATACAGACGAGAGGAGTGATATATTGACGGATGGGGCTGTGTATAGATGAGAGGAGTGAAATAATGCAGGATGGGACAGTGTATAGATGGAAGGGGTACTATACTGCAAGATGGGGCTGTGTATATATGGCAGAGGAATAATGTACTACAGGGTAAGACGGTGTATAGATGAGAGGAGTGAAGTACTGCAGGAAGGGACTAAATATATATGAGAGAAGTGATGTACTTTTGATTAGGCTGTATTTAGATGAGAAGAATGATGTAGTACTGCAGGATGGGGATGTCTACACATGAAAGGAAAATTACAGAAGCTTGGATGGCATAATCAGCGAGAACAGGGATAAAAGGTAACAGTCCATATTGGAGCAAAAAATCAGTCTATTTTTATTGCTGTTTAGTTTTCTATATGGAGAGGAAGCAGAGTGAAAAGGCTTGAATTGGTGAGGAGGCAGCATTATTGAGGACAGTATGAGGTGGGGGCAGCATTGAGGAGGACAGTGTGGAGAGGGACAGAGTGAAGGGGGCAGTGAGGAGTGAGAACAGTGAGGGGGATAGCGCGTGGTGGACAAAATGACTGGGGTCACTATAGAGGCTAAATTCATAAGTGGGGGGACAGCAAAAAGGGCATATGTTCATAAAGGAGGATAGAGTGTCGGCTATAGTTCATAAGAGTGAGCAGTGTGTAGGGAATCTTTTATGCTAAAAACACTCTGAGGGAAAATTATTTGTTCATGGTAATATATGGGTGGAAATTTCTATTCAAGGGACACAAAGACACTTTTACTTTTAAGGGCACCTTGTCAGGATGTGGTGCAGAAAGCCGGAGAAGAGGGAAGTGTGTAGTCACCGAGTCATCTGAATCAGATGGAGGAGAAAATAAAGAAAAACTCCAATCTGAACAATGGCTATAAACAAGTTGCAGCATCTACTTACCATTGTTAAGGTCATACTGAGAGTTGCAAGTTCATGTCATACAAATGTATTTGGCGAGGGCTGACCTGATATTGGAATTGATTGCTATATTAGCTTTTTGTTGTATTCATAGACTGATGATGGTTCTGCTGCTGTATTTCTGTACTGATGGTGGTTCTTGTGATGCATTCAAATACTGTTGATGATTCTGGTGCTATATTCATGTTCTCATGATGGTTCTCGTGATGTATGCATGTACTGACGGTGGTTCTGGTGCTGCATTCATGTACTAATAATGGTTTTGATTATATTGTCATGACGCAATGGTGGTTTGCAGCTCTTTTCGTCTACTGATGGCTCTGATGCTGTGTTAATGTACTGATGGTAGTTCTGGTGATGTATTCATATACCGATAGTGGTTCTAGTGCTGTATTTATATTTTCATGATGGGTCTATGATTGTATTTATTTATGCACTGATTATTGATTTGGTGACGTTTTAATGCACTAACAATGGTTCTGATGTTGTATTCATGAACTAATGATGGTTCTGATGCTGTATTCATGCACTGACGGTGGTTCTGGTGCTGCATTCATGTACTAATAGTGGTTCTGATGATATAATCATGACCTGATGGTGGTTTGCAGCTCTCTTCATCTACTGATAGCTCTGGGGCTGTATTTATGTACTACTGGTGTTGTTGGTAATGTATTCATATACTGATGGTAGTTCTGGTGATGTGTTCATGTACTGATGGTGGTTCTGGTGCTGCATTCCTTTACTGTTTGTGGTTTTCATGCTGTATTCAAGTACTGATGATGGTTCTGGTCCTGTATTCATATACTGATGTTGGTTATCGTCATGTACGCATGTACTGATGATGGTTCTGGAACAGTATTAATGTACTGATGGAGGATCTGGTGATGTATTCATGCACCGATAGTGGTGCTACTAATGTATGCACGTTCAGATGACGGTTATGGTATTGTATTCATATACTGATTGTGGTTATGATGATTTATCCATGTACCGATGGTGATTCTTGTGATGCACTCATGTGGTTCTGGTGTTGTATTCATGTTCTGATGGTGTTTTTGTCTATATTAGTGTTCTAATGAGGGTCCAGGTGCTGTTTTCATTTACTGATAATGGTTATAGTGCTGTGTTCATGTACTGATGTGGTTCTGATGCTGTATTTGTGTACTCATGGTGGTTCTGGTAATCTGTTCATATACGAATGGTGGTTCTAGTAATGTACTTATGTGTTTATGACACTGCTGGTGCTGTATTCATATACTGATGGTGGTTCTGGTCATTTATTCATGTACTAATGGTGTTTTTGTGTGTTATTTGTAGTGTTACATAAGTCTGCAGAAAATGTGCCTGATTGTGGTCTGCAGCAAAGAGTATGGCCTGAAAAGGGTGTTTTTTCTGTCATGCAATAGGGAACATATTAAAAATTGGAATCCAACCATTGCCTACAACTGGGAGAAGTTATTTTGCATGGTTTTAATGTCCCCTATTATGCCCTGGGGTTTCACTGTCACCCATCCGGTCCCCTTTGCATCTTCTGATCCCTGCCATGAGCAGTGAAATACCCAGGCCTCTGACACTGAGCCGGAGTTTTGGCTCTGATGAGTCCCAGGAGGGTTCGATGGGTGCGTGTAAAAAGGTCTCAACGTCATGAAGTCACATGCGCTATGATCCTGCGTGCGAATGTGCAGAACTTTTTCGGGCTTCTTCAGAGTTGTAAGTCCAGACTCAGTGTGATAGGCTCTGGGATTTCAACACTTGCAGTAGGGATCAAAAGATGCGACAAGGATTGCACAGGTGAGGGTAAGGATCAGAGGGGCCAGAGAGAGAGGTGAGCGGTAAGGTGAGTATAAGGATTTTTCATGGAAGTGAATTACAAAAAAAATCTGTATTTTTGAAAATGCATTTTTATACTCAAGTATAATTCAATTCAGTAAGGAAAGTCACAGCTCGTCATTAAGTCTCTGCTCTCTGCACATGCACATCTGTGCCCTCCTTTTCTAGATTTTTTTTGCATTTGTTCATTTCATACTTGTTAATTTTGGCTCATTCACAGTCACCCTATTCTGCTGAAAGAATAAAAATAAAAAAATACAATTTTAATGATTTTGACAGAGTGTTCGTTTCACACACAGACAGGACTGATTTTCGCACCTATTTTGTTGTAATTTTCCATACGCCACCTAAATATATCTGAGGCCAATTTTAAACTTTTACCTATCGTTTTTTGTTGCTCCGTATTGGAAGGTGGGAAAGAGTGTTACTCTCTGTCTGAGACAAATTAGACCTGTTGCATATATTTTATTGCTGTAATTTGTGGTACGCCACCCAATATTTCTTAATCTTTTTGGTGCTTATCCTGGATTTGTTTGCCACACTTTTTTAGGAGAAAAGAATTGTTTGAAAAAAAAATGAGTATTAGGGATCACTCACACTGGTAAGTAGCCAGTGTATAACTCGGATGAGTGCTATCCGGTGTTTCATCAGATATCACTCGCTCCAATGTTATACTATGGAACAGTGCGGACTAGCTTCTTTTTTTTTGCTGCATGCTGCGATTGGCAACGTATATCGGATGGTGCGCAGCCATACAAGTCTATCGGTGAGTGCAAAACATCTGACTGCTCTAGGATGTCATCCGAGTGCAGTCCGATATATGCCGTCTCACAGAATGGATAAGATGGAAAAATTAAGTTCACCTTCTTTTCCACACCTGTTATCCAATTCTCTCATGGGAGAGAATCGGATCACAGTAAAATGACACTTTGCTCACACTCGCAGCAGAGTTTGAGCCGAGGGTCATTTGCATGTTGCATCCAATTCTCTCGCATCAGAGAATCATTGGATTCTGTACTCTATTGCGAGCGTACCTTTTAATAAAAACAATTTTGCTCTCTTGTAATTTGCTGTACAACACCTCAAAATATGTATTTTTGGTGTTTATACAACAGGGGAGTAATTATGTTAAAAGAAAAATATAATTGTATTAAAAAATATTATACTCACTGCCTGCGGTAAAATGTGGGATCTCTTTTTTGTATGGTAGGCAATTTTAGTTGAAAAAAAGAAAAAAGCAGCAAAGCAATTAAAGGGACTCAGTCAGTACAGAATGACTGTACAAACCAAGTACAGGCATTCAGTGCATCCTGAGTACACATTCACACCTGCTTGTTTTCCCTCTATTTCCACCATAGCAACTCTGTGACTTCTAGTGTAGTAAAAATGTAATGTAAAAGAAAAAACATCCATTCCACATGTTACATGCATGCCGCTAGGTTCAGATAGGGGCGAGACAGGTTACATGAATTCTTTGGAATCCTGAGGGAACCTTTACTCTGGGCGACCATAGACCATGTGCTGCAGCTTCTCTCAGGCACACAGGGGTATTGACCCTGAGGCACAGACACGTAGGTTGTTTCACTTGCTGACCAGACACACTTGACAAGAGTCCTCATAAACGGTAGAACAGTAGCATTTAATAAGAAGACGCACAGCCAGTGCAAGTTAAGTCTTATGAGCAACAGGCTCCAGTGACAAACAGTACAGTTTCCTTAGTAACACAGCAGTTCACAGTCTTCCCAATAGCACAGGACAGCACAGTTCTATTGCAAGGGCACATTAATGAACACAGCATTCTTTACAGCACTGTGAGATGGAGGAGGGGGGAAGGTTTGCTGAGGGAGATGATGCCTGTGACACCATTTCTTCCAGTCCTTATCTTTCTGTCTGACAATACTTCTGCACTGTTAATTCAAGGACTCTACCTGACCTGTGCTTAGCTTCACTCCTGACTTGAATCCTTTTCACTTGCAGGGGCCCTTCTGTGAGATACAGAACACACACACCACCTTTCTCTTCGGCTACAACCAGACAGTAAACAACTTCCCCATAATCCCTTTGGGGCTCTGCTAAAACACTCCCCTTCTCCTGTGACTGTGTTAACCTCTCTAGTTGCTGGATGCTTCTGGAGCACAACACTTCCTGTCTTATGTGCTTGTTTTACTTCTAATAGTTGCTGAATGCTTTTAAAGCAACAGCACTACTTCTGAATGTCACACTCTTCTCTCCTTTTTTGAATGTCGTCCTCGACATTTGTCTTAATTGGTCAATCTGACCAATTCTGAGACAGTGGTGAAAGTTGGATAACTTTATATACAAATTGGCATTGTGAAATTGGTATAACGTTCATAAATGTTAGAACCCTACTGTTAGTTTTTTTCTATTTTGTGGTCACGTGACCTGCTGCCTATTTATTCCAGCTCTGCCCTTCTGGCTTTGCTGAACTTCAGTGTTACTTTGACTCTTAATCTAGCCAGGTGCTTTGTACCTATCTCTATAGTTTGCTTGGTCCTTGGACCTCTAAGTATTTTTGTCTGTTTGTCTTTTTGCTCCGCTACAACTTCTGCTAGGAGGTGTCCAATTTTGTCCCAGTCCTTAGTACTTTTAGGGACCCCTCCCTTATATCTATAGGTCTGCGTTCAGACTAGCTGAGGACGAAGGCGGGTCCGCTCACAAGGAACAGGTTGCCCGCTGCTTCTCAGGGAATCAGCTTAGTCCTATTGTAGGGACAGTTTTCCTATCTTTCCTTAGTTCTTGTAGCAGATCGATCAACAATCAACAATAAACATTGATAACAACCTAATCTTCCAACCTTTTTCTTGCCTGTAAAAAATAAATATAATACAATAAATATATATAATAAAAATAAAATAATGTCTGGTTAAAATGTTCCACTTGTCCTTTACTCTCTGGGTGATAGGGCGTTGTGTAGGATCTCTGAATTCTACAGTACTTTCCTAGCTTGACAAAGAGCTGGTTCTCAAATTATCTTCCTTGGTCATGGTGTAACCTCGTAGGGAAACCAAACCTCAAAGCAAAATCATTGAAGATCTTCTCTGCCGCTGTTCGAGCAGATTTATTGGTGGTGGCATATGCTTGAGCAGATTGAGTAAAATGGTCCATCACCACCAAGATGTATTCGTAACCACCCTTGCACGTCTCGAGATGTAGAAAGTCTATTAAGACCATCTCAAATGGATACGTAGTCTGGATGTTGCCCAAAGGTGCCCGGGTTGATGTGTTGGGACATTTATCTGTCAGACACCAACACTCCCTGGTCACGTACCTCTCAATATCTCTCTGCATGTATGGCCAGAAGAAATGTTCACGGATCAAATTTGTTGTCCTTTCTACTCCCAGGTGTCTAATGTTTTCATGGAGTTCTTTGAAGACCAACCTACGGAATATTCTGGGTACTACCAACTACTAGTTTTGTCTTCCTTTACAATACAGGATACCATTTTCACTGAGGTAGAGCTTCATCCATTCTTTAATTAAAACAGATACTGCTGGTGACTCATTGTCTCTCTCCCGTTTACTTGGAAACCGATTTTGGTCCACATAAAGTAGTATTCTACCAATTATCTAATCTTCCCGTTGTGCTCTAAGGATTTTCCCTTTTGGTTGTTGTTGAATAGACTGGGGGTGATGTTATTCTCTCGCTTTTATGGTGGTTTCCACCGTCAACGGACACCACAATGGTGTGTCTTCCTCCTGATAAGCTTGTACTGCTTGGGTAGTGCTCTCAATTGCTTCCAGACTGACTTCCTCTGAGCATTCTTGCATGAACTCCTCAGGCTCTAGTGGCATTCTTGACAATCCGTCAGCATCCGCATTGCATTTTCCTGGCCTGTACTTGATGCTGAAATTGAAGTTAGCTATTTCAGTGACCCATCTCTGACCTGTTATATTCAGTTTGGCTGTAGTAAAGACATAGGTCAAAGGGTTGTTGTCAGTGTATACCTCAAACTCTTTGCTGTAGTAGAGATAATCTCTAAATCATTCACAGATAGCCCATTTCAATGCCAGGAACTCCAATTTTCACGAATGTAGATGGTAATTCTTCTCGGCATCTGTCAACATTCTAGAACCGTAATGGATGGCTCTCATTTTTCCATATTGATGCTGATACAGAGCAGCTCCCAGTCCAACTTGAGAAGCGTCACATTGAAGAACAAATGGTAAGTTGAAATCATGATATCCCAAGATGGGTGGTTTTACCAGGTAGTCTACTAGTTCTTCCAATACCTTCTGGTCGTCTGCTGTCCAGAGAATGGGCTGTTGGGATGAAACGGCGTTGTTTCTTTTAAGCCCGGTCCTACCCACGTTGTTTTTTTTCTCCGTGGGTGTTGTTGTCTCTGTCACCCCCCCCAAGAGGAGGTATAGTGGGGCAGCAATCCTGGAGAAGTTTCAAACGTAAGTACAATAGTAGGAAAGGAATCCTAATATCTGCCTCAACTCCCTGACGGTAGAGTGCTGCTTGTCTTTTAAGGCCAGTACCGAAGCGATTTCTGCTGGGTGCATGGTATATCCTTCTCCGGACACAATTTTCCCTAGAAATCGGACTTGTCTTTTGAACAGTTCACACTTCTTTGGGGTCAAATTAACTCCGTGTTGTTGATACCGTTATAATACGGTCCTCACGTGTTCAACATGCCCCCGGAAGATTTTGCTGTGTGCAACATTGTCATCCAAGTACGACTGGCAGATATCATCCCTCAATCCTTCTAAACATGTCTCCATGCTCCTCTGGAATTCTGCTGGAGCTGAACTGAGCCCAAACGGTATGCGGATTCACTCATATAATCCCCATGGAGTGATGAATGCTGTCAAGGGTCTACTGGACATTTCGACAAACCCTTGGTGGTATGTCTTACCTTGATCGAGGACAGAGAACCAGGTGCTTCCTGATAGGCTATCCAGCATATCATGGCTCTTTGGTATCGGGTGTCGATCAGGTACTGACTTTCGGTTTTATTCCCGGTAATCACAACAGAGTCTCAATGTACCGTCCTTCTTCCTAGCACAGACAATAGGAGAGGAATAAGATGACTTCAACTTTTGAACCAACCCTCTGTTGATGAGTTCTTGTAAATATTCTTTCACTTCACGATGTAATGGTTTTGGCACAGACATGTAACTTTTGGTTATCGGGGTCGTGTCTTTCAAATTGATTTTCAAATGCAATCATGGGATGCAGCCTATATCAGAGTTATCTTTGGAGAATGCATGACACTCTTCTCTCAGCATCTGTTTTGCTACCGCTAGATCTTCAGCACGCAAGTGTTCCAGCGGTACTGTGGGATCCCAGGACCCTGAGGTGGGTTGCGCAATTTCCTCCCCTGGGCAACTCCTGTTCCTTGGTGGGGAGACTGAATTCACTGTAGACCCCTGGGCTGGTCTCACACTGGCTGGATATATCATTTTAATGGTTTTGATGTGACCTAACACAATCTTTGGATCCAGTCTAATTTCTTGTTTTGTATTCATCACCTGTACTGTCACTCGAGCAAACCCACCAGTAGGAATCGTAAGCACAGTCTCACCTTGAACTAGGCCTTCCGGAAGTTCTGAAGAGTCTTTTGGCACGAACAGTCTTTTCTGGACTTTTCTTCCCGGTTCTCCCTGGACTCTACACCTCACCCCCACCATTTGGTTTGCAGGGATGATGTTTGGGCACAAGCTTACCTTGACTTCTTTTAGGTCCCTAGTATTCTGTGCTTTCTTTACTCTATGAATCACGCTTTCCACCACGGCGTTTGGTATGGCAAGCGATATGGCGATTGCATCCACCACCAACGCCCCTGTCTTGTGTTTCGTGATGACCTCACTGATTACATTATAACCCAGGATAGGATCCTCTGCCACGTACTGATCACTGGTCACATTAAAGGTACCAAAATCTCAATAATGTTGTTGTTCTTCGTGGCCCTGAGTTGGAAAGTCACTTCCATCCAGCCTATGAAAGGGATTTTGGTCTTGTCGACGGCTTTGCCATAGAGTTCCACTGGTCACAAGAGTTCTTTTAGTGACCAAAGACAAGTATGTGACAGGTAGCGCCTTTTCCATTCTTCATTCTAAATGGTCTGTTCACACAGGCCCGGCGTCAGCACCTGGCGCACCTGGGCAAGTGCCGGGGCCCTGAGCAGGCGGGGGGGCCCACTCGCCGTCGGGCACCCCGGTGCGCTATGGAACCCGTGAGCCGAGGAGTCCGATGCCAGCACCCACGACAGGACCCCACCCTCCCTCTCGCTCAGTGCCCTGGCACAATACTTACCTCTCCCCGTTCCCTCGCAGCAGGTTCTGTATCTTTAGCCGCTCCTGGTCTCAGGTCAGAGGGTGCAATGACGTCTTTCCACTGCGCCCTCTGCTGAGCAGTCACAGCAAAGAGAGCGCGAAGACGGCGACACAGCTGAGGAGTCCAGAGCAGAGCAGCGGCAGCAATGAGAGCAACGCCAGCAGGTGAGAAGAGGTGAGGTGAGTATTTTACTTTTTTATTTTTTTTTTATGTATGGAGGCGTGGGGCATTATATGCGGGCACAGCCTGCTTGGATCATTTATGGGGGCACAGCCTGCATGGGGCATTATATGGGGGCCAAGCTTGCATGGGGCATTATATGGGGGCCCAGCCTTAATGGGCATTATATGGGGGCCCAGCCTGCATGGGGCATTATTTGGGGGCCCAGCCTGCATGGGGCATTGTATGGGGGCACAGCCTGCATGGGGCATTGTATGGGGGCACAGCCTGCATGGAGCATTATATGGGGGCACAGCCTGCATTTCAGACATCTGAACGAGACATTACACTAACTGAGCAGAGCCATGAATCTAATCTGATTGTGGTACAGTTTGCTGAGCCGTGCATCTAATCACATTAAATGTTATACGATTCTCTGAGCCATGCATCTAATCCATTCATGTGTAATACTCTCCACAGAGCCGTGCATCTAATTCCATCAAGTGTGATATGGTCTGCTAAACCGTGCATCTAATCCCATCATGTGTGATGCGGTCCGTTGAGCTTTGTATCTAATCCCATCATGTGTGATGCGGTCCGTTGAGCCTTGTATCTAATCCCATCATGTGTGATGCGGTTCGGTGAGTCATTCATCTAATCCCATCATGTGTGATGCGGTCCGTTGAGCCTTGTATCTAATCCCATCATGTGTGATGCGGTCCGTTGAGCCTTGTATCTAATCCCATCATGTGTGATGTGGTTCAGTGAGTCATTCATCTAATCCCATCATGTGTGATGCGGTCCGTTGAGCCTTGTATCTAATCCCATCATGTGTGATGCGGTTCGGTGAGTCATTCATCTAATCCCATCATGTGTGATGCGGTCCGTTGAGCCTTGTATCTAATCCCATCATGTGTGATGCGGTCCGCTGAGCCTTGTATCTAATCCCATCATGTGTGATGCGGTTCGGTGAGTCATTCATCTAATCCCATCATGTGTGATGCGGTCCGTTGAGCCTTGTATCTAATCCCATCATGTGTGATGCGGTCCGTTGAGCCTTGTATCTAATCCCATCATGTGTGATGCGGTTCGGTGAGTCATTCATCTAATCCCATCATGTGTGATGCGGTCCGTTGAGCCTTGTATCTAATCCCATCATGTGTGATGCGGTCCGCTGAGCCTTGTATCTAATCCCATCATGTGTGATGCGGTTCGGTGAGTCATTCATCTAATCCCATCAGGTGTGATATGGTCGGCTGTGCCCTGTATTTAATCCATGTATCTAACAGCATCCTGTGTGATACACTCCATGTATTTAACCCGATCCTGTGTGATACATTCCATGAATCTAACTCCATCCTGTGATACACTCTGTGTATCTAACCCCATCCTGTGTGATAGACTTCAGATATTTAACCCCATCTTGTGTGATACACTTTGCATATCTTATCCTTTCACGTGATACACTCTGCGTATCTAATCCCTGAGTGTGATACAAAGTTTGTCACTCCTGTGCATAATACGGTCATCATATGTAATCGCTGCCTCTGATACAGTCTGTGTATCTAATCCCTGCATGTAATACAGTCCGTGTATCTATGCCCTGCTTGTGATATAGTCCATGTATCTAATCCCTACATGTGACACAGTCCACATATCTAATCACTGTGCGTGATTCAGTCCGCATATCTAATCCTTGCATATGATATGGTCTGCATATCTAATCCCTGTGCATGATATAGTCCATGTATCTAATCCCTACATGTGACACAGTCCACATATCTAATCACTGTGCGTGATTCAGTCCGCATATCTAATCCTTGCATATGATATGGTCTGCATATCTAATCCCTGTGCATGATACAGTTTGTGTATCTAAATCCTGCACATGATACAGTCTACGTATCTATTCCAATTTCATGATAGTCTGCATATCTAATCCCTGTGTGTGATACACTCCGCTGAGCCATGAATCTAATCACATAGCGTGATATAGGTTGCATATCTAATCCCAGTGTATGACACACTCCACTGAGCTGTGTATCTAATCCCATCATGTGATACAGTCTGTGTATGTAATTCCAGTGCATGATACAGTTCACATATCTAATCCCAGTGTGTGATACGGCAAGCAGCACCAACTAACAGAATCCATGCTGTCAGCTGTACATTGTGAAACTGTTCGCAACAAAATGGCTCTGCACTGTGATCCTAAACTTCATCCTCATTGCAAACGCCCAGAAGGGGAGGCGAGGTGTGACACAAGACACATGAGAGCAGATCCCACCCACTTTTACTGCAGTTGTAAGGTGAACTAAAAGTACTCAAGATTTTATGGCAAATTTCAGTAACTGCTCCCCCTAGTGTTTAAAAGTGGAAATATCACAACTCTTTCAATTATTTTTCATATTTTAGAGCATTAAATAAATGGTAATATTTTTAAAAAAAATAATAATTTAAAGGTTTTCAATTATTGAAAAAAATAATTATTCCCTTTAAGACAGAAATTATGTGTTGAATTAGAACAGTAAGAACTTTGGTTGATGGTTGTGGCACTCTGTTAGGTGAAATGTAGAGATGGGAAGCAAACAGGCCATGATATTTCCCAAATTGAGACAACTAGCAGGGTTGATGATAATTATTACATAGCTCACCAACTGTCCCGGATGCAGCAGGAGTGTCCTGATTTGAGGGAGTCGCTGTCCAAGCTGGTCAGGGGTTTGTCCTGACTTCCACTCACTCACTCCATGCATTGTCTTCATCGCTTTGCAGCTCCTTGGGAGGGTGGCATCTTTGCACTGCACACACTTACATTAATTAAATAAGCAATTCTCTTCTTTTATTGTGATCTGGTCTCCCCGTGAATTGAACCTACAACCTGCATCATTGCAGGTAGTAGCTAAAGCTATGAGCCAAAGCCTTCACTGATAAGCATTGGAGGATTTTTTATGCTTGAAGCTGAATTGCAGGCAGAGAACCCACGGTCAGATTGCAGTGGTACATAGAGATACACCTGTGCAAAGTAATGTATTTCTATGTCCCTGTATTCTACTGGGAAAATAAAAGTTAGATTTTTTTCTTACTATAAGAAAGAGTAGTAAAAAATAAAAACAATTACAAAAATGTTATTTTTACTGCACTTTTTAAAGAAAATAATAAACATCACAAATCAGCAAATAACATAGACATATTAAGTGTCCCGGTATTCATAACAACTGGTACAACATAGTAATCAGAATATTTACAGTGATCGGTAAATCATGTAAAAGAATGTCACGATTGATTTTTTTCTCCATAAAACTTAATAAAATGTAGCGCTAAGGCTGTATTCACATTTAGCGTAAAAGGCTATTTTTTTAATCTGCTTTTTTTCTGCAGGTTTTCTGCAGCTCTCTGCACCATGCAATGCAATAACAATCTTCACTGATTATTGCATATTTTCTGCATTTCTTTTATGGGTTTTCCCTCTAATTTGATGCATTTGTCATGCAGATGGGAAGCCACTTTTTTAATAGTACATAAAAGCTTTGGTTCTGCACTTAAAAATAGAATGTCATTTTTTTTTATGCGTTTTTTTCAGGCTCCACATACAAGCCAATAAAGAAAAATTGAGACAAAACTGCACAGTTCAACAGCGTCTTTAGACTCACTGAGGGCCAGAGTTTTCATGAACTCATATCCACTTTACTTGAACATTTAGGTTGTGTTTTCACATGTAGTGTACATGCTGTGTTTTAACTGCTGCTTTTTTTGCACCAAGCAAAGTGGATGTGATTTCATGAAAACTGCACGCACTGAACTGCGCAGCTTTGGTGGGGTATTTTTCACTAGAGGCATCTATGAAGAGTCTAAACAAAAAATGCATGGAAAAACTGCACTTACAAAGTTATCAAAGCTTTTCTGTACTATTAACCCCTTCACGACATTTGGGATTTTCCGTTTTAGTTTTTTGATCCCCTTCTTCCCAGAGCCATAACTTTTTTATTTTTCCATCAATATGACTGTGTGAGGGCTTGTTTTTTGGGGGACGAGTTGTACTTTTGCATGACCCAATTGATTTTATCATATAGTGTACTGCAAAACTGGAAAAAAATTCCAAGTGCGATGAAATTGCAAAAAAAGCTCAATTCCACAATTTTCGGGGGGATTTTTTTTTTACCATGTTCACTTAATGCTAAAACTGACTTGCCATTATGATTCTCTAGGTCACTACGAGTTTGCAAATACAAAACATGTATAGGATCTTTTTTATTCAAGTGGTGAAAAAAAATTCCAAAGTTTTGAAAAAAAATAAAAAATAATAATACCATGTTTCGAAACCCGTAGGGTCTCCATTTTTCGGGATCTGGAGCTGGGTGAGGGCTTATTTTTTGTGGGCCAACCTGATGTTTTATTGATACAATTTAGGAGTAGATATGATATTTTGATCGCCTGTTATTGGATTTTATTGCAGTGTTATGGCAAATAAAAAAGCGTAATTCTGGCATTTTGATTTTTTTTCTCATTATGCCATTTACCAATCGGATTACTTTAGTTTATATTTGATACATCATGTGTTTCTGAATGCAGCGATACTAAATATGTTATTTTTTTATTGTTTTACTTTGAATGGGGCAAAAGGGGGGTGATTTGAACTTTTACTTTTTTTTTATATTTTTTAATATATTTTTTTCTTTTTTTTACTTGCTTCAATAGTCCCCTTAGGAGACTAAGTTGAATTGATGGCTTACCAAGATCATTTAACAATTGGTTTAACCAAGGGACCTCTTGACTTGCGTGGTCTGCAGACACATACTCTGCTTCTGTAGATGACAAGACTACAGACACCTGTTTTCTGTTAGACCAAGAAATTTTACTTTCTCTAAGATTGAACAAATAACTGCTTGTCATTTATGTTCACTTAAAGTCACCAATCAAGTCTGCATCCACATAGCCTGTGAGTTTTAGATCTCCTGTTGAAGATATCCTTAAATTTATGTTTTTAGTCGCTTTCAAAAATCAAAGAACTCTCTTAACGGTATTCCAGTCCTTTTGGCGCGGTTTTTCCACATATCTGCAAAGAATTCCAATTGTTGCTGTGATATCCGGCTGAGTCATACTTGCTATGTATAGCTGTGCCCCGGCTGCCTGTCTTTGTTTCTTATTGTTAGGTAACATATCATCTTCTCTTTCCAATTTTAAGTAGGATGGTTCCATTGGGGTTGATATACCTTTGGCTTCTGACATTCCAAATTGATTAAGAATTGAGTTGATTTTTGCACTTTGGTTTAGAAGAAAGCTTTTATCTTCTTCTCTTTGGACCTGGATTCTTAGATAATATGTCACATTTCCATGGTCTTTAGTTTCAAAATGCTTATTTAGAGTTTTAGTCATCTTTGCAATTTATGTTGATTAATTATAATCACTCCGTCCACATGTATGAGAATATACATGCACTTTACGTCTGTACATTTTGTGTATAAACATGGATCTGCTTGACCTCTTTTAAATCCTTCTTCCAATAAGACTTTGTTCATTTTGGTGTTCCACGTTCTTGCTGATTGCTTAAGACCATAGAGAGATTTTTGTAGTTTTCACACTAGATTCTCTTCACCCTCTCTGATATAACCTTCAGGTTGAGTCATGTACAAGTCCTCTTCAATGTCACCATTTAAAAAGGCAGTTTTCATATCTAAATGTCTGACGAACATCTTTTGTACAGCAGCTGTAGCCATATGATCTGCTTAGCAACTGGAGAAAATGTGGCATCATAATCTTCCCCATATTACTGAAAATATCTTTTTGCGACTAATCTTACTTTAAATCTGTGAACCTTGGCTTCAGAGTCATACTTGGTCTTAAAAAACCATTTACATTTGATTTCTTTTTTGCCTTGTGGTAGTTTTGTGAGTTTCCAAGTTCGAAGTTTATGAAGGTACTTCATTTCCTTATTAGCAGCATTAATCCACTTCAGTTTTTCATAGACAGGTAGTTGTTGCATCTCATACCATGACTGCAGCTCTGACTCAGGTAGTGTTTTGACAAAGTAGGATAGATGCTTAGCTGGTATACCCTTATTTGACCTTGACGATCTCCTGACTTAAGTTCACCTGATTTTTCTGTTGCTTCTTCAGTGGTTGAAGTACCTAACCAAGCGTCTACATTAGTGTAGAGTGAATTTGTTTGGCGAATGTTCAAAAGTTTCAAATTCGGCACGAATATGGCAAATTCGGATTCGTGATCGCAAAGGCGAGCAAATTTTCTTAAAATCAGAAAAGTTTGACGAATTTGCGCAGGACCGCGAATACAGGGCAACCACGGCGTTTTGAACAGTTTTGTTAGCATAGTGCAAGTGTATGATGAGCGGTGACATGTGCCAGGTGAGTGTGGGGGCTGTAGAGAGCTTAGAACAGGTCAGATCAGCGGCGCACTGTTTTTTTTTTCCTGTGGGCGGTAACTTTAACTGAGGAAAGCGAGGCCAGCCAATCATAGCGCAGGAAGCATCTACACTGTCCAGACATAAGGGCTTCTGCAATTGGCTGCAGAAATCACATGTCCTCTCAATATAAAAAGCGGCCATGTTCCCTCAGCGCCATTATATCCATGTCACTGTGACAGACGCAGCTCAGTGCTCTCCTGTGCAATGAGAGATATTAGCTAGATAGATGGGCGCTTGTGTGGTAGTCAGAGAGTGTAGATAATTCCTGGCCTGTGCACATTTTTGTTTTCTTGTACAAGTGCTGAGATTCTGACAGAAACAGAGGGCCCATGCCATACAATAGCGCTGTGCACCGCTGGAATAGAGATCCATGTCTCACTATACCTTGAATCTTTTTTTGCACTTGCTATTGTGATCAAGCAAGCACAGTGCACCTTTTCATTTAGTGTGGTTGAAATTGTGCTCTGCACAGTCTGCAGAGCTTCTTATTGCAGAGCACAAAATCTGTTTTTTTCTGTTGTTATTGTGATATTGAAAGCTGTGTGCACTAAAGTTTTTTTTAGTGTCAGATACTATTTTAGTGGGAGTTGAACTTCAGGTGGTTTCAGAGTTAAAAAATAAATTTTTTCTCTTGCTACGCACCAGTCCACCAAAGGTTTTTTACTGTGGCAAAGTTGATCCAGTCTGCTAAAAGGCAGATCCTATTTTAGTGGCATTGAACTTGTCCTGGTTTCACAGTAAAAAACAAAACAAACTTCTTTTACTAGGCCCAGTCCAAAACATATTTTTTCCTGTGCCAAAAGTCATACAGTGCTATAAGCCAGCTACTACGTCAGTGGCGGTCAAAGTCAGCTGGAAGCAGAGCTTATGCAGAGTAACCCAAAAACATTTGTGATACAGCTGGCTGGATCTGAGTTTGAAATATTTTGGAGCATATATTCTTTGTCAAACTGGCCTCATCCACATTAAAAAAAAATGTCTTCTTTTCCTAAAGTAATACAGCAGGAGACATCTCAGTTTGAAATTGTTTGGAGAATATCTCGTAGGTTTTATCGGCCTCATGCACATTAACAAATTTCTTTTGTCTGTTAGTAACGTTATACGGCAGGCCATATCTTAGCTTGTCATTTAGTGTCGCTGAAATTCAGGTGTGTGCTGAGCTATTGCACAGGAAAAAAACTAATTTTTCTTTAGTTAATTGCGTGCTCCTACAACTGTATCTGACCAACATGAGTGGGAAAAAGAGAGGGTGTGGTGGAAGGGGGAATAGGCTCGGTGTTCAAGGTGCACGTGGAGTACGTGGTAATGTTAGTGAAAACACTAGTGAACCAACACAAACAGGTCCTATCCAAAGACAACTGACAACTTATGTTAGTGGACGGCTTACTGCACTCCCTTCCTTTGGCAGCCGCACAGCGATATGCCTTGTTGATAAGGCCGAGTAAGAGCAGGTGCAAGCTCTGCTTCCAGTGGCCTCTCCTCTTCTTCCTTCACCTCAACATCACACGCAGTACAGTCCACAGAGGTGGCACCCCAATTACCCTTGCTCCCCCTGTGTCAAAACTGGCCAACTGCCCAACTGACTGTAGCGAACCACAGATGGGCGAGTCTGTAGAACTCTTCACCCATTCTACACCATGGGCATCAGAAGTATACTCCAGTCACAGAGTCAAGGAGAGGAAAGCATCTGCACCGATGCCCAAAATTTTTATAGCTTGGATTCGGGGAAGGACGAAGTAGGGTCCGAGCAGGTTCCTGACCCTCGTCACCAGTCGTTAACCGCAGGGGAGAGAGGTGATTCCGATGAGACTCAGATACCTGAGGCTCATGCGCACTGTACTATGCTGTAAGGGAAACAAGAGGAGAGGGGTCACTCTGAGGGCAAGGAATGGGATAACACATTGGATGATGATGAGGTTGAAGATCCTACTTGGTGTGAACCCTGAGTCACGCAGCCGAGTAGCTCATCTGAGGATGTGGAGGAGGAAGACGAGGAGGTTACATTTTGCCCTACGGCGCAGATGTGGCACCCCAGGGGTCCGGTTGCCACAGTGGCTTTGCCTTCCTAAAAATAGGTAATGCCATGCCTGGAAGCAAGCAGGGGTCCCCTAGTCAGGGATACTAACCATGCAACACTTTCCTGGCTCCAGACCAGCAAGGGGAGTCCCCTCCCCTTGGCAACTGGGATCTGGGGGCGTGGTTAGTGAGTCTTAGTGTCAGGAGTTGAGTTTAGGACGTTGAGGAGACAAGAGCTAGGGACTGGAGCTGAGGTAGCTCGTCCTAGCTAGAGAAACACAGAGGACTGGACACCGGAGTCCGAGGCTGTGGGGCACTGAAGGCCCAGCAGCAGATACCATAGGGCAGGAGATTGAAGGTCTCCTGGCCCCATCAGACACCCGGAGGCTCAGCAGCACAGAGGGACCAGCTCCGCTACGTGGGAGCAATGCATGAGTAAGGCCCGAGCTGCAAGCCATACGGGTGAGCACAGAACGTTACACTCAGGGATGTGGGCTATAGCACAGCTACAAGCAGCAAAGCCAAAGAGTATAGTGAGAAGGGGAGGCCTACAACTTCACCTGGCAAGGAGGACTCTATGTTTGCTTCCAGGCTGACCGGACTCTTACCTCTAGCCAGTACCCCAATCCAGGCTTGCCTAATTGTCATCAGTAAAGACCCTGGGACTGCACTATACTGACTCTGTGGTTATTACTGCACTACGACACCGTGCACATCCACCAACATCCACACACTGCCCTGGAGCTAACTCTTCCTGTGGGGAGTCATAACATCCTTGCTGCAATACCACCAGCTTCAGAGGACTGTTCCGCAGTGGTGGCTCCTTTAGCCGCATTCCTCAGGTGGCGTAGTCGGACTCTTTAATAAAACCTATACATAAAAAAAAAACCCTTGGATTGACCGCCCTGGGTCACGGACCGGGTCACCGCCAATGTGACTACAACCCCCAGCATCTACCGGCCCGTCACCGGGTACCCCACGGCCCAGGGGGCGCGTCACAGACATGGAGTGATGCAAACACGAGGAGCACTGCATCCTAACCCACAACCGTGGCTGTGGCCAGCAGCGGTCATGGGTCTGCAGCTCGCAGGGGCAGCAAGGGTTGCCTAGCATGGGCCTTTTTTGTCACTGCAAAGGATGAGCCAACTCACGTTATCTGCACACTTTGAGATAAAAAACTCAGTAGAGGGAAAAACTGCAATAATTTGACTACTACATGCATGAACCTTCACATGCTTAAATTACTAAGGTGGATTCATAACCGGCTTAGTGATCGGACTCAAAGAGTGGTCGTAAATGGCTTCACATCCAGTTGGATGAATGTCTCAAGTGGGGTACCACAGGGCTCTGTCCTGGGACCTGTATTGTTCAACATCTTTATCAATGATTTAGATGAAGGAATTGAGGGTAAACTCATTAAATTTGCTGATGACACAAAGCTAGGAGGGATAGCTAACACTAGAGAAGAGAGAGAGAAGATTCAAAAAGGCCTAAATAAACTGGAGCAGTGGGCAGCAACTAACAGAATGGTTTTTAACAGGGAAATATGCAAAGTACTACATCTGGGCAATAAAAATGAAAAAAGCATATACAAAATGGGAGGAATAGAGCTAAGCAACAGTACATGTGAAAAAGACTTAGGTATACTAATAGATCATAGACTGAACATGAGTCAACAGTGTGATGCAGCAGCAAAAAAGGCAAATACAATTCTGGGATGTATTAACAGAAGCATACAGTCTAGATCACGTGAAGTCATTATCGGACTTTACTCCTCTTTGGTCAGACCTCATCTGGAATACTGCGTCCAGTTTTGGGCACCACATTTTAAAAAAGACAGTGACAAACTGGAGCAAGTTCAGAGAAGAGCGACCGGAATGGTGACCGGTCTGCAAACCATGTCCTATGAGGAACGGTTACAGGATTTGGGAATGTTTAGCTTGCAAAAAAGAAGACTGAGAGGAGACGTAATAGCTGTCTACAAATATCTCAAGGGCTGTCACATTGTAGAAGGATCATCTTTATTCTCATTTGCACAAGGAAAGACTAGAAGCAATGGGATGAAACTGAATGGGAGGAGACACAGATTAGATATTAGAAAAAACTTTTTGACAGTTAGGGTGATCAATGAGTGGAACAGGCTGCCACGAGAGGTGGTGAGTTCCCCTTCAATGGACGACTTCAAACAGAGGCTGGAGAGATATCTGTCTGAGATGATTTAGTGAATCCTGCTTTGAATAGTGGGTTGGACCAGATGACCCAGGAGGTCCCCTCCAACTCTACCATTCTATGATTCTATGATTCTATGAACATTTTTTACGCTGGGAATCTTACCGCGCTGAAATGCGGACCAGTGCACCTCAACAACCGTCAGCTGCCCCATCAAACACATCCGCTGCTTCTTCCTTCTCCTTTGTTACCGTGCCAAGTATTGTCACGCAGGTCTCCCATCGTAGAAACTCCGGTTCTTTACCGGCTCCAGTCAGGCTGGGTGACAGCCTGTCAGCAGTAACAGAAGCGGACACGCCTGCTGTGTTTGTTTCACCGAGCACACCACATGTTTCTCAATCCACCGTAACATCTGCACCTCACTCACGCTCCACCAGTTTTTACGGTTCACCATACTCTGCCCTCTCTCAGCACCTTAGCCAGCCCTCGGTCCCGCAGTTGTGGTCACGTAAAATATTGTTTCATCCTACGCATGACAAAGCTAAGAGGTTGAACTCCACCATCTCCAATCTGTTGGCCTCGGAAATGCTGCCTTTCCGCCTGGTAGATACAGAAAGTTTCCAAAAACTGATGGCCATCGCAGTTCCCCAGTACCAGTTGCCCAGTCGCCATTACTGCTCTAAGAAAGCTGTGCCTGCGCTACACTAGCATGTCGCAGACAACATCACCCGTTCCTTGTCTAAATCTTCTTGTGCAAGGGTGCATTTCACCACAGACATCTGGACGAGTAAGCATGGCAAAGGGCGTTACATCTCGCTGACTGGGCAGTGGGTGACTCTGGTGGCTGTGGGGGCAGGCGGGGAATGGGCTGCTCCACAAATCTTGGAATCCCCAAGGCTTGCAGAAGAAACCACTGTATTTCCCACTTCCTGCCCTAATTCTGCATCCTCCACCTCCTCTAGGGCCTCCACCTGCGCACTCAACCTCTGCCTTAACGAGACCCGTGTTCCAAGGGTGCGGAGCGAATACACACCACCTCCGTACTGCGCAGTCAGGGTTCACTGTAATCAGGCAGTCTTCAAATTAATATGCCTTGGAGATCGCAGTCATACAGGTGAAGAGTTGTGGCCAGCTCTCCCGGCTCAGTTTGAGCAATGGCTGTCTCCGCTGAACCAAGAGCCAGGGAAGGCCATGTGCGATAACGGTGCAAACCTGTTAGCGGCCCTCGGCCAAGGCAAGCTTGCACACGTGCCTTGCATGGCTCACATCCTCAACCTGGTGGTACAGTGATTTCTCTGCCTCTATCCTAGCCTGGATGAGCTGCTTCACAAAGTACGGAAACTGTTTTCTCACTTCCGCCGTTCGCACCCTTCATGTCATTGACTTGCATCGATACAGAGGTCTTTGTCCGTGCCAGTTAACAGGTTGATCTGCGATGTGCTGGCGGGGTGGAATTCCACTCTACACATCTTGCAGCGACTATGCCAGCAGCAACGAGCTCTGATGCAGTATGTCATGGGGTACAGCTTGCGGCAACGTATTACAGACTTGGGGCATATCACGTTTGCGGAGTGGGAACAGATTAAGGACCTCTGCACCCTTCTGCATGGTTTTGAAATGGCTACTAAACTGGTTAGTGTTGACGATGCCATCATCAGCATCACTATTCTGGTCATATATATGCTGGAGCAAACTTTGAATAACCTGCAGCAGGAGGTGGTGGCCCCAGAAGAAGAGGAGGATGCGGTAGGGATACCAATGTCTCAAATTTCCAGACTGTCGTCACACAGGTAGATACCAAGTGACGGTGGATTACAGCGATCGAGTGGGTTTGGTGATATCAGGCAGACTGTTAGTGAAGGTACAAGAGCCGAGGAACTAATGGAGGAGGAAGAGGTGATGGGCGCGCAGCTGTCAGAGGAAGAAGACGATAATCATCCCCTCTCGTTTGAACGTGGTTGGCAGGAGGGGACAGAGGAAACAAGCATCAGTGTTACGCAGCCCACAATACAGCCTGGCTTTGGAACTCCTGGAAGAGCCCGACATATGAGTGCCTTCTTGATGCACTATCTGCAACATGATCCCAGTATAGTTAGGATTTGAAATAATGCTGACTACTGGGTTGCCACTCTGTTAGATCCACGTTATAAGACTCAATTTTGCCAGATGCTTCCCGCCCTGGAAAGGAACCCACTTATGTTGGAGTATCGAAACAAGCTTTTAAGCAACCGTAATAGAAGTTTTCCCCAAGATAACAGTGAGGCACACAGTGTGCATCGCAGCTGTAGTCTTTCAACCTATGGTATGTCAGTTCGTCAATGCCAAAACATTAGCAGCAGAGTAAGTGGCAGAAGCAATTTCTGGGAGTCCTTTCACAAATTTTTTGCACCAGTTCGTGCACCAGCACAACAGAGTACAAGTCTGACGCGTGGTGAATGACTGGAGAGGATGGTGGAGCAGTATCTAGAGCCTAATATGAATACCATCAGGGAGGATTTTGACCCTTTTACACTTTGATCTTCAAAAATTGATGAATGGCCTGAGCTCGTCTCTCACGCCTTGAAGGTTTTATCATGCTGGGCAGCCAGCGTTCTCTCTGAACGTGACTTCAGCGCTGGCAGTGTCTTGATGGATAAGCACACCCGGCTGTTCCCTGAAAGTGTAAACCGCTTAACTTTCATCAAGATGAACACGTCATGGATCTCCAAGGACTTTTGCACCCCAATTGCAGACTGTACAGAGTAGGCGAAGTTGTAATTTTGAGTGTGCGTCATTGATCTTTTGAAATTGCAGTTTTGTGATATGGCTTCTGTGCCTGTTCTCGCTGCTGCTGCTGCAGGTTTTAGGCCCTAATTTTGGGAAATGTGGAGAATTCTGATTGTGTCTCCATCCATTGGGTTGGCTGTAGTGGGACAGGTTTGGGTCTGCATTAAACTACTTCTAGTCTGATGACATTGATGCCACTTCGGTGGTGTGAGGCGATGTGAACACTCCTGGTTAGGTCTCCATCTCCTGGGTTGGCTGTACCGGAAGAGGTGTGGGTCTTATTTACACTATTTCTACTGTAGTAATTGATTAGACATTGCTAGTTTCTGCCACTATTTTTTATAAATGTGGGAAATCCTGATTGGGTCTCCATCTATTGAGTTGGCTGTAGTGGAACCTTCCTGTTCTGAAGTCTAAGTTGTGTAAGTTTGCGTACCAGTCCTTGCTGTACTCCTGATACAGACTCTGCCTGCTGCACTTCTGATACAGACTCTGCCTGCTGCACTCTGATACAGACTCTGCCTGCTGCACTCTTGATACAGACTCTGACTGCTGCACTCTGATACAGACTCTGCCTGCTGCACTCTGATACAGACTCTGCCTGCTGCACTCTGATACAGACTCTGCCTGCTGCACTCCTGATACAGACTCTGCCTGCTGTACTCTGATACAGACTCTGCCTGCTGCACTCTGATACAGACTGTGCCTTCTGCACTCCTGATACAGACTCTGCCTGCTGCACTCCTGATACAAACTGTGCCTGCTGCACTCCTGATGCAGACTCTGCCTGCTGCACTCCTGATGCAGACTCTGCCTGCTTCACTCTGATACAGACTCTGCCTGCTGCACTCTCATACAGACTCTGCCTGCTGCACTCTGATATAGACACTGCCTGCTGCACTCTCATACAGACTTTGCCTGCAGCACTCTGACAAAGACTCTCCCTGCTGCACCATCTAGTCTGTCCTACTGGGTCCAGCTGCTGCATGTCCGTTGGTCTGTCCTGGAGTGGCACCTGGCATTCATCGGGAGCAAAGTCTAACCTCAGCATAAGAGGCTCTAGTGAACAGTCCGGTGCTCGCTTAGTCACGCCCCTCCAGGCTCTCCGGCATCTGTTGCACAGTGGTCTCACAAACCATGTCCGTGACATCCTCTCTCCTGTTGTACCAATTGGTGACCCCTTTTGACATGTAAAGCACAACTGAATAAATGTTGCTGTCACAGTAATAATAATTATAGTACTTGTACTCTGGGTCAATTGATGGCACTTCCCTGGTGTCTACACCTAATTTGATGTGTTTTGGCAGCTTTTGGTCCCATTTCTAGTTTTTATCTATGCATTTTTTGGTCCCCCCCCATTGACTCCTATGGGATTCGGAAATGTTTGACGAACATTCGGCGAATATCAATTTGTTCGGCGAACTATTCCGAACCGAACATTGAAATGTTCGCTCATGCCTAGTCTACATCCTTTTCCATGTTATTTTGAAATTGTGATCGAGATTATTGTTTCTTCAGCTGGACTACTGGTATGATGTCATGAAGCTTGAGCGACCCTAAGTTCTCATCAATCATTACATTTCTGCTTATTGTGACCTTGTTCGTTTCTGGGCGCAGGATTCTATATCCTTTCTGGGTTTCATTGTAGCCCACCAGGATATCTTCTTTTGCATCAGATTTCCACTTGGTACGTTTTTCTTTGGAAATATGTACAAATACTTTACTTCGGAATATTCTAATGTGCTGTAGTTCAGGCTTCTTGCTGTTCCATTGCTCAAATGGAGTTTTCTCAGTAGCTTTACCTGTTAGTCTGTTTTGAAGATAGCAAGTGGTCATGATTGCTTCACCCCAATATGTTTTTGGCAAATCTGCCTCAAATAGCATACTTCTTCCACTTTTACAAAGTGTCCAGTTCCTTCATTCCTCTGCACCATTTTTTTCAGGGTTGTCTGGTACAGTGGTCTGAATCACGATTAAATTTTTCCTTAAAACACTTTGGGTCTCATTACTTGTATAATCAGTTCCATTATCTACAGGCAGAATTTTAAATACTTCAGCGAGATATATTTCAAGTTGCTCTGGAAGTTAATCTTTTTTGTGAAGCAGATAGACAACTATATATATTGAATAATCATCATTAAATGTGAGAAAATATCTCTTCTTTCCTGGAGTTTGAGTACTCAAGATAACTTTCTCTGACTTACTTTGGTCAAGGTTAGAGAATAAGCTTCTGTCATTAGTCATATGACTAGTTGCACCAGAGTCTACACACCAAGCATGCTTTGATGTACTTGCATTACCAGTAAATCCAGCTTCACTACTTGAAGCGTCATATTCTCTTCAGTAATGGCACTTTTAGCTCTTTTTTGATTATTTTGCTTTTCCAGCTGATTCAATCTAGCTTTCCAGACTCTGGATTCAGCCTTTAGGTACCCTGATTTCTTGCCGACAAAACACTCACATGTTTCCTTCAAATGACTTTTATTTTTGGCAAAATATTGGGTTTTTAAAGTGGTTTTTGCTTTGGCTACCCCACTGCTGCTTATACTTTCTGTCTTTCACCTATACTCATCTACAAGCTTTCCTCTGACATACTCCAATGTAAGCTCATCGTGTGGGTGCACATCTAGCGCAGTTACAAGCATGTCATAGCTTTCTGGTAGACAACTTAGTAGTAGTGCAACAACATGGAAATCCATTAGATCGGCCCCAATGTCCCGCAGGTGCTGCACAATTTCTAGGGTATTTCTTATGCAATCCTGCATTTCTTGCCCCTTATTTAGCTTAGACTAATACAGTTTTCTCATTAAATAGCACTTATTGCTTAGATTTATCCTTTCATGCACTTTCTGCAGCTGTTCCCACATTTATTTTGCAGTTTCACATTTACATACATGCACAATGTGATCATCATCTATATTGAGGGAGAGAGTGCTTTGTGCATTTTGATCCTTCTCTGCCCAATCTTCTGGTAGTGTGTCAGGTCTAGACTCCTGTGTGTATTTCCATGTACCTTCTCTTATAAGTACCATCTTTACCTTGAATTTCCAGGATTGGTAGTTCTGGTTAGTCAGTTTTGGCACTGTGGACTTCACAGAGTTGCAGCTAGCAACCATCTTTGTGTCTTCTTCTTCTTCTTAGTACACTGTTGTTCTCTCTCCTCTGGCCTGTTCTCTGTGACTTTGGATTCCTGGACCCATAACCTGTTGGCAGCGGATTAATCTCTGTACTGTCCAGCCATTCAACAGTGAATATATGTTTATTCAGGAACAAAGATAACAATTGTTATTTCTTATAGCTTAGGATCCTAGCATCTTTTCTGTCAGCTTGCAAAGTGAATGTAAAGTGAATGTGCTCCAGTTACACACACAGTGAAGAAGAACTTCATGGTTTTGTTTTTTTTCAACAGTGCTTTACTGGCAATATAACACTATTGCTAGAGACATAAACTCATCCACTATTAAACAGTAGTAAACAGTAATTGTTGCAATATATACAACTAGCTATTGAACCCGTTCTACGCCTAGATGGCGAGCATTTTTATTGGTACATTTATATAATGTCTTCAATAAAATGGCACCGGAGATCACAGTATGCGCACGCTGACAGAGTTTGAGCCAAGTGTCAGCATAATCGGCCTGATTCTTCTATTTTCGTATGAGAGAACATACGTCAGTGTGAGCGTACCCTTATTCTCAGACTAGCACATTAATCTTTATTGGTGCAGTTGTACAACACACATACTGTATCTGGTATTTGTCCAATTTTTTTTTTATAGTTTTTGCTCCCTATTTTTATTGCTATACTGTGAGCTGTAGCGTCCTTTCACTATTGAAATTCGCCCAAAAATGGCTGCTGCATTCCATGTCCTGGCTTTTATATAGGGTATTATAGTGCTTCCTTATTAGTTGTGCTTTACACAGTGATGATATAGCTGCATGGAATTTTTGGGAAACCAATCTAGCTGTGCCCAAGGTTATACGAGCCTTCCCTGGCTGATGCAATCTTCTGGATTGTGTAAAATGGCGACAGGCATTTTTTGTAATTTGCACAAGTCGTATCACAATTTTTTTTAATTCGACACAAATTAAATTTACATCAAATCAATTTGCTCATCTCTAAAATCAGAATACAAAAGGATTTTAAACCACTAACTGTTTAGGCATTTTATTTAGTACAGGTATTGATACAATTAATGTACTTAAGTTAAAGTTAAAGTAATTTTAGTCTTAGCAGTATCACTTAAACACTTTTCCTTAACACCCCATACTCTTAAATTACACTGAATCTAGAGAATACTTGGAATTCCACAATTGTATGCCTCACTTTTTTGTAGTGCTGCAGAAAAAAAATCAATGGTTACATCTAACAACTAACTCAGCAATTTTCTTTGAAGTTGACGCTTTTGATTTCCTGATTCCATGGAAGCTGTGGTACCTTATGGCTTTATAAAAGCAGAAAAAAACAGGTTGTGTCGGTATTTCAAGAACATCTAATGCAACAGCAAGTTCAAGGTACTGCCCATGAGAACCAGGCATTGAGCAGGCCAACTTTTCATGGGTACTAAACTAATGTTTTAAAATTATAAATCACGTAAGAAACATGTTGCTTCATCCACAGTGCAATTCAATAATGAATTATTAATTTATTAAGATGTAAACGACTTAGTATATGTCTGTCAACTGAGATGAAAGCATGCCCAGACTCATAGAAATAAGTCTTTGGATATATTTGTATTAACATTGTGCTATCACAATTTATAATGACTGCTGAACCAGGGACAAACATGTTTTGATATTTAAGCTTAGTCCTAGTAGATATGGATATCTTATAATAGGTTCATAGAAAATGAAGAAGGTTTTTTCCTAATACATTTTGCCAAGAGTTAGCAGTCTATTAGTGTCTTACTACATTTCCTCACTCATTGCTGAAATAGGATTTCTTGGGCATATGATAGGAAATTATTCTGAGGACTGATCTAACTATAATGAAGCTGTGCCCAAGTCCATTTTCTTCCATGTTATCAATAAGGTTTAGTAGGGTATTTGAGAATCAATGTATAAAAAATACACTCTAGTACCAAGTTACTGCTCCAAATGTGATTGTTTTTCTGCTAGACTTATGTTACGCCCACCAAATTTTTTTTGTATACTTTGGTTTATCACTTTTAGCCTTGAAACCCTAACCTTAATACACAATAATAAGAAATATGAAAGAACAGAATTTAAAGGGAATCTGTTAGTAAGATCAACACTAGACCATCTACATGGGCACGCAGGTAATAGAAAGTTGAATGTCTTTCTTAATATTTAAATGAGCTGTTAAGATCTATGGGTTGGTCACAGATCTCCCTGAAAATCTACCTTCAGAGCTTATGTTAAATGAAAGGGGAATTGCCAAATGTCAGTATATTACTTTATTCAACTTTTTATTACCTGCATGCCCATATAGATGGCTTAGGAGGGTTGATCCTACTGACATATTCCATTTAAAGGAACTGTCAACTGTCAACTCTTGGTAAATTAGTAAATGTACTACTGCATTCCTCTGCATGATAAAAAAAATAGAAATTAAGTTTTCAAAACATCTCAATCTATTCAGAAATATACACTATGAGAAAAAAATCAAGCAATGCATTTACATGTTGTCAATAAAGTTTTTAACCCCTTTACCTCATAGGAAGTACTCATACATTCTTGATCCCCGCACCCTATACGGACTCCGACGCTGAGCCTGCATGTTACTGTACAGCTGTCATGTGCCCCTAACAGCTGCAGGAAGGACGTCATAAGTCCCGCCCATCGGCGCCCTTGTCACATGACTGCGGGTCGACTATGGGTTGGCATGACAATCCAGGGTCTGCAGGAGACCCCTGCTGTTATCATTGCCAGGATGCTATGAGCGTTGCCCAGTGGTTGGCGTTGTGTAGCACAGGCAATCAGATAATCGCAGCTTCAAGTCTCCCATAAAGACTATTGAAGCAGGTAAAAAGTAAAAAAAAAATGTTTTTAAAAATATTTAAAAAAATAAAAAAATATAAGTTCAAATCACCCCCCTTTTGCCCCATTCAAAATAAAACAATATAAAAAAAATCAAACACACATATTCACACATAATCAAATACTCATATTTGGTATCGCCGCTTTCAGAATTCCCCAATCTATCAATATATAAAAATAATTAATCAGATAGGTAAACAGCGCAATGAGAAAAAAAATCAAAACACCAGAATTGTGTTTTCTTGGTCGCAGCAACATTGCAATAAAATGCAATAACAGGCAATCAAAAGATCGTATCTACCCCAAAATGGTATCAATAAAAACATCAGCTCGGCGCACAAAAAAAAAGCCCTCACCCAGCCCCATATCCTGAAAAATAGAAACGCTCTGAAAATGGTGCCATTTTTTTTTTTTTGCAAACTTTGGATTTTTTTTCACCACTTAAATAAAAAAAAAACTTATATAAAGCTTGGTATCTATGAACTCCTGATGACCTGGAGAATCATAATATCAGGTCACATTTTCCAGTACATTATATGGTAAAATCAATGGTACAAAAGTACAACTCGTCCCGCAAAAAACAAGCCCTCACAAAGCCATATTGATGGAAAAATAAAAAAGTTAAGGCTATGGGAAGAAGGAGAGCAAAAAACGAAAGCTCACAAATGGAAAATGGCCCAGGATAAAAGGGTTAATGGTTGTCTAAGGAATGCTCTGGCTTTGTTGAATGCACTTGTGCACACAAAACATTCGTTGCTGTCAGCTCCCTTTGCAATTGCCAACCAATGATGTTACAGCTGTGGTTAATTGGAGACAAGTTCAGAAATGTTGTTGGACATAGTAACACATTTATACCATGCAGGCTTCTCACACTAGCACAAGCAACACACAGCCTGGCATTGTCGTGTTTAAAAATGGCTCCTGGGACACTTTGGAGAAATGACCATACCACTGTTTCCACGATTGTTCCATTCTGTATTACAAGTGAAATTGGAAGTCCCATACCAAGTCTAATATATTAAATAGTGTTTAATAGTGTTGAGCGAACATGTTCGACACTGCTCGGTACTCGCCCGAGCATCACGCAACTCGGGATGTTCGGCGAGCACCGAGCATTTCCGGGTTACTCGGGCGGGAGCTCGGGTCTCCGCCCTGCATGTTTGGCACTCTTTACAGAGCCAAGAACATGCAGGGATTGCCAGCCAGTCACTGTAATGCTGCAGCCATGTTGGTTGTGGGCATTACAGTGATTGGCTGGCCGCACAGCGTCACCTCAAGTATTTAAAACGGGGCGCCGCCATCTTGGACACAGTCGCTCCGGATTAGACAGTGTAGGGACAGCGCTGATGATTTAGGGAGAGATATAAACTGCGAAATAGTTAGTGTAGGGTCTGTAAAGGCTGCCAGAACAAACAAACAGTCCTTTTCAGGACTAATATCCATCCCAGATACCAGGCAGGCAGGCTGTATAGGAGACACAGTGGTTATACCAGTAAACGCTGCATTACAGTCCTGTGTGCTCCTGTTGCTGAAATTGCTGGACTTAGCACCAGGTGTCGGGGGCCAGGAAAAATCCTTTTTCTTCATCTAAATCCTCCTTTTTTTTTCCTCCTTCACACTGTACAAATACCTGTCTTATTAACCTTTTGGTGTGTCCCCCGCCCCCCCAAAAAAAAGCGTATCTTTGATTTTTCAGACACAAATATAACTGTTGAAAATAGTCTGGTGTAGGCTAGAGAAACAGAAGTGTTGTTTTGCACTTCCACGGTTCAAACCTCTGTATTATCCGTTTTGGGCCATTTGTATCTAAAAAAAAGCAGTTTGAGTGTGTCGCTCACTGTTCAGCCGCAATTATCTCTATTTAAAAAAGTGTGGTATACCCCAGTAAACAATAACTGTGGTTTTGTCATCCCACGGTAAAAAATCTCTATTATTCAGCTTTTGGTAGTTTTTTCCGTAAAGAAAAACAGTAGTGTTTCCTGACTGTTGTGACACAAAAATATATCTGTTGAAAATAGTCTTGTGTAGGCCCGACATCCCAGTGTGGTTTCGCAGTTCCACGGGTCAAATCGCTGTACTATCCAGTTTTGGGCCTTTGGTATCTAAAAAAAAAGCAGTTTGAGTGTGTCGCTCACTGTTCAGCCGCAAATATCTCTATTTAAAAAAGTGTGGTATACCCCAGTAAACAATAACTGTGGTTTTGCCATCCCACGGTAAAAAATCTCTATTATTCAGCTTTTAGTAGTTTTTTCCGTAAAGAAAAACAGTAGTGTCTCCTGACTGTTGTGACACAAAAATATATCTGTTGAAAATAGTCTTGTGTAGGCCCGACATCCCAGTGTGGTTTCGCAGTTCCACGGGTCAAATCGCTGTACTATCCAGTTTTGGGCCTTTGGTATCTAAAAAAGAAGCAGTTTGAGTGTGTCGCTCACTGTTCAGCCGCAAATATCTCTATTTAAAAAAGTGTGGTATACCCCAGTAAACAATAACTGTGGTTTTGCCATCCCACGGTAAAAAATCTCTATTATTCAGCTTTTGGTAGTTTTTTCCGTAAAGAAAAACAGTAGTGTCTCCTGACTGTTGTGACACAAAAATATATCTGTTGAAAATAGTCTTGTGTAGGCCCGACATCCCAGTGTGGTTTCGCAGTTCCACGGGTCAAATCACTGTACTATCCAGTTTTGGGCCTTAGGTATCTAAAAAGTGTGTCGCTCACTGTTCAGCAGCAAATATCTCTATTTAAAAAAGTGTGGTATACCCCAGTAAACAATAACTGTGGTTTTCCTCTTCCACGGTTCTAATCTACTCTTTATTACCCTTTTTCCATTGATAGTGCAAGTGTAAGCTATTTTACTTCATTTACAATGGGCAAGGCGCGTGGCAAGGGACTTGGAAGTGGACGTTCTGGTGATGGTTCGTGCAGAGGACGGGGCCGTGGCCAAGGTGAAAATGTGCCACAACCAACAGCCACATCTTCTCGCTCCCACTTCTTGACCGAATTACTAGGGAGGCACAGAACAACACCAGTATTGAGAAATGATCAGTGTGAACAGGTTATTAATTGGATAGCAGATAATACTTCCAGTTACCTGGCCACCACCACCTCCAGTCGGTCTTCCACACGGTCAACTCTTAGCAGCCGTGAGTCTCGACCGCATACTCCTCCTCACCCTGATGCTCCTTCCTCCCACCATGCCGAGTGTCGTCAGACAGCAAGTGATCCCACAGTTGGACACTCTGAAGAGCTGTTCAGTGGTCCATTTCCATATTTGGGCCCCTCGCCTGATACGCTTGAAGTGGTGGAAGAGGAGATCCCATGTTGCGATGCCCAAATATTTGAACAGCCACGGCCACAGGAAGTCGACGTTCGCAATCTGTCACAAGAGGTGGACGATGACGAGACACAATTGCCAGGAAGTGAGGAGGAGGATCGTGGTGCGCAAGTGGAAGAGGAGGAGGTGGTGGATGATCTAGTAACTGACCCAATGTGGAAGGAGGACATGCAGAGTGAGGCCAGCAGCACACAGGGGGAGGGAGGCAGAGTACCCCAACAGGCAGGAAGAAGCAGTGTGGTGGCCGCAGACAGAAGGCAGGCAACCGTTCCCCGTAACACCAACACGAGGGACGTTGCCAGTACAAGCGGTAGGTCTTCCAGAGTCTGGAGTTTTTTTAAAGACTCTGCTGATAACCCCAAAAAGGCCATATGTTCCACCTGCCATGCCAGCATCAGCAGGGGTGACAAAACTACCAGCCTGACCACCACCAGCATGATCAGGCACATGGCAGCAAAGCACCCGACTTTGTGGGGCGAAACCCAGGGTCCATGACCAGTGTCAGTGGGTGTCATCACTGCTTCTTCCACTGTTGTGCGTGCAATAGAACCCCCTGTTGTGTGTGCAAGGCAATCCCCTGTCCATACTGCATGTAAAGGTGCCCCCTCCTCTCAGTCTTCACTTGTTATGGCAGTTTCTCAAGAAACAGCATCAACGTCCACGTCCACGTCCCACCGCAGCGTTCAGTTGTCCATATCCCAGACCTTTGAATGAAAGCGGAAATTTGCAGCTAACGCCCCACAGGCCACAGTCCTAAATTCGCACATTTCACGACTGCTTGCATTGGAAATGCTGCCTTTTAGGCTGGTGGAGACGGAATCCTTCTGCAATCTTATGGCGGTGGCCGTCCCTCGGTACTCGGTCCCCAGCCGACACTATTTTGCCCGGTGTGCCATCCCCGCACTACACAAGCACGTGTCCCAAAGCATCTGCCGTGCCCTCAACAACGCAGTTACTGGGAGAGTCCACCTGACAACGGACACGTGGACAAGTGCTTGTGGCCAGGGACGGTACATCTCTCTGACGGCACACTGGGTAAACATAGTGGAAGCCGGGACCCAGTCGGACCTTGGGACGGAACACATCCTCCCCACACGGAGGATTGCGGGCCCTATGTCAGTCAGAGTTGCCCCCACAGTGTACAGCTCCTGCGCATCCTCCTCCTGCTCCTCCTCATGTTCAGCCTCCATCTCAGATATCACCACATCAGTTACAAGCTGGAAGCATTGCAGTACTGCCTCCGTCAAGCGGCAACAGGCTGTGCTGAAACTTATAAGCTTAGGTGATAAACCTCACACTGCTTGTGAGTTGTGGACAGCTGTGAAAGAGCAGGCAGATCTGTGGCTGAGACTGCTGAACCTACATCCCGGCATGGTCGTGTGTGACAATGGCCGTAACCTGGTGGCGACTCTGAGGCGAGGTGAGATCACACACGTACCATGCCTGGCTCATGTGCTTAAACTCGTGGTTCAGCGGTTTCTTAAATCGTACCCCGAGTTGCCAGATCTGCTCGTGAAAGTACGCCGCCTGTCAGCTCATTTTCGCAAGTCGGCTACAGCTTCCGCCGCCCTTGCTGTGTTGCAGCAGCATTTGCAGCTTCCGTCACACCGACTGGTGTGTGATGTCCCCACACGTTGGAACTCTACCCTCCACAAGGATTTGTGAGCAGAAGAGAGCAGTTGTGGAGTACCAGCTGCAACAAGGCCATCGATATTCAGGTCAGAGTCCACACATAAGAGCTCAGGAGTGGACCTGGATGTCTGACATATGTACCATCCTGACAAACTTTGAGGAGGCCACCAAGATGGTGAGTGGCGATGATGCCATCATTAGTGTCAGCATCCCACTTGTCTGTCTTTTGCAACGCTCTCTGCAGAGAATTAAAGAGGAGGCATTGCAGCCAGAGTATGATGAGATGGATCAAGAAGCCGTAGCGGGCGATTACACACAGCCCAGCCTCATCTCATCCCAACGTGCATTGGGGGACAATGAGGGAGAGGAGGAAGAGGAAGAACAGGAGCTGCTATCATGCGTTGTAGACGGTAGTACCTGTACAAGTGTCATACCGTCGGTTCAGCGTGGGTGGCCTGAGGACAGGGGGGAGGAGGAGGAGGAGGAGGAGGAGGAGAGCATGGTCAGTCGTCATCATGGTGAGGACACGGAAATCTTGCCCGTTACCAGTCTGGCACGCATGGCTGACTTTATGTTACGCTGCCTTAACCGTGACCCTCGCATTGTCAAAATGTTGGGTGACAGTCATTACTGGTTGGTGACACTTGTAGACCCCCGCTACAAGGAGAACTTTCACTCTCTTATTCCTGAGGTGGAGAGGTCTACAAAAATGGGGCAATACCAGAAGGCCCTTGCTGCAGAACTCTTAAAAAAATTCCCATCTGAACACGCTAGCGGCAGAGGTCACAGTTCGTTGCCCAACCAAGGCGTACAGGCGAGAGAGATGCAACTCCAATCCAGCAGAGGCAGGGGAACACTGTCAACGTTCTGGGACAGTTTTCTGACACCCGCCCAGCTTACAGGCCCTGAGGCGCGGGGTACTCTCACAAGGAGTGGAAAGTTTCAAAAGATGGTGAGGGAGTACCTTGCCGATCGTACCAGCATCCTCCGTGATTCCTCTGTGCCTTTTAATTATTGGGTATCCAAGCTGGACACTGGGAATGAACTCGTTCTGTACGCCTTGGAGGTCCTGGCCTGCCCTGCCGCTAGCGTGTTATCGGAGCGTGTTTTTAGTGCCGCTGGGGGAATTATAACTGATAAGCGCACTCGCCTGTCAACTGACAATGCTGACAAGCTGACCCTTATCAAAATGAACAAGGGCTGGATTGGGCCAGACTTCTCATCACCACCAAATGACAGCAGAGTAACATAAAGTCAAATCCACTGTGTTATTTCGGGAGGTGTATTCACATGCACCGCTTTACACCCATACATGGGTATACGCTTCCTCGTTTCGGCTGTTTAATCTTCTTCTCCTTATCCTCAGCCTCCACCACCACTATACCACCAGGGTGCCAGCATTGCAAGTTCCTCCGTCCTTATTTTTGGCAGCTTTTGCTTGCAAGGCATAAGCAAATACTATGGGACACCCACTCCAAAATAATGGGACTTATGTTTGTAATATGCTGTACTGCATGGCTCTTGTAAGGGGCATTGCAAGTTGCTCCGTCCTAATTTTTGGCAGCTTTTGCTTGGAAAGCATAAGCAAATACTATGGGACACCCACTCCCCAATAATGGGACTTATGTTTGTAATATGCTGTACTGCATGGCTCTTGTAAGGGGCATTGCAAGTTGCTCCATCCTAATTTTTGGCAGCTTTTGCTGGGAAAGCATAAGCAAATACTATGGGACACCCACTCCCCAATAATGGGACTTATGTTTGTAATATGCTGTACTGCATGGCTCTTGTAAGGGGCATTGCAAGTTGCTCCGTCCTAATTTTTGGCAGCTTTTGCTGGGAAAGCATAAGCAAATACTATGGGACACCCACTCCCCAATAATGGGACTTATGTTTGTAATATGCTGTACTGCATGGCGCTTGTAAGGGGCATTGCAACTTGCTTCGTCCTAATTTTTGGCAGCTTTTGCTGGGAAAGCATAAGCAAATACTATGGGACACCCACTCCCCAATAATGGGACTTATGTTTGTAATATGCTGTACTGCATGGCTCTTGTAAGGGGCATTGCAAGTTGCTCCGTCCTAATTTTTGGCAGCTTTTGCTGGGAAAGCATAAGCAAATACTATGGGACACCCACTCCCCAATAATGGGACTTATGTTTGTAATATGCTGTACTGCATGGCTCTTGTAAGGGGCATTGCAAGTTGCTCCGTCCTAATTTTTGGCAGCTTTTGCTGGGAAAGCATAAGCAAATACTATGGGACACCCACTCCCCAATAATGGGACTTATGTTTGTAATATGCTGTACTGCATGGCTCTTGTAAGGGGCATTGCAAGTTGCTCCGTCCTAATTTTTGGCAGCTTTTGCTGGGAAAGCATAAGCAAATACTATGGGACACCCACTCACCAATAATGGGACTTATGTTTGTAATATGCTGTACTGCATGGCTCTTGTAAGGGGCATTGCAAGTTGCTCCGTCCTAATTTTTGGCAGCTTTTGCTGGGAAAGCATAAGCAAATACTATGGGACACCCACTCCTCAATAATGGGACTTATCTTTGTAATATGCTGTACTGCATGGCTCTTGTAAGGGGCATTGCAAGTTGCTCCGTCCTAATTTTTGGCAGCTTTTGCTTGGAAAGCATAAGCAAATACTATGGGACACCCACTCCCCAATAATGGGACTTATGTTTGCAATATGCTGTACTGCATGTGACGCGCCCCCTGGGCCGTGTGTACACGTGTGTGGGATACCCGGTGCCGGGTCTCTGGGGTCTGTAGTCTCCGTGGCGGTGACCCGGTCCCATGGCTCAGGCTGGTCAAACCAGTGGCAGTCTTTCCTAGGTTTTGAGGTTAATTGTCCGACTGCGCCACCCGTGGATTGCGGTCAGGGAGTACCACCGCTGCGAGGCAGACCGCTGAGGCTGGTGTTGTGTGCGCAGCATAGAATGGGATAACTCCCCTCGGGAGGAGTATAGCCTCAGGGCAGTGAGTGTGGATGATGGTGGTGATGGTGCACAAGCGCAGCAGGAATGACTCAGAGTCTTTGCAGTGCAGTTCAGGGTCTTTACTGATGATTATAAGGTAGACCCTGCCGGGAGTACTGGCTAGCATAAGAGGCCTGGTCAGTTTGTGAGCAAGCAGGAGTTCCCCTGGCCAGGTGGAGTTGTAGGCCTCCCCGTCTGTCTGCACTCTTCCTGGCTACCTTGCTGTAAGCGTCTAGAAGTAGCCCACGTCCCTGAGTGTACCGTGTAGTGCTCACCCGTATGGCTGGTGATTTGGGGCCTTCTGTTAGCCTCCGCTCCATGACGGCAGTGCTGGTCCCTTGCTTGTGACTGAGCCTCCGGGCTTCTATGGCCAGAGGACCTGAAATCCCCTGCCGGCTGGTTTCTGCTGCTGGATATATAAGTTCTCACAGCTTCGGACTCCTGTGTCCGGTTCCTATTGTCTTCTGCCAGGGCGAGCTCTGCTCAGCATCCAGCCCCTGGTCTTTAGCTCCTAGCTCCTACAGAGCTCCTTGCTGTTACTTTCCCTTGCTCTCACTCTGACTCTGACTGTTCTCTGACTCACTCAACCCCGCCCCAGATCCAGTTTATAAGGGCAGAATTCTCCCCTCCCAGGATTGGGGCAGGAGGATGTTGCATGTTTAAGGGATCCTGACCAGGAAACCTCCCACTTGCTCTCCGACGTAATATCTCTATTACTGTGGTGACCAGACCCCTGGGGTGCCACACATGGCTCTTGTAAGGGGCATTGCAGTTCCTCATAATTTTTGGAAAGCCTTCCATTCACTGCTTAGGCCAACAGTGCACGGGAGACCCAGTTGCTATAAATGGAAAAAAAGGTTTAGTTAACGCCCTCTGACCTCCATGTCATTTCCAAGGGGCATTGGAGTGGCTCGAAATTTTTGGTAGGCATTGCACTCACTGTATGCCCTATAACTGTGTAGCCGAACCGCTCCTTTTGTTACAGAAACATATCCTACAAGACATATCTGGTTGACTGGCCTGATATTGATGTGAATGGTCCCTGTTCCTCCTGCTCTTTCTCCTTTGCCACTACCTCATCCATTATTTATCACCTGAAGCTTTGTTTTAACGGGAGTCATAGAACTTGGATAGTAGCAGGAAAACATCCAGCAATCCTCGGAGGAGGTAGGATATGCGCCAAAACGCTGACCACCTCAGGCCTAGCCGCTAGTACATACATGCGCTTGCATTACAACAAAACAAAGCAGATGCTAACTTCTATCATCCTCATCATGCTCCTCACCTTGGCACTCTCAGCTCCCCTGATGGAGAAGCCAGGGCCCACCGGAGGAGTCTGATAGTCCGGTGGGCTCGGCCAATGCTGCACTAAAGCAGGCCAGGCTAAGAAAAGTGTGGGAAAGGTTACCGGGACAAATAGGGGTGGCTGGGGACCGAGTATGGACACCCGGCCACCCCCTGGAGGCTGGGGAGCAAGCGGGGACACCCGGCCACCAGGCGGCTGGGGACTGAGTATGGATACCAGGCCGCCGACAAAGCCATGGCGTGGTGGCCAGATTCCGCCTCCACATGCCTTAAAGGCCCAATTTAAAGTGCAATCAAGCAAGCAGTATGGTATTGCAGCCTGGGGGTGGGTGGGTGGCAGGCTGCATACTTGCGCTTGCATTGCAAGGAATGGAAGAGGTACAATTGAACACTGCCCTGGGACAAGGACTTGAATGGGGATAGTTGCAAGTCTGCAATGACAGCTGCAAGGTGGGAGGCATCTTCGCATGTACCATGAACAGGGGTTTGGCATGCACACACTACAGCGGAATAGGCTCTCCTTCCCACTAAAGGCACTGGGGAGGGCACAGGTAATGTTTTGGTATACGCGCTTAATCTTATGTATAAGGCACACCAGGACAAATATGGGCGGCTGGGGACTGAGTATGGATACCTCGCTGCCGAAGCAGCCATGAGGTAGTGGCCAGCTTCGGCCTCCTCCAAACTAAAAGGCCCCATTTCAAGTGCAAGCTAGCAGTATGGAATTGCAGTCTGGGGGTGGGTGGGTGGCAGGCTGCACACTTACACTTGCATTAAAAGAAAACATAGCAGATGCTAACTTCTGTCATCATCATCATGCTCCTCACCTTGGCACTCTCAACTCCACCGATGGAGAAGTCAGGGCCCACCGGAGGAGTCTGGTTCTCTGGTGGGCTCGTCCAATGCTGCCTAAAGCAGGCCGGGCTAAGAAAAGTGTGTGGGGGGATGTTCCAAGGAGAAATAGGGGCGGCTGGGGACCATTTATGGACACCCGGCTGCCCCCAGGCGGCTGGGGACCGTGTGTGGACACCCGGCCGCGGGGCGGCTGGGGACCGAGTATGGACACCCGGCCGCCGGGTGGCTGGGGACTGAGTATGGATTCCAGGCCGCCAACACAGCCATGACGTGGTGGCCAGATTCCGCCTCCACATGCCTAAAAGGCCCAATTTCAAGTTCAAGCAAGCAAGCAGTATGGTATTGCAGCCTGGGGGTGGGTGGGTGGCAGGCTGCATACTTGAGCTTGTATTGCAAGGAATGGGGGAGGTACAATTGAACACTGCCCTGGGACTAGAACTTGCATGGGGATAGTTGCAAGTCTGCATCTTCTGATGCGGTAAGTATCACTTATGATGGGCACACTTTTAGACAGTGACCTGGGAGTCAGAGATGCTTCCAGGGGTCTTCCCCATGCTGTTCCCTTGTCTTTTCAGCACTTTATGCATGTGTCACACAGCACATGGCCAGATAAGGTTGTAAAATGTTAAAATGACATTTCACGGTGAATGCATTTGTCATAGTTGAAAGCAATACAAAAGTGCAAAAATGCATAAAATGCTACTTGTGAACATAGCCGAAGGTGTGGAGGAGTATTTTTGTTTTTGGTCATTTATTTTAACTTATACACAAGTCTTTACCCTGGAAAGGATGTTCCTTAACATATTTCACAGGAAAAAAGTTTCACTTTCGTTTTTGAACGTTTTATTGTGAGCCTGTAAAAGTGGCTTAATACCTCTGACCACGTTGTTGACAGCAGTGACCTGGGGGTCAGAAATGCTTCCTGGGGCGATCCCCATGCTGTCCCCATGTCATTTGAGCACTGTCACTATCGTTTTGGGCACTTGTTAGGCTTTTAAAAGACTGCCGGGGGTGCCACCGCAAAAATGCTTGAGTCTCCCATAGACTAACATTGGGCTCGTTGCTCGGATCGAGCACCCGAGTATCACGGCGAGCTCGGCCTGAGCTTCGAGCACCCGAGCATTTTAGTGCTCGCTCAACACTAGTGTTTAATCAAACCACCAGAAGGCATTTTTACTAATTTGGACTACGAGACAAATGCCCAGCATGTGATCCATTGAAGTCATGACACCACTCTCAAAGACAATCATGGTGCAGAGCAAGATGGCAATTGAGGTTAGAATGGAGGTTTGTTCCCTTCAGCGATGAGTCCAGATTTTGTCTTGGACCACTCTAGTCTACTTTCTTGGTATACAAACAGCTTAGCTTTACATTGGTTTGGTCATGGAAGAAGTGATACAGCTATTACTAGAATATAATTTCACTATATAAGTAAGAAAAATAAATAAACAATAAATACATTTATCCAAAATGTTCCAGGAGCCATTTTTTAAAACACAACACCAGGCTGCATGGCTTAAACGTGCAACCATGGCCTGCAGCGTCTCAAGACTTGTCTCACATCAAACACATATGGGATGTCATTGGTTGGCAAATGCAAAAGGAGTTGCCAGCAACGTGTAGACCGTGTACCGGGGAGGTCTTTCTCAGAATACAGTGGGCCAAGGACAAAGGATACTAACAGACTATTTGTTGGGGAACACCTTTTTACTAAGAACAGGAACTGGGTTGCCCCGGCAATGCAAGAAAAGAACACAAATAAACTTCACACAGACCTAGCTCAAGACAGCTAGGACCCCTGCGCTGCACAACTGACAGGACCAGGATGTACTACAAGATGAACTATAATTTGCCTTACCAGTGTTTCCGCCTAATGTGGTAACTGAGTGTTACCTAGAGCAATGATGTAATCAGATGAGTACATGAGGCGGCCCCTGCAGTGGTTGCAGCGCAAAAGTTCACAAACTTAACAACACTCTACATTTACAATACTGTAATTCTATCTATACACAAGCTCACCACAGGGGGAAGAGTCTAGCTGAGGTTCACGCATACCTGCCAGCAAACAATGTCTCTGAGAACCTGTGTTTGGTGCCAAACTCTACCTGCCAATTGTGTGAACGCACCCACTGGGATCCCTGTTATGGGGCATGAGCTCAGGACTAGTGTTGAGCCACCCCTTTAGTGTTCGAGTTCGGTTCGGTTCGTCGAACACCCGTATGTTCGCCGAACTGGTCGTCAAACTGTACGTCGAACACCTTCGAACACCATTAAAACTAATGGCAGGCAAACAAAAACACATAGAAACACATAGAAAACAAATAGAAAACACTTCAAAGGTGTCCAAAAGCTGACAAACTGCTCAGAAGACACAACTAACACATGGAAAAGTGACAAGTACATATAGTCATGCGAAAAGAAAAGAGGTGGAGGAGTAAAAGGAGGGGGAGACACAGATATAGGGATGTCATGCCCTTCTAAAATCAAGAAAGGCTGGAGTAAAAATCTAAAATTAGCCTACCAACACCCAGACGACGTGACAAGAAGATTAAAAAAATAAATATCTTTAGGTAGAATGGTGGTTCCATTCAGAACACTTTCCTTACAAGACGTAGTGGTATCCCCGTTGTGAGTTGTGCCAAAAACGGAACCCAATACATTAGGACTAATACACCATTTGTCATATCCAAGGGGCAGGTCCGTAAACGACAACATCGACGCGGAACCAAGTACAGTAGTATATACTGTACATCCTTTGACAAGGCAATCAGGCGGATCAAGAAGTTGGGAAGGGTCACCCTAATGGCCAAAACAGACATTGATGCGGCATTCCGGTTACTTACTACCTGTGCCTCCGAATAGTGTCCACCTATTGGGCTGCTTCTGGGAAGGAGCATACTATATAGATCGCTGTTTGCCCATGGGGTGCTCCAGATCCTTCTCACTATTTGAGGCATTTAGTTGCTTCCTCGAATGGGTTGTAATGGACGTTTCTAAGGGGGCACATATTATCCATTACCTTGACAACTTCTTATGCCTAGGCCCAAAAGATTCGCCACAATGTGAATACACGCGGTAGTCCACCTGTGAGAAGGAGAGAGCTGGAGGGAGAGTGGACACCACAGAGCCGAGGGGTTAGATGGAGAAGGGAAGAAGGAAAGAGGGCGAGGGAGGTAAGGGAGTACAGTGGAAGGCCGACCTGAGCTCCCCCATGTTCCTGCTGGGCGGGGAACAGCCCTGGGAAGAAAAGCCGCTTGCGCATCCCTTTAAGGTTACGGGCGCGAGCGGGCAGAGGGACTATGCTGGAGTGCGAAGCCGAGACGTCCAGTCCGTTCCTGCCTGTGCGACCTCCGTGTCGCCGGGTTTGTGCCAGAGCCGCGGTGGACCCTGACGGCCAGCCCCCTCTCCCAATACTGGTGCCTGTCCGCAGGTGGGTCGAGCCCCCCCGCGGTGGGGGGAAGTAACATCTGCAGAAGAAGGACCATCTTCCAGCCAAACTAAGATGTCTACTTCTTTTCGTGGACAATGTGATACGATCCCTTTCTTACGGACACGCCCATCGCTACAAATTCCAGATGAGGCACAAAAACAGCAGGTTCTTCAACGGATATCAAGTGCTCCTTCAAGTGGGCTCTCCTCCACCTCAACTTCAACATCACAAATACTCCAGTCCTCAGAGGTGTCACCCCAATCGCACTTGCTTCCTCACATCTCCCAAGTCTCCAGCTGCATGTCTGAGTATGGGGTAACACAGATAGTTGAGTTTGCACAGCTGTTTACTCATACTATTGCCTGGGAAACGGAGGTCTGCTCCAGAGCTTCTGTTAATCCAGACGAGGAAATGATCTGCACGGATGCCCAGAATCTTTATGAGTCGGATCCAGGACCAGATGAAGAAGGTTCTGAGCATAATGTAGACCTTCGTTCCCAAACTGTAACTCCAGTTGGTGGAGACAATGATGAAGACGATGATGTGACTCAAATACCTGATTTGAGCGACAACTTGACTTTTCGGTCAGGGCAGGAAGAGGTTGGCTCTGAGGACGACGGGTGTGAGAACACACAGGGTGATGATGACGAGGTTGGAGATCCCACTTACTGTCAACCCACAGTCAGCCAGTCGATGAGGTCAGCAGAGGAGGTGGAGGAGGATGTGACTAGCCCAGGGGATGGGGATAACTCGGTACCCGGACCTTTGCCTGGCCTTTGGGATGTCGTGGTTGTCGGCTCCCGGGCCCGTACCCTGGGGTCACTCTTTAAAAGGGTGGATAATTGTTAATTTGATAAGAGTTCGTGACGCCACCTGTGGTATCTGGTGAGAAGCACCAGCGCTGCAGCAGTCCACTGAGGCCGGTGATAAGGCAGCTTGATGGTATAGCTCCCCACATGTGGAGCTAGGCCTCAGAAAAGTGTATGCAGGGGGAATGCAGGACAGGCGAGACCCAGCTGGGTCAGAGCAAGAACGGGAATGGACACGGTAGTCACTTCAGTACCTTTTACTGGTGGATGTTCAGGCACATCCCGGAGCACTGTAGGTTGAAGGGTGCATATCAGGATCCTCCCCAATGAACGGGTGTAGGGCCTCCTGTTTCTTGCCTCTGCGTAGTAAGTTTCTGACCTGCCTGGAGCTAGGCCTAACTTTGTCTCTGTCCTGCGCTGGCTGACCTTGTGGTAGGGCCTTGTCTTGGAGATCACGCTCCCAGTATGCGGGGCCTAAGCGTCTCCTGGCTCTTTTACGTATCAGCACCTTAGCGATCCTTGGACTTGTAGTTCTCCAGGGATTCCGGTTATGCCTTACTGGGTCATAGAGATCCCGGTAAGCTCGGATCCGGTGTCCGGTAAATGCTTCGGGGTGAGCTGGTTAAGCTCCTCTGCCCCCTATGTACTAACTCTCCACTCGCCTTCGGCCTACTCGGGCCCTCAACTAGGCTATACACACTAACGGCAGCTTGCCGCACTTCACCGATCTTATGGCGCCGGCACACCTTAAGCTCTAACTGGGCTCCCTGAAACTAGCTAACAGGAGCCTCGTGCTCCACTGCTGAACTATTAACTGAGTTCTCTAGACTAGACTGAGCTCCACTGCAGACTGACCTCTCTTAGGCTTCTCTACTGCAGTAACTCTTCAGAGGAACTGAACTGCCTAGCTCCACCTTCCCTATTTATATCCCTAACGGGCTCCCTCTGCTGGTCTGAGGTGGAAGGTGGAGATGTGTGAATGTTTATGGGGGCCTCTTGTGGAGGATTCCATCAATGCACTCTTCTAGGATCTGTGATACCAAGCGCAGCTGGGCGTCACAGATGCTATTGACGACGAGGTTAGGTTGCGCCTTCCTGGACAGAGACGGAGTACTGGAAGCACGTCAACAACTGCATCCTCAACCACAACTCTGCCTCTGACCACAAGTCGTAGTGGCTCTTCAGGTCGCATGGGCTCTAAGCCATGCATAGCCTGGGCATTTTTTCAGATCGATAAGGATGACCCAACTCGTGTTATCTGTAATATTTGTCACCAAAAGCTAAGTAGAGGCCAAAAAATACATAGTTTGAGTACTTCATGCATGAACCGTCACATGGATATGAAGCATAAGTTGCCGTGGGAAGCTCACTGTGCTACAATGCGGCCTAGCGGGCCGGGCCAACCACCGTCTGCCCAATCTTGGGCATCCGCGGCCTCTTCATCCTCTGTGACTGGGGGGACAGCTGTCACACATGTTTTTGGATGCAGACCTGCCACCTCTTTACCCGCAACAGCCAGTGTGATTGGCAGGTTATCATTTCATTTGGAAGTGGAAACACCAGCTGGTGTTGAGCGCTCTCCGACATCGAGAGCACCACCTTTGGATCAAGGCAACCTAACTTTTCCGCCTGCATCTTCCTCACAGACCGGCAAGTTTGCCGGGGACACCCTGCTCAGCCCCATCTAAGCACAACAGCCAACCCTCGGTCCTTCAGATGTGGACAAGTAAAAGACCATTTCCTCCTAGCCATGACAAAGCTAAGAGGTTGAATTTCACCATCTGCAAGCTGTTGGCTACAGAAATGCTGCCTTTCCGCCTGGTGGACACAGATGATTTTCTAGACCTTATGTCCGTCGCAGTGCCCTAGTACCAGATGCCCAGTCGGCACTACTTCTCAAAGAAAGGTGTGCCTGCGCTCCACCAGCATGTCGCACACAACATCACCGCTTCTTTGAGAAACTCTGTGTGTGACAGGGTGCATTTCACCACAGACACTTGGGCGAGTAGGCATGGACAGGGGCGTTACATGTCGCTGACTGGGCACAGGCTAACTATGGTGACAGCAGGACAAGGGGCTGCTGTCCAAGTCTTGCCATCCCCACGAGTTGTACGTCAATCCTCTTTATCTAGAAGTTCCTCCACTGCTTCTGCCTCCTCAACCTCCTCTCGGTCCTCCACCTGCACCCAAAGCCTGTCTGGTAATGCCACCCGCTTTCTAACTGCGCAGAAGGAATCCTGCACACCTCCTTACTATGCTGGCAGCAGGGCTCAACGGCATCAGGCAGTGTTTACTTTGAAATGACTGGGAAATGTGAGTCACACAGTTGAGAAGTTGTGGTCAGCTCTGGAAACCCAGTTTCATGAATGGTTGTCTCCACTGGACCTGCAACTGTGACGCCTCTACTCAGAAAGCCCGTGTTTTACCCTGGGTGTTGGGGGACTCGGTGTTGGGCCCTTGGTTAAAGAGATGGGATGCAGTCGTGGCCCGGGCCCGACCCGTGCTCAGGGCCGTCACATTAGAAAGAGATGGTGTGGGCTTGTCCGGGTTGAGTGGCTGATTAACGACTACGCCATCTGTGGTGTCTGGTGAAGGGCCAGCAGCGCCGCTAGCAGTCCACTGAGGCCCGGTGTCGTGGCTGCTAAAGTTATTACTGCTCCCCACAGGCGGAGCAAGGCCTCAGGGCAGGCAAACAATATGAAGGGGGGTAGCAGTAGCGCAGGGAGTACGGGCACCGCGTCACGTGGAATGGCGCGTAATGAACAGTCCGGAGGCCATAGGGGTGAACTTCCAAGGCTTTACTCACTCAGAGATATTAGCGCGAAGGCGACTCCCTGCTCCTCGCGGAGTCCTGCGGCCACCAAGGACGGGGGTCCGACTACCTCCGAGGAAGTCCAGTGTTCAGTAGCGACCCTACACCAGAGTGTTCCTGCACTACAGACTTCACCCTTTCCCATCTGTGCGTGTGTGGATAGGCCGCGTCTCCCTCTGAGCTCCTCTCAGGTGTAGGGCGCGGGTGGCAATTCCTCTCCATCCGACGCCTGGCGGGATCCTCAGGGCCTAACCGGGCTTTCCCGTGATGGACGTAGAATACGAGGTCGGGTGTCGGGGGGCCGGTACCCCTCTTGCAGCCGGAATCCCTCTGAATAGATCAGGTAGGCGAGGACAGGTGGCATGCTCCGCTCCGTCTGCATCCTCCCCGGGACCCATTTGCTAGGGAGCCACACTCTAAAGCTCCCGGGCCTTCTTGATCCTGGTCCTCGACCGGGTTGAGACATTCCTTGTCTGCAACCTACCTCTCGTCCCATGGCCAGGGTACGAGGGCTGTGTCCCTTGCTGGTGCAGGCCCACACAGGATCTGCGCTCCCGGAGGGAAGTCACATTACACACAGTATTTTGACAGCACAGTGACAGCCGACAGACTAGCAAAGGCTAGACCAAAGGACCAACGAAGAACTGACTAACTAGGACCAAGATCAAAGATGGTATTCTATTAAGTACTAGATTTAAAGTGTAACCAACTAGTTGTTCCTCCACTCACACCCACTAACTGGTTCCTACCACTTTGTGTTCCCCAGTCTCCCTGTAACCAGGGGAGCAGCACCTAGTGCATACTAGCTCCCTCTAGTGGAAATGTGGTGTTGGATGCAAAAGGCTAGGTCACAGCCATCACACTGGCCTTACCTCAGAGGAGGAACACCACACTCCATTGGAGAAGTGCAGCATTCCTGTGGCGGTCGAACCCTCAGGGGCGCCACACAACCAGGGAAGGCTGTGTGCGACAATGCTGTAAACCTGGGTGCGGCCCTTAGCTGGGGAATTGTCACACACGTGCCTTGTATGGCTCATGTGTTGAACCTGGTTGTCCAGCAATTTTTAGCCCACTATCCCGGACTAGATGGCCTTCGGCAGAGGGCACGGTCGCTGTGTGCTCACTTCCGCTGTTCGCATCCCGCAGCTCAACGACTTACATCTCTACAGAAGTCGTTGGGCCTGCCAGTTCACCGGCTGAAATGCGATGTGCCGACATGGTGGAATTCAACTCTGCACATGTTGCAGCGACTGTGGCAACACCGACAAGCCCTGGTGCAATACGTTCTGACGTATAGCCTGGGCCAACAAGATCCAGAGGTGGAGCAAATCATGCTGCAGGAGTGGTCTCTGATCAGGGACCTATGAAGTTGACGGGCCCCCTGGGCCGTGGGGTACCCGGACCCGGGCCGGTAGATGCTGGGTTTTGTAGTCACTGTGGCGGTGACCCGGTCCGTGACCCAGGGCGGTCAATCCAAGGGTAATTTGTATATATGGGTTTTATAATGTCCGACTACGCCACCAGTGGAGTGCGGCCAAAGGGGTCGCCGCTGCGGAACAGTCCTCTGAAGCTGGTGGTTTTGCAGAAATGGTATTATTACTCTCCACAGGAAGAGTGTAGCTTCAGGGCAGTGTGGGTGGATGATGGTGGTTGTAGTGCAGGGAGTCAGTAATAAACACAGAGTCCGTGTGATGCAGTCCCAAGATCTTTCCTCACAGTTGCTGCAGTCCAGATTACAGGTACCAGAGCAATCTCCCCCGTCGTGCTGTGCGTACTCAGTGAGGGGCTCAGTCCACCCCCAGATAGCTCCGGAGTACATAGCAGGACGCCCTTCTGTGTGTCCTTTCTCTGGCCTTCTCCCTGCACCTCACACCCAGTGACACTTCTATCCGGTATCCTCGGGTCTTGGCGGGCAACGTGTGTTCCGTCCCCTGGGTCCTATGTGGCTACCTTCTTAGTGAGACTGGTGTGGACTTTGGCCTGCAGTACATGAAATGCTGCAGCCTCCGGTTTCTAGTTGAGCCTCGCTGTTTCTCTGCTAGTTGAGGGACCGGTTCCCCTTACCTGGCCTGACCCCTCTACCTCCTGGTAGCAGCGGGCGTACGGGTGGCCTTCTGCACGGCCCGTACCCCTAGGGTCCCTTCGGTTCCTGGAGCCTTCCTGCTCCCACTCCTCTCTTCTCTCCTTCAGTCCTGGGCCTCCCAGGCTAGGCCAGCCTCCGGAGCAGAGCTCATGCAGAGCCTCTGCTCCTGTCACTTCTCCTCCTCTGACTGGCTTGCTCTTTCTAAGATGGCTTCCTATTTATACTCTCCCTGTCATGTGCTCCCCTAAGCTGCTTTCTCCACCCACACCCACTACATAGGACACTCCCACCAGCTAGGGACCTGGGACTGTGCTCTCCCTTAGGAGCAATCTCGCCCTACCCCCACTGCGGGTATGTGTTGAATGCAGGTGTTAGGGTCCCGAGCCATACTCCTTCCTTACCTGAGGGTGAGATACCACACCTCTGGGTGAGATGCAGTACCTCTGTGGCGACTGAACCCTCAGGGGCGCCACACACCCTTCTGCACAGTTTTGAAATGGCAACGAAGATGTTTAGTGCTGACGCCGATGCCATTATCAGCATGACTATTCCGGTGATTTACATGCTGGAGCACACGTTAAACAGAATTCAGAGTCAGGTGGTGGGACAAGAGGAGGTGGAGGAAGTAGAGGAGGAGTCGTATGCGGAAGGGATAACATCTCCAAGGTCCAGACGGTCGGCAGCACCAAGGCGGCAGGCATGGGAGGGTGAGGGAGAGGGATTAACCCAGGAAGGTGCAGGAGCCGAGGAAGAAGTGGAGGACGAACTGGCAATGGGCATGCAAGACTCATCAGATGAGGGAGACCTTGATCACATATCTGTTGTGTGAGGTTGGGGGGACAGGGCAGAGGAAGGAAGCATGAGTCTTACCTCGCTACCAACACAACAAGGACTTGGTCCTCCTGGATGCGCAAGACACATGAGTGCCTTCTTGCTGCACTACCTGCAACATGACCCTTGGATTGTCAGAATTCGAAGTAATCCCGACTACTGGGTTGCCACACTCTTAGATTCCCGGTACAAAAGTAAATTTGCCGAAATAATTCCTGCCATAGAAAGGGATTCACGCATGCAGGAGTATCAGCAGAGGCTGTTGCAGAATCTTACATGTGATTTTCCACAAAACACCAGTGGTGCACGTAGTGAATCTCACAGTTCTAACTTGCAAACTGTGGGACTGTCGAGTCTTCATCACTCAAACCGTAACAGTAACACAGTATCTGCTGGTAACAGCAATTTTGTGGAATCGTTTCACCACTTTTTTAGACCATCCTTTGCAAGGCCACAGGAGACAAGAAGTCTGACACATAGTCAACACCTAGAGACGATGGTACAGGAGTATCTCCAAGTGAACATCGAAGCCATGACTGTGTCACTGGACCCTTGCTCATTTTGGGATTCCAATCTGGAAAAATGGCCGGAGCTCGCCACTCACGCCTTGGAGATCTTGTCATGCCCTGCAGCCAGCGTTCTCTCTGAATGTGTGTTCAGCGCTGCTGGTGGTGCTGCTGGTGGTGTGCTGACAGATAAGCGCACGCGGCTGTCCACTGAGAATGTAGACAGACTCACGTTCATAAAGATGAACAAATCATGGATCCGCAAGGACTTTTCTACCCCTGTGTCATCCTGGGGAGACTAAAAGCTTGAGGATTTGGTAAAATCACCTCACCAACCGTTTTAAGCAACTCTGGGGCAATTGATGCCACTTAAGTGGTGTCTGTGCCACAATTTTTGGAAAAAATGGAGACTCTTTTTGGAGTCCCCCTGCTGTGTTTTACGTGACGTTGGCATCGTCAATTCCAGGTGGGTTGGGTGCCCCCCCCCCTTTTAACTGTAAGAAACTACATACACTATGGCTTGGGGTAACACAGTCTGAAGAGCTGTTTACTCAGAGGTCTGCTCCAAAGCTTCAGTGTCTGCTAGTCAGCGTAGAATTTTTAACTGCATCTAGCTTAGGCAATACATTGGGCGTAGTAGCCCAGCTGCGAAGCAAGCTGCACCGCCTGTGTATCTAATAAGAATTTTTAAATACATCTAGTCTAGGCAGACTGTGGGGACCCCCAACCAAACCCAGACGCTCAGCCCCCCTGCCGGCCCCCTTTCCTTGACAATACAATAATGTAACTCTTACAACTGGATGGGTGAGGTTCGGTCACAGCTTTATTAACTCTTTATACTCATTCCATTAGAAAGGCATTTTATTTCTAAAATAATTCAGCTTGTTGCAGCATGCCCTGGGTCTCCACACCGGCAAGTTGGCCAACAAGTGTAACTCTCCAACATGTCCTTTCTATTTCCAGGCCACGGAGGATCCTGCGTACTCGTATGCAGGACTCTGACCCTGACCCATCACTCTTAACGCTTCTTCCACTCCGTCCTGGAGTCCTGACAGGAATATGTCCAGTCCAATATCCATTAAGTGAACACCGTCGGGCCGTATGAGGCCTGCTTTATCTCCTTCCAGTTGTCGGTGTTGTATCACTACACCGCCTCTGTCTTTTCTACATTTTGCCATCCGAATATTTATTACCCGCCTTGTCCGTTCGATGGCCGTGATGTCTCGCGCACCTTGCCATACCGCTATCGGCACAATCTCTGACCATACTATAGTTAGTTTTGTGAAAAATTCTCTGAAGCGCTCAGTGTCTAGTTTCATTATTGCCATTTGTTATGCGCTCTTGTGATGACCTAGGTCGTTTCCCCCAGCCTGTATAACTAAGATGACCGGACCTCTTGCCTCTCTCCCTACCTTGATTACCTCCATTAGTACCTGTGGCCATAGCAGGCCTCTAATACCTCTCCAGTTGAAATATATGTTATGAAACTCTAATTTCCTCCCGCCTGAGCGGACTTTCGCCCTTTTTTCTGTCCAATATTTATATGAGTGGCTTATCACCCACACTGTTGGCTTAGCGTCACCTGTAAAAGAAACAAACCACGTTAGGATAACAAGTCCGGTCTTATGTATCTCACCAAACAAGTGGATCGCCATCTCCCTATCCTCTGAACTTCTGTTTCTGACAGTCCTGCTCTTGCTGCTTCCGTGGCTGCGCCTATGCGGAATGAGTGTGTCCCGTAATCCTTGGGGTGGTTCCCTGCCGATGTTAGGCATTTATTAAATATAGCTTGGAACTGGTATCTTGATAATGGCGTTCCATCAATGTGTGATAGGAAGAAATTACTTTGTGATCTGATGGTTATATATGTTTTTACTATTGTTACCCGACTCAGTGTACCATTTGTGGGTTGTAGAAGTACCTAAGTGCCCCTGCCCGCTGGAACCGTTTTCGATTTGCGTATGCGTAGACATATTATTCTAGCATTATTGGCTATGACTACGTCCTGGTGTAATAAGCCTCCACTGGTGGTAATTTTGGATTGAGGGACTAATTCGCTTATGCATAGCGCCCCGAAGAAGGCGATCGCAAATGCAGTACACAGTAGTGTTGCTTCAAATTGTGAGTGTCATGTTAATGGTGTTAGGGATATGATGTGAGAAATCAGTTTTAGTGACACGGAACGGGACGTCTACACTCCTGACTTGGCTGACCCCTTTTCCACCCTTTTATGGATTGTCTGATGATGAATCTCTTTGTCACATCTCCCCAATTCAGTAGTTGGAAGTGAAATGCTACTCCGGTCAGACACCGCTGCGCTGACACCCCTGATATGCCCCTCATCATTAGCTGGTGGAGAAATTCTATGGTGACTTGTAATCTGGCTTGGTCAACCCGTCTGCCTGCTACTAGTCGTGTCCAGTGTTCCCATGCCTTACCGTATACTTGCCACGTCGACGGGGCAACTGACGCTCTGATTAATGGCATCAACTATTCGCCACTAGATCCCATAGGGAGGGAGGGCAACTGTTGCCCGATGGGTGGGCGTTGGGGAGGAGCTCTGTGAAAATCTGCCAATTGAATTGTGATAAAGCATTAGCAGCAGCGTTAGACCCCTCAGCATCGTGGCTAGCGCGGACCCATACATTGTGTTTTAGGAACAGGAATGCTAGCTGGCGTAGTAGGCCTAGCACTGGGAGAGACGATGATGCCATCTTATTAATGCATTGCACTAGGCTGGTGTTTTTTGTTATGAAGCGTATATTTTTGTTAGCCAGGCGCGCGCCCCATATTTCTATTGCTACCACTATTGGGAAGAAAAATTATTTTCCGGGCTAGATGCGGCTAAACATTATTATTAATTTCAAAGCTGGAGGAGTTTGGTATAGATGGCCTAATACAATGAGCACCACACACTGCTACAAGCCCAAATATTTTTTCAGAGCTAGATGCAGATAAAAATTATTTTGAATTTGCAACCTGGTGGAGGTTAGTATAGATGGACTAATAGAACAAGTCCCACACACTGCTACAAGCCCAAATATTTTTTCAGAGCTAGATGCAGATAAAAATTATTTTGAATTTGCAACCTGGTGGAGGTTAGTATAGATGGACTAATAGAAAAAGTCCCACATACTGCTACAAGCCCAAATATGTTTTCAGAGCTAGATGCAGATAAAAATTATTTTGAACTTGCAACCTGGTTGAGGTTAGTATAGATGGACTAATAGAAAAAGTCCCACATACTGCTACAAGCCCAAATATTTTTTCAGAGCTAGATGCAGATAAAAATTATTTTGAATTTGCAACCTGGTGGAGGTTAGTATAGATGGACTAATAGAACAAGTCCCACATGCTGCTGCAAGCCCAAATATTTTTTCAGCGCTAGATGCAGATAAAAATTATTTTGAATTTGCAACCTGGTGGAGGTTAGTATAGATGGACTAATAGAACAAGTCACACACACTGCTACAAGCCCAAATATTTTTTCAGAGCTAGATGCAGATAAAAATTATTTTGAATTTGCAACCTGGTGGAGGTTAGTATAGATGGACTAATAGAACAAGTCCCACACACTGCTACAAGCCCAGATATTTTTTCAGAGCTAGATGCAGATAAAAATTATTTTGAATTTGCAACCTGGTGGAGGTTAGTATAGATGGACTAATAGAACAAGTCCCACACACTGCTACAAGCCCAAATATTTTTTCAGAGCTAGATGCAGATTAAAATTATTTTGAATTTGCAACCTGGTGGAGGTTAGTATAGATGGACTAATAGAACAAGTCACACACACTGCTACAAGCCCAAATATTTTTTTCAGAGATAGATGCAGATACAAATTATTTTGAATTTGCAACCTGGTGAAGGTTAGTATAGATGGACTAATAGAACAAGTCCCACACACTGCTACAAGCCCAAATATGTTTTCAGAGCTAGATGCAGATAAAAATTATTTTGAATTTGCAACCTGGTGGAGGTTAATATAGATGGACTAATAGAACAAGTCCCACACACTGCTACAAGCCCAAATATTTTTTCAGAGCTAGATGCAGATAAAAATTATTTTGAATTTGCAACCTGGTGGAGGTTAGTATAGATGGACTGATAGAACAAGTCCCACACACTGCTACAAGCCCAAATATTTTTTTAGAGCTAGATGCAGTTAAAAATTATTTTGAATTTGCAACCTGGTGGAGGTTAGTATAGATGGACTAATAGAACAAGTCCCACGCACTGCTACAAGCCCAAATATTTTTTCAGAGCTAGATGCAGATAAAAATTATTTTGAATTTGCAACCTGGTGGAGGTTAGTATAGATGACTAATAGAACAAGTCCCACACACTGCTACAAGCCTAAATATTTTTTCAGAGCTAGATGCAGATAAAAATTATTTTGAATTTGCAACCTGGTGGATGTTAGTATAGATGGACTAATAGAACAAGTCCCACACACTGCTACAAGCCCAAATATTTTTTTCAGAGCTAGATGCAGATAAAAATTATTTTGAATTTGCAACCTGGTGGAGGTTAGTATAGATGGACTAATAGAACAAGTCCCACACACTGCTACAAGCCCAAATATTTTTTCAGAGCTAGATGCAGATAAAAAATTATTTTGAATTTGCAACCTGGTGGAGGTTAGTATAGATGGACTAATAGAACAAGTCCCACACACTGCTACAAGCCAAAATATTTTTTCAGAGCTAGATGCAGATAAAAATTATTTTGAATTTGAAACCTGGTGGAGGTTAGTATAGATGGAATAATAGAATGATGCTATGCCCAAAAGGTTTTACTTGGCCAGGTGCAGTAAAAAAAAATTGTATTCTATACACAGGTGGTGTAGCTTGCAACACAGATTGGCTAATCCACTGACTAACACACACTGCAAGAGGACAAAAAGGATTTGCTTATCTAAATTTAGCCAAATGCTGTGAGAAAAACTTGCACAGCACTGGCACAGACCTGCCTGGCAAAAAGTGATAGGAACTGATGTAACCTAGCCCTCAAAAGGACTGCAATTACAATTAGTCTTTACTCCCAACCTATCTATTTAAGAGCACAGACCTGCCTGATAAAAGTCGTAGGAAATGATGTAACCTAGTCCTCAAAAGGACTGCAATCACAACTATTCCCTACTCCCAAGCTATCTGTAGATTTGTGCGAAAATTGGCTTGAAATTAACACTCAAAGTATAGCGCACACAGCAACAGCGGTGCCGTCTAACACGCAGCTGCAGCAGTGAGAAAATAGTGGCTACATGGAAAATGGCTGGGTCTTATAGGGCAAGGACATGTGACATACAGTGCCAATGACACATGTCCTTGCTTGTGTGAAAAAAAGCAGTTCGCTCCGTGTGTGCGCTGCTGATAGGCTGACAGATTGCACCGCCCCACTGTAAATGCGGGAAAGAGAAAAAAAAATGGAGATCTTCATTATTTATGCAGAGATCCATCCCCTGCTCCCCCCCCCCGCCCCGCTGTTCACTCAAACTGCGTATTAACATTAATTTTCAGCATTACTGAGAAAAAATCCAGTTATGATTATGGTGCACCAACAGTTATCGAACATAACCTTGAACAGCCGAATTTTTTTCAAATTGTTCGTGTTCACCGAACGGCTCGAACACCGGCCAAAACAGCTCAAATTTGAGATTGGCGAACAGTTCGAGTCGAACACCGCTCATCTCTACTCAGGACTTATCGGCCGTTAACTGTTCTCTGAAAAAGCTGTCTGATCATCAGACTAGCAGAAGGCCCTTCACGTCACTCAGATGCCTTGGGGGGGAATCCAACTCTGCATCTAACCGTAGTCGTTCCACCCCCAAAGTGATTCTCTCTCTCTCTAGCCAAAGTCACAGGCAAAGCTTCACCTTCACTCAAAGTTCTGTTCCACTCCGAGTATGCTGCACACAGAGCTTTTAGGATGCAGCAGCACCAACTGCCTCCTCTCCTCTCTTCCTGCTTTCACTGATTAAAACACCTGACTAAGTTCACCATAGGGTCCCTTTCAGAGGCAAAAGAGACCTCTTGTGGCCGGAGGCTGATACCACCACAATGTCCACACATCTCCCTCTCACATGCCACCCCACTAGAGGTTGGCGTCCTCGACACACCTTCCCAGATGAAGTCATCCTGCGCATAGCGTTGTGGAGGTACACCTTCAGTAGTCCGAGTGGTCCTTCGCAGGACTGGGGCTGTCAACTCCCCTGATGCATTAATGCTGGGGGCAGTCACAGGTTGAGCAGGGGCAATAATTTCTTTCTGCATGTTGTCTCTAGGGGGAACCACTGGTTGTGAAACAGTCTCTCTGGAGGGCATTATCACAACAGAAGGGGCTCCCATCTGCAATGGAGCGGGTAGAGCCCACCAATGAGCATCTATTTGCTGGTTCACCTCCCTCGGCTCAAGTTCACGAGTCGCATTCGCGATATCATTTCTCTAAACTGACACTGTCGCAACATGTTGCAATGGACATTTCTCGTATGCCCCCCGTTCCCACCGATTCCACCTCATACACAGGGATATTGGCACCTACTCTCCTTTTTCTCACATATGGCACCGCCTCCCACCGACCATCTAACTTTCTAGACCGATTTTTCACTCGGACCAGCACTCTTTCCCCTGGGGAAAACACTTCCTGCTGCATCGGTCTTGGATCATGATGGGTCACCTGTCTCATCCATTCACCCACCACCCTGTGTACTGTTCTCAGGTGCCGCCGATGCTCCTGGGCCCAGGCGGTAGTGGACCGAGGAGGGTCCGCCATGGGGTCAGGCATGTGTAGATTGTTACGCTCGTGCCCGGACTAACTGGCGTGAGTGTGATTAGTGATCCCACTGTACCATGAACCGAGGAGTGCCTGGAGGGGCGTAATTAAGTATCAACCCGATCCGACCAAGGTCGCACGGCGGCTTAGTCGACTCCGTGGACCAAGGAGGAACCGAGCAGAGGGACCAGGTGTGACTCTAGGTCAGACCCCTGTCACAGTTGTTGACCCATACTGGGGAATGCAGGAACAGGCAGGTTAGACTGGCATACAGGCAGGTGGGTATTGGCAAGTACGGCTGGTATGCAGACAGGTGGGCACTGGCAAGCACGGCTGGTATGCAGACAGGTGGGCACTGGCAAGCACGGCTGGTATGCGGACAGAAATATACTGGCAAGCACAGCTCGAGTGCAGACAGGGAGGTACTAGCAGGTTGGAGGGCAGGCAGGATAGGGTCCAGTACAGACTGGGAGACAGGTACAGAGCCGCAGATGCGGTAGACAAGCAGAGTAAAGCGAAACCGCCAGAGCGGAGGACAAGGTAGAGCAGAGAGGAGCTGCTGGTGCGGTGAGCAAGCAGAGAGGAGCGAAAACCGCAGGTGCGGTGGGCAAGGCAGAGCAGAGAGAAACCGCAGGTGCGGTGGACAAGGCAGAGCAGAGCGGAACCGCTGGAGCGGTGGGCAAAGCAGAACAGAGAGAAGCCGCCGCAGCGGTGGGCAAGGCAGAGCACAGAGAAACCGCAGGTGCAGTGGACAAGGCAGAGCAGAGCGGAACCGCCGGAGCGGTGGGCAAGGCAGAGCAGAGAGAAACCGCTGGTGCAGTGAGCAAGGCAGAGCAGAGAGAAGCCACCGGAGCGGTGGGCAAGTCAGAGCAGAGATAAACCGCCAGAGCGGTGGGTAAGGCAGAGCAGAGGGAAGCTGCCGGAGCGGTGGGCAAGTCAGAGCAGAGAGAAACCGCCGGAGCGGTGGGCAAGCAGAGCCGAACAGGGCTGAAGGTGCAGGCAGAGAGGACAGGGCTCTGTTCACATGGAACAGACAGGAAAATACAGGAGGATGGCTAGAACACAGGAGGAAGATACACAAGGTACTTCCTATGAAGTAGCGAGTGGACACAAAACTCACAAACAGAAGTACAGAGACAAAGAGTTGGAGTTAGGTGCAGGTTCAGATACTGCAGGAAAGGGGAAGGTACGGACATAGAGACAAACAGGTAACAGGCTAGGATACAGTTCAGACAGGAACTGCTACTGCAATGAGATACAAGAACGAGCCTGGGTATACAGCCCGCAGAGTGGCGGAAACAGACTTGAAGTCACAGGTAACAGGTCTGGGTATGCAGCCCCCACAGTGGCGGAAACAGACTAGAAACAGGACAGGACCAGGCAATTCAGCAGTAAAGACTAACTGAGTGAAGGTGTTGCTCAGGCACCTCCTTCTGGGTGGAGGGGGTTTAAATATCCAGTGACTCACAGCAATAGGCTAGAGATGCATTAGGGGTGCGCCCACAGCAGCTATAAGAATCAGGAAGTAACCGGGCCGCCGCCCTAAGCAGTCAGTCAAGGGACATGCAGGCAGCATGAACTGGAGCAAGATTTGTGGGCTGGACTGACAGGTAAGATTGCGGTCTTCAATAGTGGGAGGTGATGCACTATGCAAGCACGCTGCCAGGGATGTTACATAGATCTTCAATCTCCCTGCCTGCCCTCCTGAACTTCAGCATGTGGGGTGAGTACCCTGTCATGTTGTGGACCCGATTGTTATAGACCCACATCAGTTCCCATAGGTACTCAGGCCAGCGCGCTTTTTGATCATTCTCCAGGGTCTGCAGCATTTGCAGGAGGGTGTGGTTGAAACGTTCACATGCTCTTTTGCCTTGCGGATGATAAGGCGTCGTCCTAGACTGTTCAATACTATAAAGGCGATAAAGTTCATTCATTAAGGCGCCCTGATCAGAATGAATCCACCGTGGACACCCGAGCACTTGAATGAAGTGGCGACATACTGCCTCTGTGGCTGACTCTGCGGTCTGCTTTCTGGTAGGTACTGCCACTGCGTATTTAGTAAAATGATCCATCATCACCAAACAATACGAGTGTCCCGAACTGGAGAACCCTATTTGTACATAGTCTATCTCCTATGGAGCGGACGTACAGATGGTTTGAACGGGAGCTCGCTCTTCCAGACTGTTGCTCAGCCCACACGGTCGGCATTTTTGACACGCTTCAATTACCATCTTCTCTAGATCTGGGCAATATACCATTCTCTGTAGCCACTTATATGTCTTCTCGCTCCCGAAATGAGCCCCTCTTTCATGGGCATCTCGAGCGGCAACTGCACCCAATGTCATGGGAATCACCACCTGTTGCCGGTGCTGCAACTCTGAGGGTAGGTAAATCTGATGACATAAGAGACCTTGCACCACATTCAGCTTATCCCATTGACGCAGCAGTTTTTCACCTTCCGGGGACAAGCTCTCCCGCTCCTCTGGCCGAGGTCATATATTAGCCTTGACCCAGCGTTTCACGCATCTTACATCTCTGTTCTCATCCTGGGCATGCTCCCAATCAGCAGTAGTTTTCCCGAGCTCTGTAGGCATTCCAGAGGCCACACCACTTGAATGTACCACGCACCGGAAGACAGGTAGTCGGCCCAGGTCAGGCCTCTGTGTCCTCCAGCTCATCATCGATATTCCACGCCGGTGGCTCCATAGGAACTCAAGATAGTGGGTCTGAGTTTCCATTCTCCCTTCCTGATCGGAACTTGATATGGTAGCTGAACTTACTAAGCCGTGCCATCCACCTCTGCTCCAGCGCTCCCAGTTTGGGCATTCTCCAGGTGGGCCAGTGGATTGTTATCCGTCATGAATACCACTTCAGCTCCCATTAAGTATTCCGCAAATTGTTCGGTAATCACCCAAACCAAGGCCAGCAGTTCTAGCCTGAAAGAACTATAATTTGTGGGGTTACGTTCTGTCTCTCTTAAGGAACGGCTTCCATATGCGATCACTCTCTCCCGGCCATTTTGTACCTGTGACAACACTGCTCCAAAACCATGCAGGCTCCCATCTGTGTAGAGCAGGAACGGAGTATCAAACCGGACATAAGCCAGAATCGGTGCGCTGGTTAGGGCGGCTTTCACCTTCTCAAAGGCCTTCTGTTGCTGAGAGCTCCACTGATTGGTGGGGCGGTTCTTGGGTTCTTGAGTTGTGCCTCTCAGGAGTTCGTTCAAGGGACCAACCAGATGAGCGAACTTAGGGACAAAACGTCGGTAATATCCCACTAGTCCCAAAAAGGCTCTCACCTCTTGCAACATTCTCGGCTCAGGCCACTTCTGGACAGCCTCAACCTTGCTGGCAGATGGTTGTACTCCTTCGGGAGTCACTATATGACCCAGGTATTCTATACGATCTTCAAACAATTGGCATTTCTGAGGCATGATTTTCAGTAGTGATGAGCGAGCATATACGGTACTTGCCCGAGCATCTCAGTTCTCGAGGTGCTTGGAGCTCGCCGAGTACTTGTGAGATGCTCGGGCGGATGCTCGAGTCCCCTCCCTGCATGTTTGGCGCTCTTTAGAGCGCCAATCAACATGCTGGAATTGCCTGCCACTTACTGTAATGCCTCAGCCTTGTTGGTTGTGGCATTACAGTGATTGCCTGGCCGTAAAGCGTCATCAGGTCTGGAGCCGCTGTGCTCGTCAGTCTACTCCGCAACCAGTGCAAGGCAATGTATATAGGCAGGCAGTGAATATAGCAGACTGCAGTGCATATAGCAGAAGAGGCTCCATTCCAGTTCTGCCTTCTGCTGCTGTTAGACATTTCTAGACAATGGAACTGGTCTCAGGGGCCAGGAATAATTTTTGGATCTTAATCCTCATTATTTGCTTAAAAAGCAATCCAGAGAACAACATTTTTCTGCACCATTTGCTTGTTGACACTGAAGAATACAGCCAGGTCCTTTCCATATTACAGCGCTAAAAATCCAGCTATTTAAAACCGTGGAAAAGTTTTTGACACCGGTTTGCTGTTCAAAATAGTTACCTTCAGGCAAGGTATTTAAAACTGTGGTTTGTCCGTCACACGGATCACATATACGTTTTCTGAAAATTCTGCCATTGCTGGCCTCCATTCTAATTTTTTTCCAGTGTGTCAGCAAAGTTCCTTCACCAGATGGACTGCGGGATCACTGTCTTGTGTCTCCGCCCAGCTGGAGTGGGGTAAGGGATTGAACGTAGCAGAGCGCCTGTCCTTCACACGGTGGGAATACAGGGTAATCCCATGACGGTGGAACGCAGGGAGTTCGACTTCTTCCAGATCTTCTGGATCTTCCCCTACGTCCGGTAAGTTTGGCATTCTGGACAGGGCAAATGCGTTGGCATTTGAGCGTCCCGCCCGGTATTTGATGGTGAATTCATAGTTGGACAGGCGGGCCATCCATCTCTGCTCCAGGGCACCAAGTCTTGCTGTGTCCATGTGTGTCAACGGGTTGTTATCCGTGTACACGGTGAACTTGGAAGAGGCAAGGTAATGCTTGAAACATTCGGTCACTGCCCACACCACTGCCAGGAACTCTAGCTTGAATGAGCTATAATTCTCAGGGTTTCTCTCTGTGGGCCATAGTTTTCGGCTGGCGTAAGCGATTACCCGTTCTTTCCCCTGCTGGATCTGGGACAGTACGACTCCTAGCCCGATGTTGCTCGCGTCCATGTGGAGGATAAAGGGCTGGCTGTAGTCACGGTACGCCAGGATTTCATCCCCCATGAGGGCCATCTTCAGCTGGCAGAAGGACTCCTCTTCCAGCTTTTCCCACCTGAAGGGCGGCTTCTGGTTTTTGGCCTTCCTCGATTGACCTATCAGGAGGTCCTGCATAGGGGCTGCCATTTTGGTGAAACTGGGAATGAATCTTCGGTAGTAGCCTACCAACCCGAGGAACTGCCGCACTTCCTTTATGCTGGAGGGTCTAGACCAGTCCTTAATCACAGTGATCTTATCGGGGTCGGGAGCCACTCCGTCAGCACTCACCACGTGTCCCAGGTACTGCACCTTTGGTTTTAGGAGGTGACATTTGGAGGGTTTCACCTTTAGGCCGTAGCTTGCCAGGGCGTCAAACACTTCTGCCAGGTGCTTCAGGTGGTCCTCGTAGGTTTTGGAATAAACAATGACATTGTCCAGGTATAACAGGACCGGTTCCGGTGTCCCAGACAGCATTCCATCAACCGCTAGAAGGTTCCTGGTGCATTGCAGAGCCCGAACGGCATACAATTGAATTCGCTGAGACCCATCGGGGTGGTGAACGCAGTCTTCTCCTTGTCCGCCTCTGCTACAGGAACCTGCCAGTACCCGCTAGTAAGATCCAAAGTGGAGAAGAAGTTAGCAGATTTTAATGCAGCTAAAGATTCTTCTATTCTAGGTAACGGGTACGCATCTTTGTGTGTGATACGGTTGACCTTTCTGTAGTCTACACACATTCTCATTGTGTTGTCCTTCTTTTTCACTAGAACTAGTGGAGCTGCCCATGGGCTACAGCTGTCCCTGATTACCCCAGCCTCCTTCATGTCCCACAACATCCCCTTTGCATGCTGATAGTGTGCAGGGGGTACAGGTTGGTATCTTTCCTTTATGGGCGGATGGTCTCCTGTGGGGATGTGATGTTCTACCCCCTTTACTCGCCCGAAGTCTAGTGGGTGTTTACTAAAGACTCTTTCGTACTCCTGAACCACCCGGTAGACTCCCTGTTTTTGGTGTGAGGGAGTGGAGTCAGTACCCAAATGCAGTTGCTGACACCAGTCCTCCATTTGTTTCTTAGAGCCGTTACCTTCCTCTTGTTGAGATGGAGGCAAGGGTTCTACGGCCTTTACAGAATTTTGGTTTACGGTGAACAATTTGGCTAGCGTGGCATACCGGGGCAGGTATACTTCTCTCTCCCCGATATTTATGATGCGGACGGGCACCCTCCCATGGCATACATCGACCACCCCCCGTGCTGTCAAAATGGTGGGCCTACTGTCTGAGTAGACGGGTTCTACCATGGCTTGGTAGACTCTACCTCTTAGACCAATAGCTGCCCGGCACCAGATCATCATCTCACTTTTCGGGGGCATGGCAATAGGGAACGGGTCACACATTCTCACGCTACCAATCTCACCACCAGATAATTCCACCTGTTGCCGTTTCATCAGTGCCCGGATCTCTTTTTGGAGGACACGCTGCTGGCTGGAACTGGCGTTCTTGGCAACCTGCTGTAAAATGAGAATCACCTCTGCAAGACAATTTTCAATCACGTTAGTTCCCAAGGTTATTCTAGGGTGGCTCTCATGACGGTCTATGTCCACAATAATCAGTCCTTGTGCCGCCAGTTCGACTTCACCGACCTTAATGGTCACCTCCTTGAATCCCACCTGTGGCACGGGCTGACGATTGCTGGCGATGATACTCAGGTCATCATCTGGGTAGCGGGTTATGTCCGAGTCATTCCAGTACCGCTTAAAGAGCACGTACGGGATGGTAGTCACTTGTGACCCTGTGTCCAGTAGGGCACTCATAGGAATGCCATCCAGTACCACAGGCAAGACCGGACGTCCCCCTACGTATTTATCACGCCAGTTCGATGGGCCTGATGATCTTATGCCTGGGGGTTGGCCCTCTACCCCAGGTTGTGCCCGTTTAAATGACAGTACCTTGACATATGTCCGGGTTGATTGCAGCGGCGGCAGATGGGTTGTCTGTCCTCGTTGTATCTGTCGCTTGGTCTTCCTCTGGACGTTGGGATCCTCCTCTGTCGGCGCCACGGGACATCCTCCGGTCTGGATGCCAGCTGGATCTTCCCTGGAGGAGAGACCTGTAAAGACTGCACAGTTCTGGTTAGCACGGCTACACTTTTGGTTAGCTCTTGGACCTGATGGTGCAGGTCGGTAGCCGGGTTGGTATCCAAAGCCTGCGCACCAGCTCCTACAGACTCTGTAGACAAGGGCGCCGCCTCCTGGTGATAGGTAATAGCAGGGCGCCGGTGGGTTACAGCGCTACCCGGTGCCGGTTCTCTGAGCACCCGGATGGCCCTGTTTTTGAACTTTGCAAAGTCTAAACCAGGGTTCTGCAAGGCCATTGCACGTAACAGGGTTCGGTGTGCATTGGACAGCAGACCCTCAATGAATTGCTCAGTTAACAGTTCATCTGCATTCCGCACACTGTCAGGGTCTGCCTGTTTAATGGCTCCCAGGGCCTCTTGCAAGTTCAAAGCATAGTCTCTTATACTGTCTTGGGCCCGCTGCTTGCACCCATAGAATTTCATTTTGATCTCTGCTGAGGTGCGGGTATCAAAAGTGTCTCTCAGACGGGTTAAGATCTCTTTTACAGTCTCCTTGTCCCGGACTGACCAGGACTTTACTTCACGTTGGGCTGCCCCGGTTAGCTGGCCTACCAATATGCTCACTTTTTGTCCTTCTGTCAGGGGGTATACCTTAAACAGGCTGTACAGTCTCTCTTTAAAGTCGCTTAGGGTATGCGACTCCCCTGAGTACTGGGGCAGCCAGGCCGCTCCGGGGATATAGGGCATTGTAAATGGCATTACTGCGGCAGCGGCCGCACTGGTGGTAGAGGGTCCCTCCGTATCCGTCATCTTCCTCCCCCCTAGTTAAGTGTGGCCTACCTTCTGTTGCTTCTTCTCCGTAGGCCGCGGCTCCACAGACGATCGTCAGGGTGGAGGACCTTGCGTCGCGCTCGGTTGACGTCAGCGTCGCTCTCTCTCCCTTCCAGGACCTTGCGCAGCGTCGGTGCGTGGGGCGGAGCTTCGGGTCTCACGCGCTTTCGGCGTCCACGCCCCTCTTCTTGAAGATTGGTGATGGGTGAGCACTAAAATGCTCGGGGGCTCGATGCCCGGGTCGAGCACATTGGAATACTCGGGTGCTCGACCCGAGCAATGAGCCCAATTTAAGTCTATGGGAAACGCGAGCATTTATCAGGCGGCTCCCCCCGGCTGTTTGCAGAGGGCCTAAAAATAGCCTAAATCGATGGGAACAGTGCTCAAATGACATAGGAGCAGCATGGGGAAGACCTCTGGAATCATTTCTGACTCCCAGGTCACTTCTGTCAACAACGTTGTCAGAGATATTACGCCACTTTTACGGACTCACAATAAAACAAACAAAAAAAGAAACCAAAATAGATTTTCCTGGGAAATATGTTAAGGAACATCCTTTCCAGGGTAATGACTTGTATATAAAGTAAAATAAATAACTAAAAACAAAAATACTCCTCCACACCTTGGGCTATGTTCACACTTATTAGTCCAAAAAGTGAAAAGCCTATTTGGTACAATACTTCTTTTCAACAAACACCCAATCACGTCAAAGAAGTATAGATGCACAAGTTTGATAAAAAGGTTTGGAACTTTTATTGAATTATTTAAAAGAAATTTATAAAAACATACATAAAGGGGAAGTGAACCAATGAAGGTGCCTGCAGTGCTAGTAACAAGGATAATCAATCATTTATTCTGTTTAACAAGACTAACAAAAGGAGATCATATTAATGAACCCAGTAATAAATATATGAAGAATTAAATAAATAAGTAAAAGGATCAGTATCCAAAATTCATTCATCTAATAAGCATTAGTGGATAACAAGTACACACCTTAAAGTATTTAGAAAAATATAGTCAAAATGCCATGAAAGTATATATCTATAAATATGTCAATAGATCATATAGAGAGAAGCCATAAAGCCCACAAGTGGTAGACAAGTGTCAATATAGGGCAAAGTCAATTATAGCCCACAAAATACAGATGGTATCACCAAGCATGGAGATAAGCAGAAGGTATCATCAGGCATAGAGATAAACAGAATGTAAATAAAGACAATACAACCTTTCAGCTGCAGGTAAGGACAGCCCCAATGCGCATTTCGCAATCAGCTTCTTCGGGGGGGACTCACTTTGGCATGCCCGTCGTGGGTTCCTTCAAGCAGCACGAGTATTTTGTCTAAGGTTTCCCTTTTGGACTCGGGCCGTACCATTACTGTCCTCCTGGTGTCACCCCCTAGCGCATTCAATTCTATCTCTGCTCGCAACTCCGGGATCAAATTGCACATTTTAATCACACTCCGCACCCTTTCTATCCAATCTTGCAACAACATGTTTTTACCGTCATATTTTGGCAAATGCTGTAATAGCGTCCCAACCGGAAGGTATCCGGCTGAAGCTGAGGCGGAGGGAGGCGGGTTCAGTACCTGGGCCCGGGCCACTGCTGATAAGGGCTGTCTCCCTCCATGTCCCCGTCCAAGGCAATCACTGTATGCTGCCGATTATGCCAAGTTGTAGACCGTGTACCGGGGAGGTCTCTCTCAGAATACAGCGGGCCAAACAGACTATTTCTTGAGGAACACCTTTTTACTAAGAACAGGAACTGGGTTGCCCCGGCAATGCAAGAAAGGAACACAAATAAACTTCACACACACCTAGCTCAAGACAGCTAGGACCCCTGCGCTGCACAACTGACAGGACCAGGATGTACTACAAGATGAACTATAATTTGCCTAACCAGTGGTTCCGTCTAATCTGGTAACCGAGTGTCACCCAGAGCAATGATGTAATCAAATCGGTGGACGAGGTGGCCCCTGCAGTGGTTGCAGCGCAAAAGTTCACAAAATTAACAACACTCTATGTTTACAATGCTGTTATTCTATCTATACACAAGCTCACCACAGGGGGGGTGGTCTCTAGCTGAGGTTCACGCAGACCTGCCAGCAAACAATGTCTCTGAGAACCTGTGTTTGGGGCCAAACTCTTCATGCCAATTGCGTGAATGCACCCACAGGGATCCCTGTGGTGGGGCCTGAGCTAAGGACTTACCGGCCGTTAACTGTTCTCTGAAATAGCTTTCTGATCGTCTGATCTGGCACTTAGCTGGGAGATCTAGGAGAGGGCCCTGACCTTGTCACAGGAGCACAGTTTCAGTCTGACAGACTAGCAGAAGGCCCTTCACGTCACTCAGATGCCTTGGGGGGAATCCAACTCTGCATCCAGCCGTAGTCCCCCCAAAGTGATTCTCTCTCTCTCTGACCAAAGTCACAGGCAAAGCTTCACCTTCACTCAAAGTTCTGTTCCGCTCCCAGCACGCTGCAGACACAGATCTTTTAGGATGCAACAGCACCAATTGCCTCCTCTCCTCACTTCCTGCTTTCACTGATTAAAACACCATCAAGTTCACAATAGAGTCCCTTTCAGAGGCAACAGAGACCTCTTGTGGCTGGAGGCTGATACCGCAGCAATGTCCACACATCTCCCCCTCACAAGCGGATCTCCATGATTTGCATTCCGAAGTGCATTCAGCATTGCAGGACATTCCGGTCCCTATTCCACCCCTCAGTGTGTCTTGAATGCAGTGATTATCAGTGAATATGAATAGTGGTACCAGAGCGCCAATAACAGGGCAAAAATATTAAAAGGACTGATTTATTAATATACACACAACGCGTTTCGGTGGACACAGCCACCTTCATCAGGTGTGACAAGCAGCAAACAATTGATCCTTATATACATTTGACTAGGTATATAATTACTTAAAAGGGGTGGGGCCAGATACAGAGTAATACCTCTATATTAACCCCTTGAGTTCATATATGCTCAATAGAGTAAAAAGGATTGTTATAAATTAATGCCTAATGAAGCATATAGGGTTCTTATAAAAAGGATTCGCTGTATAAAAACTTGTGAATCCTATAATCATAAATAATAATTTTTACATACAACATAAAACAATGTATAAATATAAAGTTATAAAATTACAATCAGTTTCTATCATTATAATTAGGGAAAAGTAGACGAAGAAAGGAAAGAGAAAAAAAATATATATTCCCCCAAAAAAATAAATAAATAAACAAAAAAAAAAAAATTAAAAAAACAAAAAATTGTATCCAAAAATTTCTTTTTTTTTTTTTTCTATTACTTCTTCTCTTTTCTCTCTCTCCTCCCTCCTCCCCTCCCTCTCTCCTTTCCCCTCTTCCCTCCTTCTCTCTCTCCTCCCCCCTGCTCCTCCATATAAAAGATATATATAATAAATTTGCTAAAATATAAAAACAATTATTTAAAAAGTTGTCTTCTCTATATTAAGGTTCAAACCTTCAGGAGACAAGGTTCCCATTTTGAAAATCCAATAATTTTCACGTGTAATGAGACGATTTAGTCTATCAGGGTGTGTATCAACTATATGATCAATGATAGTTAGTTTTAGGTTATTAGGATTTTTTTGATGTTCTTTTAAGAAATGATTAGAAACACTATGTAGGGGAAAGCCGTTTCTAATATTTTGGCGATGTTTATTTAATCTGGAGTGCATTTCCTGGATAGTGCGGCCAATGTATTGCAGGCCGCAGGTGCACTGGAGCAGATAGATCACATATGAGGACTGACATGTAAGTCTAAAGCGAATGGGATATATCTCTCCAGTGACCGCAGAGACGAATGTTTTAGCTCCGTTATCAATGGATTGACAGCATAAGCATTTAGGGACGTTGCATTTATAACATCCATTATTGCTAGTAGGAGCTGAATTTAAATGGTTCGGTCTTCTACCAATTGTTGTATTGCTGGGGGCTATATAGTTTCCTAGATTTTTACTCCTCCGATATATGACATGAGGAAATTCCGGTAAATGACCAGTTAATATTGGATCATTACTTAAAATGAACCAGTATTTTTTTAATAAACTGGATAACACTTGCGTAGGTTTACCATAAGTAGTAATCAGATTTAAACTGAAATCGTTGTATGGCTCTTGGCTGGTATTCTTGGATTTGTTGATACACAAGTTCTGTGATAGGGATCTAGTTTTGGAGAAAGCATCCTTTAATAATTTCTGGGGGTATCCCTTAGCGCTAAAACGTTTTTGTAAAACCTTAGATTCCAGAAAAAAATCCGAATCATGTGTACAATTTTTTCTGACACGCCAATATTGACCTTATGGAATATTTCTAATCCAGCTGGGTAGATGGCCACTGTCAAATTCAAGATAGCTATTTACATCCACTTCCTTAAAGTGGGTAGATGTGGATATTTTACCCGAATTGTCTATATTTATCTGAAGGTCAAGATATTGAATATTACTCTCAGATATGGTAGAGGTAAAGTAAAGACCCCAGTCGTTAGAGTTTAATTCATCAATAAATTTGGCAGCCTCCACAGTATTTCCCCTCCATATAATAAACAGATCATCTATAAAGCGGCGGTACATAACGATGGATTTATCGGTTACGTTGACTGTTTTTGAACTTAGAAAACAATAGCAAAATAGAAATAACTAATCACGTAGACACGATGTTTTTAGAACATTACATTAAGGATAACATAATACCCAAGGGATTGAGAATGAATCTCAATTCATCCTTTCCTCAGGATATTGTTTTTACTGAAAGATGGGACAGGTGTATTTCTGATTGCTCAACAACACTGATCAGATTGTTGATTGATAAAAGGAATACTCTGGCTATGCATGCTTTAGAAACAATAGCTGAAATTAAAGGAGATTTGGAGTTCTTTTCTTCATCTGCGGAATATTTTGCCACAGATAATGAGGTAAAACTAAGACTGGCTAAGTTTGAAAATGATTTAATAAATAAAAAAGCAAAAAAATATGAAAGAGATATAAAAGACTCTAAAAAAGAAAAAATCCAATCACCACTTCAAATTTCACCTGTTCCCATCATCCCTATGTGGAGAACAACTAGGGATAATCCATCATCCCCTATTCTAAGCAATGATCCTGATAACCATACAAAACAAGTGAATAGTTTTCAAAAACAGTTTTTTATGAATAAAAAACAACAAGCAATATATGAGACTCATAAAAAGAAGTTATCCATTAACAATAATTACAAGAAAAATACTGCATTTAATTCTAATTTGGAAAAAAATAATGACCTTATAATAGAGGGAATGTGTATGGAAATTACTCCTCCCTCCATATTGATCACTGATCCACCTATTTTATCCACACAAGCAGCAGATGTAGAATTTATTGCTAATCCGTCTACTATTTCCAGACAAGTAGCAGATATTGATGAACTGAACTTCACATTACATATTAACACACAGGAGATATCCCATAGTGGATCTAATATCTCAGAGCTTTCTAGTGCAATACAGACTCCTATTGCTGGGGAGTCATCTGGTCAGATCCCGATAGTGGATACACTGAATATTTTAAATCAAGGGAGACCTTCTGATAAAACAAATGGTATAAACCACATAAAACCCCCTATAAACAGAATGACATCCTTGGAATTATCTCCGATTTTGAATGAGAATAGTATCTTGATAAATCCTCAAACACAGAATGCAGTTGCATCCCAAACTAATAAAACGAAAATTACACATTTTTTTCACGTGGTCCCCGGACGTTGTCCAAAACGAAAAAGAAATTTAGGGGATGTAGAGGGAGTAGAAAAACCCGAGGCCTCAACAACAAAAATAGTTCAAATGCCGAAATTGAGACACAATCCAAATATAAAGAAAATGAAATCTTGCCAATGAACCAGAGTACAAATTCCCTGCAGATAGAAACCCCTATCGGTTGTGGGGGCATTTTTAATATTTCTAGCTATGTGCTATCTGAAGCTGAACGATCCTTGTTAGGTCGAGGATTATCTTTCTGTCCAGCTGTCCCATTTAATAATTTCACTTTGTTCTGTGATTTAAATGAATTTATAAGGAAATTGACACTAAAAAGACATTTTCTATTGGAAGATAAGAGAAAATCACATCCTATTAGTTCATGCTCAACAGTATCCCCCTCCATTCAAGAATCTAATATACCAGGCCCCCCATTACTGGAGCCTTTCACTCATGTAAATGTGAAGGGGAAAAATAATTTTTATCCATTACATCACAAAGGTTCACACCTTGAAACTTTCCAACAATTAATTTTGAGGGACCTTAGGACATTCCCCCCAATTTCTAAAAAAGTGAATAACTTGAGCTACCAGGAGAAATGTGCATTAAAAACCCTTCAGGATAATAAAGAAATAATTATAAAGAGAGCAGATAAGGGAGGGGGGACTGTGATAATGAACAGAGGCTGGTACATCAAGGAGGGCCTCAGAATCTTAGACGACTCAAACTACTACGTGAAATTAGAAGCAGACCCATCTGTAACCATTTTTTTGGAGTACAAAGGACTTGTAGCAGGGGCCTCTACAGCTGGCTTCCTCAATAAAAAAGAAAAATCCTTTTTAGACATTAAAAAATTCAAAGTCCCTTATTTTTATTTTTTACCCAAAATTCATAAAGATAAATTTAATCCCCCTGGACGTCCTATTATTTCTGGTATTAATTCTATCACATCCAACTTATCCCACTATATTGATCTTTTTTTACAGAAGTACGTTTTATCCCTAGATTCTCATTTAAAGGATTCCACACATTTAATTAGACTATTGAGAGAATTACCCCCTCTTCCAGGCTGTCTTCTTATTACACTCGATATAAGCTCTCTTTATTCCAATATCACACATGTATTGGGTTTACAGGCAATTAAAATATTCCTAGATGAGGACCCTAACTTACAAGATCCTCAAAAAAACTTTTTATTGAGGGGTATAACTTTCATTCTTGAGAACAATGTATTTTCTTTTGAGGGGGTGATGTATCGGCAGCTGAGGGGCTGCGCGATGGGGACGAGGTTTGCCCCCAGTTATGCAAATCTATATATGGGGGCATTCGAGTCTATCCACATCGCGCAATCCCTCGGCGCCGATAAATCCATCGTTATGTACCGCCGCTTTATAGATGATCTGTTTATTATATGGAGGGGAAATACTGTGGAGGCTGCCAAATTTATTGATGAATTAAACTCTAACGACTGGGGTCTTTACTTTACCTCTACCATATCTGAGAGTAATATTCAATATCTTGACCTTCAGATAAATATAGACAATTCGGGTAAAATATCCACATCTACCCTCTTTAAGGAAGTGGATGTAAATAGCTATCTTGAATTTGACAGTGGCCATCTACCCAGCTGGATTAGAAATATTCCATACGGTCAATATTGGCGTGTCAGAAAAAATTGTACACATGATTTGGATTTTTTTCTGGAATCTAAGGTTTTACAAAAACGTTTTGGAGCTACCCAGAAATTATTAAAGGATGCTTTCTCCAAAACTAGATCCCTATCACAGAACTTGTGTATCAACAAATCCAAGAATACCAGCCAAGAGCCATACAACGATTTCAGTTTAAATCTGATTACTACTTATGGTAAACCTACGCAAGTGTTATCCAGTTTATTAAAAAAATACTGGTTCATTTTAAGTAATGATCCAATATTAACTGGTCATTTACCGGAATTTCCTCATGTCATATATCGGAGGAGTAAAAATCTAGGAAACTATATAGCCCCTAGCAATACAACAATTGGTAGAAGACCGAACCATTTAAATTCAGCTCCTACTAGCAATAATGGATGTTATAAATGCAACGTCCCTAAATGCTTATGCTGTCAATCCATTGATAACGGAGCTAAAACATTCGTCTCTGCGGTCACTGGAGAGATATATCCCATTCGCTTTAGACTTGCATGTCAGTCCTCATATGTGATATATCTGCTCCAGTGCACCTGCGGCCTGCAATACATTGGCCGCACTATCCAGGAAATGCACTCCAGATTAAATAAACATCGCCAAAATATTAGAAACGGCTTTCCCCTACATAGTGTTTCTAATCATTTCTTAAAAGAACATCAAAAAAATCCTAATAACCTAAAACTAACTATCATTGATCATATAGTTGATACACACCCTGATAGACTAAATCGTCTCATTACACGTGAAAATTATTGGATTTTCAAAATGGGAACCTTGTCTCCTGAAGGTTTGAACCTTAATATAGAGAAGACAACTTTTTAAATAATTGTTTTTATATTTAAGCAAATTTATTATATATATCTTTTATATGGAGGAGCAGGGGGGAGGAGAGAGAGAAGGAGGGAAGAGGGGAAAGGAGAGAGGGAGGGGAGGAGGGAGGAGAGAGAGAAAAGAGAAGAAGTAATAGAAGAAAAAAAAAGAAATTTTTGGATAAAATTTTTTAATTTTTTGTTTTTTTAATTTTTTTTTTTTTTTTGTTTATTTTTTTTTTTGGGGAATATATTTTTTTTTTCTCTTTCCTTTCTTCGTCTACTTTTCCCTAATTATAATGATAGAAACTGATTGTAATTTTATAACTTTATATTTATACATTGTTTTATGTTGTATGTAAAAATTATTATTTATGATTATAGGATTCACAAGTTTTTATACAGCGAATCCTTTTTATAAGAACCCTATATGCTTCATTAGGCATTAATTTATAACAATCCTTTTTACTCTATTGAGCATATATGAACTCAAGGGGTTAATATAGAGGTATTACTCTGTATCTGGCCCCGCCCCTTTTAAGTAATTGTATACCTAGTCAAATGTATATAAGGATCAATTGTTTGCTGCTTGTCACACCTGATGAAGGTGGCTGTGTCCACCGAAACGCGTTGTGTGTATATTAATAAATCAGTCCTTTTAATATTTTTGCCCTGTTATTGGCGCTCTGGTACCGCTATTCATATTCACTGATTGTCCCTTTCCCCCTGTTGGGGTGCGGTAGAGCTGCCTTTAATTTATTGTTCTTTCACCTGTGGGAGGAATTTAATTAGAATCACTACCCAGGTTTTCCAAGCTGCGCTGCCCTAACCCCTCCGGAGCGCTGCCTGGGGTGTTGGTGAAGCTGGGCGTCCATCTCGGCGTTAAATGCAACTAACCTGACCACGTGATCCACCACCGAGAGATCAGGATCTGTGAGCGCCGCTGGAATTAGATGACAGCCACCAACAGAGCGGAGCTTGTGGAGCTTTACACTGGGGTTGTGCAGAGGTGCACAACTTCATAAGGTTAGTAGCCATCCTCACACCCCTCTAACAATTGCAATACTGAGTCACCCATTGCGCCTTGTTCTCTCCTCTCTTTACATATTGAATGCAGTGATTGACAGCTCAGTCATCCAGTCTGGTGCAGGGCGTGCTGAGCTATCGGTGTATTGATTGCCAGCTTGGCATCCAATCTGAGACTGGGAGGTGCTGAGCTTCCGTCAGATATTTCCTGTTCCTAATGATTACTCAGCTATTTTACTTGGCTGGCAGTCCCAGATAGCTGTAAGTCGTAGTGTAGCACCCTGAGGATTCGGCTGCTACAGGGGTATTGCACCTCAACCCAGAGGTGTGATATTCCACTCCCGGGCAAGGATGGAGAGTGGAACTGAGCTCGGTAGGCTGCATGCACTACACACATCCCATTTCCGAGGAGCAGACCGACGGTACTCCCACTTAGAAATGTGCAGGTACGACCGAGTCTGTTCCTGGCTGGAGTGGGAGGGGGGTGGTACATCCCAAGTAGTGTAGGGGCAGATAGGGGGAGCAGCCTGGGTAAAGATAGGAGCTCATTGGGTGCTGGTCACCTGAGCTCACACATAGAGGGTGTATATAAGGTGGGCACCAACTAAGAACAGGGTCAGATGCAGAGAACAAGTCAGCCAGCAGAGGAGAAGAGAGACCCAGAGTGAGAGAGGAGAAGAGAGAGAGAGACCCAGAGGGGGAAACAGCAGAAAAGGACTCCAAGATCCCAACTTAAATCCCCGGGTGAAGAGTCGGCACAGGGTACCGGATCCCAAGCTGGTGGGGGCAGAAAACACACCCTAGCCAGAGACCGGAGACCGTGGGCAGCGTTTGCCACGGTCACCCATCACATCCACCCCGAAGGCACACCACATGAAGGGTCAGGGAACCCAGGGCCAAGGGTGTCCCAACAGAAGGCCCGAGGGAGCTGGACCTAGGTGGATCACTGGTGGGGACGGCCAGAGAACGGGACAGAAGGAGAGCTCAGGGTCACGCTCCGGACTTGTTTGGGGGTTGGCTGGATCCAGGACCTGGTGGACGCAGCACGGCTCGGGTGGTCACTCGAAGCTGGAGTGACCAGTACAACATCTGCAGTAAGTAAACACCCTTAACTGCACAACCCGACTCTGTCTTCATTGCCGTTTGCACTGCACCACCACAACCCCCATCCTCTGCACCTGTCCCCCCTGAGGCTATACCCCTCCCGTTGGGGGTTATCTCACCAAGCTGCGCACCCACCATCAGCCTCAGCGGACCCTGCTGCAGCGGCGGCCACAGTGACCGCATCTCAACGGGTGGCGTAGTCGACACAAAAGAACTCTTAATAACATCTGTAGGACTGCCACATAACACTGAGCTTGACGCCCTGGGCACGGGCCGGGTCACAGCCGCTCGGAGACTACAACCCCCCATCTGATCCGGTGCCGGGTATTCCCCTCAAAAAGGAATATGTCCCAGGGGGCGCGTCAACTTTGGCGTAGTCGGCAGGAAAGAACTCTTAATAACATCTGTAGGACTGCCACATAACACTGAGCTTGACGCCCTGGGCACGGGCCGGGTCACAGCCGCTCGGAGACTACAACCCCCCATCTGATCCGGTGCCGGGTATTCCCCTCAAAAAGGAATATGTCCCAGGGGGCGCGTCAACTTTGGCGTAGTCGGCAGGATTACGTGCCCGCAACACCCGGGTACTGCGTGCCTGAAGAAAAGTGCAAGTTTACCTCAGAAAGAAGTCTCCCGCCGGTTCCGGAGGGTCCACGCCATCGGACTCCATCACAGGTCGATTCCCGCCGATTGTCCGCCATTTCCAGCTTGTTCCCGCCATCTGCAGAGTTTCCCGCCACTGGGCGACGCTTCCCGCCAAATCCGCAGATTTCCCGCCTTGGAAGAGCAGCGGACGCCATTATGGGCGTGCCAAAGGAGGGCAGGAGGCCGCCTCCCATCGTGGGCCAGGACAGAAAATGGCGCCAAAAGTGGAAACCGCCCCCACCAACAGAGACTGTGATGCTGGAGGTGTCTGTCAGCGTGAAAGAACTGCCCCTGGAGCTGACAGTCACCGAGTTGCCCCGGGACCGCCCTCTAAGTGGGAGGAGACGAAAGAAAAGAGCGAAGATGGGTGCCGCCTGGAGCAGTCTGGAGCGAGCGCACCCGGAGGCAAGAAGTCTAACGAGGAGTAGCGGAGGAGCTTACCCGGATATGGAGAGAAAGCAGAACAGCACCGGCCCGCTGGCCAGGAGTCTGCTAGAGACCGAGGAAGGAGAGCAGAGCAGCACCGGCCCGCTGGCCAGGAGCCTGCTGGAAGAAGAGCAGAGCAGCACCGACCCGTTGGTCAGGAGCCTGCTAGAAACCACGACCCCACTAGGCCTAGTGGAGGTCCTAGCACAGCTCCCCCGAGACCGGGAGGGTGCACAGACTGCCCTGGAGGGCCTCGCACGGAGGATGGCCCGGGTACAGCGAGAGACATTGGCGGAGTGGAGCCGAGAGATGGCCCAGCAAATCAAGACCCGGAGCACGCCAGCCAAGATGAGGAGACAGACCGCCTCTGAGGATGGCGCGGGAGGACCCAAGGCCGGAGACGGCGCCGAGAAGGGAGCCGAACGCATGGAGGCAGGTAAAGGGGACGCCTATACCCCAAGCCGGGAAACCGCCCACCTGCCCCAGCTCCCCGTCGCAGAGCCCGAAAGTCCCCCTGCTGTGCCCGTAGCCGCCATGTCACCGCTATGGACTAGGCCCCGACCGGAAGCCGCCGCAGCGACCCCTGTGACGTCACGCGCCTCGACCCGGAGCGTGACAAAGCAGGAAATACCACCAGCCTGGTCGCAAGGCCTAGTACCCCCGGGCGCCGCAATACCAACAGCGCCCCCTACCTCCGCGGAGCCCCCGGCCTGGTCGCAAGGCCAGGTAGCCCAGGGCGCCGCCGTCCTAACGGTGCCCTTCACCTTCCAGGTGCCCCAGGCCTGGCCGCAAGGCCTGGGCAACCCGGGCGCCACCACCACCGCGCCCGCACCCGTAAAACCAAGGGTGCCACACCTGGGGGAGGACTTGTTCAGCCAGCTCACATGGCCGGACGGGCGGCCCTTCATCTGGCCCGAAAAATACCATGAGCTGGAACGGCAGCAGAGACTAAGACCCCTGGATGAACCCCTGATTCCGGCTCCGAAGCCCGTGGCACGGATCTCGCCCCCGCTAGCGGAAGCACAGTTTGAGTGGGACCCCACCGGAGAAGATCTAATGGGGTTCACTCAGGAAACTAGGGCAGCTGCAGCAGAGCGCGCTGAGTGTTGCCGACAGCAGCTCGAAGAGTTTGCGAGGGAGCGGAGAGAGAGGCGGGTCCGGGAACAACAGGCCCAAATAAGGAGCGCCGAGCAGAAGAGCCGGACCAGGAGGGACCCCCGTGCAGCGCATTGTCCCCGCACCATCGGGACAGTGATCAAGTTCAACCAGCAGCATGGGTGGGGCTTCATCCGAGACAACAACACCCCCGGCGACGTCTTTGTCACGCGCAGAGACGTGGAGTCCCATCTGCCGGAGGGGCACAGAGGTCGTGACCTCTACATCGGAGACGAGGTCACCTTTACCCGGCACAAGTGTGCCAAAGGACCTTACGCCCTCCACGTACACCGCCTGACGGAGGAGGAGTTGCGGTGCGAGGAGGAGGAGCAAGAGGACCCGGACGGGTCTGAAGTTACAACCAGCTACAAGCAAAGAGCAGGAGGAAGACGCCGTTGAGTGCGGCAGAGCAGTAGATGTAAATAGTTACCCGACCGGGTACCAAAGGAACTGTTGCTACATATATATAGTCCCCGTTGGGACCAGCATGAGTGAACTTTTTACTCGTTATTCCGTAATCCATACCAGGCTGAGGACTGTGAGCAGCAATTCCCTTCCCTTTACCTGGCCGAGGACTGAGAGTGGCCAACTTCCCCTGTATATAGTTGCGCTTCCTAAAGCGCCCCCTACCGGTTTTCCAGGAAAACCAGTTTTCCAGAAAGACTGTCGCACTTTACCCGGTCACACGTTGCACAGTGACCGGAGGAGGAGCCAGAGGCGACGAGAATGTTTTATTTGCTAATATATGTTGTTTTATATGTTCATGAAAAAAAAAAAAAAAATGTATGTTTTTGGTGTTTTATGTCTTACAGCCCGAGGACGTGCTGTGATTTACCAGGGGGGAATGTAGCACCCTGAGGATTCGGCTGCTACAGGGGTATTGCACCTCAACCCAGAGGTGTGATATTCCACTCCCGGGCAAGGATGGAGAGTGGAACTGAGCTCGGTAGGCTGCATGCACTACACACATCCCATTTCCGAGGAGCAGACCGACGGTACTCCCACTTAGAAATGTGCAGGTACGACCGAGTCTGTTCCTGGCTGGAGTGGGAGGGGGGTGGTACATCCCAAGTAGTGTAGGGGCAGATAGGGGGAGCAGCCTGGGTAAAGATAGGAGCTCATTGGGTGCTGGTCACCTGAGCTCACACATAGAGGGTGTATATAAGGTGGGCACCAACTAAGAACAGGGTCAGATGCAGAGAACAAGTCAGCCAGCAGAGGAGAAGAGAGACCCAGAGTGAGAGAGGAGAAGAGAGAGAGAGACCCAGAGGGGGAAACAGCAGAAAAGGACTCCAAGATCCCAACTTAAATCCCCGGGTGAAGAGTCGGCACAGGGTACCGGATCCCAAGCTGGTGGGGGCAGAAAACACACCCTAGCCAGAGACCGGAGACCGTGGGCAGCGTTTGCCACGGTCACCCATCACATCCACCCCGAAGGCACACCACATGAAGGGTCAGGGAACCCAGGGCCAAGGGTGTCCCAACAGAAGGCCCGAGGGAGCTGGACCTAGGTGGATCACTGGTGGGGACGGCCAGAGAACGGGACAGAAGGAGAGCTCAGGGTCACGCTCCGGACTTGTTTGGGGGTTGGCTGGATCCAGGACCTGGTGGACGCAGCACGGCTCGGGTGGTCACTCGAAGCTGGAGTGACCAGTACAACATCTGCAGTAAGTAAACACCCTTAACTGCACAACCCGACTCTGTCTTCATTGCCGTTTGCACTGCACCACCACAACCCCCATCCTCTGCACCTGTCCCCCCTGAGGCTATACCCCTCCCGTTGGGGGTTATCTCACCAAGCTGCGCACCCACCATCAGCCTCAGCGGACCCTGCTGCAGCGGCGGCCACAGTGACCGCATCTCAACGGGTGGCGTAGTCGACACAAAAGAACTCTTAATAACATCTGTAGGACTGCCACATAACACTGAGCTTGACGCCCTGGGCACGGGCCGGGTCACAGCCGCTCGGAGACTACAACCCCCCATCTGATCCGGTGCCGGGTATTCCCCTCAAAAAGGAATATGTCCCAGGGGGCGCGTCAGTAGCTTCAGATCTGTGTGGTTTGTTTCTCTGTGCCTCTTTCTTTGCTTATAGATCTATTGCTGCCAGACCTTGGACCTCTAATACCCAGCAATTTCCTGGTGACTCAGCGTCACAAATCCGCAGACAACCATTAATTACCTAATTAATAGCATACAAATATGTGTACGTGTGTTGAATTTTTGTATGTGGCGCTCATACTCAAAGCTGAATAAATCAAGATTTTTTGAAAATTTAGTTTCCATTTTTCCAACATTGATGTCAGTACCATGTCTATCTATAATATGATTTCCATAATTCCATGACTTTTCCTTCTTGTTGCAATTTGTGTTCATGAGTGTATTTTTTTATTGCTATGTTTATTCTTTTGTGCATATTTGGAATTTTAAAACAATGCATCAGTGCTATAAATTAATTTTATAATATTTATTTTTATTGCTATTACAAAATTATTGACCTTGTGTATTTGAATGTACAGCATATGAAAGCACATAATATACTACACATTCAACATTGACATTTCTAACAGAAGATATCTTGACAATGTAGCTGTAAGGCCCCTTCACAAAAAGTGTCAGGTAGTGTTTAAATAAAGTATTTTTTTGTGTGTTTTTTTTTATTACTGGGTTAGTAATGGGGCTGTCTGAGGCTAAGGTGTCCACCATGCAGAAATGCTGCAGATTTTTTCCACATCTCCCTGGCAGGAAAAATGCATGCAGATTTTACATGCGTTTTTCCTGCCAGGTAGAAGCATTTGTCAAGCGTTTTTGCATGCATTTCTGCATGCGGGTTATCAAGCGCTTTTCCAAGCGATTTCAGCATCACTTGGAAAAGTGCTTGACAACTTGGTCACACTATATAAATCCATGCAACCGGCATGGATTTATATAGTGTGACCAAGTTAATAGTTGAAAAATAGAAGAAAAATGGTAAAAAAAAACAAAAACATACTTACCTTCCGATGGCCCCCTGTCTTTTCTCCGGTGCGTCCGGTCTCTTGTGCGGCTCGCGGTGGTCTGAAAGGACCTGCGGTGATGTCATTTAGTTATGTGACAGGTCACGCGAGCGCCTACGTCAGTGGTCGCGTGACCTGTCACGTGACTAAATGACTAAATGACGTAATGGAAGGTCCTTTTAGACCATCGCAAGCCATTGGGGAGCCAGGACCCATCATACAGGAGACCGGGGGACATCGGAAGGTGATGTGTATATGTTTATTTTTTATTGTAAAATCTTTTTTTAACAGGTACCATGGTACCAGGGTCTGGAGGAGAGTCTCCTCTTCTCCAGACCCAGGTACCATCCGCACATTGAATCGCAGCACATGCGGATTATCATTGGGGACCATGGGGCACCTATTACCAAGCGTTTTTTAAGCATTTTCGCTGCTGAAATTCCACAGCAAAAACGCTTGAAAAACGCATAGTGGGCACGCAGCCTGATAGACACCTCTCCATTACTTAAACCAGGGCTTAATGCCAGTTGTGTTTTTGGACAATTCACAGCTGACATTAACCCCAACGCACCAGGTCAATCGGGAAGAGCAAAGGCGAAGCGCTAGGATTGGCGCATATCATGTAATTTGCCACTTCTGATGCTGTTATTTTTAGGCTGGGAAGGGCCCAATAACTATGAACCTTCCCAGCCTGATAATATCAGCTCACAGCTGTCCGCTTTACCTTTGCTGGTTACTAAAAATGAGGGGACACCACAGCATTTTGTTCATTTATTTATTAGGTTATCTATCTATTATCTATTTATCTATCATCTATTTACCCCATATCTATCTATATATTTATCTATCTATCTATCTATCTACCTCTTTGCACATTTTTAACATCTAAAAGTCTGTAATTTCTATTCTGCCTTCTATTATGTGTCACACGGATGGCACACGGATGGTATACTCATACACATGGAGAGCCAAAAGAAAACTACATGGATAGAAACAAGTGTTGTAGCATCGGCGTCTCTGCCTCCGGCAAGGCAGAGAAGCCGTTCCCCTTACAGCCACGTTCCCAGTCCGGCGTCCTCCTGCTCCCCTGCTCTTGCTGCTGTTGCATGCACCGTACGCAGCTTCCCGGGCACTGTGCTTAGGGCGCACGTGCACTCCCTCCCTCTTAAAGGGGTCGTGCGCGCCGTCCTAAAGAGTCCCTGGCCAATGGCCGAAGGACCACTCCTATATTAAGCACCTCCTCCAAAATGGAGGTGCTTGTGCAAGGTGGTTGTTGTGTGCTAACACTCTCCTCAGCCCTCAGGTTCCAGTGCCCACCAGTCTATCTCTCAGCCGTGCCCACCAGTCTGTCTCTCAGCCATGGCCGCCAGCCTGTTTATCAGCCGTGCTCGCCAGCCTGTTTATCTACCATGCCCGCCAGCCTGTCTACCTGCCATGTCCGACGGATATCCTACCCAGATCACCTGTCAGGTTACCTGCTGTATCCGCCTGCTTGTCTACCCGGATCACCTGTCTAGCTATGAGCCGTACCCGACTGCTTGTCCACCTGGATCACCTGTCTGGCTACCAGCCATACCCGCCTGCTTGCCTACCCAGATCACCCGTCAAGCTACCTGCCGCTGTACCTGTCAGCCTCAGCCACCTGACCCGTGGGAGTTTCCTGCTCTCACACAAGGTTGGTCCCAGAGTGGCACCTGGCTCCCCTGCCCGGTCCCTCCTTGGTTCACGGAGTCGACTAAGCCGCTGTGTGGCCAGGGTCGGTCCGAGTAGGCAATTAGTTATGCCTTTCTGGTCCCTCCTTGTATCCCAGCACAGAGGTTCCGCGTAACAGTTTGCACAGGCCATGGAATCTGGTGGCTCCCAGGCTCCTTCGCTCTCAGACCTGTACCAAGAGGTCTCACGCCAGAGAGCCAAACAGGATACTATCCTGTCAACTCCTGCCTGGACGTGCTGTCCACCCCGACTGTATCCACCTCTAACCGCACGGCACCCACTCCGGTGGCACCTCAACTCAGTGGCACTGTGGCATCTGGCTTTGGACCCTGGCTATCTGCTCCTCCACGTTATGGTGGTGACCCGGCACTATGTCGAGGCTTCATAAATCAGTGCACGCTGCACTTTGAACTCCTGGCACACCAGTTCACCTCCGACCGGGCCAAGGTGGAGGTTATCATGTCTCACCTTACCAGAGAGGCATTGGCATGGCTTAACCCTCTGTGGGAGAGAGGGGATCCTCTGGTGTCCGATCTTCAGGCTTTCCTCGGAAGGTGTTTGATGAGCCCAGACGAAAATCTTCTACTGCCTCCTCACTTCACCGACTCCGCCAAGGGAGTCTCACTGTGGGCCAGTATGCCGTACGTTTCCCAACCCTCGCATCCAGACTTGCCTGGAACAATGAGGCCCTGGTGTCCACCTTTTGGGAGGGCCTTTTCGGATGGATCAAGGATGAGCTACCTGGTCGTGACATACCTCCCACCCTGGACGACCTGGTGTCATTAGCAACCCAGATTGACATTCGTTTCCTGGAACGCACTAAGGAGATGACCCGTGAGAGGAAACCTCCGCGCCTCGCTCCCGTATTCCCAAGTCCAGTCTCGCAACCTGCACTCCCCCGGATGTCTTCTCCAGAGCCGATGCAAATTGACCAAGTCAAGATGGTCAAGTCTCGCCAGGAGACCCGTCGTGCTGAGGGGAGTTGCTTCTATTGTGGAAATATTGAGCATCAGATGCGCTCAAGCCCGGCGAGACCGGGAAACTCCAGTGTCTAGGAACGCTCGGACAGGTCATCCTAGGCAAGAGTTCTTCCTGTCTGCCCTTGACTCTGTCCGTTTCCGTTACCAGTGGTGAGACCCGCTACTTCGAGACTGCCCATCTGGATTCCGGAGCCGCTGAGAATCTCATCCAACAGGCTATTGTGGAGCGTTTTCAGATTCCTACCATACGTCTGGCGGAGCCTTTAGCAGTTTCCTCTGTGGATGGAAAGCTTGTCCCTGAAATCATCTTGTTGGTCACTGAGTCGGTGACTCTTCAGGGGGATATGCTGCACTCGGAGAAGATCTCCTTTTACGTACTGTCCAGTCTCTCTCATCCCATCCTGCTTGGCCTGCCTTGGTTACAGAGGCATGAGCCCGTCCTGAATTGGAGCTCGGGAGAGGTGCTCCGTTGGGGTCAGGAATGCCATAAGACATGCCTGGTTCCAGTTCGTCCTGCTCGACCCCCATCTACTCCGGCTAACCTACCTGGCCTGCCAGCACTTTACTGGTCCTATGCGGACGTTTTTGATAAAAAGGGGGCAGAGACACTACCACCTCATAGGCCATATGATTGCCCCATCGACCTAATACCTGGTGCTACACCTCCTCGCGGGCGAATCTACCCCTTGTCGCTGGCCGAGACCCGTGCCATGTCTGAATATATTTAAGAAAATTTTGCAAGAGGATTTTTCCAGAAATCCACCTCTCTCGCTGGAGCAGGATTCTTCTTTGTCAAGAAGAAGGATGGCTCTCTCCGTCCTTGTATTGACTATAGGGACCTAAACCAGATTACCATCAAGAACAAGTACCCCCTGCCTCTCATCTCGGAGCTGTTTGACCGCCTAAAGGGCGCAAAGGTCTTCATTAAGCTCAACCTGCGTGGGGCGTACAATCTGGTCGGATCCACCAGGGAGACAAGTGGAAGACGGCAATCAACACCCAGGATGGTCATTACGAGTACCGCGTGATGCCCTTCGGTCTCTGTAATGCTCCAGCCGTCTTCCAGAAGGTGGTAAACAATATCTTTCGAGATCTCCTGTATTCCTGCGTGGTGGTGTACCTGGACGATATCTTGGTGTTCTCTCCTGATCTGCCCTCTCACCGGAGGAATGTTCGTCAGGTACTGCTGAGGCTCTGGAAGAATCGCCTGTATGCCAAGTATGAGAAATGCCTCTTTGAGCAGACCTCCCTGCCATTTCTGGTGTGTTACATCTCAGAGAGTGGACTGCGGATGGATCCCGAGAAGGTGTCTGCCGTCTTAAAGTGGCCCCGACCTGAGGGATTGAAGACTATTCAGCGGTTTCTGGGATTCGCCAACTATTAACGCCTCTTCATTCCTCATTTCTCCTCTCGGACAGCTCCCATCTCTGCTCTTACCCGTAAGGGAGCAAATCCCAGGGAGTGGTCTCCCGAGGCAGAAAATGCCTTTGTCTATCTTAAACAAGCCTTCTCCTCTGCTCCGCTGCTACACCATCCTGATGGCAATAAATAGTTCTTCCTGGAGGTTGATGCCTCTTCCTTCGGAGCTGGAGCAGTGGTCACCCAGAAATCCTCGTCCGAGCGAATGGTGACCTGCGGTTTCTTCTCCAAACTCTTCTCTCCGGCCGAGCGTAATTACTCCATAGAAGATCGAGAACTGCTGGCCATCAAATTAGCGCTGGAGGAGTGGCGCTACTTGCTTGAGGGGGCTCTGCACCCGGTGGTCATCTACACTGACCATAAAAACCTTGCGTATTTGCAGACCGCCCATAGACTAAACCCGCATCAGGCCAGATAGTCTTTGTTCTTTGCTCTATTCTGCTTCAATCTCCATTACAGCCTGGCAGACAAGAACATTAAGGCTGATGCTCTATCCCGCTCTTTTCTGTCTTCAGACCTGGAAGAGGAGCCTCTTCACATCATTGACCCAGAATAATGACTGTTGCTCCGTTTGACCTGTCCCATCTACCTCCTGGTAAGACATTTGTAGTGGCTCAGGATCGGAAGAGAGTCTTACTCTGGGGCCATTCGTCCAAACTGGCTGGCCATGCCGGCCAGAGGAAGACGCTTCTGCTCATTGCCCAGCACTATTGGTGGCCCACCCTGTGCAAGGATGTTGTAGATTTTGTCGCGGCTTGTTCCTCTTGTGCCCGTAACAAGATACCTAGGCACCTTCCAGCCGGTCATCTCCTTCCTCTTCCCGTGCCTTCCGCTCCGTGGCAACATATTGCAATGGATTTTATCATGGCTCTCCCGGTATCGGCCGGTTGTACTGTCATTTGGGTGGTCGCCGACCGCTTCTCCAAGATGGCTCACTTCATTCCTCTGCCTGATCTTCCATCTGCACCTGTGCTGGCTAAGGACTTTATCCGTCACATCTTCTGTCTCCACGGCTTACCCCTCCACATTGTCTCAGACCCAGGAGTTTAGTGCAAGCTGTCTGGATGTCTCTTTGGATTTCTCTTCTGCCTATCATCCTCAGTCCAATGGTCAAGTGGAACGTATCAATCAGATCCTTACCAGCTTTCTTCGGCACTTTGTCAACGCTCACCATAGCGATTGGGTGGAGCTCCTGCCCTGGGCCGAGTTCTCCTATAACAACCATGTGATTGAGTCCTCTGCTAAGTCTCCGTTTTTTGTGGTCTACAGTCAACACCCCCGGATTCCATTTCCCGTCTCCGCTTCAGTGGACAATCCTGCCGTGGAGTCTCTCATCAGTCAATTTTCCGTGATTTGGGAGGACACTAGATCTGCGCTTCTTCAGTCCTCTGAGCGGATGAAGAAGCATGCTGATAAGAGACGTCTGGATCCACCTCAATTCCGCCCGGGAGACAAAGTCTGGCTCTCCTCCAAATATGTCCGTCTCAAGATGCCATCGTATAAGTTGGGTCCACGGTTCATCGGTCTGTTCGAGATTCTGAACCAAATAAATCCAGTGGCTTACAAGCTGAAACTCCCGGCCTCCTTACGGATTCCCAACTCCTTTCACATATCTCTCCTCAAACCTGTTGTCCTTAATTTTTTCTCTGACGATCCAGGTACGGCTCCAGCTCCAGTCTCCACTGAGGATGTCTTTGAGGTAGAGAACATTTTGGCCATCAAGAGGTTAAGAGGAAAGACCCTCTTTCTTGTGGATTGAAAGGGGTTTGTTCCTGAGGAGAGATCTTGGGAGCCCAGGGAGAACATTCATGCCCCTCATCTTCTTGAAAAATTTCTTGCGGGCCTAAAGAAGAGGGGACGTAAAGGGGGTGTACTGTAGTGTCGGTGTCTCTGCCTCCTGCCGGGCAGAGATGCCGTTCCCATCACCGCCGCAGTCCCAGTCCGGCGTCCGTCTGCTCCTCTGCTTCCCCTGATGTTGCGCACACCGCGCGCAGCTTCCCGGGCACTGTGCTTAGGGTGCCTGTGCAAGGATGTTGTTTTTGTGCTAAAACTCTCCTCAGCCCTCAGGTTACAGTGCCTGCCAGTCTGTCTGTCAGCCATGCCCGCCTGCTTGTCTATAGCTGTGCCCGCCAGCCTGTCTGTCAGCAGTGCCCGCCAGCCTGTTTATCTGCCGTGCCCGCCAGCCTGTCTACCTGCCGTGCCCACCGGCTTGCCTACCCGTGTCACCTGTCAGGTTACCTTCTGTATCCACCTGCTTGTCTACCCGGATCACCTGTCTGGCTACCAGCCGTACCCGCCTGCTTGTCTACCCGGATCACTTGTCTGGCTACCAGCCGTGCCCACCTGCTTGCCTACCCAGATCACCCGTCAAGCTACCTGCCGCTGTACCTGTCAGCCTCAGTCACCTGACCTGTGGGAGTCGCCTGTTCTCACACAAGGTTGGTCCCAGAGTGGCACCTGGCTCCCCTGCCCGGTCCCTCCTTGGTTCACGGAGTCGACTAAGCCGCCGTGTGGCCAGGGTCGGTCTGAGTAGGCGCTTAGTTCCGCCCCTCTGGTCCCTCCTTGAATCCCAGCACAGAGGTTCCACCACCCAGACCCGTAACAACTGACTCACATGTACGTTTTTTAAGCGGATATGTGAAGGGGGCCTAAGGGAAATTCCTTGCAAGTTTGTGGTGGTATTATATGTCATCTAAAAGCAGTGTGGTATTGTGAAGCAAAGAATGCATGCAATAATGCTTCGAGATTCTTGAATGATTCAGGTGAATTTCAGACTCATGGTAACTGTAAGCACTGTAGCTAAACTAGGCTAAAGTACTTCAATGGAGAATATCTGTAACGCAACCAGACAATTAAGAAAATTAAGATAAGATTGTATGGTGCAGAAATGCATGCACATGCTGCAAAAGCATTCACATGTATTGGATGGATTTTCCAGTTGCAGAAATTATTCTGCATAGGAATGAATATGTCTTTGGCCTCTTTCTTCAAGAAACAGAGCCATGAATGTCTGGTGAGCCCTGTGTGTACCTAGGAGAAGGGCACAAAGCCACTCTGCCATGGCCAAGGCATTAAGATACAGAGAAAGGGAAGTAAAAGGAATTATTCACCGTGCTGAAGAAATCCTGGGGTGAGAGAAACTTTGGAATAAGTCGTCACCTCTCAATGCTGTGTTCCAACGTTTACAATTTTTTTAATCTCTAAATATATTAGCAAATATTCTGTCAAAGTTTAGTATAAATTCATGGAACATGTTTCCTGGCAAGTCTTACTTTTGGCTGCACAAATTATTACAAAATGTCACATGACATGAACTTCCGTCAGCACATGGGAGTAGTGGGCTCAGACAGCCTTTGGAAAAATAAATTAACAATATCCTCCAGAAGTCTAGATGTGATTTTAAACTGACATTTTGCTTTAAGCAATTCACTCTGGCATAAAGCATATGTTCCTAAACTTATAACAGAAGCCTAAATGACCCTTCAAAATTTGAGGGGCTTTGTGCCATGCTCCAAGGTGCTCTACACCTGGTAACCTGAGCAACAGTTTTAATTAAAACAGTGTGAATACAAGATACTTTCTGCTTGGTACACACACATCTGATCTATGACCCAGACATGAAACAGTAAAAGTGTGCCATTTTCATTTTTATTATAAAGAGAAAGTGTTTGGAGCAATTAGAATAAAATAGTTTCCTTGGAAAATGTTGTTGCCCAGCTTAACACCACATGGCTGCTGCCAGCACATTACACATAAGGTTAAAAGTTCTGCTCCATATATTCCCTTCTTACAACATTATCATCCAACTATTTCCAACTGCTCTTTCATTCCCTAGGAATTTCCTTGTGCAGTTATAAAACTTTTTATGCAATGCAGAAAATGTACTGCAGGTTGCAAGTCAAATGCAATAAATGACAAGATTGAAAAAAACCCATTATGGTTACTATTTTTCCATTTTTGCATATTTTGCTATTCTTCAAGTTGAATAAATTAAGTTTTAAATGGGCTTTCCAGGATTTATAAGAAAAAAAAGAAGGCAGAAAAATGAACAAGATATTTTATTTCACTCCTGACAAGCCTTTTAAAACTATGTGCTGTTAAAGTATTTTTTAGGCATTGAAAAATAGTGACTTTTTCAAGCGGAAACTCCATCATTCTTTGGTAGAGTTTTTCTTTTCCTGAAGCAATTTTAAAGAGCTTTTGAAGTCTTTTGGAAGAGTTTCCAGGCAGGGATGTTTCCTGAGCTCTGCTGCCAGTGATACAGAAAGACAGCAGAGCTCCAGGGGAACCCCCATAGCCTGTTCTGTGACATGCTGGCGCTGGCACCGGCGCAATGAAGTCATCAGCCAGTGTTGTTTCTTCAGCCGGCGCGATAACGTCATCCGGCCAACATGTACACACCGGCCACAAAAAGACTTAGAGCCACAGGTGGTCGTATGAAGGGGTAAGTATGAAAACCTTTTTTTTTTTTGCAATAAAATTAAAGAAATGGGGGTGGAGAGGACATTATAATGAAGTGAGGGTGAGAGATAGGAAAGTATAATGACTGAGGTTGGTGGGTGGGAGATAAGAATGTATAATGAATTAAAAGTGGGGGGGGTGTGAGAGGAGATCATAATGAATTAAAGGGAACCTGTCACCAGTTATTTTGGTTACAAACCTTGCTCATCACCTTTAAGATCATGTGAATGGAATGCCTACTACTATTTTATATCCTCAGAGGTGCTTCTGCATATCTCTGAAAATGTGTTTTATACATGTTCCACACTGCATGTAAATTGCGTGGTCTAGTCCAATGCGAATCCAGATCACCTTCAGCACTTCCTTGGTCCCTTTAAGCACCACCTCTTCTATCTTGTCTGTACGTCATCCTCGTCTCTACGTCATCTGTCTGATGTGCGGGGGTGCGACACCTGGCAACCCCGCCAATCATCTACACTCGGTGCTGGCGGCGGCCAGAAATGCTCAGTTACGGAGCTGCCCCGTCAACTAATAGAAGCCGAGGCCGGTTACTGCACATCCACCCCCTATTGATTTGAATAGGGGATGGATATTCAGTACCTGGCCACAGCCACTACTGTATCATTAGACAGAGCAGCTTCGTAACTGAGTACTTCCAGCCGCCACCAACACTGGGAATTGCTTATAGTTGGGGGTGCAAGGTGTTGCACCCTATCAATCTGACATTGATGACCTATCCTGAGAAAATGAGAAAAGGTAATCAGTGTTAAAGTAGTGTCCAACTTCTTGTATGTAAATATTTATTCTGCATAGGGGTACTGTATAGAGGTACAGTTGTTTACTGCAGTCTTTCTGTTTAAACATGCTATTAAAGGAGTGGTCCAAAACTAAATTTTATTTTCATCCTAAACTCTATTTAATGTTACAATTTAATCTTTTTCTAATATACTTTCATAAAAAAATCCTGTCCTTCCCTAACTTCACTATTTAACCGCTTTATTTTTTTTTAAGTACTTCCTATTTGATGGCGCTTCATTCGACAATCTCCGTGCATGCTGGGAAACTCAAATGAAACATCAATGAATCAATGAAATGAAGCGTCAGTGATCTCCATTAAAGGTGCTGGGCTATACCCTGCTCTATTGAGCATGCTTCGGTTGTCAATTTGGAAGGATGCTCAGTAGAATCCTGTCACTGTGCACTGTTATTCTCCGTGCACAGTGACAACGCACTCTCTCGCTGGCTTTGATCAAAGTGACAAGTCGGTAACAGAGTGCAATGTTATTGCACAATGTAAGTAAAGAATGAGCAAGCACAGACCAGCATCGCACTCCATCACAGTGATTGAAATTTAGTTTCAGACCACCCTTTTAAACAACTACGCACACTGAGCGATCCATCCCATATTATATAGTATCCTCAGTTGATATATATAGCGCTGTCCCTTATTACATAACATCCCCTTTTGTTATGCATAGCTCTGTCCCAAATTATGTAGCGTCCTCCTGTTACATGCACTGCCGTATCTCTTTTATGTATAGTGCTGAAAAAAAGTGTCTCTACTGTCCTGCATTAGTGATGATCGAGCATGCTCGCTACTCCTCGGTGCTCGCCCGAGCTTCACACTGCTCGAGATGCTCGGGGCTCGCCAAGTATTTCCGGGGTTGCTCGGTGGGAGCTCGGGTCTCCTCCCTGCATGTTTGGCGCTCTTTACAGAGCCAATGAACATGCAGGGATTGCCTGCCACTCACTGTAATGCCATAGCCATGTTGGTTGTGGCATTACAGTGATTGGCTGGCTGCACAGCATCATCAGGTCTATATCAGACCTGGCGCCGCTATGCTCGTCACAGTCACTCCGGAATCAGACAGTGTAGGGAGAGGTGCTGCTGAGCTAGGGAGAGATTTGCTTGTTTCTAGTTAGTGTAGGTGTACCAAACTATATTAGAGACACATATCCATCTCAACAAACAGTCCTTCTGAGGACTAATTAATCTGCAGAGATAACAGGCAGGCAATGTATATAGGCAGGCAGGCTGGGTATATAGCAGACTGCAGTGCACATAGGACAAGAGGCCCTATTCCAGTTTTGTCTGCTGAAGCTGTTGGATATTTCTAGCTGTTCACTTTAACATTTATAGATTCGGGCCTCTTGCCCGGTCCACTTGAAGAGGGGCAAGAGGAGATCGCATGTAGTGATGCCCAAATATTTGTGCAGCCACGGTCACATGAAGGTGATGGTGGGAAAGTGTCACAAGAAGTGGATGATGATAAGACACAATTGCCAGAAAGTCAGGAGGAGGACCAGGGTGCGGAAGTGGAAGACGAGGTGGTGGATGATAGAGTAACTCACCCAACCTGGCAGGAGGATATGCAGAGCAAGGACAGCAGCACACAGGGAGAGGGAGGCAGAGCACCCCAACAGGCAGGAAGAAGCAGTGTGGTGGCCGCAGACAGAAGGCAGGCAACCACTTCCCGTAACACCAACACAAAGGAAATTGCCAGTACAACTGTTAGGTCTTCCCGAACCTGTTTTTTTTTTTTAAGACTCTGCCGATAGCCCCAAAAAGGCCATTTGCACCACTTGCCAGGCCAGCATCAGCAAGGGTGGCAAAACTAGCAGCCTGACCACCACCAGCATGATCAGACACATGGCAACAAAGCACCCGACTTTGTGGGCCAAACCCCAGGGTCCAGGAACAGTGTCTGCCGGTGGCACCACTGCTTCTTCCGATGTTGTGCATGCAAGCCAATCCCCTGTCCATGGTGCACGTGAAGATGCCTCCTGCCCTGCACCTGTCGTTGCACACTCTCAAGTAGCAGCATCAGGAAGCATGTCCATGTCCTTGTCCCAGCGCAGCGTTCAGTTGTCCATAACCCAGTCCTTCGGACGCAAGTGTACAAACGCAGCCAACGCCCCACAGGCCACACTACTAAATTCCCACATTTTACGACTAATTGCGCTCGAAATGTTGCCTTTTAGGGTCATGGAGTCAGAAGCATTCTGCAACCTGATGGTGGCGGCCGTTCCTCGGTACTCGGTCCCCAGCTGCCACTATTTCTCCCGGTGTGCCATCCTCGCATTACACAAGCACGTGTCCCACAACGTTAGCCGTGCCCTCAACAACGCAGTTACCAGGAAAGTCCACTTAACCACGGACACATGGACAAGTGCTTGTGGGCAGGGATGGTACATCTCGCTGACGGCACACTAGGTTAACATAGTGAAAGCCACGACCCAGTCGGACCTTGGGACGGAACACGTCCTCCCGACCCCAAGGATTGCGGGCCCTAAGTCAATCAGGGTTACCCCCACAGTCAACAACTCCTGCACATCATCCTCCTCAGCCTCCTCCTCCTCTTCAGCCTCCATCTCCGAAATGACCACATCACTCACAAACTGGAAGCACTGCAGCACTGCCTCGGCCAAGCGGCAGCAGGCTGTGCTGAAGCTAATATGCTTAGGTGACAAACCGCACAATGCTGAAGAGTTGTGGACAGCTATGAAAGAGCAGGCAGATCTCTGGCTCACACCGCTGAACCTACAGCCAGGCATGGTCGTGTGTGACAATGGCCGGAACCTGGTGGCGGCTCTGAGGTGAGGCGAGCTCACAAACGTACCATGCCTGGCCCATGTGCTTAACTTCATGGTTCAGTGGTTTCTCAAATCCTACCCGGAGCTGCCGGATCTGCTCACCGACTGATCTGCGATGTCCCCATGCGTTAGAACTCTGTATTGCAGATGTTGGGAAGGATTTGTCAGCAGAAGAGGGCAGTTGTTGAGTACCAGCATCAACAAGGCCATCGGTATTCAGTTCAGACTCCACACAAAAGACCTCAGGAGTGGACATGGATGTCAGACATATGTGCCATCCTCCAAAACTTTGAGGACTCCACCAAGATGGTGAGCGGCAATGACACCATAATTAGCATAACTATCCCGCTTCTCTGTCTTCTGAAATGCTCTCTGCTCACAATCAAAGAGGATGCATTGCAGGCGCAGCACGATGAGATGGAGCAAGGAACCATCAAGGGTGATTACACACAGCCCAGCCTCATCTCATCCCAACGTGGATTGGATGACAAAGAGGAAGAGGAGGCGGAGGAGGAAGAACAGGAGCTAGTTTCATGCGCTATTGACGGTACTACCTGCACAACTGTCATACCATCTGTTCAGCGTGGATGGCCAGAGGACTGAGAGGAGGAGGAGGAAGAGGAGAACATGGTCAGTCATCCTCTTGGTGAGGACATGAAAGTCGTGCCTGTTTGCAGTCTGGCACGCATGGCTGAGTTTATGTTACAGTGCCTTTCCCATAACCCTCATGTTCTCAAAATTTTGGGTGACAGCCATTACTGGTTGGTGACACTTCTAGACCCACGCTACAATTAGAACTGGGCATTACCACTATAGGAGACCCACTCCTTTATAATGGGAACATTTTTTTCATTGAGACCCTCCTCTATGTCTTTTCAAAGGGGTATTGAAGTGCGTCCAAATTTTTGGCAGCCCTTGCAGTCACTGCATACGCAATAACAGTATAGGAGACCCACTCTTTAATAAAGGGAACAACAAAGCCTAGCCAACAGCTGGCCCTTTAAGAATAGTAAGGCTGTTAAAATAGTGTTTGTGACTTTCACAATCCCTCCTTCATAAATTAAACAGGATGTGTCTGATGATGTTTCACACAACACATGGATAAGGTTGTAAAATGTTAAATTGACATTTCCCGGTGAATGCATTTGTTACGGTTGAAAGCAATGCAAAAGTGCAAAAAACGCATCAAAAATGCTACGTGTGAACATAGCCCAAGGTGTGGAGGAGCATTTTTGTTTTTGGTTATTTATTTTGCCTTATATTCAAATCATTACCCTGGAAAGGATGTTCCTTAACATATTTCTCAGGAAAATCCATTTTGTTTTTGTTTTTGTATGTTTTATTGTGAGTCCATAAAAGTGGCGTAATACCTCTGACAACATTGTTGACAGCATTGACCCGGGAGTCAGAAATGCTTCCAGGGGTCTGCCCCATGCTGTTCCCATGTAATTTGAGCACTGTTCCCATCTATTTGGGCAATTTTTAGGCCCTCTGCAGACCTCCGGGGGGGTGGGCACCGTAAAATTGCTCGAGTTTCCCATAGACTTACATTGGGCTCTTTACTCGGACTGAGCACTTGAGCAACTTGCTCGACGCGAGCAACGAGTACCCGAGCATTTTAGTGCTCACTCATCACTAATCATAATGTATCAGGGGCTGTGGGGTCATCATTTTATATGGGGATTATGGGGGCAACCATAGTGTGTGGTGGTCTTTGAGGGATCACCATACAGTGTAGGGGGGATTTAGAGGCCATCATAATGAGTAGGAGGCTATGTGGGCATCATTCTGTGTGGAGCCATCATAAAGTGTGGGCAGACTGTGAAGGCCATGATACTGTGTGGAAGCTGTGGAGGGTATAATACTATGTAGAAGTCTGTGGAGGCATCATACCTTGGCAGACTGGGGGCATCATATTGTATGGAGAAATTGGGGGCATTAAACTGTGTGGGGGAACTGTAGGGGCATCATAGTGTGTTGGAGGTGATGTGGGGATATCGTACTGACGAGCCCCCTGGGCCGTGGGGATACCCGGAACCGGGCCTTGTATTTGCTGGAGGTTGTAGTCATCGTGGCGGTGACCCAGTCCGTGACCCAGGGCGGTCAAACCAGTGGTAGTCTTTGTGTATTTGGTTTAAATAGTCTGACTACGCCACCTGTGGAATGCGGTTATTGGGAACCGCAGCTGCGAAGCAGTCCACTGAAGCTGGTGATATGCGCAGCAAGGTAGTGTAACTCCCCACAGGAAGAGTATAGCTTCAGGGCAGCGTGTATGGATGATGGTGGTGATAGTGCAGGGTGTCGCGGTGTAAGAAGAATCACAGAGTCCAGATGATGCAGTCCCAGATCTTTTACTCACGGTTAAGCAGTTACAGTTACAGGGCCAATGTAAGAGCCCACGGCGTCCTGTGCTCACGCAGTAAGTGGCTCGGTCGACTCCCAGGTAGCTCTGGAGCATTTAGCGCGGACCCCCTTCTATGTGTCCTCTCTGGCCTCTCTCCTTGTACCTCAAACCTAGCGGCACCTCTGTCCAGTGTCCTCAGGCCTTGGCGCGCGACGTGTATTCTGTCCCCTGGCCCTATGTGGCTACCTTCCTGGTGACTGGTGTGGACAGCTTGGTGTACTTGAAGTGCTGCAGCCTCCGGTTCCCAGTTGAGCCCTGTAGTCTCTGCTGGTTGAGGGATCTGGTTCCCTTCTTCTGGCCTGACCCCCCTACCTCCTGGCATCGGCAGGCGTACGGGTGGCAGCTGCACGGCCTGTACCCCTAGGGTTCCTTCAGTTCCTGTCCTGGAGCCTTCCTGCTCCCCTTTCCTCTCTTCACTCCTTTCAGGCTCAGGCCTCTTAACTAGGCCTGCCTATGGAGCAGAGCTCGCGCAGAGCCTCTGATCCTGTCACTTCTCCTCCCAAACACCAACTCCACTGTCTCTCTCCCTGAACCAAAATGGTTCCTTACTTTTATACCTCCTACTCCAGTGCTCCCAGGATCTACGTCCTCCACCCATCCACTACCTAGTTCCCCCTCTCTAGGTGGTTCCTCCCCACTCCAGCCAGGGATCAGGGACAGTTGTGCTCTCCCGTAGGAGCATTGTCGCCCTGTCCCCCGGAAATGTGGTGTAGTGGATGTAGTGTTAGGGTCCTGAGCCATACTCCTTCCTTACCTGAAAGTGAGATACCACACCTCTGGGTCAGATGCAATACCTCTGTGGCGACCAAACCCTCAGGGGCGCCACAGTACTGTTTGAGGGAAATTGTGGCAGCATCATATGGTGTTTGGGCACTGTGAGGATATCATACTGTGCATGTGGGGGTATTGTAGGGGAACACACTGTGGAGGTATCATAGTGTGTGGGGGATTTCATGTTCTATGGAGTTCAAGAAATGTATATTATAGTGGGTGAAAACACTAAGGCTATGTGCCCACAATCAGGCTACAGCAATGCTTTGAGCACACCGTATTTTGCTGTGTCCAATCATGCAGTTAAATCCGCATGTGTTCATTGAACACATGCTGAGTTACCGCACCCTATACATTCTATGGGGGAAATTTCTGTTGCGGAGACGATGTCAAAAAGAAGCACAGTGTGAATGGGATTTCTATAAATCCCTTCCACTGTGCTTCTAATGTAGAACGTTTTGGATACAGTGCAGGTGAGCTGCGTCCAAAATGCTGCTATTATGGATCGTGGGCACACAGCCTAAGGGGCTTCAATAGGGGCACGGTTACTGTATATGTGCAATACATGTGCTTCTCCCTGTCTTTAAGAAGGAATGCCCTTCTGTAACTACCCATACATTTTCTTTTTTTGTTGGGGGGGGGGGGGGGAGTAATGGTGGGCCCAATTAGGACCTTTGCTATGGGGCTCCTTCCTTCTTCTCGTGCTTTATACCTCTATTTAAAAGGATTTTCCATTTTTAGAAAAGTGGTGTCCAAACATTTGCTGACATGAAAAATAACAAAGCCATTTAGTACTCACCTCCACTGCTCTGGTCTCTGTATTTTGGCTTGGCTGCAGTGGTGATATCACGACTACAGTGCGCATCATCACTGCTGGCAATCATTGAGCTCAGTGGCGCATGACAGCTACCTTGTCAGAGACACTGAGCTCCAGCTATACAGTCAATCACTGAGCTTAGCAGCTCTGTGTGTGAGCTCAACTACTCATGATAAAGCCAGTGATCACAGTGATTGCGGCATCAGTGATATGCGCTGCAGCTGTGACATCACCATTACATTGACAAGACAGAGACCGGAGCAGAAGATGGCAGCTGGCTCTGGACTGTAGGAGGGTAAATTTTATCCAGCTATTTTATTTTACACTAGCTGTGCCCGGCCACGTGTTGCTGTGGCTCAGTCTGGTTAAATGGAAAAGAAAGAAAAGAGAGAGAGCCCGTTTTTAAAATATTTAATGTCACAATGGTTGTGGGTATACAATATTTTGTGTTGTTCCATTGTCTGTAGGCATATAAAAACATGCGTGTATTCGAACGCAACGTTCATTTTTATTTATATAGATTATATATTATATATATATATATATATATATATACTTACATTTTTATTTATTTATATATATATATATATATATATATATACACACTGCTCAAAAAAATAAAGGGAACACTCAAATAACACATCCTAGATCTGAATGAATGAAATATTCTCATTGAATACTTTGTTCTGTACAAAGTTGAATGTGCTGACAACAAAATCACACAAAAATGATCAATGGAAATCAAATTTGTTAACCAATGGAGGCCTGGATTTGGAGTCACCCTCAAAATTAAAGTGTAAAAACACACTACAGGCTGATCCAACTTTGATGTAATGTCCTTAAAACAAAATGAGGCTCAGTATCGTGTGTGGCCTCCACGTGCCTGTATGACCTCCCTACAATGCCTGGGAATGCTCCTGATGAGGTTGCGGATGGTCTCCTGTGAGACCTCCTCCCAGACCTGGACTAAAGCATCCACCAACTCCTGAACAGGCTACCTCTGGCGAGCACATGGAGGACTGTGCGGCCCTCCAAAGAAATGCCACCCCACACCATTACTGACCCACTGCCAAACTGGTCATGCTGAAGGATTTTGCTGGCAGCAGATCGCTATCCACGGCATCTCCAGACTCTGTCACATCTGTCACATGTTCTCAGTGTGAACCTGCTTTCATCTGTGAAGAACACAGGGCGCCAGTGGTGACTTTGCCAATCCTGGTGTTCTGTGGCAAATGCCAAGCTTCCTGCACGGTGTTGGGCTGTGAGCACAACCCCCATCTGTGGACGTCGTGCCCTCATACCACCATCATGGAGTCGGTTTCTAACCGTTTGTGCAGACACATGCACATTTGTGGCCTGCTGGAGGTCATTTTGCAGGGCTCTGGCAGTGTTTCTCCTGCTCCTCCTTGCACAAAGGCGGAGGTGGCGGTCCTGCTGTTGCCCTCCTATGGCCCCCTCCACATCTCCTGGTGTACTGGCCTGTCTCCTGGCAGTGCCACCAGCCTCTGACAGACACAGCAAACCTTCTTGCCACAGCTCACATTGATGTGCTATCTTGTTTGAGCTGCACTACCTGAGCAGCTTCTGTGGGTTGTAGAGTCCGTCTCATGCTACCACGAGTGTGAAAGCACAACCAACATTCAAAAGTGACCAAAATATCAGCCAGAAAGCATTGGTACTGAGATGTGGTCTGTGGTCTCCACCTGCAGAACCACTCCTTTATTGAGGGTGTCTTGATAATTGCCAATAATTTCCATCTATTGTCTATTCCATTTGCACAACAGCATGTGAAATTGATTGTCAATCAGTGTTGCTTCATAAGTGGACAGTTTGAGTTCACAGAAGTTTGATTTACTTGGAGTTATATTCTGTTGTTTAAGTGTTCCCTTTATTTTTTTGAGCAGTGTATATGTGGCACCCCAGGGGGTCTGGTTGCCACAGTGGTAGTAATACCATGTCTGGGAGCAAAACTGGAGTTTCCTGGTCAGGGAACACACTACATGCAACACCTCCTGCCCCATGCCAGAAAAGGGAGGATCCTGCCCTATATAACTGGATCTGGAGGCGGGGTTAGCTCAGACAGGGCTGTATTCGAATTGAGGACACAGGAGTTAGAAGCCAGGGACTGGAGCTGGAGATAGCTTGTCCTGGACAGCATACAGAGGACCGGACACCGGAATCTGAGGCTGTGGGACCCTTCAGTCCCAGCAGCAGATACCGCAGGGCAGGGGATTGCAGGTCTCCTGGCCCAACAGGAGCCCGGAGGCTCAGCCACACGAAAGGACCAGTACCGCCACAGAGGAGCGAGGAATACACGGGATCCGAGTCACCAGCCATACGGGTGAGCACAGCACGTCACACTGAGGGACGTGGGCTACAACACGACTATAAGCGGGATAGCCAAAGAGTACAGTCAGAACGGCAGGCCTACAACTCCACCTGGCCAGGGGAATTCTAGGATTGCTCCCAGACTGACCAGGCCCTCATCCCTAGCAAGTACTCCTGTTGGGGCCTATATAATTACCACCAGTAAAGACCCTAGGACTGCACTGCAAAGGCTCCGTGTTATCATTACTGATCCAGGCACTATCACCACCATCATCCATACACGCTGCCCTGAAGCTCCACTCTTCCTGTGGGGAGTTACATCACCTTGCTGCACATACCATCAGCTTCAGTGGACTGCTCCGCAGCGGCGGTTCCAGATAACCGCATCCCACAGGTGGCATAGTCGGACTATCTATAACTGAGACACATAGACTACCCTGGTTTGACCGCCCTGGGTCACAGACCGAGTCACCACCACGGTGACTACAACCCCCAGCATCTACAAGGCCCGGCTCCGGGTATCCCCACGGCCCAGGGGGCGCATCAACTTTGGCGTAGTCGGCAGAATTTCGTGCCCGCTACCACCGGGTACTTCGCGCCTTCACAGACTGTGTCGCATACCGTGGTGAAGATTTCCCGTCGTCTGTCGCAGTTTTACCGCCATCATCCGCCATTTTCAAGTCGCCGCGCGGGAAGAAGAGGGGCGTGATCGCTGACAACGCGCGAAATCCAAAGCCCCGCCCCACGCACTGACGTAGCGCCAGGTCCTGGAAGGAGCCACAGTGAGCGCTGACGTCAGACGCGTGCGACGCCAGGTCCTCAACGGAGACCATCGCCTGCGGAACTGCGGCCTACGGAAGGAAAGAGAAGGAAGGTAGGCCACGGTTCACTAGGGGGGAGGAAGACGCCCAATATGGAGGGAACTTCAACCACCGGCATGGCCGCTGCCGCGGTAATGCCATTCACCATGCCTTATATACCGGGGACAGCGTGGTTGCCCCAGTACTCAGGAGAGTCGCACACCCTGAGTGACTTCAAGGAGAGACTAAACAGTTTATTTAAAGTATACCCCCGGTCCGAGGAACAGAAAGTGAGCATCCTTATAGGCCAGTTAATCGGTGCAGCCCAGAGAGAAGTAAAATCCTGGTCAGCCAGAGAAAAAGGGACTGTAAAAGAGATACTGGCCCGCCTAAAGGACACTTTTGACACCCGTACTACAGCAGAGATAAAGATTAAGTTTTATGGGTGTAAACAACGGGCACAGGACAGTGTACGGGACTATGCTTTAAACCTGCAGGAGGCGCTGAGGGCCATCAAACAGGTAGACCCTGACAGTGTACGTGATGAAAACAGACTGTTAACTGAGCAATTTATTGAGGGTTTACTGTCCAGCGCCCACCGAACCCAGCTGCGCATAATGGCTCTGCAAAACCCTGACTTGGACTTTGCTCAGTTTAAGGACAGGGCCATCCGGGTGCTACGAGAACCAGCACCAGGTGGCGCTACAGCTCACCGGCGCCCAGCTATCACTTACCACCAGGAGGTGGCACCCTTTTCCCCGGAGCCTGTAGGAGCTGATGCACAGACTCTGGACAATGCCCCGTCTACAGACCTGCACCATCAGGTCCAAGAGTTAACTAAAAGTGTAGCTGCGCTAACCAAAACTGTGTAGTCCTTGCAGGTGTCTCCCAAAGGAAAGATCCAGCTGGCTTCCAGTCTGGAGGACGTCCCATGGCGCCGACAGAAGAGGATTCCACCATCCAGAGGGAGGAACAGCGACCGCTACGACCAGGACGGACAACCCATCTGCAGCCGCTGCAACCAGCCAGGACATTATGCAAGGTACTGTCATTTAAACGAGCAAAACCTGGGGCAGAGGGCCAACCCCCAGGCGTAAGACCACCAGGCCCATCAAGCTGGCGAGACAAATATGTGGGAGGACGACCGGTCCTACCTGTCGTGCTGGACGGCTTTCCAATGAGCGCGTTGCTGGACACTGGATCCCAGGTGACCACCATCCCCTACATTCTTTTCAAACGGTATTGGACTGACTCTGACATCACCCACCGTCCAGATTAATATTTGAGCATTTATGCCAGCAATGGTCAGCCCGTACCTCAGGTGGGGTTCAAAGAAGTGACCATAAAGGTTGGCAAGGTTGAACTGCCAGCGCAATGACTGATTATTGTCGACATTGATCGCCGAAAAAGTCATCCCATGATAACCTTAGGCACTAATGTCATTGAAAATTGTCTTGCAGAAATAATTGTCTTGTTACAGCAGGTTGCGGAGACCGCCAGTTCCAGCCAGCAGCAGGTTCTACAGAGAGAGATCAGAGCCCTGATGAAAAGACAACAGGTAGAACTGTCTGGTGGTGAAATTGGCAGTGTCAGGATGAGTGACCCATTCCCTATTGCCATGCCCCCAAGAAGTGAAATGCTGATATGGTGCCGGGCAGCCATCGGTCTAAGGGGTAGAGATTACCAGGCCCTGGTAGAGCCCGTCTACTCTGACAGTAGGCCCACCATTTTGACAGCCAGGGGGGTGGTTGATGTTCACCATGGGAGAGTACCAGTCCGCATCCTGAACATTGGGGAAAAAGAAGTCCACTTGCCCCGGTATGCCACCCTAGCCGAGCTATTCACTGTCAATCAAAATTCCATAAAGACATTGGAACCCTTACCTCCATCCAAACAGGTGGAGGATAATGGCTCTAAGGGACAGATGGAGGACTGGTGCCAGAAGCTGCATGTGGGCACTGACTCCACCCCTCCACATCAAAAACAAGGAGTATACCGGGTGGTCCAGGAGTATGAGAGGGTCTTCAGTAAACACCCACTCGACTTCGGGCAGGTAAAGGGGGTTCAACACCATATCCCCACGGGAGACCATCAACCCATTAAAGAAAGGTACCGACCTGTACCGCCAGCACACTACCAAAATGCCAAGGGGATGTTACGAGAGATGAAGGAGGCTGGGGTAATAAGAGACAGTTGTAGCCCTTGGGCAGCTCCATTAGTTCTTGTAAAGAAAAAGGATGGCACAATGAGAATGTGTGTAGACTACAGGCAAATTAACCGCATAACTCATAAAGATGCGTACCCGCTACCCAGGATAGAGGAGTCACTAGCTGCATTAAAATCTGCTAATTATTTCTCTACTTTGGATCTTACTAGTGGGTATTGGCAGGTTCCTGTAGCAGAGGCGGATAAGGAAAAGACCGCATTCACCACCCCGATGGGCCTCAGCGAGTTCAACTGCATGCCATTCGGGCTCTGCAACGCCCCAGGAACCTGCAGCGGTTGATGGGGTGCTGTCTAGGACATAAGAATTTTGAGACAGTCCTCCTGTACCTGGATGATGTCATAGTATACTCCAAGACGTATGAGGATCATCTGAAGCACCTGGCGGAAGTGTATGAAGCCCTGGCTGGCTTTGGCCTGAAGGTGAAGCCGTCTAAGTGCCACCTGCTGAAGCCAAAGTACGGTACTTAGGACATGTGATAAGCGCTGACGGTGTAACACCAGACCCCGACAAGATCACCGTAATCAAGGACTGGCAGAGACCTTCCACCATTAAAGAAGTGCGGCAGTTCCTCGGGTTGGTAGGCTACTACCCAAGGTTTATACCAGGCTTCACCAAGATGGCGGCACCTATGTAGGACCTCCTGATAGGCCAGTCCAGAAAGGCCAAGAACCAGAAACCACCATTCAAATGGGACAAGCTGGAAGATGAATGCTTTACCAGGCTGAAGATGGCTCTCACAGGAGACGAGGTCCTGGCCTACCCTGATTATGGACAGCCCTTCCTCCTCCACACGGACGCGAGCAACGTGGGACTAGGAGCGGTGCTGTCCCAGATCCAGCAAGGCAGAGAAAGGGTGATAGCCTACGCCAGCAGGAAGCTCCAGCCCACAGAAAGAAACCCAGAGAACTACAGCTCCTTCAAGTTGGAGTTCCTTGCCATTGTCTGGGCTGTGACTGAGCACTTCAAGCATTATCTCGCCTCCTCCAAATTCACCGTCTTCACGGATAATAACCCACTGACACACCTGGACACTGGAAAGCTTGGTGCCCTGGAACAAAGATGGATGGCCCGACTGTCTAATTACGAATTCACCATCAAGTACCGGGCTGGGCACAAGAATGTAAACGCAGATGCGCTGTCCAGAATGCCTAACTTGCCAGAAGGGGGAGAAGACCCAGAGGAGCTGGAAGAGATAGAAATCCCCGCGTTCCACCGCCATGGGGTTAAGCAGTACTCCCATTGTGTGAAGAACAGGTGCTCTGCCAACAGAGAAGCCACGTTCAATCCATTGCCCCACCATGGATGGGCAGAAACACAAGACAGTGACCCGGCTGTTCGCCTAGTCAAAGAGTTGCTGACACAAGCTGACTCATACCCTGATTCAGATGCTCCAGAAGAGACTAAACAGCTGTGGAAAGAAAAGAGCAAGCTGTTCATCTATGAAGGGAAGCTGTGTCGAAGAACTGTCAACTCCAGGACACATGAGCTGGTCTGGCAGGTGGTAGTCCCGAGGTGAGATGCGTCTATGGTCCTGGAAGCGTACCACGATGGAGCGGGACATTTTGGATGGAAGAAGCTGGAAGTCCTGCTATGTGAACGGTTCTATTGGGTTGGCATGAGGAAAGCAGTCGAGAGGTGGTGCTGAGAATGCGGACCATGCAACCTGAGAAGAAAAGACCGTGACAGCCAGAGGGCTCCCCTGCAGCCCATCATCATCAAGCAGCCACTCGAACTGGTAGCCCTGGACCATGTGAAGCTATCCCCGAGCAGGTCAGGCTATGTCTACGCTCTCACCATCATAGACCACTACTCCCGGTTCCTGGTAGTAGTGCCAGTCAAGGACCAAACGGCTCAGACAGCAGCCAGAGCTTTCCAACAGCACTTCTGCCGCCCGCATGGTTACCCAGAACGTGTGCTAACTGACAAAGGTCCGGCCTTCGAGGCAGAAGTATTCCAGGAGTTCTGCAACCTGTACGGCTGCAAGAAGATCAGGACAACGCCTTATCACCCCCAGACCAACGGGATGTGCGAAAAGTTGAATCAGGTGGTGATAGACCTACTGAAGACGTTGCCCCTGGAGGAACGCAGCCTGTGGCCAGAAAAGTTGCCAGACCTGGTGGATCTCTACAACCACATCCCAGTGAATTCCACCAACTGCACACCAGCTTACCTGTTGAGAGCAAGACCTGGTAAGCTGCCCATTGATCTGGATATGGGAGTTCTCACACCAGAGGACGCCTCACCGGATGCGGATTGGGACACTGAGCGGCAACAGCAATACCGTAAGGTACAGGAAAGTGTTGAAAGAAGTCTGGCCCAAGCAAGAGAAAGGCAAGAGAAGACTTACAATCAACATGCACCTGCTGCCCCCTTGTCACCAGGGGAGCAAGTCCTAAAGAACAAAAGGCGGCTTCATAAATTGGATGACCAGTGAGCCGTACACCATTCTACCATCAAGTCATGAAAACACCAAGGTGTGCCTCATAAGTAAGGACGGAGGTGAGACAACAGCAACAGTTTCCATAGACCACCTGAAGAAGTGTTCCGAGCAGCTACAGCATGCTGAATAAGGCCAAGATATCCCTCAACCCACAGAGGAAGTGGAAGAAATGGTCAGCACAGTACTCTGAGAGCCCCTCAAAAAGCTTTAGAAGTCCCAGTAGAGTTGGAAGAACCATTGGCCCCGAGACAGAAGATTCCTCATCAGCAGACCAGGAGAATCTACCCTCTGCTAGTAGCGAGCCTGTCGTACCCACGGTAAGCCAAAGGATCCATAGGAAGCTGCCCAACCTACCAGAGACACCTCCAAACACCTGTAGTGAGGTGAACATTGAGCCCACCACACCAGGGGTAAATACAGGGGACCAAGGTAGAGCACTGACAGAAAGTGTACTCTGTAGATTTACCAGAATCACCAGAGGTCAGATCCCTGCTCGTTGGAGAATTTAAAGTGTAATGTATCACTGTATTATTGCAAATGTTGTATATGTGTGTATTAAATATGTTTTTCCAGTTACCCGACAGGGTCCAAAAAGACTTTCAGGTTATGGACAATGGATAACCAAAAACTTTGTCTGTAAATAGTTCCACCTATAAAGTGCCCCTTTGTGCCAGACCACAGAACAAAAACCCGTGGAAGTGGCTGAAGACGTGGTCCAACATCCAGATCATCAATGCCCTGTAGCCACCCCAAGGCCTCCGTGGAGGGTTTGGGACAGGTCTCTCAAGAAGTGCACCTTGTTGGGTGAAATGGACACCTGGTTACGGATGATACCGTGACCTATAAAGACTGTAATGTTTGTAATATTCTAATGTACCTTGTTTATTGTTACCTGTTATTTTTGCAAAATATGCTCAGTCCCGGAGTACTGAAATTTACTAGGGGGGAATGTGGCACCCCAGGGGGTCTGATTGCCACAGTGGTAGTAATACCATGTCTGGGAGCAAAACAGGAGTTTCCTGGTCAGGGAACACACTACATGCAACACCTCCTGCCCCAGGCCAGAAAGGGGAGGATCCTGCCCTATATAACTGGATATGGAGGCGGGGTTAGCTCAGACAGGGCTGTAGTCGAGTTGAGGACACAGGAGTAAGAAGCCAGGGACTGGAGCTGGAGATAGCTCGTCCTGGACAGCATACAGAGGACCGGACACCGGAATCTGAGGCTGTGGGACCCTTCAGTCCCAGCAGCAGATACCGCAGGGCAGGGGATTGCAGGTCTCCTGGCCCAACAGAAGCCCGGAGGCTCAGCCACACGAAAGGACCAGTACCGCCACAGAGGAGCGAGGAATACACGGGATCCGAGTCGCCAGCCATACGGGTGAGCACAGCACGTCACACTCAGGGACGTGGGCTACAACACGACTATAAGCGGGATAGCCAAAGAGTACAGTCAGAACGGCAGGCCTACAACTCCATCTAGCCAGGGGAATTCTAGGATTGCTCCCAGACTGACCAGGCACTCATCCCTAGCAAGTATTCCCGTTGGGGCCTATATAATTACCACCAGTAAAGACCGTAGGACTGCACTGCAAAGGCTCCGTGTTATCATTACTGATCCAGGCACTATCACCACCATCATCCATACACGCTGCCCTGAAGCTCCACTCTTCCTGTGGGGAGTTACATCACCTTGCTGCACATACCATCAGCTTCAGTGGACTGCTCCGAAGCGGCGGTTCCCAATAACCGCATCCCACATGTGGCGTAGTCGGACTATCTATAACTGAGACACATAGACTACCCTGGTTTGACCGCCCTGGGTCACGGACCGAGTCACTGCCACGGTGACTACAACCCCCAGCATCTACAAGGCCCGGCTCCGGGTATCCCCACGGCCCAGGGGGCGCGTTATATATGTATATCAGATGGGGCAATACTGGCAGTGCTGTTGATAGTTGTACCCATCAGGCATTCATGGTGGCAGCCAGTACCCTGTGAGCCCTGCAGGCCTGTACTCTGCACAGGTCTCTAAAGAGGTCTGTACTTGATGTCAGGTGTCCCAATGGAGCCGGTCATGTCATGAATTGCTAGTTATGCAATTCCCTAGTACAGAAGGAATGTGACAGGAGGGGGTGCAGAGATGAAGGCAGGCGGTGACAAAGGAGGAGGGGGTGATCCGCTTGACATGTCACGGGCCGATACAGGCCAGATCACAGCGCCGCTCCCGCCGGTTGCACAGTGGGATATGCACTCGCTCACTATCTGCCCATTGCTGCGAGGCTCAGGCCCTGCTCAACACCCAGAGTGGAGGCCGCGGCCTGCGCCTCTCTGTGCAGCCTCCCGTTCTCCTTCCCTCTCTCCCTCACTTGTTGTTGCACAGTCGGAAATAAGACTCACCTGCCGTTGAAGAATAAGCCACAGTAGCGGTGCTGGAGAGCAGAGGCGGCCGCCTCTCAGGCAGTGGTGGTGATGAGCAGCAGCTTCTTTGGGCCTAGAACAGACTGTCTCATCATTCACCTTCCCTCCAACCCCCACAGGGGACACGAAAGAAGCAGAGCACAGGCAGCGGCTGTGGCAAAGGAAGGAGAGGGAGAAGGGTTTATAAATGAGATGTCACTAAGGGGGGTAGAATGCCAGGTGGCCGGGGAGAGTCAGCCAGGGACTGAGCTCGTAACATCCCCCTCTCGCTGTTGCTTTTACGTCCAACAGCTGGTATATAAAAACATAGTAGGTATATAAAAACATGCGTGTATTCGAATGCAACATTGTGTCAAAATTTCAAAGCAATTGTGAAGAACTTTCGGAAATTTAAGATTTTGAAAAAACGGACATTTACATTTTTATTTCTATAGATAGATGTTGACAAATGTTTGGAGACCATTTTTCTAAGAGTGGTAAATTCCTTTAGACATATTTTTTTAGAGCAGCACATGGGAATTCTATCTAGCTTTAATTAACTTATTTATATTGCCCTTTTTAGATTGCACCAATATATTCTTTAATGATATTGATGCCTGTACATATCGGACCTTATGATCAAGACATTTTCATAGGTAGATATTTTAGTTAAGCATGTCATAACAGGAAGCCTATGCAAAGATGAGAACATTTATGCCAATTGCTATGACTGAATTCAATTTCATAGTTTCAATTTTGTGAAGCAGTTGTACTAACCACTGAGAAACTGTAATGTATATCTAATTGTATTTCTGATAATACTTAGCTGTATTAAGGATTACAGGCTACACGACATTGAAGGCCACTCTTGTGATGCATGGAAAAACTATAAAATAAAGAACTACTGTTCACAAGAGCACTTCGGTGTACACATAAAGTCTCCACCACATTTTTATAAAAACATATACACGGAACAGTTCATAGTTTATTAGTTTTTCTAAAACTTTTCCAACTAATTTCATATTATAATGAGAGAGTATGCCATGTGTGTGAACTAATGGGTTTATTTTCAGGGTTAAAGCTGTCAATGTTTCCATAAGACTTGCTCCATTTTTCTGTTTTGCAAGACGTAGCAGGGCTTGAAGGCAATGTAACAAAAATGGCTTACTATTGCTTATGCAAACATTAGCATCTTTTGTTCGGTCATTTAAATGCCGGATGGTAAAAAGAGAACAGTTAGAGAACATTCAGTGTGAAATCTTCAAGGTGTTTGAACGCAAAGAGGGAGAAAAAGTGAGACGGACCTGTTTCTCGGCTTCCTAACTATTCCGCAGCCCACTTGAACTTTGTGACAGGTCTCTGTCACTCAGCCACACTTGATTAACTTCTACTGACATTCAGCTGTCAGCCAGAAAACCCTTTACTATGCCCCTAACATGCTCTACAGCTTCACCCAATTAACTTGCTTTCACTTGACACTGTAGCAGGAAAAAAAAGCTTCATAATAGGTGGTAAAGGTGCTTGGTGTCTGCCTGCCCTCTTAATTGCTTGCGAGCAGCAAAATGCCTAACCCCGTGTGACAGCAAGACCCGGTGATCTTTGAATTGCACCGAGCATAGCTGCTAACTATTTAATTTCTGGGATCTGCAGATGACTGTACGGTAGACCTACAAATAGATATACTGGTAATATAAAGAGGTTTCTGTATACTGGGAGATAAGACTACATGCACAAAGAATGAAAACAGGGGCAAATACGCAATGATGTAAAAATAAACAATATAAGTCATTTCCAATGACAGTTTAACAGAATCACTAGAAATAAGTCTGTTTTATAAACTGTATACTGCATTTATCAGGTCCGATCAGAATGAGAACTTTCTATATTATTGATCATATATGTTTAATACAACTATGAATATAATTGTGTTTTGTTCGAGATAGCACTCGTACGTGAAAAATGGATGACTGAATGAGGTTTTATGCATTCCATTGCTTGCATCACTTCTATCTTCAAGCAAATCACCATGTGATGTTTTTTTGGGAGATAATAATAATAATAATATTTTTTATATAGCGCCAACATATTCTGCAGTGCTTTACATACATTATCATGGCTGTCCCCATTAGGTCTCACAATCTAAATTCCCTATCAGTATGTCTTTGGAGTGTGGGAGGAAACTGGAGGAAACCTACACAAACATGGGAAGAACATACAAACTCCTTGCAGATGTTGTCCTAGGTGGGATTTGAACCCAGGACCCGAGTGCTTCAAGGCTGTAGTGCTAACCACTGAGCCACCGTGCTGCCCATCAAAGCAATTCCAGCAGTTTAATATAATGTTTATATGAGGTTCTGCAGCAGCTAAGGCATCTATAGTGAGATTCTGCAGCAGCTTATATTGTATTATAAGATACTTCATCAGCTGAATTTTGTATTATGAGGTTCTGTGTATTATGTACTATGTATATTATGAAGTTCTGCTGCAGCTGAGGTGTTGATAATGAGGTTCTGCAGCAACTGAATTATGTAATTATGTATTATGAGTTTCTGCAGCAGATGAATTATGTATTATGAGGTTCTGCAGCAGCTGAGGTGTGTATTATGTGGTTCTGCAGCAGGTGAGGTCTGTGTTATGAGGTTCTGTAGCAGTTGATGTATTATGAGGTTGTGCAGCAGCTGAATTGAGTATTATGAGGTTGTGCAGCAGCTAAATTATGTGTTATGAGGTTCTGCAGCAGCTGTGGTATGTATTATGAGGTTCTGCAGCAGGTGAGGTCCATGTTATGAGGTTCTGTAGCAACTGAGGTATTATGAGGTTGTGCAGCAGCTGAGGTGTGTATTATGAGGTTCTGCAGCAGGTGAGGTCCATGTTATGAGGTTCTGTAGCAGCTGAGGTATTATGAGGTTGTGCAGAAGCTGAGGTGTGTATTATGAGGTTCTGCAGCAGGTGAGGTCCATGTTATGAGGTTCTGTAGCAGCTGAGGTATTATGAGGCTGTGCAGCAGCTGAGGTGTGTATTATGAGGTTCTGCAGCAGGTGAGGTCCATGTTATGAGGTTCTGTAGCAGCTGAGGTATTATGAGGTTGTGCAGAAGCTGAGGTGTGTATTATGAGGTTCTGCAGCAGGTGAGGTCCATGTTATGAGGTTCTGTAGCAGCTGAGGTATTATGAGGTTGTGCAGAAGCTGAGGTGTGTATTATGAGGTTCTGCAGCAGGTGAGGTCCATGTTATGAGGTTCTGTAGCAGCTGAGGTATTATGAGGTTGTGCAGAAGCTGAGGTGTGTATTATGAAGTCCTGCAGTAACTGAGGCATTTGAGCCATTTTTTCCCTTGCATTTATTTTTTTGTAATTTTAACATGGAATTAATAAACCTCATGTATTTTAATATACCTTGATTATATGTCATATTTATAGGTTACATGTTCAGTATTTGGTGAGTTTTTTACATCTTATATTTTACATCTTACATTTTATAAGCCAAAACCAGGAGTGGCACAATCAGAGGGAAAGTATAATAGAAACACGTCACCACTTCTGTATTTATCACCGACTCCTGGTTTTGGCTATAAATACTGAGGTAAAATACTGACCAAATACTGAACGTGTGAACATAGCCGTAGAGCTTGTGCACACGATTGTATTTTTGGTCCGAATGTCAAAAATGGATCGCACTAGGACCATTGTTATTTAACCCCTTTCTGACATTTGTGGTAATAGTACGTCCTTGTGCTTTGTGCCTATTGGGCCAGGGACGTACTATTACGCAGAATGCGATCATGTCCGCACACAAGCGGTGCGGGGCGATCGCCGTCGGGTGTCAGCTGAGTTTCCCGCACCACTCCTGGCACATTAACCCCCGAAATGCTGAGATCGAAGTCGATCGAAGCATTCCGGTGGCAAGGGGAGGAAAAGCGCCTATACTTACCTCCTCTCCGGCATCTCGCGCTGCCTCTGCGGGGGCCCGGTGGTTGTCATGGTGACCTGATGTCGTCATGACAATATCCGGGTCACCAGACAGCAGGAAGTGGTCTACCTAACTTATGTGCGCAAAAAATTGTAAAAATATTTAAAAAAAATTAAAAAAATAATCCCCAAAAAATTAAAATATATTGTACCCATGAATAAATATTATTCTGAAAAAAAACAATAAAAGTACACATATTTCGTATTGCCTTGTGCGGAACGACTTGACCTATAAAACTGTCCCACTAGTTAACCCCTTTGGTGAACACGGTAAAAAAAAAAAAAGGAAGCAAAAAACGATGCTTTATCATCATACCGCCAAACAAAAAATAAAAAAAAGCAATCAAAAAGATGAATGTAGATAAAAATGGTACTGCTGAAAACGTCATCTTGTCCCACAAAAGACAAGCCTCCTTACAGCTTCATCAACCGAAGAATAAAAAAGTTATAGCTCTCAGAATAAAGCAATGCAAAAAAATGATTTTTTTCTATGAAATAGTTTTTATTGTGTGACATCTGTCAATCATAAAAACCCGATATGAATCTGGCATCGCTGTAATCGCACCGACCCGAAGAATAAAGTCGTCTAATCACTTATACCACACGAGGAACGGCATAAAAAATAAACTCTAGGGTTAGGGTTGTGCTAGGGTTAGGGTTGGGATTTTTTCAAAAGTGAAGAAATAAAATGATAACAATATGGCGACTAGTGTTGAGCGCAAGTGCTCGCTACTTGTGTTTGCATCTGGTGCTCGGGTATGCACCGAGTATGACGAATGCTCGAGTGACATGTTCGAGTCTCCGCCCCATATGCTTTGAGGCCAAAAAAACCTCGCGGGGATTGCCTGCCATGCAAGAACGATCCCCGCATGGTTTTTTGGGGGCATCTAACAACCGTGAAACATGCGGAGCGGGGACTCGATCATGTCACTCGAGCAGCCGCTATACATGGTGCATACCTGAGTACTCGAGGCAAACTCAAGTAGTGCGCATTTGCGCTTAAGACTAATGACAACTTATTCAATATGATGACCTAATGTTATCAATTTCTCTGTCGTACCACTGCGTTCAAAATGTTCACTATACCCCTTGATAAAATCCTTGAGGGGTCTAGTTTGCATAATGGGGTCACTTGTGGGGGTTTTTCACTATTTAGGCACATCATGGGCTCTCCAAACGCGACATGGTGTCCGCTCTCAATTCCAGCCAAGTTTGCTTTTAAAAAGTCACACAGTGCTCCTTCCTTTCTGAACCCTGCCGTGCGCCCAAACAGCGTATTTTCTCCACATATGGGGTATCGGCGTACTCAGGAGAAATTGCACAAAAGTTTTTGGGGTCCATTTTCTCCTCTTACCATTGTGAAAATAAAAAATTTGGGGCTAAAACATCATTTTCGTGGAAAAAGTTTGATTTTTTTTTTTTCACAGCTCCATGTTATAAACTTCTGTGAAGCACCTGGAGGTTCAGGGTGCTCACCACACATCTAGATAAGTTCCCTGAGGGGTCTAGTTTCCAAAATGGTGTCACTTGTGGAGGGTTTCTACTGTTTAGGCACATCAGGGGCTCTTCAAACGCAACATGGCGTCCACTAATTATTCAAGCAAATTTTACATTAAAAAAATAAATGGCGCTCCTTCCCTTCCGAACCCTGCCGTGCTCCCAAACAGTGGTTTTCCCCCACATCTGGGGTATTGGCGTGCTCAGGAGAAATTTCACAACACATTTTGGGGTCCATTTTTTCCTGTTACTCTTGCAAAAATAAAAAAATTGGGGTCTAAAGTAACATTTTTGAGAAATAAAATAAATGTTAATTTTTTTCTTCCACATTCCAAAAATTCCTGTGAAGCACCTGAAGAGTTAATAAACTTCTTGAATGTGGTTTTGAGTACCTTGAGAGGTACAGTTTTTAGAATGGTGTCACATTTTGGGTATTTTCTGTCATAAAGGCCCCTCAAAGTCACTTCAAATGTGATGTGGTCCCTGAAAAAATGATTTTGTAAATTTTGTTGTAAAAATGAGAAATCGCTGGTCAACTTTTAACCCTTATAACTTCCTAACAAAAAAAAAATTTTGGTTCCAAAATTGTGCTGATGTAAAGTAGACATGTGGGAAATGTTATTTATTAACTATTTGTGTGACATATCTCTCTAATTTAAGGGCATGGAAATTCAAAGTTTGAAAATTGCTAAAGTTTTTACATTTTCGCCAAGTTTCAGATTTTTTCACAAATAAAAGTCATATCAAAAATTTTTTACCACTATCATGAAGTACAATATGTCACGAAAAAACAGTCTCAGAATCAGTGGGATCTGTTGAAGCATTTCAGAGTTATTACCTCATAAAGTGACAGTGGTCAGAATTGTAAAAATTGGCCTGGTCATTAACGTGCAAACCACCCTCGGGGGTAAAGGGGTTAATGGGGCAGTTCAGATGAACTATTTTTTTCATTGACCAAATCTGTGTGTGAAAAAAAATCACAACATGCCCCAGTTTCTCCCATAAATTGTATGCCACTCACCCATTCAAGTCTATGAATGCGCAAAAAAAATCGTATTTCACAGTATGGTATCCAATTCTTACAGATACATTGTAGTTCTGTAACATAGGAAAGTGTAAATGGTCCCATAAATGATTACTAGCTGCTGCTGTAAAAAAAAAAACAGATTGCATACAGATTGCACAAGAATTTCACACGGATGACAAGTGAGAAAAATAATTGTCCCACTTTTCTGGATGAAACTCTGACTATTTTATTATACGGTCGTGTCAACCTACCCTCAAAGGGGTTATCCAGGAGTAATATGACTGTTTTCTTCCATAAACAGCACCACACCTGTCCACAAGTTGTGTATGTGGTGCTGCATATCAACCTGTTCAGTTCAATGGAGCTGAGCAGCATTACCAGAAGAAACCCTTGGACAGCTGAGGGGCTATTTAAGCAGGAATGCTATAAATTCATGGAGAGTTCAAATGTAGTGTATTTGAGGTGCAGATTCCACACTACATATTCGCAGCAGTTTACAGTACTAATCATGTACGTGTGGTCATTAGTGATGGGCGAGCACTAAAATTCTCTGGGGCTCGATGCTCGGGTCGAGCACATTGGAATACTCGGGTGCTCGACCCGAGCAAAGAGCCCAATGTGAGTCTATGGGAAACTCGGGCATTTTTCAGACAGCTCCCCCCAGCGGTCTGCAGAGGGCCTAAAAATTGCCCAAATCGATGGAAACAGTGCTCAAATGACATGGGGACAGCATGTGGAAGCATTTCTGACTCCCAGGTCACTTCTGTCAACAACGTTGTCAGATGTATTAGACCACTTTTACGGACTCACAATAAAACATACAAAACCAAAATGGATTTTCCTGGGAAATATGTTAAGGAACATCCTTTCCAGGGTAATGACTTGTATATAAAGCAAACTAAATAACCAAAAACAAAAATGCTCCTCCACACCTTGGGCTATGTTCACACGTAGCGTTTTTGATGCGTTTTTTCACTTTCGCATTGCTTTCAACCGTGACAAATGCATTCACCAGGAAATTTCATTTTAACATTTTACAACCTTATCTGGCCATGTGGTGTGTGAAATATCATCAGACACATCGTGTTTCAGTTATGAAGGAGGGACTCTGAAAGTCAAAAAGCCTATTTTTATTGGGCCATCAGGCAGCCTTTACTAGTCTTAAAGGGCCAGCAGTCGGCCCTCACTATTCTTAGAGAGCCATCAGCCGGCTATGTTTTATTGTTCCCATTACTAAAGAGTGGGTCTCCTATACTGTTATTGCGTATGCAGTGAGTGGCAGGACTGCCCAAAATTTGGTAGCACCCCAATGCCACTTTGAAAATTTAGATGCACCCCAATACCCCTTTGAAGAGACTTAGAGGAGGGCCTCCTGAAAATAATGTTCCCATTATTAGTGAGTAGGTCTCACATTGTGTTTGCCTATGCAGTGAATGCAAGGGTTGCCAAAAATTTGGAGGCATTCCAATGCCCCTTGTAAGAGACGTGGAGGTTAGAGGGCCTCCTTAAAACAATGTTCCCATTATTAGGAAGTGGGTCTCCCATTGTGTTTGCCTTTGCAGTGAATGCAAGGGTTGCCAAAAATTTGGAGGCACTCCAGTGCCCCTTGGAAGAGACGTGGTGGTCAGAGGGCCTCCTGAAAACAATGCTCCCATTGTTAGGAAGTGGGTATCCCATTGTGTTTGCATATGCAGTGAATGCAAGGGTTGCCAAAAATTGGGAGGCACTCCAATGCCCCTTGGAAGAGACGTAGAGGAGTGCCTCCTGAAAAAAAATGTTCCCATTATTAGGAAGTGGGTATCCCATTGTGTTTGCCTATGCAGTGATTGCAAGGGCTGCCAATATTCGGGAGGCACTCCAATGCCCCTTGGAAGAGATGTGGAGGAGGGCGTCATAAAAAAATGTTCCCATTAGAAAGGAGCAGGTATCCTATACTTGGAATGCCCATGCACTAAGTGTATGGCTGACAAACATTTACCCCTGGGTGGTATACATGAACATACTATATAAAAAAAATATTTTAAGGGCATCATAAACAAGCTTTAAAAAAATTATGTGGATGTTGCATCACGGACCACGGTCACCCTGGTGATATGGTGGTGGAGGATGAGGAGAAGGAGGAGGACAAGAGCAAATAGCCAAAATCAGGAAGCGTATACCCATGTGTGGGTGTGAAGAGGTGCATGGGAATACACCTCCCAAAAAAGACACTGGATTTGAGTTTATATTATGCTGCTATCATTCGGTGGTGTTGAGAAGTCTGGCCCAATCCAGCCCTTGTTCATTTTTATAAGAGTCAGCCTGTCAGCAGTTTCAGTTGACAGGTGGATGCGCTTATCAGTTATAATTCCACCAGCGGCACTAAAAACCCGCTTAGATAAAACGCTGGTGGCAGGGTAGGCCAGGACCACCAAGGCATAGAAAGCCAGTTCATTCCACAGATCCCAATAATTATAAGGCACAGAGGAATCAAGGAGGACGTTGGTACGATCGTCAAGGTACTCACTCAGCATCTTCCCAAAATTGCACTCCTTGTGAGAGTACCCCGTGCCTCAGGGCTTGTGCGATGGGAGGGGCTGAGAAAATTCTCCCAGAACTTTGACAGTGTTCCCCTACCTGTGCTGGATTAAAGTTGTGTCTCTCTCGCCTGTACTTCAGCAACAAGGGCTTTCTGGTACAGCCCCATTTTTGTAGACCTGTCTGCCTCAGGAATAAGAGATATAAAGTTCTCCTTGTAGCGTGGGTCTAGTAGTGTCACCAGCCAGTAATGACTGTCACCCAAAATTTTGAACGCGAGGATCATGGGAAAGGCAGCGCAACATAAACTCAGCCATGCGTGCCAGACTGCTAACAGGCAAGACTTCCGTGTCCTCACCAAGAGGATGACTGACCATGCTCTCCTCCTCCTCTCTGTCCTCTGGCCATCCATGCTGAACAGATGGTATGGCAGCCTTCCCAACATCTGCAGTGTAAAGTTCCAATGCATGGGGACATCACACACCAGTCTGTGAGCTGGAAGCTGCAAACACTGCTGAAACACGCAAGGGCGGCGGAAGCTGTAGGTGACTTTCTAAAATGGGCACACAGGCGGCGTACTTTAACAAGCAGATTCGGCATCTCCGGGTAGGATTTGAGAAACCGCTGAACCAGGAGGTTAAGCACATGGGCCAGGCATGGTACGTGTGTGAGCTCGCCTCACCTCAGAGCCGCCACCAGGTTCCGGCCATTGTCACACACGACCATGCCTGGCTGTAGGTTCAGCCACAGATCTGCCTGCGCTTTGAAAGCTGTCCACAACTCTTCAGCATTATGAGGTTTGTCACCTAAGCATATTAGCTTCAACACAGCCTGTTGCCGCTTGGTCAAGGCATTGCTGCAGTGCTTCCAGCTTGTGAGTGATGTGGTCATTTTGGAGATGGAGGCTGAAGAGGAGGAGGAGGCTGAGGAAGATGAGGTGCAGGAGCTGTAGACTGTGGGGGCAGCACTGATTGACCTAGAGCCCGCAATTCTTGGGGTCGGGAGGACGTGTTCCGTTCCAAGGTCTGACTGGGTCCCGGCTTCCACTATGTTAACCCAGAGTGCCGTCAGCAAGATGTACCGTCCCTGCCCACAAGAACTTGTCCACGTGTCCGTGGCTAGGTGGACTTTCCTGGTAACTGCATTGTTGAGGGCACGGCTAATGTTTTGGGACACGTGCTTGTGTAATGCAGGGATGGCACACCGGGAGAAATAGTGGCAGCTGGGGACTGAGTACCGAGGGATGGCCGCCGCCATCAGGTTGTGGAATACTTCCGTCTCCACGAGCCTAAAATGCAACATTTCGAGCGCAAGCAGTCGTGAAATGTGGGAATTTAGTAGTGTGGCCTGTGGGGCGTTAGCTGTGTATTTGCGCTTGCGTTCCAAGGACTGGAGTATGGCCAACTGAACGCTGCGCTTGGACAAGGACGTGGACGTGCTTCCGGATGCTGCTACTTGAGAGTGTGCAATGACAGGTGGAGGCAGGAGGCATCTTCGCATGCACCATAGAGAGGGGATTGGCTTGCATGCACAACAGCGGAAGAAGCAATGGTGCCACCCGCAGACACTGTTCCTGGACCCTAGGGTTTGGCTCACAAAGTCGGGTGCTTTGTTGCCATGTGCCTGATCATGCTGGTGGTGGTCAGGCTCCTAGTTTTGCCACCCCTGCTGTTGTTGGCCTGGCAGGTGGTGCAAATGGCCTTTTTGGGGTTATTGGCAGAGTCTTTAAAAAAACAGCCAGACTCGGGAAGACCTAACAGTTGTACTGACAAATTCCTTTGTGTTGGTGTTACGAGGAACGGTTGCCTGCCTTCTGTCTGCAGCCACCACACTGCTTCTTCCTGCCTGTTGGGTTGCTCTGCCTACCTCCCCCGTGTGCTGCTGTCCTCGCTCTGCATGTCCTCCTGCCACGTTAGGTCAGTTACTATATCATCCACTACCTTGTCTTCCACTTCCGCACCCTGGTCCTCCTCCTGATTTTCTGGCAATTGTGTCTCATCATCATCCACCTCTTGTGACACTTTCCCACCGTCGCCTTCGTGTGACCGTGGCTGCTCAAATATTTGGTCATCGATACATGCGATCTCCTCTTGCCCCGCTTCAAGTGGATGGGCGAGAGGCCCGAATCTATAAATGGAAAAGTGAACAGCTCTTCAGAGTGTCCAAGTGTGGGATCAGTTGTCTCCGGGCACTCGGCATGGTGGGAGGAAGGAGGATCAGGGTGAGGAATATGCAGTCCAGACTCACAGCTACTGAGACTTGACCGTGTGGAAGACAGGGTGGTGGTGGTGGTGGTGGCAAAGTGACTGGAAGCATTATCTGCTATCCAACCAACAATCTTTTGACACTGCTCTGGGTTCAATAGTGGTGCACTCCGGTCCCCTAGGAATTTGGACAGGAAGGTCGGGCAAGAAGATGTGGGTGTTTGTTGTGGCACAATTTCAGCTTGCCCACGGCCTTGGCCTCTGCATGCACCATCACCATCACGTCCAGTTCCCCGTCCCTTGTCAAGCGCCTTGCCCATTTTAAATGGAGGACAATATCTTCCACGCTCACTACAAATGGCTGAATTTGGAGCAAAGTTATATGTAACCCGTGTGAAGGAGAAACCACAGTTTTAAATACCTGGCCTGTAGGTAACTATTTTGAACAGCAAACCGGTGCCAAATGCTTTGCTGACACACTGTAAAAAAATTTGAATGGAGGCCAAAATTAGCAGCATTTTCAGCGCAATTATATGCGAATGTGATCCGTGTGACGGAGAAATCACAGTTTTAAATACCTGGCCTGTAGGTAAATATTTTGAACAGCAAACCAGTGCCAAGAACTTTGCTGACACACTGAAAAAAAAATTAGAATGGAGGCCAGAAATGGTAGAGTTTTCAGAAAATGTATATGTGATCCGTGTGACGAACAAACCACAGTTTTAAATACCTGGCCTGTAGGTAACTATTTTGAACAGCAAACCGGTGCAAAAAACTTTGCTGACATACTGAAAAAAAATTTGAATGGAGGCCAAAAATGGCAGTATTTTCAGCGCAATCATATGTGATCCGTGTGACAGACAAACCACAGTTTTAAATAGCTGGATTTTTAGCACTGTAATATGGAAAGAACCTGGCTGTATTGTGCAGTGCCAACAAGCAAGAAAACGGTGTTCTCTGGATTGCTTTTTAAGCAAATAATGAGGATTAAGATCCAAAATAGAATTATTCATGGCCCCTCAGACCTGGGCCTTTGTCTAGAAATATCTAACAGTAGCAGAAGACAGAACTGGAATGGAGCCTCTTGTGCTATATGCACTGCAGTGTGCTATATACACTGCCTGCCTGCCTATAAACACTGCTCGCCTGATATCTGTGCAGATGGATTAGTCCTCAGAAGGACTGTTTGTTGAGATGGATAGTGTAATGTACTTGTTTTCTCCCTACACTACCTAATACCCAACCAAAGCTCTCCCTAGATCTGCAGCACCACTCCCTACACTGCCTGATTGCGGCGTAGACTGACAAGCACAGCTGCGCCAGGTCTGATATAGACCTGATGACGCTGTGCGCTGTGCGGTCAGCCAATCACTGTAATGCCACAACCAACATGGCTGCGGCATTACAGTGAGTGGCAGGCAATCCCTGCATTGTGATTTGCTCTCTAAAGAGCGCCAAACATGCAGGGAGGGGATCCGAGCATCCGCCCGAGCATCTTGCAAGTACTCGGCGAGCTCCGAGCATCTCGAGTACTGAGATGCTTTGGCGAGTACCGTGTACTTGCGAGTATGCTTGCTCATCACTAGTGGTCATTTTACAGCAAAAAAAAACTTAGAATTTTCTTAGGATAGTTTTCTGCCAATGAATTTGTCCTAGAGAAAATGAGTGCAAAATCAAAAGGGTGGGGGGGGGGGGACAAAAGGGTAATTTTGCATAGGGTTCAATTCAACTTAAGGCTGGCCCGAGTGACAGTATTCAGGGGCGGACCTACCGCCCGTGCAGCCGGTTCATTGATCGGGGGCCCCCGAGGGAGAGGGGGCCCCTCCAGCCTTCAGCAGGGCCGCCATCAGGGCATGACTGCCCTGACTCCAGCATGGGGCCTGGCCGGTCGGGGCCCCCTCAGAGCCCCGCTGGGGCCCCCCTCTTGTGCGTCTCCTCATGGGGCCCCCCCGCAGGACCCCCCGCCGTCACATGACCGGAGATGTCCCTGCGCTCAGCATGGTTCCCCGGCCCCATTCTGAGCGCAGGGACATCTCCGGTCATGTGACGGCGCCGGCACAATACTTACCCCTCCCCGTGTCTCCGCAGCGTCTTCCGCGTTCTCTGACTGTGACGTCTCAGGTCAGAGGGCGCGGTGACGTCTTTACACCGCGCGCGCTCTCTCCTGACCTGTCACTGTGCAGAGCGGGAAGACGCGCACAACGCTGGAGTCCGGAACAGCGCCAGCAGCAGGTAAGAAGTGAGGTGAGTATTGGATTTTTTTATTTTTTTCATTTATGGGGGCATGGGGCATTATATGGTGGGGGGGGTGTGACATCCTGCATGGGGCATTATGTGGGGGGGTGACATCCTACGTGGGGCATTATATGGGGGGGAGAGGTGACATCCTGCATGGGGCATTATATGGGGGGGTGACAAACTGCATGGGGCATTATATGGGGGGGTGACATACTGCACGGGGCATTATAAGAGGGGGAGGGGGGAATTGACATCCTGCATGGCCCATTATATGGGGGGGTGACATACTGCATGGGGCATTATATGGGGGGGTGACATACTGCACGGGGCATTATAAGAGGGGGAGGGGGGAATTGACATCCTGCATGGGGCATTATATGGGGGAGGGGCGGGGGGAATTGACATCTTGCATGGGGGCATTATATGGAGGTGGGGGGGTGTGTGACATCCTGCATGGGGCATTTTAAGAGGGGAAGGGAGGAAGTGACATCCTGCATGGGGCATTATAAGAGGGGGAGGGGGGAATTGACATCCTGCATGGGGCATTTTATCGGGGGTAGAGGTGACAACCTGCATAGGGCATTAAAAGGGGGGTGTCATCCTGCATGGGGCATTATAAGGGGGGGAACAGCCTGCATGGAGCATTACATGGGGGCCAATATTCTGTATGGAGCGTTATATGGGGGTCAGTATTCTGTATGGAGCGTTATATGGGGGTCAGTATTCTGTATGGAGCGTTATATGGGGGACAGTATTCTGTATGGAGCGTTATATGGGGGTCAGTATTCTGTATGGAGCAATTTATGGGGGCCAGTATTCTGTATGCAGTGTTATATGGGGACCAGTATCCTGTATGGAGCGTTATATGGGGACCAGTATCCTGTATGGAGCGTTATATGGGGACCAGTATCCTGTATGGAGCGTTATATGGGGACCAGTATCCTGTATGGAGCATTATATGGGGACCAGTATCCTGTATTGAGCATTATAAGGGGGTCAGTATCATGTATGGAGCATTATATGGTGCCCAAAATATTGTATGGAGGACTATACTGTCCGGTCTGCACTGTCCGCTGTGAGGATTCGCTGGTTTCTGAGCTATTGTAGAATTTACAATAGATATCGCTCGTGTAATGGGGCATTATAAGGGGGGAACAGCCTGCATGGAGCATTATATGGGGGCCAATATTCTGTATGGAGCGTTATATGGGTCAGTATTCTGTATGGAGCGTTATATGGTGGACAGTATTCTGTATGGAGCGTTATATGGGGGCCAGTATTCTGTATGCAGTGTTATATGGGGACCAGTATCCTGTATGGAGCGTTATATGGGGACCAGTATCCTGTATGGAGCATTATATGGGGACCAGTATCCTGTATGGAGCATTATAAGGGGGTCAGTATCCTGTATGGAGCATTATATGGTGCCCATAATACTGTATGGAGGACTATACTGTCCGGTCTGCACTGTGCGCTGTGAGGATTCGCCGGTTTCTGAGCTATTGTAGAATTTACAGTAGATATCGCTCATGTAATGTAATAAGTGAAATCTTTGGCCTTGTACAATAATATATATATATATTTCTCTGTGGTATCTGTGCATCATGAATCATGGTATGTGTTAAAGGGGCCACTGAAACTCTGTCGCCCAGGGCCCACAAAAACCTGGAGCCAGCCCTGGGGGTAAGTATAACAAGCTTTATTTTTTTTAAATACAATTAATTAACTAGGAGTGGGGGGAATCAGAGATGCACAGGGGGGAGGCCCTTCATGCCCCCAAAAAATTCTTGCACAGGGGCCCACTACAGTCTGTGTCCGCCCCTGACAGTATTACAGTGTTATCCTTGGGGGGAGGGTCTAGTGTGGTTTGCAATCAACTTCTAGTATAATTGATTATTGAGTTATGAAGAGGTTAATATAAATATTTGTGGCACCCCAGGAGTCCGGTTGCCACAGTGGCATTGCCTCCCTCACAAGGGGGTGATGCCATGCCTGGAAGCAAGGAGGGGTCCCCTAGTCAGGTTTTGCTAGCATTCAACACTTTCCTGGCTCCAGACAAGCAAGGGGAGCTCCTCCCCTTAGCAACTGGATCTGGAGGCGGGGTTAGTTAGTGTGAGGAGAACAGACAGGAGTTGAAGTACACTGTGTTCCAAATTATTATGTAAATAATATTTTCTCAGATTTTCCCAAATTACCTATATGAATTGCAGTCATTGTAATTTTCCAGTCAAATAACTATTAGAGTACAATTGAAAGGTTTTTGTACAAACTGCCTATGATAACAGTATATTTTTTAAAAAATAAAAAACTCAAACTGCACTCAAAATGCATGTTCCAAATTATTATGCACAGCAGAGTTTTCAACCTTTTCATTTTAATAAAGAACAAAAAAATGGTCATTTTTGAAATTATAAGCATTAGCAGGTTATTACAAACTGAAATCAAACAGTTTTCAACTCAAAACTTTATTCTAGGTGATGTTACATTTGCACATAGGACCCCTTGTTCAAAAGGAGCTTCTGAACTTTCTCGTCCATTGAATTTGTCAGGTTTTGGATGGTTTCTGCTTTAATTGTTTTGCATGAGGACAGAATACCCTCCCAGAGCTGTTGCTTAGATGTGAACTGCCTCCCGCCATCATAGACACTCCTTTTGATGATGCTCCAGAGGTTCTCAATGGGGTTGAGGTCAGGGGAGCATGGGTGCCACCCAATAAGTTTGTCCCCTTTTATGCCCATAGCAGCCAGAGATGCAGATGTGTTATGTGCAGCATGAGACGGTGCATTATCATGCATGAAATGATCTCGATGGTCCAGATGAATGGAGTGGAGGATGGCTGGTTGATGGACACCCCATGCAAACAAGGCTATGGCGCTAACAAGGAGGAGGTGGAGTAATGTTTTGGGCTGGAATCATGGGAAGAGAGATTGTCGGCCCTTTTAGGATCCCTGAAGGGGTACAGATGAACTCCATAATGTATGTTGAGTTTCTCAAACAGCACTTCATTCCATGGTTCAAGAAGAAGAACCGTGCATTCCGCAGCAAGATCAGTGTCTTCCAGTCCAGATGACGTCCCGTGGCGACGACAGAGAAGAATTCCACCGACTAGAGGTAGGAACAGTGATCACTACGACCAGGACGGACAACCCATCTGACGCCGCTGTGAAAAGGTGGGGCACTACGCAAGATCCTGTAAATTAAAAGAGCAACCCCTGGGGCAGAGGGCCAACCCCCAGGAGTAAGACGACCAGGCCCACAAAGCTGGTGATACAAGTACGTGGGAGGACGGCCGGTCCTACCAGTCGTGCTTGATGGCATCCCGATGAACGCACTGTTGGACACTGGGTCCCAGGTGACAACTATGCCATATATCCTTTATAAACAATACTGGACTGATTCAGACATTACCCGCCGTCCAGATGAACATCTTAGTATCTATGCCAGCAATGGTCAGCCCTTGCCTCAGGTGGGGTATAAAGAGGTGACCATAAAAGTTGGCCGAGTAGAACTGCCATCACAAGGAATGATTATTGTTGATATTGATCGCAGAGAAAGTCATCCTATGATAACTATAGGCACCAATGTGATAGAGAATTGTCTTGGGGAAATTATTCTTTTGTTGCAGCAGGTCGCAGAGACTGCCAGTTCCAGTCAGCAGTGAGTTCTACAGAAGGAGATCAGAGCCCTGATGAAAAGACAACAGGTAGAGCTGTCTGGTGGAGAAGTCGGCAGTGTCAGGATGAGTGATCCATTCCCCATTGCAATGCCCCCTAGGATTGAAATAATAATATGGTGTCGGGCAGCAATCGGTCTCAGGGGTCAAGATTATCAGGCCCTGGTAGAACCCGTGTACTCTGATAGTAGGCCCACCATCTTATCAGCCAGGGGAGTAGTCGATGTCCGCAAGGGGAGAGTACCGATACGCATCCTGAATTGTGGGAAGAAAGAGGTCCATTTACCCTGGAATGCTACCCTTGCTAAGCTGTTCACTGTCAGTAACAATGCAATAAAGGCAGTGGAACCCTTGCCTCCATCCAAACCGGTGGAGGATAATGGCTCCAAGGGGCAGATGGAGGATTGGAAGCTACAAGTAGACACTGACTCCACCCCTTTGCACCAAAAGCATGGAGTATACCGGGTGGTCCAAGAATATGAGCGAGTCTTCAGCAAACACCCACTAGACTTTGGGCAGGTAAAAGGGGTCCAACATCATATCCCCACAGGAGATCATCCGCTCAATAAAGAGAGGTACCGGCCTGTACCCCCAGCTCACTATCAATGTGCCAAAGGAATGTTGCGGGAGATGAAGGAGGCTGGGGTGATCAGAGATAGTTGTAGCCCCTGGGCAGCTCCATTAGTTCTCGTTAGAAAGAAAGATGGTACAATGCGGATGTATGTTGATTACAGGCAGATTAACCGCATTACACATAAGGACATCTACCCATTACCCAGAATTGAGGAATCATTAGTAGCATTGAGATCAGCTAACTATTTCTCCACTTTGGATCTCACCAGTGGGTATTGGCAGGTTCCTGTGGCAGAGTCGGACAGAGAAAAGACCGCGTTTACAACACCAATGGGCCTCAGCGACTTCAACTGCATGCCGTTCGGGCTCTGCAACGCCCCAGAAACCTTCCAGCGGTTAATGGAGTGTTGCCTAGGACACAAAAACTTAGAAACCGTCCTGCTGTACCTAGATGATGTAATTGTCTACTCAAAGACATATGAAGACCACCTGGAGCACCTGGCCGTGGTGTTCGAAGCCCTATCTTGTTATGGCCTGAAGGTAAAGCCGTCAAAATGCCACCTGTTGAAGCCCAAGGTGCAGTACCTAGGTCATGTGGTAAGCGCCGAAGGTGTAGCACCAGACCCTGAAAAAGTCACCGTGATCAAGGACTGGCCAAGACCCTCCACTATCAAAGAAGTGCGGCAGTTCCTCGGGCTGGTAGGCTACTACAGGAGATTCATCAAGGGTTTCACCAAAATAGCGGCACCCATGCAGGACCTCTTAGTGGGCCAGTCCAAAAAGGCCAAGAACCCAAAACCTCCGTTCAAATGGGGTAAACTAGAAGACGAATCTTTCACTCGACTGAAAATAGCTCTTACGGGAGACGAAGTCCTGGCCTACCCCGACTATGGCCAACCCTTTATACTTCATATTGATGCCAGCAACGTGGGATTGGGAGCAGTGCTGTCCCAGGTACAGCAGGGCAGAGAGAGAGTGATTACCTAGGCCAGCAGGAGATCCGGCCCACAGAAAAGAAACCCGACAACTAAAGTTCCTTTAAGTTGGAGTTTCTAGCCATAGTCTGGGCTGTAACAGAGCGCTTCAAACACTACCTCGCCTCCTCCAGATTTACTGTCTTCACGGATAACAACCCGCTGACGCACCTGGAAACTGCGAAGCTTGGTGCCCTAGAACAACGATGGATGGCCCGACTGTCTAACTACTAGTTTACCATCAAGTATCGGGCGGGGCATAAAAACACAAATGCTGATGCGCTGTCCAGGATGCCCAACTTGCCAGATGGGGGAGAAGACCCGGAAGATCTGGAGGAGATAGAGCTACCCGCTTTCTATCATCATGGGGTGACCCAGTGCTCTCACTGTGTGAGGGACAAGTGCTCCACCAGCAGAGAGGCCACGTTCAACCCATTGCGCCATCATGAATGGGCAGAGATGCAGGATAGTGACCAAGCTGTCCACCTGGTAAAGGAGTTGCTGACACAAGCTGACTCACACCCTGATCCAGATGCTCCACAGGAGACCCAACAGTTGTGGAAGGAGAAGGGCAAACTGTTCATCTATGAGGGAAAGCTGTGTCGAAGAAGTATCAACTTCTGGACACACGAACTGGTCTGGCAGGTGGTAGTCCCGAGGCGGGATGCGCCAATGGTCTTAGAAGCATACCACGATGGAGCAGGACACTTCGGGTGGAAGAAGTTGGAAGTCCTGCTACGTGAGCGATTCTACTGGGTTGGCATGAGGAAAGCAATCGAGAGATGGTGTCGAGAATGTGGTCCATGCAACCTGAGAAGGAAAGACCGTGATAGACAGAGGGCTCCCCTGCAGCCCATAATCACCAAGCAACCACTTGAACTGGTAGCCTTGGACCATGTGAAGCTAGCCCTAAGCCGGCCAGGCTATGTCTACGCTCTCACCATAGTAGACCACTACTCCAGGTTCTTGGTAGTAGTGCCAGTGAAAGACCAGACGGCTCAGACGGCAGCCAAAGCATTGCAACAGCACTTTTGTCACCCGCACAGTTACCCTGGACGGGTGCTTACCGACCAAGGTCCAGCCTTTGAAGCAGAGGTGTTTCAGGAATTCTGTAACTTGTACGGCTTCAAGAAAATAAGGATGACGCCGTATCATCCCCAGACCAGCGGGTTGTGTGAGAAGATGAACCAGGTGGTAATAGACCTGTTGAAGATGTTGCCCCTTGAAGAACATAGCCTGTGGCCAGAGAAGTTACCAGATTTGGTGGACCTACATCCCGGTGAACTCCACCAACTGTATACCTGCTTACCTGATGAGAGCAAGACCTGGTAAGCTACACATCGACTTAGACATGGGAGTCTTAAAACCAGAGACGACATCACCAGATGCAGATTGGGATACAGAGCGGCAGCAACAATACCGCAAGGTGCAAGAATGTGTGGAGAGAAGTTTGTCCCAGGTGAGACAGAAGCAGGAGAAAACTTACAATCAGCACGCGCCTGTAGTTCCCTTGTCACCTGGAGAACAAGTACTCAAAAGGAAGAGACGAGTGCACAAATTAGATGACCAGTGGGAGGTTGAGCCATACATTCTCCTACCCTCAAATTATGATAACACCAAAGTGTGCCTCATCAGTAAAGATGGAGGGGAAACTTCAGCGGCAGTCTCAAGAGACCACTTGAAGATAAGTCCTGAACAGTTGAAACACAGAGAAGAAGACCAAGACAGCCCTCAGCCCACAGAAAAAGTGGAGGAAACGGCCCAGACAGTCCTTGGAGCATTTCCCTGGTCTTGGATGCAGGTGAACAGAGCAATTGTGGTACCTGTCCTAACCTTTCTCCAAGCGGCCTCACCGGAAGCTGCAGAGGCTCCAGAACATCTGGAAGGCCAGTCGGCCCCAGAGACAGATGCTTCATCAGCAGCAGATCAGGAGAATCTACCCTCTGCTAGCAGTGAACCTGTCGTACCCAGGGTGAGTCAAAGAATTCATAGGAGATTACCCAGCCTACCGGTGTTACCTCAGACTACCTGTAGTGTAGTTCACACTGAACCCACCACACCAGGGGTAGACACTAGGGACCAGGGTAGGTCAGTGACAACAAATGTACTACGTAGATCGACCCGGAGTACTAAAGGTCAGCTCCCTGCCCGCTGGAGGAGCTAAAGTGTAAGAGAACTAAAGAGTATGTTATAAATAGTTGTAATCGTTAAATAATGCTAGAAATATATATACTTGTTAAATTATGGACAATTGGACCACAGGACTAGGTGTGGTCAGGACAATGTTGGATATAGTTACTAATTGGCCTAGAAAATAAACCGCAGGCGTGGCTGAAGACCAGGCCCACTGAAAGAGTGCCCTGAAGCCAAGCCCAGGGACGATACACAAAGTGGGTTGATGCGGTTCCCACCAGCCAAATTTCAGTTACCCGGATTGTAGTGTAAAGACTAAGCGCCGCAGTGACTGCTGTACGTTTTTGCTTTCGTTTTTGTAGTTTTTGTTTTTTGAGATTTTGTAAACTGTTTGTAATGTGAATTGTTATTGTTAAATGTTAGTTTTCAAAGGTATCCTCAGTCAGGGAGTACTGAAGTTAACTATGGGGGAATGTGGCACCCCAGGAGTCCGGTTGCCACAGTGGCATTGCCTCCCTCACAAGGGGGTGATGCCATGCCTGGAAGCAAGGAGGGGTCCCCTAGTTAGATTTTGCTAGCATGCAACACTTTCCTGGCTCCAGACCAGCAAGGGGAGCTCCTCCCCTTAGCAACTGGATCTGGAGGCGGGGTTAGTTAGTGTGAGGAGAACAGACAGGAGTTGAAGTCAGGACGTCGACGAGGAAAGACCTAGGGAGTGAAGCTGCACGGCAGTTCACCCCAGGGGAAGCGCAGAAGAACCGGACACCGAAGTCCAAGGTTGTGGGGCACCGAAGGCCCAGCAGCAGAAACTAGAGGGCAGGAGACTGCAGGTCTACTGGCCGGATCAGACGCCTGGAGGCTCAGCAGCACGATAGGGCCCAGCACCGCAACGTGGGAGTGGCACTCCTGGAAGACCCGAGCTGCCTGCCATACGGGTGAGCACAAAGACGTTTTACTCAGGGACGAGGGCCGCAGCATAGCTACAAGCAGCAGGGCCAAAGAGGTAGCGCAAAAGGGAAGGCCTACAACTCCACCTGGCTAGGTAGATCCCCCAACTTGCTTCCAGGCCGCCCGGACCTCTACTACCAGCTAGTACCCGTGCCCCGGTCTGCCTAACCACCTCAAGTAAAGATAAGAGGAAACCGCCATTAAGTTGTGGATTGATTATTAACTGCCCCATCCTCTGCACTACACCATAACAGCAACGTCTACACTGCCCTGGAGCTAAGCTCTACCTGTGGAGAGCTAAACCAACTCTGCTGCATTAACAACAGCTCCAGAGGACCTGCTCCGCAGCGGTGGCTCTCTTTAGCCGCATACCACAGGTGGCGTCACGAACAGTATATAAGAACATTAATTCTCCTGTAAATATCCCCTTTTTAGCGACCGCCCTGGGTCACGGACCGGGTCACCGCCACTGTGACATCTCCCCTAGCAACGACCGGCCCGGCACCGAGTGCCTCACGGCCGAGGGGGCGCGTCAACTTGTCGTCACGAACAGGATTCACGAAGCCCGGTATAACCGGGTTCTGTGTGCCATAGACGGTACTGAACTGTGTACCCCATGGCCCAGGGGGCGTGTCATATTCAGTATGCATATTGGTTTATGATGGTTAAGATTTACAATCTCATATGTCTAGTAGTCTAGGATTGTTGGTTGATAGGATAAGAAAAGGTTCAGAATTGTAGCCCTTCTCCCAGTTCTAATTCTGATTAGACTGTATGAAGCCCACTACAACATCACAGTGAAATCGTCAGTGGGTTCCTAGCCTAAAGGGTGTGGCGCCGTATGCAAAACACCATCGCGGGGACAATGCACCTGCCCGACCTGGTGCCTAACAGCACCCATGCTGTGAGGCTCAATCCCCATTACTCCAGGCCACACCACCCCATAGGCACAGCACCACAGCAACAATGCTTGCCACACAGCATATTTTTCTAAAGTATCTTAAATGGATTGTCCACTAATCGAAACTGACACTTGGAAGAAGTGAGAGTGTGTTTCTGCTCTCTGATTCCCTCCAGATGTCAGTAACATCTAAGTGAAGTGAGAAGGAAGTGGCCACTGATTTGTTGCAGGGCTTGTGTAACATAACAATGTCAGACAAGCCACGGGACAAAAGGCACCAACATCGTTTGAATGGCGCCTCAACCTGAGGTGAGTATAGCTGTTATTATTTTAAATAGGGGAATTAAAGTGATTGAAAAGGGGTTGCCCAAGTAGTGGACATCCACTTTACCTATCATGGAGCCATCTTATTACTTTGTATCAGGAGAAGCAAGACAATTCTGACCCTTTATATCCTATCAACCAACATAACTACTTATGGGCTAGAGTGGTTCCGGTAAAGAGTCATCAGCAGTAGTTCTCATTGTGAATGTTACAAGTAGTGGTTGTGTCCTAAACACAACAAAACAAGGTGAGAGTTAAAACTACAGTAGGGGAATAAGTGAATTCCCTTATTTCATACTTGAGATGTTGCCCTATGAAACAGTTTTTTCTATTTTTTGCAGTCAATTACTGCAATTTAGAGGTCTGTGATGACTTAGTAGTTATCATTTGAAGAAATTTTCCATTTTTTCATAAGTCTAGCCTTTTGATGTATTTATTTTATCCTGAACTGAGGTTTTTTTTCCTTCCTTTTAATATCTATGTTACATTGTGTTATGCCTGTTGCAGGGCATAATGGGTAATGCATGACACACTTCTCTTTAGGGATCTCTAAGTGTAATACAGTAGACCATCCCCTCTGTGTTGTTTATATGACAGTTCTTTAAACTCTCACAGTATTCCATAGTATTATAATAAAAGGTTGAGTTCTAAGGTTGGGGCTTCATGGTGACGTGTTGCATGACAGCATTTCTCTGACAAGTTGGCGGCCAAAACATTTGTGCAACTTGTCTTCGCATGTCTATTTTAGAGCTGTGATTTTTCTATAAAAAAAATGGCCAAATTGCAGATAAGTCTTAGGGCTCATGCACATGACCGATTTTCTCATACAGGTGCTATCCATAGGTTTCACAGATAGCACTCATACCTAAAATAGTCTATGGGGCTGTGAACATGCTCAGTTTTTTCCTTGGACCCAGTGGTCCACTGGCAAAATCTAATACATGTCCGATTTTGATCCAAATGTCGGATCACAATCGGCAATGCAAGTCTATGGATCTGTGAAAAAAATTTGATTGCAGTCCGATGCCATCTGAGTATGGTCCTATTTTCATAGACTGACAGAATGGAGAAGGTGGAGAAGCTGATGCCACTCTGATCAAACTCTCATCAGAGTCTGATCAGAATAATTGGACTGCTTTTCTTGGACACACAATGGACAGAAAATCCACTATATTTGGAAACATTTGTGACTTTCTGTTTTAGAAGTTCACAGGTTCCAAATACATAAGTCATGATGTGATGTGACACTGATTTCAGTGTCACACGTCACATGTCGCTGTGCAGCCAGTGCCTTATTAGACACGGTGCAAGAAATATTACAGCTTTGTGTGTTGTTACCATTATATCATAGGGTGCTGCCTCTTCCCATGACTCACTCTATAATAATAGAAACACTTTGATGGATGGGAGAGATAATTTCCATGATCTTGGTGTAACAGGGTTATAGGGAAATGAGGACCACTCCTATATCAAGAATTGTTTTGACAGACTTTTTGAGAGAATTCTGACTATCCCTAAAACTCGAAAGGTAACTATGTTACATAAAATAAAGACACTAATTTAATAATCCATACAAATACCTTTCTGATGATATAACTAGATTGGGAACCAAAAGCTACACATGTAACAAATGTCTTGGTTCACTTACTACCCCTTGGGTTACAGGGTCAAAAGACTTCCCATTATTATGTGGACTAAATTTATTCATCCGTTGTTCTTACATTTTTCATGAACAACTTCTCCAGCAGACTACTAAGACATTGTGCACAGGGAATGAATTTGAGGGTTAGGCAGGCTGCACCTCTTCTGTTCTGTTATCTAAACAATGCTACAATTGCTTCACGTAACTCACAGAGGAAACCTGCTAGTAATTATTCATAAGCCTAAGGCCAGTGAAAATAGGACGGGAAAGACTAGTTTTGATTTTAATGCTTCTGTTTTCCCACTAGGTTTATTTATAAGTTTGCATGTTACTTTGTGGATTTTGCAACCTAGTCATCCAGGCAATGCAGTATTGTACTGTAAATCTACCTTCTCACAATCAGTGTTTGCTGAGCTTTTGACGCTGCAGAATTTCTGTACCTTAGTTTTCTTGAGTCTTTTTTCATTGCGTTTTTGTGTACGTTTTCTTATGCTGCATTTTTATCTGCATTTTTTGACGTTTTTATTGTGTTTTTGACACTGCATTTTTTCTGATTGAAACTTCCTGGTATTGACATTCTTAGGTGCCGTTTACATGCGTTTTTGATGCATTAACGCTGCGTTAAAGCACTAAAAGCTCTTGTGCATTTTTTTTTACCTGCGGATTTTCTGCATCTAATGTAAGCTTATGAGGAAATTCTGCACAGAAAACTCAGTGTGCCCACAAGAGAAATTGACACGCTACGGATTGGAAAAACGCACCACAGGTCAGTTTACGCAGCGTAAAAAAGAAGCACAGTGGGCGTGAGATTTCTATAAATCCCATCCACTTTGCTGAACTGTAATGAAAAATAGGCAGTCAAAAACGAGATAAAAGCTTATTGTGGGAACGTTGCCTAAATCTATAGCAATAATTACTTAAATATAGTGCTATTGAATGTGGATAAGGCCGAGCGTATGTTCTCTCATGCAAGGGTATTTGGGCTGATTATGCAAACAACACTCAGCTCAAACTCTGTCAGAGTGTGAGCCGAGTGTCAGTTCACTGTACTTCGAATCGCTCGCATGAGAGAATTGGAGCACAGGTGAGGAGGAGTAGGAGAAAGTAATTTCTCCATCTCCTCCATTGCCGACATCCGCATTAATCGTACTGCCCTCGGATGACATCTGAGTGCAGTCCAATGTCTCACACGCACCTGTAGAGTTGTATAGGTGCATGCGATCTGATTCTTGTATGCTGCGATGGTAATCAGCATGAGAAAATAATTGCAGATCTGAGCTGCACCGTAGAGAAACTCTGGTCGGAGTGCTATGCGATAAAACACTGGATAGCACTCAGCTGTGTTATACGCTAGTGTGAGCGAGCACTAACAAAGAGGAAGGTTAGTTATAGAGCACTGAATGATTTAACTATTTCTTAACAGAGGGCCTTCCATTGTTTGTTAAAGTCTAATAAGGTTTTTTTCCTCTCTCTCAGTTTACATTTTTATTTTTTACATTTTGTTAGTCATTTCGATTTGACAGCTGTTCTTTTAATTAAACTAAAGTGGAACAAATATTAATTCATTTTTAATCATTTGATTGAGAAAACTGTAAAAATAAAATCTAAAGTTTTATTGGGAAAATGAAGCTGTTTCTATTGTACCATAAGGATTTTAATTAAAGAAATTCTCTAATTTTGTGTGTATTTTTATAAATTACGTTTACTGTTTCTTAGGGGTTTACCAGGTTCAGCAAAATTAATCTAAAGGTAAAAAAAAGTACAATAACATACCTAATAAATACCTTGCTGCATTAACGTCACTGTTCCAGGTAGGTTTATGTTTACTTCCCAGCAGCACTCACATGCCATTTACCCAGGTGACCACTGCAACCAATCACTGAACAGACAAGAGCGTTGAGATCAGTGACTGACTGCAGCAGCAGGCAGAGCTCACACTAGAAACATGAAAGCTGTAAGGATAGGTTCACAGGAGCGCATAAAAAATCATTCACAGAGTCATCCAGAAAAGTAGGATAATTTTCTTCTCGCTTGTCATCCATGCTGTCCGTATACAATCCGTTTTTTTACAGTAGCAGCTATTAATCACTTACAAGACCAGTTACAGTTTCCTATGTTATGAAAATCGGATGCTATACTATGGTATCCGATTTTTTTTGTGCACCCATAGGCTTGAATGGGTGAGTCTCTTGCGATTTTCAGAGGAAATTATGCATGCTGCGATTTTTTTCCACACTCAGATTCAGTGGAAAAAATAGGTCATCTGCCCTGCTCCACTGAATAACATTGGTCTAAGTGCGGTCCATTTCTTCATGGACAGCATTCGGACCAAAAGCACGGTCTTGTACATAAACCCTAAGGTCACATTCACACGTCAGTATTTGGTCAGTATTTTACATCAGTATTTGTAAACCAGGAGTGGAACAATCAGAGAAAAGTATAATAGAAACATTTCACCACTTTTGTATTTATCACCCACTCCTGGTTTTGGCTTCCAAATACTGATGTAAAATACTGACCAAATACTAAACGTGTGAACGTGGCCTAATACTGTAGAAAATCATAAGATTTACTAATTACATGTAATTGAGAAAAGTATTATAATTTCATCTTCAGTAGCTTTTTATTATTTCTCTCAGAGCTGGTAGGTTTATTATACAGAACATAAAAAATACTTTACTTTTTTAGTAATAGCTGCTAAGAAAAAATGCATTTTACGGTTATGATTTGTGCTATATTCATGCAAATAAATTGTCCCGATCTGTCCCTGCTGACTCCTGTCCTCCTCAACAATGATTTATGGCCACTGATATATCAGCCTAATTTACCTGAGCTGAAGGAGGCAGCAAAGGACAGGCATATTCTTTTCTTCAATACAGTAGACTAAAAAAAAAATGATGTCATGTAGTGTGGGATATCATAATAGCCCTAAATTCAATGTTATCAATAATATAGCAGCATACACTGTAATGTAAAAGACAGAATGCTCCATGTAAAAATGAATGATCCCCTTTGTATCCTTCCCTGCCAAATGAATGGCTCTCAGTGCCATATTTGATTCAACAAAGAATTGCGCTAGTGAAACCTAGTGGATGCACTGGCTCATTTATGGAAAAACAAGATGTTTAGCTGGCAATATTTTTATTTTCCCTGCCCAGTAAAATAGCAGCATGCATAGTTTGGTGCCTAAGTGACAAATGTGGCACCCCAGGAGTCCGGTTGCCACATTGGCATTGCCTCCCTCACAGGGGGTGATGCCATGCCTTGAAGCAAGGAGGGGTCACCTTATCAGGTAACACCAGCATCCAACATATTTCCTGGCTCCAGACCAGAAGGGGGTGCTCTAACCCGGTTTCAGGGGAGCTTCCCCTTTAAATTGGTGCCCGGAGGCGGGGGTTAGAAACGTCAGTTGGAGTGAGAAAAGTCAGTTGGAGACAGGAGAGAGACAAGGGAGAACCTGGGGAGGGGAGCTGTGACCAATCTCGCCCCAGAGAAAAGCGCCAGAAACCAGACACCGGAGTCCGTGGTTGCTCGGGTACTGAAGTCCCGGCAGCTAAATCCGGAGGGCAGGAGACTGCAGGTCTCCTGGCTCCACCAAACACCTGGCGGCTCAGCAGCATACTAGAGCCTGGAGCCGCCACGAAGGAGCGACATCTGAAAAAGGCTTGAGCTGCCTGCTATATGGGCTAGGGTTTAACGATCACTCAGGAAAGAGGGCTGCAGCATAGCTTTAGGCAGCAGGGCCAAAGAGGACAGCACAGAAGCAAGGCCTACAACCTCACCTGGCGAGGTGGATCCCAAATTGCTTCTAGGCTTCCCGGATCTCCATTACCTTCTGTTACCAGTGACCCGGTCTGCACCATCAAACATCAAGTAAAGGTAGAGGAAACCGCCATTCTTGTGTCGCCTGGTCATTATCTGCACCATCAGTCCTGCACCCAAACTTACACAATCTCTTACATAAACCGTAACGGTAGCCCTGAGGCCCCGCTCTACCAGTGGGGAGCAAATCCATCCTAGCTGCGTCACCAACAGCCCCAGCGGTCTCTTTCAGCAGTGGCGGCCACCTATAGCCGCATACCACTGGTGGCGTCACGAAACTTGTCCCCTAAATAAACTGTCCTTTTTTATTGACCGCCTAGGGCCCGGACCGGGTCACGCCCCCGTGACTATCCCAAGAAAGCGACCGACCCGGTGGCGAGTAACCCACGGTCCTAGGGGCGCGTCACATAGCACAAGACCAGTCGCCAACACCAGAAAGTAAACAACCATGGCCCCGATTTATCAAGATTGATCCCAATTTATCAAGACTGGCGTTGCTCACACCAGTCATGATGAGGGGGCGTGCTTGAATGAGACATTTAAAGGTGTGTCTCGATGAATCAAGCGATGCCTAAGAGTGGCATGTCCCTCCGTGTGCCTCTCCAAAAATCTTCTCCAGTCACAGACTGGAGTAATATTTGTGGCATAATGTATGCTACAGTTCATCTTGAACTAGACGACCAGACATCAACCTGCCCTGTTTCCGCTCCAGCTCAGTCAATTTTGGCAATGCTTGTCACAACTAAAATATTCACATGAGCTGCATCAAAAGAAACTTTATCATCTAAAAATTGTCCTTTTGTGCACCAATATTTGTAAGCAGGTTGTGGATCCAATTTAGAGGAAAATATACTTAAATATATAAATAAATATACTTAGATGAAAATATTTTCACAGCCATGTACATGGACATCTTCCAGCAATTCTGTGCAGCTAATTGATCATGAGCATGAGTATTGTTTTTTACAGCAAGAAATGAGGTCTTGATTTCCGAGACCCACTCTGGATGTACATAGTCAGAAAGTCATTATTTATCCCACACTAATGCATAAATGAGTCTTTTATATAGATGGTATTGGATCCTGTCATAGAACAGTGTAGGCCAAAGGAGGGAATAGGCCTGCAGACCACTCAATTCCAAATAGTTATGATGGCCTACGACATACAAGAATATAGAGTCATGGCACAAATGTCACTACATTGCATTGCCTGTGCCGGTCAACTCTGTGTTCAGGGAGAATATGACTCGATCATTTGGATTAGACTTAGTTTTTTTGTGGGGGGTGGTATGAAGGTGGTGTTATCTTTTTAGAAGTGGACGCTTAGGGGGCATTAATACTTTCTAAAGAATGTGCTTAAGGGGAATTATTTATTTTAAGGGAGTGCTATAGTGCATTATTTGTTTTAACGGGGAACTGAGAATGCTTTATTACGGAATTAGACAATACTTGCCTTGCCTCGGATGCTGGCAACCCACTCTACGCCACTGTTTCTAGTCTACCTTCATATATCGTTATTCTTGCTTTATCTGGTTACACTACTTGGCAAAACCAGCTTGGCAAAATTAGAGCAACAGATTAGATGTCTAAGACTACTGTATGCTTAGATGAGAAATGGGGGACCATTTAAAATGTGTACAGACTAAATTCCAAAGTGAAAACTTCATGTGGCACTATTTAAGCATTGGATAATAAATCACAATTCACTCATTTGTGTAATTATATGTATATGTCACTTAAGGTCAAAAATGTAGAAGAAATACTTTTTACACCATTAAGCTTTGCTTTAAACACTGTTTGCTTCAAGAAATATGACCTCTACAGACTTTCCCAAAAAGTGGAATTGGGAGCGACAGAAGTATTTCTTTTCTTTTTTTTTTCACATTGAAGACATACTCTATCTAATGAGAGAAACAGAAGTATTTTCATCTTGTGTGTTCCTGTCATTGCACAAATGTATGCTGTGTTTAATGTAATATGAAAGTAAATTATCCGGTAAGGGTAGCAGAATGCTGGTGGTTGTAGCTGTTATTAAATCCAATACACAGAGAAATTCCACTAGTTATTTTAAGTATTAGTCAGCATCTAAAATGTATGTTTTCTGTAAATGTGAGAGGCCAATTATACATTCTGGATGAAGTTCTATTAGCTATAAACAAAAGGAGAGTGTTCAGGCTTGGAATACAGTGCTTATTGTTTTTGGCTGCATGCATGCAGTCAGCTTAGGTTCAGACACCAAGAGCAATTCAACAAAAGTTTAATAATTAGTCCAACAGATACTATGAGTGCCTACGAAGAGAAAGCACAGTTCATCCTATTCCCATGGCTTGTCACACTGCAAGTCAATGAAGTGCCAGAACTGCTCCATGGCAGCTTGTGAGGTAGAATATATTGTGTAAACAACTGGAGATATAGAGGTGCTTAGAATACCTTATAAAAGTTGACTTTTCTAGGATTGTATAAACTTGAGAATGCCAATGATCTAGGCCAGGTAATTTTTCCAGTTTGCTCAACATATGAAATGACTAGTCTTGAAAACTTGTGCTCAACTGGATTCAACGTTAACTAAAAAGAGCAGCCATAGATGAAAGAATTTAAAAATCTGCTTTGCAGTTTAAATTCCATAACAACTTAAAGAAGTTTTCCAGGGTATAAAATATGTTTTCAAAAGGGCTCAGACTTTTTATAAAGTAGAGGTACATCACCTCCTGTTCCTGTGTCAACAAATTTACATTTTATTGCATATTAGGTTCCTGTTTTAGTTGAAAATTGCAAACATCCTGAAATTGAGCTATTTCACATAACTGAAAAGTTATGCACCATCTGTTTTTTACAAGCACCAATTACAGTGCTCAGCATAAATGAGTATACCTCAACCCAATTTGTCAGAAAACCTTTAGTTTCTTTTTAGAATTAACATTTTCTATGGGTTTCATACTACAAAATACTTCCACAAATGTGGGTCATTGATTGCATACATAATTTGTAGTGTTGATCGAGCACTAAAATGCTCGGGTGTTTGAAGCTCGGGCCAAGCTCACCGTGATACTCGGGTGCTCGACTCGAGCAACAACCCAATGTTAGTCTATGGGAGACCCAAGCATTTTTGCGGCGGCACCCCCGGCAGTCTGTGGAAAGCCTAAAAAGTGCCCAAAATGATAGTGACAGTTCTCAAATGACATGGGGGCAGCATGGGGATCACCCCAAGAAGCATTTCTGATCCCCAGGTCACTGCTGTCAGCAACGTGGTCAGAGGTATTAAGCCACTTTTACGGGTTCACAATAAAACGTTCAAAAACGAAACTGAAAGTGCTTTCCTGTGAAATATGTTAAGTGACATCCTTTCCAGGGTAAAGACTTGTGTATAAGGTAAAATAAATAACCAAAAACCAAAATACTCCTCCACACCTTGGGCTATGTTCACAAGCAGAATTTTTGTATTGCTTTCAACCGTGACAAATGCATTCACCAGGAAATGTCATTTTAACATTTTACAACCTTATCTGGCCATGTGGTGTGTGAGAAATCATCAGACACATTGTGTTTCATTTATGAAGGAGGAACTCTGAAAGTCACAAAGCCTATTTTTATAGGGGCCATCAGGCGGCCTTTACAATTCTTAAACTATGTTTTATTGTTCCCATTACTAAAGAGTAGGTATCCTATACTGTTATTGCGTATGCAGTGAGTGACAGGGCTGCCCAAAATTTGGACGCACCCCAATACCCCTTTGAAGAGACTTAGAGGAGGGCCTCCTGAAAACAATGTTCCCATTATTAGGAAGTGGGTCTCCCATAGTGTTGGCCTATGCAGTGAATGCAAGGGCTGCCAAAAATTGGGAGGCACTCCAATGCCCCTTGGAAGAGACGTGGATGAGGGCCTCATAAAAAATGTTCCCAGCAGAAAGGAGCACGTCTCCTATACTTGTAATGCCCATGCACTAAGTGTATGGGCTGACAAACATTTACCACTGGGGGGTATACATGAAAAATTATGTGGGTGTTGCATCACGGACCACGGTCACCCTGGTGATATGGTGGTGGAGGATGAGGATGAGGAGAAGGGGGAGGACAAGAGCAAATAGCCAAAATCGTAGGAAGCGTATACCCATGTGTGGGTGTGAAGAGGTGCATGGTGACTCACCCCCTGGGCCGTGGGGTACTCGAAACCGGGTCTTCTGGTGTACGGTGCTGATGGGGGTAGTAGTGGCAACCCGGTCCCGTGGCTCAGGTTGGTCAGACCAATGTTGTGGCAGCCTATTTATAGATTTGTGAATGTCCGACTACGCCACCCGTGGATTGCGGCCAGGGATAACCGCCGCTGCTAGGCAGACCGCTGAGGCTGGTGTTGGTGTGCAGCTCAAGGGTAGGATAACTCCCCATGGGGGGAGTGTGGCCTCAGGGCAGTGTAGGGGGTGATAGTGCCGGCCGCAATAGTAAAAGTTCAGAGCCCGTTTCAAAACATTTCTGGGTCTTTATTGTAGATGTTATTAATGACCCAACAGTAGTACCGGTTAGGAATGGGCCTGGGTGTCTGAGAGCATTCGGGGGAGCCCCACTGGTCAGGGTGAGTGTGTAGGCCTACCATTCTCTCTATGCTCTTTCTGACTATCCCCCTCTTTGTGGTGTAATAGCCCACGTCCCTGAGCTTGTCGTGTACTTCTCGCCTGTATGGCTTGCGACTCTGGCCTTGGGTACCTTTTGCTTTCTCCTCGCGGCACTGGTCCCTCTGTGTGGCGGAGCCTCCAGGCTTCTTAGGATAAGGGACCTGAAATCCCTCGCGGGTTGGTTCTTTGCTGCTGGAAATGATAACCCGGACAGCCTCGGACCCCAATGTCCGGTTAGATTGATTCTCTGCCAGGACCGGCTCTCGTCGCCTCTGTCCCTGGCTTGCAGTCTCTCTGCCTCACGGACTCCTCAGCTGCTGCTGACCTGTCCCTTCCTCTAAGAAACCCTTCTGGTCACTTCAGAAGTGGGTTCTGGTCTCCCTAACCCTGCCCCAGTTCCAGCTTTTATAGGGCAGCCAGCTCCCCCTACTGGCCTGGGACAGCAGGTGCTGCATGCTAATTGTCCCTAACCAGGGAACCTCCCTCCTGCTCTCAGACGCAGATTAATCACATCTGTGGCAACCAGGCCTGGGGTGCAACACATGCGAATACACCTCCCAAAAAAAGACACTGGATTTAAGTTTATGTTACGCTGCTATCATTCGGTGGTGTTGAGAAGTCTGGACCAATGCAGGCTTTGTTCATTTTTATAAGAGTCAGCCTGTCAGCATTTTCAGTTGACAGGCGGATTCTCTTATCAGTTATAATTCCACCGGCGGCACTAAAAACCCGCTCTGATAAAACGCTAGCCACAGGGCAGGCCAGGACCTCCAAGGCGTAGAGAGCCAGTCCATTCCACGTATCCAGCTTGGTTAACCAATAATTATAAGGCACAGAGGAATCACGGAGGATGTTGCTACGGTCTGCAAGGTACTCCCTCAGCATCTTCTGAAACATTGCACTCCTTGTGAGAGTACCCCGCGCTTCAGGGCCTGTGCGATGGGAGGGGCTGAGAAAATTCTCCCAGAACTTTGACAGTGTTCCACTGCCTCTGCTGGATTGAAGTTGTGTCTCTCTCGCCTGTACTCCTTGATTGTCCAATGAACTATGACCTCTGCCTCCAGTGTTTTCAGATGGGAATTTTTTTAAGAGTTCCGCAACAAGGGCCTTCTGGTACTGCCCCATTTTTGGAGACCTGTCCGCCTCATGAATAAGAGATATAAAGTTCTCCTTGTAGCATGGGTCTAGAAGTATCACCAACCAGTAATGACTGTTGTCCAAAATTTTGAGAACGCGAGGGTCATGGGAAAGGCAGTGTAACATAAACTCAGCCATGCGTGCCAGACTGCTAACAGGCAAGACTTCCGTGTCCTCACCAAGAGGACGACTGAACATGCTCACCTCCTCCTCCTCCTCTCTGTCCTCAGGCCATCCACGCTGAACAGACGGTATGACAGCTGTGCAGGTAGTACCGTCTACAGCGCCTGAAACTAGCTCCTGTTCTTCCTTCCTCCTCCTCTTCCTCATTGTCACCCAATCCACGTTGGGATGAGACGAGGCTGGACTGTGTGTAATCTCATCATGCCCCGCCTACAATGCATCCTCTTAGCAGAGAGCGTTAAAGAAGACAGAGAAGAGGGATGGTACTGCTAATTATGGCGTCATCGCCGCTTACCATCTTGGTGGAGTCCTCAAAGTTTTGGAGGATGGTACATATGTCTGACATCCATGTACACTCCTGAGGTCTTATGTGTGGAGTCTGAACTGAATACCGACAGCCTTGTTGATGCTGGTACTCAACAAGTGCCCTCGTCTGCTCACAAATCTTTCCCAACATCTGCAGTGTAGAGTTCTTACGCATGGGGACATCACACACCAGTCTGTGAGCCGGAAGCTGCAAACGCTGATGAAACATAGCAAGGGCGGCGGAAGCTGTAGGTGACTTTCTAAAATGGGCACACAGGCGGCGTACTTTAACAAGCGGATCAGGAAGCTCCAGATAGGATTTTAGAAACCGCTGAACCACGAGGATAAGCACATGGGCCAGGCATGGTAAGTGTGTGAGCTCGCCTCTCCTCTGAGCCGCCACCAGGTTCCGGCCATTGTCACACACCACCATACCTGGCTGTAGGTTCAGCGGTGTGAGCCACAGATCTGCCTGCTCTTTCAGAGCTGTCCACAACTCTTCAGCATTGTGCGGTTTGTCACCTAAGCATATTAGCTTCAGCACAGCCTGTTGACGCTTGGCCGCGGCAGTCCTGTAGTGCTTCCAGCTTGTGACTGATGTGGTCATTTCGGAGATGGAGGCTGAAGAGGAGGAGGAGGCTGAGGAGGATGAGGTGCAGGAGCTGTAGACTGTGGGGGCAACCTGGATTGACCTAGGGCCCGCAATCCTTGGCGTCGGGAGGAAGTGTTCCATCCCAAGGTCTGACTGGGTCCCTGCTTCCACTATGTTAACCCAGTGTGCCGTCAGCTAAATGTACCATCCCTGCCCACAAGCACTTGTCCACGTGTCCGTGGTTAGGTGGACTTTCCCGGTAACTGCATTGTTGAGGGCACGGCTAATGTTTTGGGACATGTGCATGTGTAAATGTGGGGACGGCACACCGGGAGAAATAGTGGCGGCTGGGGACCAAGTACCGAGGGATGGCCGCCGCCATCTGGTTGCGGAATCCTTCAGTCTCCATGAGCCTAAAAGGCAACATTTCTAGCGCAAGCAGTCGTGTAATGTGGGAATTTAGTAGTGTGGCCTGTGGGGCGTTGGCTGCGTATTTGCGCTTGCGTTACAAGGACTGGAGTATGGACAACTGAACACTGCGCTGGGACAAGGACGTGGACGTGCTTCCAGATGCTGCTTCTTGAGAGTGTGCAATTACAGGTGCAGGGCAGGAGGCATCTTCGCACTCACCATGGACAGGGGATTGGCTTGCATGCACAACAGCCGAAGAAGCAGTGGTGCCACCCACAGACACTGTTCCTGGACCCTACCATGTGCTTGATCATGCTGTTGGTGGTCAGGCTGGTCGTTTTGCCACCCCTGCTGATGCTGTCATGGCAGGTGATGCAAATGGCCTGTTTGGGGTTATCGGCAGAGTCTTTAAAAAACAATCAGACTCGGGAAGACCTAACAGTTATACTGGCAACTTCCTTCATGTTGGTGTTAGAGGAATGGTTGCCTGCCTTCCATCTGCGGCCACCACACTGCTTCTTCCTGCCTGTTGGGGTGCTCTGCCTCCCTCCCACTGTGTGTTACTGTCCTCGCTTTGCATGTCCTCTTGCCAGGTTGGGTCAATTATTATATCATCTACCACCTCGTCTTCAACTTCCGCACACTAGTCCTCCTCCTGACTATCTGGCAATTGTGTCTCATCATTGTCCACCTCTTGTGACACTTTCCCACCGTCACCTTTTTGTGACTGTGGCTGCTCAAATATCTGGACATCGCTACATGCGATCTCCTCTTGCCCCGATTCAAGTGGACCAGGCGAGAGGCCCGAATCTATAAATGGAAAAGTGAACAGCTCTTCGTTGTGTCAAAGTGTGGGATCAGAAGTCTCCAGGCACTCGGCATGGTGGGAGGAAGGAGGATCAGGGTGCGGAATGTGCAGTCCAGACTCACGGCTACTGAGACTTGACCGTGTGAAAGACATTGTGGTGGTGGTTGTGGTGGCAAAGTGACTGGAAGCATTATCCGCTATCCAACCAACAACCTTTTGACACTTATCAGGGTTCAATAGTGGTGTGCTGTGGTCCCCTACAAATTGGGACAGGAAGGTCGGGCAAGAAGATGTGGGTGTTTGTTGTGGCACAATTTCAGCTTGTCCACGGCCTTGTCGTCGGCCTCTGCATGCACCATTACCATCACGTCCAGTTCCCCTCCCTTGCCACGCGCCTTGCCCATTTTAAATGGAGGACAATACCTTCCACGCTCACTACAAATGGCTGAATTTGGAGTGAAGTTATATGTAATCCGTGTGACGGAGAAACCATAGTTTTAAATACCTGGCCTGTAGGGAGCTATTTTGAACAGCAAACCGGTGTCAAACACTTTGCTGACTCACTGAAAAAAATTTGAATGGAGGCCAGAAATGGCAGTATTTTCAGCGCAATTATATGTGATACGTGTGACGGACAAACCACAGTTTTAAATAGCTGGATTTTTAGCGCTGTAATATAGAAAGGACCTGGCTGTATTCTGCAGTGCCAACAAGCAAATGGCGCAGAAAAACAGTGTTCTCTGGATTGCTTTTTAAGCAAATAATGAAGATTAAGATCCAAAAAAAAATTATTCATGGCCCCTGAGACCAGGGCCTTTGTCTAGAAATGTCTAACAGCAGCAGAAGGAGGAACTGGAATGGAGCCTCTTGTGCTATATGCACTGCAGTCTGCTATATACACTGCCTGCCTGCCTATAGACATTGCCTGCCTGATATCTCTGCAGATGGATTAGTCCTCAGAAGGACTGTTTGTTGAGATGAATATGTGTAATGTACTTGTTTTCTCTCTACACTACCTAATACACAACCAACAGCAGCATCTCTCCCTACACTGCCTGATTGTGGAGTAGACTGACGAGCACAGCGGCGCCAGGTCTGATATAGACCTGATGACGCTGTGCGGCCAGCTAATCACTATAATGCCACAACCAACATGACTGCGGCATTACAGTGAGTGGCAGGCAATCCCTGCTTGTTGACTGGCGCTCTAAAGAGCGCCAAACATGCAGGGAGGGGACCCGAGCATCCGCCCGAACATCTAGCAAGTACTCGGCAAGCTCCGAGTATCTCGAGTACTGAGATGCTCTGGCGAGTGCCGAGTACTTTCAAGTATGCTCGCTCATCACTTTCACTCTCCATTTAGCATCCAGATTCTAAAAGAGGTTGTTCTTGAAGAATGAAAACGATAGATGTTGCAATATGTCCCCATCTTGTTCAATCAATGCCTAGTAGACTTGGTGCTGGCCTTAAAAATCATGGAGGTCATATAAAATATTAGCTGTAGTGCTTTATGTTGAGTTTATTCATTTTTGTATCAACTGAAGATTGTGTAATGAAAGTTATTATTTTAATCTTACTCTCATGTTATGGATAAAAAGATTTTCCATGAAACTTTGTCTTGTCAAAATTTGGGAAATTATTCTTGTGTTCTGTGAGATGTTGATTAAAATATAACTTTTCAAAGGGGGTGTACTTATTTATTCTGAGCATTGATTTTATGTTGATAATACTGTGCTTTTGACTATTACACTTCTTTTCTTCAAAATAGAGACATAGATCCATACATACATAAATACATAGATACCCACTCTTATCACAGTACATCTTGCTTTTTTTCTTCTTTTTTTTTTCTTTTACATAGATTGATAGATAAAATATTTCTGCCTGACACTATCCCTGTCTCTGCACATGCTCTTTGTCACTTCATGTCTGTTTCATAGGGAAAGGCTAGCAAGACATTAATGTAAATATGTGGATGTTCACAGAAGTACAAAAATGTTTCAGCATACAACAGCTGCAGGCTTATGTTGTCAGAGTGCTATACTTAGCAAACAGCAGATGACACTGTGTTCTAGACTATATTGTGTGATCTCTCTAATTTCTTTGTGAATATTCTCTTTCTGTAATCCTCCATGTTGATGATGAGGAAGATAATGGCTGCTGAATGTCCCATGTCTGCTCCATACAGAATAATGGACCCCATATAATGCTCTATACAGAATAATGGACCTCATATAATGCTCCATACAGGATAATGGACCCCATATCATGCTTCATACAGACTAATGGACCCCATATAATGCTCCATACTAATTAATGGATCACATATAATGCTCCATACAGAATAATTGGCCCCATATAATGCTCCATACAGAATAGTGGGCCCCATATAATTCTACATACAGAATGGGCCCCATATATTTCTCCATACCGTATGGGCCCCACATAATGCTATATATACATAAAACAAAAAAAAAATCAAATATTGACCTCTCCTTGCTGGCCCCTGCTCTGCTCTGGACTCCTCAGCGTCACCGTCTTCCTGCTCTCTGCACTGTGACTACTCAGAGCAGAGGGCACTCTGTAGTGACATCACCGTGCCCTCTGCCCTGAGTCGTCACAGAGAATCAGAAGATGCGGAAGATGCCGGAGCTGCAGAGGAACAGGGAGAGGTAAGTATTGCAAGTGCTGGGGCCCTGAGCAAGCGGGGTGGGCCCACTTGTGGGCACTGGAACTGTGCATCCCCGACTCATGGGCCCCATAGCATGTCGGTGTCCCCAACAGCGAATGAGCCCTCCCTCTTGCTCAGGGCCCTGGCAATTGCCCGGGTGCACCGGGTGGTGACGCCGGCCCTGCCAATCATTCATACTGAGTTTGGCACTGTTGCTGGCATCTCTCTTTCCCTATCAATTGAATATCTGTATTATTGTCAGACTACTACTCTCATCTTCTCCACTACTACAGTGATACAGTACATATATAGAGTATTTGTCCAATGTTTTTGGGTATTCTCTTCATATCTATATTGCTGAGTTGTGAGCACTAACACCCTTTCACTATCATAAAATCACCCTAAAATGACACCTGCTTTCCATGACAAGGCTTTTATATCGGCTATGATAGTCCTTCCTAAATGGCAGCGCTATACCATGTGATGTCATACCTGCGAGACAGCATTCTGTGACTGATGCAATCCTTTGCAATGTGTTACAAGAAATCCACAACAGGTATGAATTTGCTGAGATCTGCAAATTTTATAAAATTCATCTGAAATTCAATTTGCATTGAATCAATTTGCTCAACACTAAAATTCTCTCTCTTTGTCTCTGTATGTATATACAGTACAGACCAAAAGTTTGGACACACCTTCTCAATTAAAGATTTTTCTGTATTTTCATAACTATGAAAATTGTACATTCACACTGAAGGCATCAAAACTATGAATTAACACATGTGGAATTATATACTTAACAAAAAAGTGTGAAAGAACTGAAAATATGTCTTATATTCTAGGTTCTTCAAAGTAGCCACCTTTTGCTTTGATGACGGCTTTGCACACTCTTGGCATTCTCTTGATGAGCTTCAAGACGTAGTCACCAAAAATGGTCTTCCAACAATCTTGAAGGAGTTCCCAGAGATGCTTAGCACTTGTTGGCCCTTTTGCCTTCACTCTGCGGTCCAGCTCACCCCAAACCATTTCAATTGGGTTCAGGTCTGGTGACTGTAGAGGCCAGGTCATCTGGCGTAGCACCCCATCACTCTCCCTCTTGGTCAAATAGCCCTTACACAGCCTGGAGGTGTGTTTGGGGTCATTGTCCTGTTGAAAAATAAATGATGGTCCAACTAAACGCAAACCGGATGGAATAGCATGCCGCTGCAAGATGCTGTGGTAGCCATGCTGGTTCAGTATGCCTTCAATTTTGAATAAATCCCCAACAGTGTCACCAGCAAAGCACCCCCACACCATCACACCTCCTCCTCCATGCTTCACGGTGGGAACCAGGCATGTAGAGTCCATCCGTTCACCTTTTCTGCATCACACAAAGACACGGTGGATGGAACCAAAGATCTCAAATTTGGACTCATCAGACCAAAGCACAGATTTCCACTGGTCTAATGTCCATTTCTTGTGTTCTTTAGCCCAAACAAGTCTCTTCTGCTTGTTGCCTGTCCTTAGCAGTGGCAGTGGTTTCCTAGCAGCTATTTTATCATGAAGGCCTGCTGCACAAAGTCTCTTCTTAACACTTGTTGTAGAGATGTGTCTGCTGCTAGAACTATGTGTGGCATTGACCTGGTCTCTAATCTGAGCTGCTGTTAACCTGCGATTTCTGAGGCTGGTGACTCGGATAAACTTATCCTCAGAAGCAGAGGTGACTCTTGGTCTTCCTTTCCTGGGGCGGTCCTCATGTGAGCCAGTTTCTTTGTAGCGCTTGATGGTTTTGCAACTGCACTTGGGGACACTTTCAAAGTTTTCCCAATTTTTCAGACTGACTGACCTTCATTTCTTAAAGTAATGATGGCCACTCATTTTTCTTTACTTAGCTGCTTTTTTCTTGCCATAATACAAATTCTAACAGTCTATTCAGTAGGACTATCAGCTGTGTATCCACCTGACTTCTGCACAACACAACTGATGGTTCCAACCCCATTTATAAGACAAGAATCCCACTTATTAAACCTGACAGGGCACACCTGTGAAGTGAAAACCATTTCTGGTGACTACCTCTTGAAGCTCATCAAGAGAATGGCAAGAGTGTGCAAAGCAGTCATCAAAGCAAAAGGTGGCTACTTTGAAGAACCTAGAATATAAGACATATTTTCAGTTGTTTGACACTTTTTTTGTTAAGTATATAATTCCACATGTGTTAATTCATAGTTTTGATGCCTTCAGTGTGAATGTACAATTTTCATAGTAATGAAAATACAGAAAAATCTTTAAATGAGAAGGTGTGTCCAAACTTTTGGTCTGTACTGTATATTGTGACAAAGTCACTGGCAAAGTACTGGAGAGGAGATAAGTATAACTGAAGTTGTTAGCTTCAGTGATATGAATCTAGAAAAATGCTCCAGCACGCTAAAAGCTGAGAGGGGTTAATCGGCCATGTTTAGGGCTAGGTTGATTCAACAGTTGTAAAGTGGGTGGGAGGATGTTCAATATATCTCCACCCCAGGGTGGAGTCAAGAGGATGAATACGCAGCCTTCTGGCTGATTCATTGTTGGGTGTGCCTGGAGATGCAAGCTCCACAGTTGGATGTTTGTGTTAAGGAAAGCTGAACCTTTATATGTTGGTTCTTGAGTGGGCATATCACCGCAGCAACACAGACTGTGCCATACGTTATGTTTTGTTTTCTCGCTAGGCCAGAAAGACTGTGTTTATTTTGCTATCCCTGCACTAGTTTATGCAGTTTCATTAATAAACCAGTGGAAGATTTAAATAGACAGCTTTCATGTGTTTAACTCTATGTGCAGCTGAGTGAACCGATCTTCCACAGTTGGTGCTAGAAGTACGGGCAATTTCCCCAGGGAGGACGTATGATGGCTGTGGATAACCTGCATGTCTTGGGTGAAGTCAACAGTGAGCCAGGAAGCAAAGTCATACAGCATGGAGGACCTGATAAAGCACCTTGTGAAAGCCAAACAGCAGCAACAGCTGGCACATCAGGAAACAAGTAAGCTGCTTATGCAACAGATCCAACAACAGCAGCAGCAGCACCAGCAGCAGTTTCAGCAACAGCATCACCAGCAGCAGCTCCAACAACAGCAGCAGATTGAGTTGCTCAAAGAGGCAGTTCATGGGAGGCCGGCAGTCCATTCCCCAAATCCAGGTGATGACTTCTACGTCCGTAAGGCGGTAAGACAAGCTATGCAAAAGATGACCCCAGGTGATGATGTTGAGGCATTTTTGACTGTGTTCAAAAGGGTAACAGAGTGGGAGAAGCTGCCGCCGGAGTAGTGGGCAGAGGTAATGGACCCCTATTTAACTGGTGAACCCCAAAAGGCTTATTAATGACCTGGCTACCACTGGGCGTATTGGGGTGACAAACCCCGTCACTCCCAAATGTTTGACCTACTACATCTGGTACAGAAGTGGTTGCAGCCGGAGTCCTCCACCCCAGCCCAGATGGTCGAGCGAGCAGGGGGCAAAATACTTTGGCTACATTGTTGGAAGAGGCAAAATAAGGCTGCAATTGAATAAGGTGGAGGAAACCAGTCTCCAAAAACAGGTTCAGGCATTTCTGGGAATGGTGGGATAACATTGGCGGTTTATCCCGATTTTTGCAATGATAGCCCCACCCCTGCCCAACCTTCTTAAGGGCACAAATACATTGCCAAATGGTCTCTTGAAGCAGAGATGACGTTCCAAGAGTTGAAGATCATCCTATGTAAGTAACCGATCCTCTCCTGTTTGCTCCTGACTTCAGTAAGGAATTTGTGGTCCAGTCGGACACCTCAGAGATCAGGCTGGGAGTAGTGTTGCCCCAGGACATAAACGGAGAGGAACATCCAATCCTGTATCTAAGTAGGAAACTCCCTCTTGTGAGAAAAACTATGCCATTGTAGAAAAAGAATGCTTGGCCAGCAAATGGGCAATTAACACACTGAGATTGATGAAGGAAAAGAAGGGGAAGAATGCCTGAGTGACTAGATAGTTTCCAGATGGTCTCCAGGACTTCAGCTTTCATGTGGAACACAGGACTGGGAAGCTACCTGATAACACAGAGGCCCTGTCTAGACTTCCCTGTTTGCTGTGAGGGGTTAATCAGCCATGTCTAGGGCTAGGTTGATTGAACAGCTGCAGAGTGGGTCAGAGGCTGTTCAACATATCTCCACCCCGGGGTGAAGTTCAGAGGTGTGTTTCAGATGTGCATTAAAATACATCCACAGGTATGCACACCGATGGGTGATTAGAACATTGCATCCCCAGGGACATGCGCTATAAATGCCGCTGTCATAGATTGCACTACACATAGCACCTTTAAATGACATATAATGGCTGAATAACACAGACATTATCTGCTGGAAAAGATGTGGGCTCAGTGTGATGCTAGTCACTACCTCACGGGGTGACCATGAGGCAGATAGTCAGACATTCTGGGGTCAACACCAAGAAAGCACGTAGATACCAAGGGAAAAGACTGAGGCGTTAGTCATGTCACAGTCCAGGGTCAATACCAAGAGAGCACGTAGAAACCAAGTGAAAAGACAGAGGAGTCAGTCATGTCACAGTCCAGGGTCAATACCAAGAGGAAGCTTAACAAAGTCAAAGGACAAGACAAGGGGTAGCCAGAACACAGTCCAAAGGGTCAGGCAGCAGAGGATCAGAACATAGAAAACAAGGCACAGAAAAACAAACCTCACACCAGCTGAATGTACGTCTGGCAGAGGTCTGGGAGAAACAGACGAGTTAAGTAGCCTGGCAGTCTCCTTGAATAATGAACACCTGGAAATAGCCAGCACCTCCCAATCCCAGATTGGACAGCCGAACTGTCAATCAACACACTGACAGCTTCAGCACACCCCTGTACCAGATTGGATGGTCGAGCTGTCAATCACAGTACTGACAGCTCCAGCACGCCCCGCACCAGATTGGATAGCTGAACTGACAGTAACTGCATCCCAGACACACTGAGGGGTGGAACTGTGACGGGACCCCCTCTTCTAAGGTGGGCCACTGGACCCCCAGGCTTCCCAGGAAACTTTAGATGGAAGGCCTTAACTAACCGATCTCATGCAGGAACCCAGGATCTCTCCTCTGGTCCGTATCCCCTCCAGTGGATGAGGTATTGAAGGGAATTATGGACCCTGCGAGAATCCACAGCCCTCTGAACCTCATACTCTAGGCCACCGTCAACCGAAACTGGAGGAGGTGGGGATGAGGGAGACAATACCGAAAGGACAAACTTCTTTAATAGGGATTTATGGCAGACATTAGGGATGCAAGGGGTGGGGAAGCTTTATTTTGAATGCCACTGGATTGACCACCTCTAGGATCTCATATGGACCAATAAACTTTGGACCCAACTTTGCCGATGGCACTTTAAGTTTAATGTTCTTGGCCGACAACCAAACCTTATCCCTGATCTTAAAAACAGAACCCGCTGAACGTCTTTTATTGGCCTTCTGTTTATAGCGAATCTGAGCAGTCCCAATATTCTTTTGAACCTCCTTCCAGACATCCCTAAGTCTTTGTATGGCAACTTCTACCCCAGGAAACTCAGACCTAATCCTAGAAAATTCACCAAAATGGGGATGAAAACCAAAATTACAGAAAAAAGGGGATGTTCAAGTAGACTGATTCACTCGACTGTTAAATGCAAACTCAGCGAGAGGTAAAATTGAAGACCAGTCCTCCTGCTGAGCAGCCACAAAGCACCTTAAAATTTGTTCCAAAGATTGATCTGTCCTCTCAGTCTGATCGTTGGTCTCAGGGTGGTAAGCAGATGAAAATGACAAGTCAATCCCGAGTTTACAACAAAAAGGTACAAAATGAGCTCGTTTGCTGAATCGGTCAACTACCATCCAGATAGCAGTTTTCCCACCAGACAGAGGCAAATCCGTGATGAAATCCATGGACAAATGAGTCCATGGTCTTTCTGGAATTGGCAAAGCAGCCAATTCCCCGGCCGGCCAGCCGGCTATGACTGGCTTTGGCACGTGCGCATACTTCACAAACAGGTACAAAATCTTTGATATCATTATGCATGGACGGCCACCAAAAAAGTCTAGCAATGGCTTTCTGTGTAGCAGTAACCCCAGGATTACCACTCAAGATGGAATCATGAAATTACTGTAACACACAAACTCTTAGGTACCCAGGCACAAATAATTTAGATCCAGGAGTAGCAGGAGGAGCCAGCGACTGGGTTTTATGGATCTCCTTCTCCAATTCTGAGGTTTTCATAGAAACCACAATACCCTGAGGAATAATGGAGGATCAAGGTTCTGGAGGAAAAACTGAATCGAGACTACGATATAATGCGTCAGCTTTCACATTCTTAGACAACAGTCTGAATGTAATTGAAAAATTAAACCTTGAGAAAAACAAGGACCATCTGGCCTGTCTAGGAGTTAACCTTTTAGCTGATATAATGTAAGCTAGATTCTTGTGATCAGTGACCACAGTAACTGGATGAACAGCCCCCTCCGAAAAATGCCTCCATTCCTCAAAGGCTAATTTTACAGCAAGTAATTCACGATTCCCAACATCATAATTTCTTTCGAAAATTTTTCGATAAAAAAGCACATGGACGCAAGTTAGTCAGAGTTTTGGGCCCCTGTGGCGAAACTCCAATCTCCGAAGCATCCACCTCTACAATGAATCGTTCTTGGAGATCAGGTTGGATCAGAATGGGAGCAGAAATTAAACACTCTTTTAATTTTTCGAAAGCCCTGATAGCACCCGGCGACCACACCTTCAGATTTGCCCCCTTACGTGTAAGGTCAGTAAGAGGTTTAGCAATCTGAGAAAACCCTTGATAAATTTCCTATAATAGTTGGCGAATCCTAGAAAATGTTGCAAAGCCTTAAGATCACGTGGCTGAACCCAGTCAATTATGGCCTGTACCTTCCCAGGGTCCATCTTAAACCCTTCTGCTGACAAGATGAACTCCAAGAATAAAATTTACTGAACAGAAAAAACACATTTATCTAATTTAACAAACAAGGAGTTCTCCCTTAATTTTTGTAACACAACCCAGACATGTTCCTGGTGAGAATCCAAGTCTGGAGAGAAAATTAGAATATCATCCAGGTAAATCTCAACATATCTTCCAATGCAATCAGAGAAAATATCATTCATAAAATTTTGAAACACAGTAGGTGCATTGGATAATCCAAATGGCATGACAAGGTTTTCAAACAGACCCTCAAACGTTAAAAACGCCGTTTTCCACTCATCACCCTCCCGGATGTGTATCAAATTGTAAGCCCCTCTAAGATCAAGTTTAGAGAACACCCTGGCCCCCAGAAGCTGATTATATAGGTCGGGGAAGAGTGGAAGTGGGTAAGTATTTTTGACCGTGATTTTGATAAGTTCTCGGAAAACGAGGCAAGGACGGAGACCCCCATCTTTCTTTTTTACGAAGAAGAATCCAGCAGCTACCGGAGAGGAGTAAGGACAGATATGACCCTTCCGTAAACTTTTGTTAACATATTCTTTCATGGCGACCCATTCAGGCCCAGACAAATTGTAAAGGTGAGCTTATGGCAATTTGGCACTAGGAATAAGATCAATAGCACAATCATAAGGATGATGGGGAGGTAGTATCTCTGCCTCCTTTTCCGAGAACACATCAGGTACCTCGGCAGACCCTTCAGACTAGCAGTTTTTTTTTTTTTGTACAGTTTTTAGACATTTCTTGCAACAATTGGAGCTCCATTTAACAATCTCCCTTTGACACCAATCAATAACAGGAATGTGAATCTGCAACCATGAAAGCCCCAGTACCAACCCAGCAGGCAAATTATCCAACACAAAACATGAGATAGATTCAGAGTGGAGATCTCCTACTTGAAGCGTGAAATCCACTGTTACCTTCTTGACCAAATTCCGGGATTATGGTGTCTTGTCAAGGGTAAAGATTTGCATGGGTCTTTCTAAACTAACTGTCCTAACCCTAACTTCATAACCAGTCCCGAATCAATAAAGTTAGCAGCAGACCAACAGTCAATGAACACCAATGTTGATAACACCATGTTCTCAAAGGATAACACAGTATTTATCAGTACTTTAGTAGAGGAAGAAAAAGGTACCTGGGAGACTTGGTGACCTCCTTGGCCATCACCCAGACTCAGACGTTCTCCTGACGGTTTGCTAGCCTGAGGACGAGTTGGGCAATTCTTAAGAAAATGTCCAGAGAGACCACAGTACAGACAGAGTCCGAGATCTTGTCTACGTTTTTTCTCACGAAGACTGACAGCTCTAATCTCTAATGGCTCCACCTCCGGTAAATGGACCTGCTCTGGGTAAACATAATGGGCAGCCTGATGTTAATCATGTCTCTCACGGATTCTATAGTCCATTTGTATGGTCTGGGTCATGGCCTCCGCTAGAGAACAAGGGGCATCATGAAGGACCAGGGCATCTTTAAGGGTTTTGTAAAGGCCTTTGCGGAACTGGCACCTGAGAGCTGCATTGTTCCACAGAACTGCAGTGGACCACTGCCGGAACTCAGTACAGTAGTCCTCAGCTGTGCGACCTACATGTGCCAGGTTCATGATCCTAGCCTCAGCGACATGGATCCTGTCGGGTTCGTCATATATCAGTCCTAAACTGTCAAAGAAGGGGTCAACAGAAAACCATTCTGGGGCTTGTGGGGACAAGGAAAATGCCTAGGTTTGAGGGGCCCCTCGCAGTAGGGACATGATTATTCCCACTCGCTGGATGGACCCTGATGAGCGGGGGCGCAGGGTAAAAAATAACCTACAGCTCTCCCTGAAGACCCTAAACTGGTCTTTCTCTCGAGAAAATTTATCAGGGAGGGCTATTACAGATTCGGGAGAGACCAACTGTACAACAAAGGTTACTGACGTCACAGTCACTGTCGGCAGTGAAGGGCTATGGGAGGTTTTTATTAAATTAGTTAGCAGCCCCTGCAACTGATATTGTGATGACTCCAGACTCTGGCATTCCTTAGCCAGATCCTGAGTCACAGAGTGTGTGAACAGTCTCCATACTGGCAAAAAAGAAAAAACGTATGTGAGGCTAGTCACTAACTAACGGGGCAAACGTGAGGCAGATAGTCAGACATTCTGGGGTCAATACCAAGAGATCACGTAGATACCAAGGGAAATGACTAAGGCGTCAGTCAGGTCACAGTCCAGGGTCAATACCAAGAGAAAGTGGAAGAAAGCCAAAGGACAAAACAAGGGGGTAGTCATAACACGGTCCAAAGGGTCAGGCAGCGGAGGATCAGAACACAGAACACAAGGCACAGAGAAACAAATCTCACACTAGCTGAATGTACGTCTGGCAGAGGTCTGGGATAAACAGCACAGTTAAGTAGCCTGGCATTCACCTGGACAGCCGAGCTGTCAATCAACACACTGACAGCTCCAGCACGCCCCTGTACGAGATTAGATGGTCGAGCTTTCAATCACAGTACTGACAGCTCCAGCATCAGCACGTGACACTCAGCTTCTGAGCCAGCATCAAAGTCAGGGAGCCATCATATGTCGCAATTGTATGTCATACAGTACAGACCAAAAGTTTGGACACACCTTCTCATTTAAAGATTTTTCTGTATTTTCCTGACTATGAAAATTGTACATTCACACTGAAGGCATCAAAACTATGAATTAATACATGTGGAATTATATACTTAACAAAAAAGTGTGAAACAACTGAAAATATGTCTTATATTCTAGGTTCTTCAAAGTAGCCACCTTTTGCTTTGATGACTGCTTTGCACACTCTTGGCATTCTCTTGATGAGCTTCAAGAGGTAGTCACCGGAAATGGTCTTCCAACAATCTTGAAGGAGTTCCCAGAGATGCTTAGCACTTGTTGGCCCTTTTGCCTTCACTCTGCGGTCCAGCTCACCCCAAACTATCTCGATTGGGTTCAGGTCTGGTGACTGTGGAGGCCAGGTCATCTGGCGTAGCACCCCATCACTCTCCTTCTTGGTCAAGTAGCCCTTACACAGCCTGGAGGTGTGTTTGGGGTCATTGTCCTGTTGAAAAATAAATGATGGTCCAACTAAACGCAAAACGGATGGAATAGCATGCCGCTGCAAGATGCTGTGGTAGCCATGCTGGTTCAGTATGCCTTCAATTTTGAATAAATCCCCAACAGTGTCACCAGCAAAGCACCCCCACACCATCACACCTCCTCCTCCATGCTTCACGGTTGGAACCAGGCATGTAGAGTCCATCCGTTCACCTTTTCTGCGTCGCACAAAGACACGGTGGTTGGAACCAAAGATCTCAAATTTGGACTCATCAGACCAAAGCACAGATTTGCACTGGTCTAATGTCCATTCCTTTTGTTCTTTAGCCCAAACAAGTCTCTTCTGCTTATTGCCTGTCCTTAGCAGTGGTTTCCTTGCAGCTATTTTACCATGAAGGCCTGCTGCACAAAGTATCCTCTTAACAGTTGTTGAAGAGATGTGTCTGCTGCTAGATCTCTGTGTGGCATTGACCTGGTCTCTAATCTGAGCTGCTGTTAACCTGCGATTTCTGAGGCTGGTGACTCGGATAAACTTATCCTCAGAAGCAGAGGTGACTCTTGGTCTTCCTTTCCTGGGGCGGTCCTCATGTGAGCCAGTTTCTTTGTAGTGCTTGATGGTTTTTGCAACTGCACTTGGGGACATTTTCAAAGTTTTCCCAATTTTTCGCATTGACTGGCCTTCATTTATTAAAGTAATGATGGCCACTCGTTTTTCTTTACTTAGCTGCTTTTTTTCTTGCCATAATACAAATTATAACAGTCTATTCAGTAGGACTATCAGCTGTGTATCCACCAGACTTCTGCACAACACAACTGATGGTCCCAACCCCATTTATAAGGCAAGAAATCCCACTTATTAAACCTGACAGGGCACACCTGTGAAGTGAAAACCTTTTCCAGTGACTACCTCTTGAAGCTCATCAAGAGAATGCCAAGAGTGTGCAAAGAAGTCATCAAAGCAAAAGGTGGCCACTTTGAAGAACCTAGAATATAAGACATATTTTCAGTTGTTTCACACTTTTTTGTTAAGTATATAATTCCACATGTGTTAATTCATAGTTTTGATGCCTTCAGTGTGAATGTACAATTTTCATAGTCATGAAAATACAGAAAAATCTTTAAATGAGAAGGTGTGTCCAAACTTTTGGTCTGTACTGTATATTGGTAAGGGGTTAATCGTTTATTTTTATCAAATAAGAAAATTCTAAGAGTATTATTTAAAAGAGAAATCTAAATCAAATCAATAATTGGTGTAACCTTCTTATTCCATTAAAACAGCAAGAATTCTCCTAGGTACACTGGAGCAAAGTCAGGGATTTTGTTGATTTATAGTCAGGTGTGTGGGTAACCAATTATACCAAGCAGGTGATAATGATCATCATTTTCATATGTAGATTAAAGAGTACCTTTCACAAGTTTGATCCGATAAAACTGGCCATGTCATTGAATAGTGGCTGCATGGCTAAATAAAACATAATTTTTCTAATTTCTGTTTTTCCTTGTGGAGATATTAGCTTGGAAAATTTAAGTTACAATTTATGATAAACCCAGCGGGGCATTTCCAAAGATGCTTCTCTGGTGGCATGTACTTTTTTGCCCTGCATGACATTGACTAACCATTAGCAGGAGGTGTTATGTATAGGAAAAAAAGAACATGCCCCCAGAAGGTTAGAAAAACATGCCTTATCCTGATAGACGTAATGACTGACATCCCTGACCTCTGCATAATATGAGATAGAACATTAAAAAAATGATTCAGGTACACCAGAGCAAAATAGGGTAGCTGAAAAGAAAAACAGAACCCTGACTGAAGCATAAATTTATTTACAAAACACATCCTTTTCTAGAACAACAGAGAAAGCCCTATATTGTGGCACAGTGAGAAGCCAAGTAGAAAGAAAAATGCACTAAACTGCAAAACAAAGAAGTAGAAAGAATCTTTGTCAGATACAGTAACAATTGCAAACGCTTGAGTCCTATACGCTAAAACTGAAATAGTTAATATTAGCATCTGTTTTACTTATTCTAAAAACCTGAAAGACTACCTTTGAACAAATGCTTGAAGTTTGCACAAGTACAAACATTACATGTGAACATATACAATTGAATTCAGATACAGAACCAAGGCATTAAACAAGAGAAAACAAAGGTAAACCACCTGTATGTCTCTCATATAAGGCACACACAGTTAGTGTATGTGAACCCACATTTGGGAGGAGATGAAGGCTTCAGCAGAGAAAAAGAAAATAACAGACCTGATGATCATAGAAAAGAAGGAGAAGATCGGAAAATTTCATCACGGCATGATGGATATAAGTTACTGACTGCAGAAAGAAATGTTCTAGGTTGAGCAAGAGATTGAGCCTACAGGAGTAAACCTCAGCTGTTCAGAATGGGTGATAAGTATACAACAATTGCAAGCTTTTGCTGTGGAGGTATTATTTATAGTAGAGGGAATAATGCTGATTTCTAGACTATATTGTTTGACCCCTCTACTTTGTTCTTCTTATTTTAAGTCATGTGGCAAGGTCCTTTTAGAGGTTCCATATTTACTTTTAGGATTGCTTTTTGCAATAGGATAGGTGGCACTAGAGTTTCTGTCCTCTTTCTCTCTGAAGAGGCTATTTGCTTATATGAAGTTGGTAAGCTCTTGTTTAGGGCATCAAATGATCATTTAGTCTCAATTCATGAATAAAATATGTATTCAATGAAGGCAGATATTTCCATCACTGGGACAGGAGATGAAAATTGTTGCTTTTCAAATTTTATGGAGGGTGAACTGAACCCATGGATATATATAAGTAATTATGTATATTGTATTGTTTTATTCCAGTTTTATGTATTTGGTGTAGTTATTTTTATCATCAATTTCCATGTGATTGTGACCACTCACCTGCACCCTCTTTTTTCCTAGGAATTCCTTTCCTATAAATAATTTTCCTTTCCATCAGACACATGGTCATGATTACGAGAGTTTACGCGCATACCAGACATCTGGATGCCTACTACTATGCTTTTATTTTTTACCAAATAAATTTGAAGTTTTAGATTTTTTTGCTTTGATATAGTGGCTGCTGGATGAACACTATTTTTTCCAGCAACAGAAGTACCACCACTACCACTTACACCAGTCATCTGGGCAGTATCAAACACATGATATATCACTCATCTCAGTCACAGCAGCGACACCATCAGTTTGAGTCAAGGGTCTGCCTAATCACAAATGACTAAGAGGTATAGTTTTGGCCATTTTTTTATTTTAAAAACATGATAAGTTGATCAATAAGCTGTATTATTAAATGGGCTTTTGGTTACTATAGTGTTACCACCCATTTCTATGGTGTGATTACTTTGACATTACTAAGGCTTTGTTTGTATTAAAGAGCTTGAAAAGGGTTGGTAACAGTCCTAGGAGACCTTAGAGTTTTTGCACACACCTTTTAAGAGCAATTAAAAGTTTTACACTATTCCAATTAGTGGCAAATCCGTTAGCTGTAAATTGTATTTTCTGGAAAAATGTATTGAACATGGCAAATTTAAATTTCAAAAGATTTGATCATCTGAATTAGATATACTATAGATATTGCTATACAAATGTTTTTTTTTTAATTTTCCACCAGACAATCATTTTACAGTAATCTTCCTATCAGATACACACGTGGTCAAAATTGTTGGTACCCCTCGTTTAATGAAAGAAAAACCCACAATGGTCACAGAAATAACTTGAATCTGACAAAAGTAATAATAAATTAGAAATCTATGAAAATGAAGAAATTAAAGTCAAACATTGCTTTTCAACCCTGCTTTCACAGAATTTAAAAAAAAATTAAACTCATGAAATAGGCCTGGACAGAAATGATGGTACCCCTAAAAATAATGTGACAAAAGGGACATGTTAAATCAAGTTTTGTCCACTAATTAGCAGCACAGGTATCTACAATCTTGTAATGAGTCAGTGGTCCTGTATATAGCGCTACAGATACTCACTGTGCTGTTTGGTGACATGGTGTGTACCACACTCAACATGGACCAGAGGAAGCAAAGGAAAGAGTTGTCTCAGAAGATTAGAAAGAAAATTATAGACAAGCATGTTAAAGGTAAAAGTTATAAGACCATCTCCAATCAGCTTGATGTTCCTGTGACTACAGTTGCACATATTATTCAGAAATTTAAGATCCATGGGACTGTAGTCAACCTCCCTGGATGTGGCCGTAGGAGGAAAATTGATGACAAATCAAAGAGACGGATAATACGAATGGTAACAAAAGAGCCCAGGAAAACTTCTAAAGAGATTAAAGGTGAACTTCATGCTCAAGGAACATCAGTGTCAGATCGCACCATCCGTCGTTGTTTGATTCAAAGTGGACTTCATGGGAGACGACCAAGGAGAACACCAGTGTTGAAAAAAATTTATAAAAAAACAGACTGGAATTTGCCAAGCTACATGTTGACAAGCCACAAAGCTTCTGGGAGAATGTCCTATGGACAGATGAGACAAAAATGGAAGTTTTTGGCAAGGCACATCAGCTCTATGTTCACAGACAGAAAAATGAAGCATATCAAGAAAAGAACACTGTCCCTACTGTGAAACATGGAGGAGGCTCTGTTATGTTCTGGGGCTGCTTTAGGGCATCTGGCACAGGGTGTCTTAAATCTATGCAGGGTACAATGAAATCTCACGACTACCAAGGGATTCTAGAGAGAAATGTGCTGCTCAGTGTCAGAAAGCTTGGTCTCAGTCGCAGGTCATGGGTCTTGCAACAGGATAATGACCCAAAACACACTGCTAAAAACACCCAAGAATGGTTAATAGGAAAACATTGGACTATTCTGAAGTGGCCTTCTATGAGCCCTGACCTAAATCCTATTGAGCATCTTTGGAAAGAGCTGAAACATGCTGTCTGGAAAAGGCAACCTTCAAACACGAGACAACTGGAGCAGTTTGCTCATGAGGAGTGGGCCAAAATACCTGTCGAGAGGCGCAGAAGTCTCATTCACAGTTACAGGAATAGTTTGATTGCAGTGATTGCCTCAAAAGGTTGTTCAACAAAATATTAAGTTAAGAGTACCATCATTTCTGTCCAGGCCTATTTTGTGAGTTTAATTTTTTTTTAAATTCTGTGGAAGCAGGGCTGAAAAGCCTTAGATTTTTAATTTATTATTACTATTGTCAGATTCAAGTTATTTCTGTGACCATTGTGGACTTTTCTTTCATTAAACGAGGGGTACCAAAAATTTTTACCACGTGTGTAATAATAATAATAATAATTTTTATTTCTATAGCGCCAACATATTCCGCAGCCCTTTACATTTTAGAGGGGACTTGTACAGACAATAAAAGACATTACAGAATAACAATAATCACATAAATCAACAGATACCAGGAGGAGAGAGGGCCCTGCTTGCAAGCTTACAATCTATCAGATGTTTAAGCATGATGTTTGTGCCATGTGAAATTTCATTAACTATAAAATAAAACAATTGTGACACAGAATTGTAATTTTTGTAATTTCTGTGCATTTCTTCAGAGTAACAGAGCCAATGGCATAAGGCATTTTTTGGCCCCTAGTATGGGCAATACCAAAATGCATTGTTTATAAGAAGTGATAATGTACCTGTTTTAATTTTTTTGCTACCCATCGTGAGCATCACAAATTTCATATTTTATTCGTCTTAATTTGGCCTAAACTGTATATGCTAAAAATTTTGCTTGCTGCAATTAAATACAATACCATTTTTGGGAACTATATTTTAATAATAGAAATACATTTCAAATATGATCACGTGACAAGAAGCATGAGAAAAGTGGCACTGCAACAACTGCTTGAATATTTAAAGAAAAAATTAGAAAGGGAATATAGGACTTCATTGGCCTTTAACATTTTTAACAAATTCTTACAATATGCTAATGTCAAGTCAAATCTAAAAGTGAAATGACATAGTAATGGTCTAATGTATTCACTCCTGTTAACATTTCATTTTACCAGTTCAAGGATGTAGGAAGTTCTAAAACATATGTACAGTACATGAATACATAAATATTTTTGAACTGTTCCCTTATTTCCCCAGGTTGTAAGTAAATGGCAAATATTTCCTGACAGCCAATGAAACTGTCAAGAAATATTCACCGCTATAAAATGAGGGCGCTAAAACCAACATGCGGGATCGAGTTTGAAATTGAGTTAAAGAAATTAAAATTAAGCCACGCGTCAGTCAAATTTTATGAATCCTTTTCCAATGCCCTTTTTTTGCCTTTTTTAATGCGATTTCTAAAGCATAAGTGTCAACATGAGTGTCCCAGGGTCTGTAGCTTTTGAACTGAAAAAATATTTTGCACAGTTTGGTGTTGCTTCTGGCAGCCTGTCCTGACAAATAACAAAAAAATAAAGTTATCAAGCATAGTGACTGTATAGTTTTGCTGTTTTTGAACTAGTGGCTGCCCTCCAAGGTTAGCTAATAACGACTGACATACTCTGGAATTTCGAGGACTACATCAACATTGTTTTCACAGCTGTAATTAAGCCACCTAATCAGAAGCACATTTTGACGGGACAGATTTTGGAAGCCAGATATTACAATTCCTTATGCCTGGAGCGCAGTGGCTCATGAGAGGTCCTTATTTCATTTCAGGTTGCAGGAAAAAAAAATAGTGAGGTAGTAAAATGAAATGACTATTAAAAGAGAAAGGAGGGGAGAGCGAAAAAGCCCCTGAGTGCCGTGTGTTGAAATGAAGCAGGCCTGTGTGTTCAGGCTTCGTCCGGGTTAGCTTCCCAATCCCACCCTCCTTCTTAGGCTCTCTGCCGAGTCCCCCATGTCTCCAGTGGCAGCTGCGATGGTCCCAGCCAAAATCAACACATGAGCTGGTTTGAACTGGCTCTCTGTGTGTTCTGATTGTAAATTGTGCTGGTGATGATTAGAGAACTCTAACACAGGATGTCGACTCTTTAAAATGGTCCAGAGAAAATATATATATTTCTTTTCTTTCCCGGGATGAGGACATTTGTATAAGGCTTTTTTTTCACCTCCACTCCTCTATTCATTGTGGTTTTGATACATTCTTTGGTGACTATGACTTTCACATGATTTGAAGCATGTATTTGGATATGTAAAGCAAATACGTTTTGTTATTTATTTTGTTTAAATAGCAACATTTCACAACTTCAGCTGCCTGGACTTCCCTCCTGGACATGGGCTTGTGCATGCGTTGTCTGCCAATGATACCTTTCTCTAATGCTGTGTGGATGTGGGGGTTGTCACACTTAGCTATACCAAGAAAATGGGACTACAATGCACACAGCGCTGAGCCATAGTGTAACCAAATGATGTGTGAGGTCAGAGGCAAGTTACAGGTCACAAGTTCACACACTAAAACCTAAGCTGCTGTGTTGTGAGGTCTAGTAGGCATCTATGTATGATATATACAGTCCAGTAGACACAGTGGGAATACCGTATTTCTTCCTGATAATGATCTAATGCCTTTCAGTGTGACGATTCTTTACAATCTAACTATTTTTTGTCACTCTCTGCTATAACATAAGGAATTACTATTTGTGTAACAATATGAACATACATTGCAGGTCAGATGGAGAATTTTTAAAATCTTAGTAATCCCACCCTTGGGATCATGGATTTGGCTACGTTGTTATGAGCATGCCCAAGCCAAAGATAAATGCCTTCAAAACCAATACAGGAAAAATATATATCTTTGTACCATGTTAGCCAGTAGATAGAAAAATATTTAGATTTGATAGTCCTCAGTGGTTGATATATTTTAATGGCTAACTGAAAAGATGGTAATAAATTGCAAGCTTTCCAGACTACTCTGGTAGGTCTCTTCATCTGAGTAGTCTGGAAAGCTTGCAATTTGTTACCATCTTTTCAGTTAGCCATTAAAGGATATCAACTGCTGAGGATTCTTAAATCTAAATATTTTTCAAAACCAATAGTGGGCTATGTAGATAATAGTATGCTGCGCCTATTTCTCCTCAATATATTACCCCCATAAAGTGAGTGAATACTACCACATACCATAGTTTGAAGGGTATTTGCAGGCACAGGTAGAACAAAGGAATACAACACACTGATGGAATTAAGGATCATCTGTGTCTCTGATCTAAATGACAAATATACAGTAGCAGTTGATTATCTACTGCACTTATTGCCTCAAAAAATAAAGGCAGAAAAAATTAATGCATTAATGACTGAAATAGGGTCACTGATACCTCAAAATGTTTTGCTTTTACAGACATTTAAAGAGGTATTCCCAGAAATAAAATCTAATCGAGATATAATTGTCTGATCATTGAGGGTTTGAATACTGGGTCACCCATCAATACTGAGAACGCAGCTCTACCTTGTCTTGAAAGAAACAGAGATGAACATTCTTGACCTCCACCCCATTTGTTGTCTATGGGACTGCTGTAAATAACTGAGTGCTCTACTTGGGTTTTCTCTGACAATCTCGCAGACAATGACTGAAGCAGAGTTCGAGGATACTAACCTCAGTTCCATTAACCCCTTCCTAACATGCACCATATACATACGGCGCAGCAGGAGCTGCGTTCCCATAAAGCGAAGTATATATACGGCGCCATGATCGAGCAGGCTCATGCTGAGTGCCGTCGTGATCAAATGCGGATGGCAGCTCTATATGACAGATGACACCCTGCAGCAACGCTCACAGTTGATAGATAGATGCGATCTTGTTGTGCTGATGGTCTCCATAGTGGTCCCAAGATGCCTGCTGGGTCACCCAGAGACAGTGGCCTGTCAGCTCATGCTCAGAACACGAGCTGACATGCCTCCACCATGCATGTCAGATGCTGATCTAATTTCATGCAATGCAGAAGCATTGCAGAGTATCAGATCAGCTATCTGACAGTGAAAAGATGATGTCCCATCCTGGGACAATGTAAAAAAGTTGAAAAAACATTAACAAAAATTGTAAAAATATCAAAGAAAAATCAAAAAATAAAGAACAAAAAAAAAGAAAAAATATTAATCCAATAAATACATTTATTTATGTAAAAATAAAAATAAACAAAAACAATACACATATTTGGTATTGCCATATCCTGAAAGATCCGACCTATAAAACTGTCCCACTAGTTAACCCTTTCGGTGAATAAAAAATGAGACCAAAAAAGTGGAATAAAACGAGATCAAAAAGACGTATGTAAATAAAAATGGTATTGGGTATTGTTTTGTCCCGTAAAAAGCAAGCCACCATACAGCTCTGTGAGCAGAAAAATAAAAAAATTATAGCTCTCAGAATATAGCAATGCAAAAATAATTATTTTTTTCTATAAAATAGTTTTTATTGTGTAAAAGCCCCAAAGCATAAAAAACCATGTAAATATAGTATCGCTGTAATCGTACTGACCCGAAGAATAAAACTGCCTTCAATTTTACCACACGCGGAACGGCATCAAAAAACAATTCCTAAATTGCTGTTTTTGGTTCATTCTGCTTCCCACAAATATTGAAATAGAAAGCGATCAAAAAATGTCACGTGACTTAAAATGTTACCAATAAAACGTCAACTCGTCTCGCAAAAACAAAGCCCTCACATGACTCTGTCAGCCGAAATATGGAAACATTATAGCTATCAAAATATGGCGATGCAAAAACTTCTTTTTGCAATAAAAAAACATTTTTTAGTGTGAGAGCAGCCAAACTCAAAAACCCGCTATAAATCTGGTATCGCTGTAATCGCACCGAATTATGAGGAACGGTGTAAAAAAGAATTAAAACCAATTGCTTTTGCTGTTGATTTGCTCATTCTGCCTCCCAAACATCGCAGTAAGGATCGGCTCACAATTATCTTGCGCTCGGCGCTGAGCTCTTACCGCTGCTCTGCTGCCTGATTACTACTCTGCTGCCTCATTATAGTGAATGTATCCGTCGGGAGTTTCATATGTCACGTCACTTGGAGATTTAGATGGAAATCCCAATGAAAGTGCTCAGCGTAACAGCGCTGAATAAATGTGATCCAAAGTGTTATGTAAAATGTTCCTAATAAAAGCTTCAACTCAGTCCACAAAAGAAGCCCCCTCTCATCTGTTATTGGAAATACAGAGGGCTTCCACTTTACTGGTAGTACAAAGGCTCTGGAAAAGCATACCGCTCATTGCCCTCCAAAATATGTCAGCAAATTCTGTGTTCCCAAATCCAAATGCTCCCCTCCCTCCTGAGCCCCAGTGTGTCTAAGCCATATTTACCCTCCACATGTTTGGCATTTCTGTAGCGATAAGAGCCCACTTAATTTTCTTGTGCATGTCTCCAGAAGCACGAGTTGGGCACAATGTACAGGCACTACAATGTACTGGTCACTACAACGCACTTGTCACTACAATGGCAATTTGCAATTTTCACTCAGCAACATCCACTGCTGCATGTTTCTGGAAAACACCCATAGAGCCAAAATCGTCATTACACCTGTAGATAAGTTCACAAAGGGGTATCATTTCAAAATTGGGGTCACTTGAAGGGGAATTCTGCTCTTCTTGCACTTAGGAGGTCTGTATATGGAGTCCGCAAACTGTTCAAGGAAACCTGTGCTCCAAGAGGCAAATAGTGCTCCATCCCTCCCGAATCTTGCCATGTGGCTAAGCAGCACTGTACAGCTACATATGGGGTATTTCTACATTCAACAGAAATTGTGGGACAAATTTTGGTGCAATTTTTACCCATTTCCCAGTGTGAAAATGTAAAATCTGGGGCTAAAACAAAATTTTGGTGATTGAAATGTAATTACTTTTTCGTCACTACCCAATGGTATAAAATGCAATGACATACCTGTGGTGTCAATATGATCACTGCATCCCTAGATGAATTCATTCACAGGTGTAGTTTGTAAAATGTGGTCACTTATGGGGGGTTCGGATGTTCTGGCACCTCAGTGGCTTTACCAATGGGACATGGCACCCTCAAACCAGTCCAGCAAAATCTGAACTCCAGTGTGGCGCTTCTGAGCCTCTGAGCTTTGCACTGTGCCTCAAAAGTAGTTTTCAACCACATATGGGGTATCGGCATACTTGGGAGAAATTGCACAGCAAATTTTGGGGTCCATTTTCTCCTGCTATCCTTGTGAAAATGAAATGATTTGAGGCTAAAAGAACATTTTTGTGGAAAAAAAATTTTTTTTTCATTTTCACAGATCAATGTTGTAAAATTCTGTGAAGCACCTGTGGGCATAAGATGCTCACCACTTCTAGATAAATTCACTGAGGGGTCTAGTTTCAAAAATGCGTTTACTTGTGTGGGCTTTCCACTGTTTAGGCATATCAGGGGCTCTTCAAATGTGACACGACACCCGCAGACCATTACATCGAAATCTGTATTCCAAAACATCACTCCTTTCTTTGTGATCCCTGCCGTACGCCCAAACAGTAGTTTTCTTCCACATATGGTTTATCGGTGTACTCAGGAGTAATTGCACAACAAACCATATGATGCATTTTCTACTGTTAACCTTATGAAAATAAAAAAAATTGGGGCTAAAAGAACATTTTGGCAGAAAAATATGATTTTCTATTTTCACGTCTCAACGTTAAAATAAAGGATTTATTAAAAAAAAAATTGATGTGGGGTTCCCCGTAATTTTAGTCTCTAGCGGAGGTTAAGCAGACGGCTGGGGAAGATGTTTAAAGCCTGGGAAGGGGGTAATACCCATGGAGCTTCCCCAGGCTACTAATATCAGCCCCCAGCTGAATGCCTAGCCTTTACTAGCTATTAAAATGGGGGACCCAAAAAAATATGACATGGGGTCCCCCCTATTTTAATAGCTAGCAAAGGCTAGGCAAACAGCTGGGGGCTGATATTAATAGCCCAGGAAGGGTGCCATGAATATTGGCCCCCTCCCAGGCTAGAAACACCAGCCGTCAGCCGCCCCAGAAATGGCGCATCCATAGGATGTGCCAATTCTGGCACTTAGCCTCGCTCTTCCCACTGCCCTGTAGCGGTGGCAGTGGGGTAATAGGGTTGGGGTTGATGTCAGCTTATAATGCCAGCTGACATCAAGCCCAGGTTAGTAATGGAGAGGCGTCTATAAGACACCCCCATTACTAACCCCATAGTCAAAGTTAAAAAAAACACAAACACCCAGACTAAAGTCCTTTAATTGAAATAAAGACACATTCCTTTAATGTTCTAAATTAAACCCTACTTACCGTATCGCCCATTCCAGCTGAAGCCAACGATCTCCTGCAATAAAAATAAAATAATAAACCAACCTCATCCTCACCTTTCCATGGTTCCCAGGACAGCTTCAGCTCTGCTACATTGACATGACAGGCTGGATCGTAGCAGAACGCTGCCATCCAGCTTGCCATGAATCATAGAATCATAGAATGGTTGAGTTGGAAGGGACCTCCTGGGTCATCTGGTCCAACCCCCTGCTCAAAGCAGGATTCACTAAATCATCTCAGACAGATGTTTGTCCAGCCTCTGTTTGAAGACGTCCATTGAAGGGGAACTCACCACCTCTCGTGGCAGCCTGTTCCACTCATTGATCACCCTAACTGTCAAAAAGTTTTTTCTAATATCTAATCTGTGTCTCCTTCCATTCAGTTTCATCCCATTGCTTCTAGTCTTTCCTTGTGCAAATGAGAATAAAGATGATCCTTCTACAATGTGACAGCCCTTGACATATTTGTAGACAGCTATTAAGTCTCCTCTCAGTCTTCTTTTTTGCAAGCTAAACATTCCCAAATCCTGCAACCGTTCCACATAGGACATAGTTTGCAGACAGGTCACCATTCTGGTCGCTCTTCTCTGAACTTGCTCCAGTTTGTCAATGTCTTTTTTAAAATGTGCTGCCCAAAACTGGACACACTATTCCAGATGAGGTCTGACCAAAGAGGAGTAAAGTCCGATAATGACTTCACGTGATCTAGACTGTATGCTTCTGTTAATACATCCCAGAATTGTATTTGCCTTTTTTGCTGCTGCAACACACTGTTGACTCATGTTCAGTCTATGATCTATTAGTATACCTAAGTCTTTTTCACATGTACTGTTGCTTAGCTCTATTCCTCCCATTCTGTATATGCTTTTTTCATTTTTATTGCCCAGATGTAGTACTTTGCATTTTTCCCTGTTAAAAGCCATTCTGTTAGTTGCTGCCCACTGCTCCAGTTTATTTAGGTCTTTTTGAATCCTTTTTCTCTCTTCTCTAGTATTAGCTATCCCTCCTAGCTTTGTGTCATTAGCAAATTTAATCAGTTTACCCTCAATTCCTTCATCTAAATCATTGATAAAGATGTTGAACAATACAGGTCCCAGGACAGAGCCCTGTGGTACTCCACTTGAGACATTCATCCAGCTGAATGTGAAGCCATTTACGACCACCCTTTGAGTCCGATCACTAAGCCAGTTGTGAATCCACCTAACAGTTGCCTGGTCCATTCCATACTTGGTCATTTTTTCAATAATGGTGTGAGATACTTTGTCAAATGCTTTGCTGAAGTCAAGATATACTATATCTACAGCATTTCCCTGATCCACCCAGTCAGTGATTCTGTCATAGAAGGAAATTAAGTTAGTCTGACATGACTTGTTAGTTACAAACCCATGCTGACCCTGGTTATCCAGGTACTTACATACATGTTGTTTAATAATTTGTTTAAAGATCTTTCCTGGTAAAGAAGTCAGACTCACCGGCCTATAGTTCTCTGGGTCCACCTTCTTCCCCTTTTTGAAGATAGGAACAACATTTGCTCTTCTCCAGTCTTCTGGGACTTCTCCTGTTCTCCAAGAATTTTCAAAGATTATAGAGAGCGGTACTAAAATTTCTTCTACGATCTCCTTCTGTACTCTGGGGTGTAAATCATCTGGACCTGGAGACTTGAACTCATTTACAGTACAGACCAAAAGTTTGGACACACCTTCTCATTTAAATTTTTTTCTGTATTTTCATGACTATGAAAATTGTACATTCACACTGAAGGCATCAAAACTATGAATTAACACATGTGGAATTATATACTTAACAAAAAAGTGTGAAACAACTGAAAATATGTCTTATATTCTAGGTTCTTCAAAGTAGCCACCTTTCGCTTTGATGACTGCTTTGCACACTCTTGGCATTCTCTTGATGAGCTTCAAGAGGTAGTCACCGGAAATGGTTTTCACTTCACAGGTGTGCCCTGTCAGGTTTAATAAGTGGGATTTCTTGCCTTATAAATGGGGTTGGGACCATCAGTTGTGTTGTGCAGAAGTCTGGTGGATACACAGCTGATAGTCCTACTGAATAGACTGTTAGAATTTGTATTATGGCAAGAAAAAAGCAGCTAAGGAAAGAAAAACGAGTGGCCATCATTACTTTAAGAAATGAAGGTCAGTCAGTGTGAAAAATTGGGAAAGCTTTGAAAGTGTCCCCAAGTGCAGTTGCAAAAACCATCAAGCGCTACAAAGAAACTGGCTCACATGAGGACCGCCCCAGGAAAGGAAGACCAAGAGTCACCTCTGCTTCTGAGGATAAGTTTATCCGAGTCACCAGCCTCAGAAGTCGCAGGTTAACAGCAGCTCAGATTAGAGATCAGGTCAATGCCACACAGAGTTCTAGCAGCAGACACATCTCTACAACAACTGTTAAGAGGAGACTTTGTGCAGCAGGCCTTCATGGTAATATAGATGATAGGAAACCACTGCTAAGGACAGGCAACAAGCAGAAGAGGCTTGTTTGGGCTAAAGAACACAAGGAATGGACATTAGACCAGTGGAAATCTGTGCTTTGGTCTGATGAGTCCAAATTTGAGATCTATGGTTCCAACCACCATGTGTTTGTGCGACGCAGAAAAGGTGAACGGATGGACTCTACATGCCTAGTTCCCACCGTGAAGCATGGAGGAGGTGTGATGGTGTGGGGGTGCTTTGCTGGTGACACTGTTGGGGATTTATTCAAAATTGAAGGCATACTGAACCAGCATGGCTACCACAGCATCTTGCAGCGGCATGCTATTCCATCCGGTTTGCGTTTAGTTGGACCATCATTTATTTTTCAACAGGACAATGACCCCAAACACACCTCCAGGCTGTGTAAGGGCTATTTTACCAAGAAGGAGAGTGATGGGGTGCTACGTCAGATGACCTGGCCTCCACAGTCACCAGACCTGAACCCAATCGAGATGGTTTGGGGTGAGCTGGACCGCAGAGTGAAGGCAAAAGGGCCAACAAGTGCTAAGCGTCTCTGGGAACTCCTTCAAGATTGTAGGAAGACCATTTCCGGTGACTACCTCTTGAAGCTCATCAAGAGAATGCCAAGAGTGTGCAAAGCAGTCATCAAAGCAAAAGGTGGCTACTTTGAAGAACCTAGAATATAAGACATATTTTCAGTTGTTTCACACTTTTTTGCTAAGTATATAATTCCACATGTGTTAATTCATAGTTTTGATGCCTTCAGTGTGAAAATACAATTTTCAAAGTCATGAAAATATAGAAAAATCTTTAAATGAGAAGGTGTGTCCAAACTTTTGGTCTGTACTGTATGTTAGCTAAATGTTCCCTCACAATCTTTCTGTTTACAGATAACCTGGATTCTTCAATTCCTTTAATAGGACATTGAAGATCAGTTGATGTTACATTTTCTTTCTGAGAGAAAACAGATGCAAAATAGGAATTAAAAAGTTCGGCCTTCTCAACATCCTTTCTTACCATTTCACCATTTTCATCCTGTAAAAATCCTATAGCATCTTTGACTTTTCTTCTACTTTTGACATACCCCCAAAATCCTTTTTTATTGCTTTTGACATCTCTTGCAAGCCTTAATTCATTGTCAGCTTTAGCTAACCTGATACGTGCCCTACATGATCTGCAGACTGCATTATAATCTTCTTTAGATATGCCTCCCTCTTTCCATTTGATAAACATTTCTTTCTTTCTTTTTAGCATGTGTTTAAGTTCTGTGTTCATCCATCCTGGTTTCCTTAAATGCTTCCCATTCTTCCTACTTTTCGGGATTGTTAACGATTGGGCTTTGAGAATCTCATTTTTAAAAATTTCCCAACCTTCCTAGACATTTTTGTCCTTAAGGACATCCAGACATTGGATCCTTCCTATTCTCTTTCTGAGTCTCTTAAAATCTGCCTTTCTAAAATCTAACCTTGAAGTTTGAGTCTTCACATGTCTTCCTCCTCTAGTTATCCAAAATTCTATAATCGCATAATCGCTGCCTCCGAGGGTCCCAGCCACTTTTACCTCAACCATTTCCTCCCTGCTTATAAGGATTAGATCCAAAGTAGCTGATCCCCTTGTTTTCTCCCCTACCTTTTGGAAGATAAAGTTGTCAGCAAGAGAGGATAAGAATTTGCTTGACCTGTTAGTTTTACTTGAGAGAGATTCCCAACAAATTTCTGGATAGTTGAAATCTCCCATGACCACTACGTCATATTTTTTGGAGAACTTGGTCATTTGATACATAAAGAGTTCATCCATATCTTCAGCTTTCCCAGGTGGCCTGTAGTAAATACCTACAATGGTGTCCTTTCCGTTGTTCTCTCCTTGTATTCTTACCCAAACAGTTTCCATAGAAATCCCAGTCTCTGAAGCTTCAATCTCTGTGCAGATATAAGCTTTTCTAACATACAAAGCGACACCTCCTCCTCGTTTATCAAGTCTGTTTCTTGCAAATAAGTTGTATCCTTTTAGCCTTTTATTCCAATCATGTGTATCGTCCCACCAAGTTTCAGTGATTCCAATGACATCATATTTCTTTTCCTGCGTTAGTAGTTCCAATTCTCCTTGTTTGTTGCCCATGCTTTGTGCATTTGTATAAAAACATTTTAGTTTGTGATTGGTTTCTCTTCCTCCCATATTTTTATTACTTAGATTTTTTTGTCTTTGTTCTTCATTTCCACTTCCAATAGCAGAGATTTCAATAGTATTTGTCAGCTGTATGGCTTTTTCTGGCCTTTTGCTTCCCTTCCCACATTGTTCTAGTTTAAAGCTCTCCTGATGTGTGTAGCAAGGCGACTTAAAAATACATGTTTTTTACTCTTCGTAAGGTGCACCCCATCCCTAGCAAGTTGTCCATCATATAGGTCAGGGGCGGAACTACTGCCCGTGCAGCCGGTTCATTGAACGGGGGCCCCGAGGGAGAGGGGGCCCCTTCAGCAGGGCCGCCATCAGGGCATGACTGCCCTGACTCCAGTATGGGGCCCGGCCGGTAGGGGCTCCCTGGGAGCCCCGTTGGGGGCCCCCCTCTTGTGCGTCTCTCTCCTCATGGGGCCCCTGGCCCCATGCTAAGCGCCGAGTCCGGGACATCTCAGCGCTGCGCTCCTGCGGCAGCACCTTCATGATTCCCCTGACTTCCGGTCATGTGACGGCGCCGTCACATGGCCGGAAGTCAGGAGAACCTGGTGTCAGTGATTTGGACGAGCGCCAGGATTCTGCAGGGGTCGCATGGGGGTAAGTATAACAAGTTTTATTTTTTTTTAAATACAATTAACTAGGAGTGGGGGGAATGGGAGATGCACATGTGGGGGGGATGAGAGATGCATATGTGGCGGAGGGGGATGAGAGAGGTGCACATGTGGGGGAGGGGGATGAGAGAGGTGCACATGTGGGGGAGGGGGATGAGAGAGGTGCACATGTGGGGGAGGGGGATGAGAGAGGTGCACATGTGGGGGAGGGGGATGAGAGAGGTGCACATGTGGGGGAGGGGGATGAGAGAGGTGCACATGTGGGGGAGAGGGATGAGAGAGGTGCACATGCGGGGGAGGGGGATGAGAGAGGTGCACATGTGGGGGAGAGGGATGAGAGAGGTGCACATGTGGGGGAGGGGGATGAGAGAGGTGCACATGTGGGGGAGGGGGATGAGAGAAGTGCACATGTGGGGGAGGGGGATGAGAGAGGTGCACATGTGGTGGAGGGGGATGAGAGAGGTGCACATGTGGTGGAGGGGGGTGAGAGAGGTACACATGTCGTGGAGGGGGGTGAGAGAGGTGCACATGTGGTGGAGGGGGGTGAGAGAGGTGCACATGTGGTGGAGGGGGATGAGAGAGGTGCACATGTGGGGGAGGGGGATGAGAGATGAGCACATGGGAGTGGTGAGAGATGCACATGGGGGGATGAGAGAGGGGCACATGTGGGGGAGGGGGGTGAGAGAGGTGCACATGTGGGGGAGGGGGATGAGAGATGTGCACATGGGAGTGGTGAGAGATGCACATGGGGGGGTGAGAGAGGTGCACATGTGGTGGAGGGGGGTGAGAGAGGTGCACATGTGGTGGAGGGGGATGAGAGAGGTGCACATGTGGTGGAGGGGGATGAGAGAGGGGCACATGTGGGGGAGGGGGATGAGAGATGTGCACATGGGAGTGGTGAGAGATGCACATGGGGGGATGAGAGAGGGGCACATGTGGGGGAGGGGGATGAGAGATGTGCACATGGGGGGGATGAGAGCTGCACATGGGGGAATTGGGAGAAAATGAGCTGCACTTGGGGGAATTGGGAGTAGGGGGATAATGAGCTGCACATAATGAATGTGGGGTGGGGGAGAGTAAATGATGATGGGGTGGGGAGAGCACGGACATGATATAATGAATTGGGGCAGGGGGTGCATGTAAATAATGAATGTGGGGAGCAGGAAGTACAGAGAAGGGGGCGTTGCGGATGCAGGAGTGTAACTGGTAACAAATTGACGGAAAGAGTAGAGGTTCTAATTAAATTATATATTAAGTGCCTATTTACAGTTAATGGGGGCACCGTGGTGGATTACAATTTATATTTGGAATGGTAGGTTGCATAATAACTAACCATATATTGATGGTGGATGCACGTTTGTATTCAGCTGCGTAATGTAGAAGTTGGAGAATGTGCTCTAGATAACTGTGTTATTTTATGCAGAGACGAGTCCTGGCTGGAAGACGTGATGGCGGTCTGTGCTGGATGAAGGAGAAAAGCGTAGCTGAAGGACTTCACCTAGAGATGTCACCAGTGAGTCAGTGTATTACATGTACACTTACACTATATACTATGTACCGGGCTCCTGTGTATAATGTCACTGGTGATCACTGTATTACCTGTACACTATATACAGAGCTCCTGTGTATAATGTCACTGGTGATCACTGTATTACCTGTACACTGACACTATATACAGAGTTCCTGTGTATAATGTCACTGGTGATCACTAGATTACCTGGACACTTACATTATACATACCATGTATCAGGAGCGGACACAGACTGTAGTGGGCCCCTGTGCAAGAAATTTTTTGGGGCCCCCCCCTGCCCTTCATAAGGCAACAAAGTTATGTAAACATAACCCCCCCATGTGCAGCTCTCACCCCCCCCATGTATCTCTCACCCCCCCATGTCCAGGTCTCATCCCCCCCATGTGCAGCTCTCATCCCCCCCATGTGCATCTCTCATCCCCCCCATGTGCATCTCTCACCCCCCCATGTGCATCTCTCATCCCCCCCATGTGCATCTCTCATCCCCCCCCATGTGCATCTCTCATCCCCCCCCATGTGCATCTCTCATCCCCCCATGTGCATCTCTCATCCCCCCCATGTGCATCTCTCATCCCCCCCATGTGCATCTCTCACCCCCCCATGTGCATCCCTCACCCCCCCATGTGCATCCCTCCCCCCCATGTGCATCCCTCATCCCCCTGTGCATCTCTGATTCCCCCCTGTGCATCTCTGATTCCCCCCTGTGCATCTCTGATTCCCCCTGTGCATCTCTGATTCCCCCCACTCCTAGTTAATTAATTGTATTTAAAAAAAATAAAACTTGTTATAATTACCCCCATGCGATCCCTGCAGAATCCTGGCGCTCGTCCACGTCGCTGCCACCAGGTTCTCCTGACGTTCGGCCATGTGACGGCGCCACATACATAGCCATCAGCTTTTGTTTTGGCCAAAAGATTTTTAAAGCTACCACCACGATAAGGTAGACTCTTCTGGCCGTGCCCTACTCTAACCTATTAAAATTTTCTTAAAATATCCAATACTCTTTTTAGATATATTTTTATTTAGTTTTCTTTAAGGGAATGTGTCATATACATTTTTTTTTTTAAATGACCAATTATACCACATACAGGGAATACCGCCACACTATGACCAGACCACATATTACCACAACATAGTGACCGAATAATACCACACAGAAAGGAGAAAAACTGCCACACCATGACCAGACCACATATTATCACCACATTACTAATATTACCACCACATTACTAATATTACCATAAGTGTCATTATACACGGGAGCTCTATACATGGTATGTATAATGTAAGTGTCCAGGTAATCTAGTGATCACCAGTGACATTATACACAGGAGCTCTGTATATAGTGTCAGTGTACAGGTAATACAGTGATCACCAGTGACATTATACACAGGAACTCTGTATATAGTGTCAGTGTAGAGGTAATACAGTGATCACCAGTGACATTATACACAGGAGCTCTGTATATAGTGTACAGGTAATACAGTGATCACCAGTGACATTATACACAGGAGCCCGGTACATAGTATATAGTGTAAGTGTGCATGTAATACACTGACTCACTGGTGACGTCTCTATGTGAAGTCCTTCAGCTACGCTTTTCTCCTTCATCCAGCACAGACCGCCATCACGTCTTCCAGCCAGGACTCGTCTCTGCATAAAATAACACAGTTATCTAGAGCACATTCTCCAACTTCTACATTACGCAGCTGAATACAGACGTGCATCCATCATCAATATATGGTTAGTTATTATGCAACCTACCATTCCAAATATAAATTGTAATCCACCACGGTGCCCCCATTAACTGTAAATAGGCACTTAATATATAATTTCATTAGAACCTCTACTCTTTCCGTCAATTTGTTACCAGTTACACTCCTGCATCCGCAACGCCCCCTTCTCTATACTTCCTGCTCCCCACATTCATTATTTACATGCACCCCCTGCCCCAATTCATTATATCATGTCCGTGCTCTCCCCACCCCATCATCATTTACTCTCCCCCACCCCACATTCATTATGTGCAGCTCATTATCCCCCTACTCCCAATTCCCCCATGTGCAGCTCATTTTCTCCCAATTCCCCCATGTGCAGCTCTCATCCCCCCATGTGCACATCTCTCATCCCCCTCCCCCACATGTGCCCCTCTCTCATCCCCCCATGTGCATCTCTCACCACTCCCATGTGCACATCTCTCATCCCCCTCCCCCACTTGTGCCCCTCTCTCATCCCCCTCCACCACATGTGCACCTCTCTCATCCCCCTCCACCACATGTGCACCTCTCTCACCCCCCTCCACCACATGTGCACCTCTCTCACCCCCCATGTGCATCTCTCACCACTCCCATGTGCACATCTCTCATCCCCCTCCCCCACATGTGCACCTCTCTCATCCCCCTCCCCCACATGTGCCCCTCTCTCATCCCCCCATGTGCATCTCTCACCACTCCCATGTGCACATCTCTCATCCCCCTCCCCCACATGTGCACCTCTCTCATCCCCCTCCACCACATGTGCACCTCTCTCACCCCCCTCCACCACATGTGCACCTCTCTCACCCCCCTCCACCACATGTGCACCTCTCTCACCCCCCTCCACCACATGTGCACCTCTCTCATCCCCCTCCACCACATGTGCACCTCTCTCATCCCCCTCCCCCACATGTGCACTTCTCTCATCCCCCTCCCCCACATGTGCACCTCTCTCATCCCCCTCCCCCACATGTGCACCTCTCTCATCCCTCTCCCCCACATGTGCACCTCTCTCATCCCCCTCCCCCACATGTGCACCTCTCTCATCCCTCTCCCCCACATGTGCACCTCTCTCATCCCCCTCCCCCACATGTGCACCTCTCTCATCCCCCTCCCCCACATGTGCACCTCTCTCATCCCCCTCCCCCACATGTGCACCTCTCTCATCCCCCTCCCCCACATGTGCACCTCTCTCATCCCCCTCCACCACATATGCATCTCTCATCCCCCCCACATGTGCATCTCCCATTCCCCCCACTCCTAGTTAATTGTATTTTAAAAAAAATAAAACTTGTTATACTTACCCCCATGCGATCCCTGCAGAATCCTGGCGCTCGTCCAAATCGCTGACACCAGGTTCTCCTGACTTCCAGCCATGTGACGGCGCCGTCACATGACCGGAAGTCAGGGGAATCATGAAGGCACTGCCGCAGGAGAGCAGCGCTGAGATGTCCCGGACTCGGCGCTTAGCATGGGGCCAGGGGCCCCATGAGGAGAGAGACGCACAAGAGGGGGGCCCCCAACGGGGCTCCGAGGGGGCCCCTACCGGCCGGGCCCCATACTGGAGTCAGAGCAGCCATGCCCTGATGGCGGCCCTGCTGGAGGGGCCCCCTCTCCCTCGGGGCCCCCGTTCAATGAACCGGCTGCACGGGCGGTAGTTCCACCCCTACCATGTATAGAGCTCCCGTGTATAATGACACTTATGGTAATATTAGTAATGTGGTGGTAATATTAGTAATGTGGTGGTAATATGTGGTCTGGTCATGGTGTGGCAGTTTTTCTCCCTTCTGTGTGGTATTATTCGGTCACTATGTTGTGGTAATATGTGGTCTGGTCATGGTGTGGCAGTATTCCCTGTATGTGGTATTATTGGTCATTTAAAAAAAAAATGTATATGACACATTCCCTTAAAGAAAACTAAATAAAAATATATCTAAAAAGAGTATTGGATATTTTAAGAAAATTTTAATAGGTTAGAGTAGGGCCCGGCCAGAAGAGTCTACCTTATCGTGGTGGTGGCTTTAAAAATCTTTTGGCCAAAACAAAAGCTGATGGCTATGTATGTGGCGCCGTCACATGGCCGAACGTCAGGAGAACCTGGTGGCAGCGACGTGGACGAGCGCCAGGATTCTGCAGGGATCGCATGGGGGTAGGTATAACAAGTTTTATTTTTTTTAAATATAATTAATTAACTAGGAGTGGGGGGAATCAGAGATGCACAGGGGGGAATCAGAGATGCACAGGAGGGAATCAGAGATGCACAGGGGGAATCAGAGATGCACAGGGGGATGAGGGATGCACATGGGGGGGTGAGGGATGCACATGGGCGGGGTGAGGGATGCACATGGGGGGGTGAGAGATGCACATGGGGGGGATGAGAGATGCACATGGGGGGGATGAGAGATGCACATGGGGGGGATGAGAGATGCACATGGGGGGATGAGAGATGCACATGGGGGGGGATGAGAGATGCACATGGGGGGATGAGAGATGCACATGGGGGGATGAGAGATGCACATGGGGGGATGAGAGATGCACATGGGGGGGATGAGAGCTGCACATGGGGGGGTGAGAGTTACATGGGGGGGATGAGAGCTGCACATGGGGGGGTTATGTTTACATAACTTTGTTGCCTTATGAAGGGCAGGGGGGGGGCCCAAAAATTTCTTGCACAGGGGCCCACTACAGTCTGTGTCCGCCCCTGATTATAGGTAATTCATTCCGTGATCCAGAAATCCAAATCCTTGTTGACGGCACCATCGACGTAGCCAGTTGTTCACCTGTAGAATCTTATTCCACCTCAATGTTCGATGGCCATCCACTGGGAGGATGGATGAGAAGACCACCTGTGCTCCCAATTCTTTCACTTTCTTGCATAAGTCTTCAAAGTCACTGCAGATGGTTTCCAGGTCCTTTCTTGCGGCGTCATTTGTCCCCACATGTATTAGCAGGAATGGGTAGTGATCTGTAGGTCTGAAGAGTCTTGATATCCTGTCAGACACATCTTTAATTTTTGCTCCTGGAAGACAGCTCATTTCTCTTGAGGTTATGTCTGGTCTGCAAATAGCGGCCTCTGTTCCTCTCAACAGGGAATCTCCCATGACCACCACTCTCCATTTTTTCTGCACAACATTTTTCTTTCTCCATCCAGGAGGATTCTGAGGGCATACAAGACTATTCATTGTGGGCAAAGTCTTATCTTGCTGTATTTCTTCATGGTTCTCCTGCGTGAGAGCCTGGTACTGGTTCCTGAGCAGTATAGATGCTGACTGCCTCTCGATCCTCCTGCTTCTCTGGGTCACATGCTTCCATTCCTCTGTTTCGTCAGGTGCAGTTCGAATTTCTTCTCTTTCTGTATCATGAAGAGATAATTCTGCTCTGTCTAAGAACTCTTCACCTTCCTTAATGATTTTCAAGGTAGTTAACCTCTCTTCTAGATTTTGCAACTTTTCCTCCAACAGGGACACAAGCTTGCATTTCTGGCATGTGAAGTTTGGCTTTTCCACTGGCAAGTCTGTGAACATGTAGCATGATATGCAGCTCACCAAATGGCTCCTGGACTCTTCCATGTTCTTATTGTTAATATGTTATGAAAACAGTGAAAAACGCCACAAAATTCGGTTTTTGGATCGCAGCAGAGCGCTACCATCCAAGTTGTCATCCTTCAGAGACACTGCAGAGCGCAAGCTGGATGGTAGTGCTCTGCTGCGATCGAGCGCTTCAGAGACACTGCAGGTAGTGCTTCAGAGACACTGCAGAGCGCAAGCATGCCTGCGCTCTACAGTGTCTCTGAAGGATGACAAGCTGGATGGCAGCGCTCTGCTGCGATCCAGCCTGTCATCTCAATGCCATCCCAGCATGGGAGAATTCTCCTGCTCAAGCGGTGAGCGCAGGAGAATTCTCCCACGCTGTCAGTGATGTGCATGAGGTGAGCTGAGTTCAATAGTACAGATGGACCAGATGAGCACAATTTATGGCATCTCAGTCATTCTGTCAAACACTGAGCATTTATACCTTAAGGGGTGCTGTTCCCCCTACCTCGCTTGTCTCCCTGCAGCTAGCTTAATAGTAAAACTTCATAACAGAGGATGTAATAAGGAAGCTTGCAGAAAAGAGTAGAAGGCACTGGAATATGGTTCACAATAATCTGCAAAATAAATATCTAGAAAATCAATACTTTTATGGCTACTTTAATACTTCAGAATGTACTGTGACTTTGAAATAAAATGCTGTACATATAGTAATAGTATGTAATGAAAAAGACAATAGGTTGTCTTAAAGGGAATCTGTCAGCATGCTTTTGCTATTTAATATGAGATAATTTAGGTGTTGAGGCCCCGATTCCAGGGATGTGTCACTTATTAGGCTGTGTTCTGTAGTTTCAATACAGTCAGTGTTATATCAGCAGAAGATTATCACTATAGAACTAGGTCGCACATGCAGTCCAGACCAGCTATTTTTTGTGTAACCACACCCTCACCACTGATTGGCAATCACTGATTTGTGACAGGTTCCCTTTATATTAAATGGGTTTATCCTCTTAAAAACAACTTGTACTCTGAATAGCATTGTCCTGGTAATCAGTCAATCATCATGATGGATACAACTTATAAAATCCCCTGTGGATCAGATGTTTTCTCTGGGGTAGGTTTTTTAAATCATCTCACAGTAAAAGATAATGTCTTTCCAACACCAAGTCAGATTACCTTATGATAAAGACGGGGGCAGCACATGTGCAAAATACTGATACAAATAGCCACTCACTAACCTAGCAATTCATGGAGGGGATGGCTGTGTAGTATTATACATGCACACCGATGGAGTTTGCATAGGGCGCCAGTCACACAGATATGTGTGATGCACATTGTCTGGCTTGCAGCCTATTGATGACGCCCATACTATTAGATCAAGCAGGCTTCCCAGCGCTATATACAGTACATGTACCCCCACAGTACAAATGCCCCAATTCACCCAGCCAACACTAAAGAGGCCTGGCCACAGCCTGCATAAAAATGTGCAAAAAAGATGAAAAATAGTGTATAAAATAAATACACTACATGAGGTATTGGTCGATATTTTGGCCAAAATATGCAAGCTCGCAACCCAACGTCAAGGGTCCACATACTTGCGAGTCCTAATACTAAACATTAAAAATGGTGAACATTGGACATAATTTCAAAAATTGGGTTGCGAGCTTGAGTATTTTGGCCAAAATGTCAACCAATACCTCATGCGGTGTATTTATTTTATACACTATTTTTCATCTTTTTTGCACAGTTTTATGCAGGATGCGGCCAGGCCTCTTTTGTGTTGACTGGGTGAATTGGGGCATCTGTCCTGTGGGGGTGCACATATATAGTGCTGGGCAGCCCACCTAATCTAATAGTATGGGCGTCATCAGTAGGCTGCAAGCCAGACACTGTGCATCACATATATCTGTGTGACTGGCGCCCTATGCAAACTCCATCGGTGTGCACGTATAATACTACACAGCCACACCCTCCATGAATTGGTACTGTAGGTTAGTGAGTGGCTGTTTGCATCAGTATTTTGCACATGTGCTGCCCCCGCCTTTATCATGGAGGCTTGCTGCATCCTGCAGTGCATTGGTAATCTGACCTGGTGTTGATAAGGCATTATCTTTTACTGTGATGTTTTTTGAAATCATGTCCAATGTTCACCATTTTTAATTTTTAAATCATCTGCCAATCTCTAAATACATTGACTCACTATCTGTTTTATGCTGTAAAATACAGCATTAATGTAACCTTTCTTTACCATTCTCATTTACTAGAAAGTTTGAACTTCCTTCTAACTTGCATGGTAGTTGCATTGCTTTTCACTATCTTTTACAGGAAATTAAAGAAGCAGACTATTAGAACATTATTAAAGTAATTGAACAATTCTCCTTGTATAATCAGCTTATAGATACAATTCCTCCAACCCTTAGGCCATGTCACAACTTGCACCATAGGAAAAAAATATGATGCTGCACAGCTGCGTCCTCTAGATGAATGCTTGATGACATGAGACATCATAGACTGGAACTTTTGTGAACGATTATCAGTATAAACATATACAGTAATATGTCTCCCAGAGATCACCAGCAGGGTAAGGCAAGGGAAAGAAAAACAACATTAATCAATTACAGGCAAAGTGATAAAGGTCTTAATTCTCTTTTATAGACATACTTGGATGCATATGATAGTTTATGTCTGTGTGATGTCTGCATGACACAAACACATCTGCATCCAATAGGTCCCGCTGAGACACATGCAGAAGATCACCTTATTAGCCTGATATGAACCTAAATACAAAAGAACTGCTGTTTAAAAATATAAATGACTCACAAAGCTGTACCTTTAAATTCATTCAATGCACAACATGTTTTTATCATTTCAAACAATCTCTGGGAATATTTCACAGTTCTAACAAAGGGTGATCACATGTCCTAATTATCATGTTACTTTTACAATTAATAACACTCTTATGAGAATTACTTCTAATGACATCTGCATACCTCAGTAATAGTAATAGAACAACTCATCTGACATCTCTTTAACTGATTACTTTTTTAGCACAATCATCATTGTTTAACTGATGCCCATAGCTGTAATAATATGGCTGTATTTCCAGTGATGATTAAAGCTGTGGCATATTAACCACTGTAAATGTTTAGACATGCAACCATGCATGTATTAGTGTAGTCGTACAAATATTAACCCCTTTATCTCCCAGGGTGGTTTGCACGTTAATGACCAGGCCAATTTTTACAATTCTGACCACTGTCACTTTATGAGGTAATTACTCTGGAACGCTTCAACAGATCCCACTGATTCTGAGATGCTTTTTTTCGTGACATATTGTACTTCATGATAGTAGTAAAAAAATTTCGATATCACTTGCATTTATTTGTGAAAAAAACAAAAATTTGGCGAAAATTTTTAAAATTTCACAATTTTCAAACTTTGAGTTTTCATGCCCTTAAATCAGAGAGATATGTCACACAAAAAAGTAAATAAATAACATTTCCCACATGTCTACTTTACATCAGCACAATTTTGGAAACAATTTTTTTTTTAGTTAGGGCGCTATAAGGGTTAAAATTTGACCAGCGATTTCTCATTTTTACAACAAAATTTACAAAACCATTTTTTTTAGGGTCCACATCACATTTGAAGTCACTTTGAGGGGTCTTTATGACAAAAAATACCCAAAAGTGACACCATTATAAAAACTGCACCCCTCAAGGTGCTCAAAACCACATTCAAGATCTTTACTAACCCTTCACGTGCTTCACAGCAATTAATTGAACGTGAAAGGAAAAAATGAACCTTTAACTTTTTTTCACTAAAATTTTATTTTAGACCCCAAATTTTTTATTTTCACGAGGGTACTAGGAGAAATTGGACCCCAAAAGTTGTTGTGCAATTTCTTCTGAGTACTCTGATACCCCATATGTGGGGGAAAGCCATTGTTTTGGCGCACGGCAGGGCTCAGAAGGGAAGCGCCATTTGACGTTTTCAATGCAAAACTGGCTGGAGTTGACAGCGGACCCCATGTTGCGTTTGGAGAGCCCCTGATGTGCCTAAACAGTGGAAACCCCCCACAAGTGACCCCATTTTGGAAACTAGACCCCTTAAGGAACTTATTTAGATGTGTGGTGAGCACTTTGAACCCCCAAGTGTTTTGCAAAAGTTTATGACGTAGAGCCGTGAAAAAAAAAAATCTTTTTTTTCCAACAAAAACGATCTTTTAGCCACAATTTTGTTAATTTCACGAGGGTACCAGGAGAAATTTAACCACAACAGTTGTTGTGCAATTTCTTCTGAGTACGCTGATACCCCATATGTGGGGGAAAGCCATTGTTTGGGTGCACGGCCGGGCTCGGAAGGGAAGGAGTGACACTTTGGAATGGAGACTTTCATGGAATGATCTGCGGGCGTCATGTCACGTTCTCAGAGTCCCTGATGTGCCTAAACAGTAGAAATGCCCAATAAGTGACCCCATTTTGGAAACTAGACCCCCGATTTAATTTATCTAGATGTGTGGTGAGCCCATTGATCCCCCAGGTGTTTCACAGAAAATTATAACGTTGACTTTTGAAAATAAAAAAAACTTTTTTTCCACAAAAATGTAAAAAAATATATATTTTCACAAGGGTAACAGGAGAAAGTGGACCACAAAATCAAATTCCTCCTGAGTACGCTGATACCCCATGTGTTGGAGAAAACTACTGTTGGGGCGCATGTCAGGGCTCGGAAGGGAAGGAGTGATGCTTTGGAATGCAGACTTTCATGGAATGGTCTGCGGGCGTTATGTCACGTTCTCAGAGCCCCTGATGTGCCTAAACAGTGGAAATGCCCAATAAGTGCCCCCTTTTTGGAACTGATACCCGATTTGTGAACACTACACATCTGACATATGACAACCTGACGAACACTATGTCAGTTGTGTAGTGTTCGTCAGGTTGTCATACGTCAGAAATTAATTTAGTAGTGCATAGAAGTATGGTACCTTTTGAAGCATTCTTTCATGCACAGGCCAGGTTTGTCGGGGTAGGTGTCGCATTGGTAAGTGGTGTCCTTGCATATTCCCCTTTTGGAACACACTCGGCACCTCTTTTGTGACTTACCTTTATTTCCGCTGTGAGGGACCTCTCCCAGGAAATGCTGGCCTGGTACAATTCGAGGTCCTTTAGTTCTTTAGTTCCAGAAGTACTGGGGCCCGCTCCGTCACCGCTGGCAAATATCAGGGTCTTGATAACTATCCTGGAAGTGAAAGTACTACGCAGAAGTCTGGCCTGCACATTGTGACCGAAGGAAAGCGTTGTGCATTGCCATCTGTACAAGGTGCACTGCCAACTTCTTATACCATACCTTGGCCTTTCTCAAAGCACTGTACGGCTGGAGGACTTGATCAGAAGATCAACTCCCCCCATGTACTTGTTGTACCCCACTACACAGTCTGGTCTGGCGACCTGTGTAGTGGAACCTCGTACAGTGCTGAGGGTGCTGCCATCACCATGTATGGTGGTCAAGATAAGGACATCCCTCTTGTCCTTGTACTTGACCACCAACAGGTGGTTGCTACATTGGGCTCTGCTCTCAACCCTTCTGAGCAGCTGCCCAATTAGCATCTTTGGGAGGCCTCTCTGATTTTTGTGGACAATACCGCAGGCTGCGGTACGTCGCGCAGAGAAGAACTTGAAGAGCGGGATACTTGTATTAAAGTTTTCCACGTACAGGTGATAACCTTTATCCAGCAGTGGGTGCGCCAAATCCCACACAATTTTCCCACTCACTCCCAGGACAGGGGGGCATTCAGGGGGTTCAATCTGGGAGTCCATCTCTTCGTAAACTCTAAACTTGTGAGTGTACCCTGAAGTACTCTCACAAAGTTTATATAGCTTGATTCCGTACCTGGACCTTTTACTGGGCAGGTACTGCCGGAATCCAAGCCTCCCCTTAAAATGGATTAAGGACTCATCCATGCAGATGTCCCTTTGGGGCACATACACTTCAGCAAACTTATTGTTGAAGTGCTCAATGACCGGCCGAACTTTGAAAAGACGATCAAAGTTCGGGTCATCGCGTGCAGGACACCTTGCATTATTGTTGTAATGCAAGAACTTGTGGATGGCCTCAAAACGTTTCCGGGTCATGACCATTCAGAACACTGGAGTGTTATACAAAACGTCAACATTCCAGTATTGCCGAAGTTCTGTTTTTTTCACGATCCCCATATGAAGGACCAGGCCCCAAAACTTCATAATTTCTTCTGCGTTTACAGGAGACCAGTTAGAAAATGATGAAGAGAGGTTTTGTTCCAAAAATTGATGAGCGTACAAATTAGTTTGGCCCACCGTGAGGTTTACGAAAAAGTCTTTGAAAAAGACTTTGAAAAAGTCTATTTCTGTGAGGCCGGTGGTGTCAAACTTGATTCCTGATTCCACCACGAAATCAGGAATCAGGGGCTCATAATTTTTGGGGGGCGAGGTCCATACGGGGTCAGTAATGGGGGGCGCTGGTTCATCTTCTATCCTGGGGCGTCTTCGTGGCGGTCCAGCAGTAACTGAGGAGGAGGAAGAAGAAGAGGAGGAAGACGAGGAATCAGAAAAGTAAAGAAATGTGGGATCCTCGCCCTCGCTGTCAGTGTCAGAGGCAAGGAAAGCGTATGCCTCCTTCGCTGAAAAGCGAGTTTGGGATGAGCGGGACATTTTTTGTTGTGTATGTGGTGCGTGTGTGTCAGTACTTTATTTAGAGTGTGTGTCAGTGTGCTTGGAAAAAAAAGGAACAACCGTAGGTGGTGAAAACAGCGAGCACGAGTGCGAATCGGTGAACTATTTCACCAATCAACTTTCGGCAGCTGCTGGGTGTGCGCGCGGATGTGGTGCAAATGAGGGCGAGTACAAAACTGAGGGCACGAGTGCGGATCAGTGATCTGTGGTCACTAATCAGCGCTCAGCCACTGCAGAAAGCACGAAAAAAAAAACAGACAAAAGTTGAGCGATCAAGTACTGATCAAGTAATGATCAGCACTTGGTGGCAGAAAGGCGGATGGGAAGGGGGGAAGAGAAGAGGGGAGAGAGGGGGATTGGGGTGGATGAGGACGGATCAAAAAAATCCTACTTACAGTTGTCTTTTTTCAGATGTCTTCTGTCAGATGTTTTCTGTAGCAGGAGCGGCGATTGTGGTGTCACAGGCTTCTGTGGCATAGCAAGGGGCACAGCACGGCAGACAGCGCGATCTCCCTCTACAAAAAAAAAGGTTAGTGGAGAAAAAAAAGTGTAAAGTAGCAAGCGCGAGTGCTGATCGGTGATTTGCGTCACCGATCAACGTTCAGCAGCTGCTGGATGCACGCACGGAGGTGGTGCAAAGTGGGAGGGGAGGAGAAAAATGGACAGTGACAAAAAAAGTCCTGGAAAACAGTGAGCACGGACGTTGATCAGTGACGTAGTCACTGGTCAGCGCTTGGCTGCTGCAGGACGCACGAAAAAAGACGTGCTCGGTGGCAGAAAATAAGGATGGCGAGGGCAGTAAAAAGAGAGGGGGGAGGGGGGGAATGAGGGGGGGAGGGTGGTTGGGGCTGATGAGGGGAGAACAGAGATGGACTTACCAAAAAGTCTTCTCTGTTCTTTTTTCAGCAGGATCAGGAGCAGGCTCAGGAGCAGGGTCAGTAGCAGGATCAGCAGCAGGAGACCGAAGACCCAAGCAGACCAGAGCAGGAGATACAGGACACCGCAGCAGGACTGGAGCAGGACACCGGAGCAGCAGCAGGACACCGGAGGAACAGATCCAGAAGACCGAACACCGGAGCAGGTAGGAGAAAGGTCTTGTAGTGACACAGAAAATTCTGTGGCACTACAAGGCCCAGCACAGCGCAGATCAGACGTGACTAGTGATGAACGAGCACTAAAATGCTCGGGTACTCGTTGCTCGGGTGGAGCAAATTTGAATACTCGGGTGCTTGACCCGAGCAACGAGCCCAATGTAAGTCTATGGGAAACTCGAGCATTTTTCAGGTGGCTCCCCCTGGCGATCTGCAGAGGGCCTAACAATTGCCCAAATCGATGGGAACAGTGCTCAAATGACATGGGAAAAGCATGGGGAAGACCCCTGGAAGCTTCTCTGATTCCCAGATCACTGCTGTCAACAACGTGGTCAGAGTATTACTCCACTTTTACGGACTCACAATAAAACAAACAAAAACAAAACCAAAATGGATTTTCCTGGGAAATATGTTAAAGAACATCCTTTCCAGCGTAATGACTTGTATATAATACAAAATAAATAACTAAAAACAAAAATACTCCTCCACACCTTGGGCTTTGTTCACACGTAGCGTTTTTGATGCGTTTTTGCACTTTTGCATTGCTTTCAACCAAGACAAATGCATTCACCAGGAAATGTCATTTTAACATTTTACAACCTTATCTGGCCATGTGGTGTGTGACACATCATCAGACACATGCATACAGTGCTGAAAATACAAGGGAACAGCATGGGGAAGACCTCTGGAAGCATCTCTGACTTTCAGGTCACTGCCTAAAAGTGTGCCCATCATAAGCGATCCTTGGCGCATGCGAAGATGCCTCCCGCCATGCACCTGTCGTAGCAGACTTGCAACAATCACTGTCCATGTCCTTGTCCCACTGCAGCGTTCAGTAGTCCCTACCCCATTCCTTGGAATGCAAGCGCAAGTATGTAGGCAGCCACCCACCCACAGGCTGCAATACTATTCTGCCAAATTTTTGACAGCTGCTTGCACTTGAAATGTGGACTTTTAGGCTCTTGGAGGCGGAAGCTTTTCATAACCTCATGCCGGCGGCGGCCGGGTGTCCATACTTGGTCCCCAGTCGCCACTATATTTCCTGGTATCGCCTCCGCCTTCCACAAGCACGGGTCCCACAACATTACCCGTGCCCTCCCCAGTGCACTTACTGGGAAGGACCGCCTAACCACAAACACATGGACAGGTGAATGTGGCCAGGGACGGTACGGAGCCAGTCCACAACTTTTTTTGCTGAGAGTTGTATTTAGCTCGGTGAAAGGACTGGCATAGAGGGAAACCATATCTACCCTGTGTGTCATTTCTCCCAGGAAGTCCTGTAATTGAGCTTGTTGCAGAAGCAATGGCAGCACGTCCAACATCAACTCGCACTTGTCGGTGGTGCTTTGACACACACACATCTTTCTTTGCGCATTTAATTTCTTGAATACAGAGTTAGACAATGGTCTGATCTGTAATGCGTTTTGAGAAATAACATGCGTAAGCATGGCCGATCCACATTAAAAAAGCAGCCATAGAGTGTCCGGGAACCTTCCCCCACACTTTTCTTAGCCAGGGCTGCTTTTCGGCAGGGTTCGACGGGCCCACCAGAGAACCAGAAACTCCTCCAGCGGGCCCTGGCTTCTCCTTCAGGAGAGTTCATAGTGCTGAGGTGAGGCCATGATGATGATAGAGGCCACCATCCGCTTAATTTTCTGTTACTTGGAATGCAAGTGTAAGTATGCAGCCTGCCACCCACCCACCCACCACAGGCCGCAACACTAAACTGCCAGATTTCTGGGCAGCTCTTTGCACTTGAAATGTGGCCTTTTAAGCTCGGGGAGGCGGAAGCTTGCCTCCAACCAGCCTGGAATATTTCCAGCAAACTATGGTACGACGCCATGGTATTAGCACTGCTCCCAGTACCAGTAGCGAAGCCATCCCCAATTTCCTACTCAGGAATTTTATTTGGTAGACTGAGTGGCTGCCCAAATACATTTTCTCACAAAGGAGCTGAAGATAGAGTGGCAGTAGGTGCAAGTTTCTCCAGCCTATTAGATATTAGAGGGTGAACGGCAGCACATTGGATCAGTGGTTATCACTGAAGCCTTGCAGCACTGGGATCCTGGGTTCAAATCCCAGCAAGGACAACATCTGCAAGGACTTTGTATGTTCTCCCCGTGTTTGCGTGTGTTTCCTCCTCAGTAAAAAAGCAGCCATAGAGTGTCCGGGAACCTTCCCACACACTTTTCTTAGCCAGGACTGCTTGTCGTCAGGGTTGGACGGTCCCACCAGACAATCCTCTGGTGTGCCTTGTCTTCTACCTCAGGAAAGTTCATGATAGCGCTAACTTTGCAGCTGCTATGGGGCTCTTTAGCAGGTTAGCCCTCAGAATGAAATCCTCTGGTGGGCCCAATGTTTTTCAATCTGAAACAACTTTTCAGTGAGAGGTGTATTTCACCACAGCCATATTCTTTAGCTCGGTGAAAGGACTGGCATAGAGGGAAACCGTATCTACCCCGGCTGTCATTTCTTCGTCACCAGGTTCCGCAAATTGTCACACATGACCATGCCTGGCTGTATGTTCAGCGGTGAGAGCCACAGATCAGGCTGCTGTGCTACAGCTTTCAACAACTCTGCAGATCTGGGTGGTTTGTCAATTAAGCATTAAGCATGTTATCTTCAGCACAGCCTGTTGCCGCTTGGCCAAGGCAGTGCTGCAGTGCTGTCAGCTTGTGACTGATGTGGTCATTTCGGAGATGTAGGAGGAGGTACATGAGCTGAACGATGTGATTACATTGAGGTTAAATTGGTGACACTGTTTTTTATACTAAAGAAAGATCCTATTGTTTTGTTTTTTTTACGTTATTTTTTAAGACAAATGTATTCACCGGGAAATGTCATTTTAACATTCCACAACCTAATCTGGCAATGAGGTGTGTGACACATCATCAGACACATCCTGTTTTATTTATGATGAAGGGACTCTGAAAGTCATAACGCCTATTTTTATAGGGACATCAGACGTCCCTTACTATTCTTAAAAGGCCAGCAGCTGGCTAAGCTTTGTTGTTCCCATTATTAACAAGTGGGTCTCCTTTACTGTTATTGCGTATCCAGTGACTGCAAGGGCTGCCAAAAATTTGGACGCAACCCAATACCGCTTTGAAGAGACATAGAGGAGGGTCTCAGTAAAAAAAATGTTCCCATTATAAAGGAGAGGGTCTCCTATAGTGGTAATGCCCATGCTGTGACTGCAGGGGCTGCCAAAATTTGGGAGAAACCCCATTAACAATTTAAAGACACATAGAGCAGGGCCACAGTAACAAGGTAACATGTTCCCATTAGAAAGGAGAAGGTCTGCTATACAGTTATAGGGTATGCAGTGAGTCCAACGGCTGACCAATTTTAGGAAAAACCCCACTAAGAATTTAAAGACACACAGAGCAGGGCAACAGTAACAAGGTGCGACATGTTCTCATTAGAAAGGAGAGGGTCTGCTATACAGTTATAGGGTATGCAGTGAGTCCAACGACTGACCAAATTTAGGAAAAACCCACTAAGAATTTAAATACAAACGGAGCAGGGCCACAGTAACAAGGTACGACATGTTCCCATTAGAAAGGCGAGGGTCTGCTATACAGTTATAGGGTATGCAGTGAGTCCAACGGCTGACCAATTTTAGGAAAAACCCCACTAAGAATTTAAAGACACACAGAGCAGGGCAACAGTAACAAGGTACGACATGTTCTCATTAGAAAGGAGAGGGTCTGCTATACAGTTATAGGGTATGCAGTGAGTCCAACGACTGACCAATTTTAGGAAAAACCCCACTAAGAATTTAAAGACAAACGGAGCAGGGCCACAGTAACAAGGTACGACATGTTCCCATTAGAAAGGAGAGGGTTTGCTATACAGTTATAGGGTATGCAGTGAGTCCAACGGCTGACCAATTTTAGGAAAAACTCCACTAAGAATTTAAAGACACATAGAGCAGGGCCACAGTAATGACAAATTCCCATTAGAAAGGAGAGAGTCTCCTATAGTGTTGGACTATGCAGTGAATGCAAGGGCTGCCAAAAATTTGGAGGCACTTCAATGATCCTTGGAAGAGACGTGGAGGAGGGCCTCATAAAAAAATGTTCCCTTTAGAAAGGAGCGAGCCTCCTATACTTGTAATGCCCATACACTAAGTGTATGGGCTGAAAAACATTTACCCCTGGGTATACATGAACATACTGTATAAAAAAAATTTTTTACGGGCATCATAAACACCCTTTAAAAAAATTATGTGGGTGTTGCATCACGGACCACGGTCACCCTGGTGATATGGTGGTGGAGGATGAGGAGAAGGAGGAGGACAAGAGCAAATTGCCAAAATCAGGAAGCGTATACCCATGTGTGGGTGTGAAAAGGTGCATGGGAATACACCTCCCAAGAAAAGACACTGGATTTGAGTTTATGTTACGCTGCTATCATTTGGTGGTGTTGAGAAGTCTGGCCCAATCCAGCCCTTGTTCATTTTTAGAAGAGTCAGCCTGTCAGCATTTTCAGTTGACAGGCGGATGCGCTTATCAGCTATAATTCCACCAGCGGCACTAAAAACCCGCTCTGATAGAACGCTGGCGGCAGGGCAGGCCAGGACCTCCATGGCGTAGAGAGCCAGTTCGTTCCACGTATTCAGCTTGGATACCCAATAATTATAAGGCACAGAGGAATCACGGAGGACGTTGGTACGATCGGCAAGGTACTCCCTCAGCATCTTCCCAAACTTTGCACTCCTTGTGAGAGTACCCCGCGCCTCAGGGCCTGTGCGATGGGAGGGTCTGAGAAAACTCTCCCAGAACTTTGACAGTGTTCCCCTGCCTCTGCTGGATTGAAGTTGTGTCTCTCTCGCCTGTACTCCTGTACTTGGTTGTCCAACAAACTGTGCCCTCTGACACCAGCGTTTTCAGATGGGAATTTTTTTAATAGTTCCGCAACAAGGGCCTTCTGTTACAGCCCCATTTTTGTAGAGATGCCCGCCTCAGGAATAAGAGATATAAAGTTCTCCTTGTAGCGTGGGTCTAGAAGTGTCACCAACCAGTAATGACTGTCACCCAAAATTTTGAGAACGCGAGGGTCATGGGAAAGGCAGCGTAACATAAACTCAGCCATGCGTGCCAGACTACTAACAGGCGAGACCTCCGTGTCCTCACCAAGAGGATGACTGACGATGCTCTCCTCCTCCTCCTTCTCCTCTCTGTCCTCTGGCCATCCACGCTGAACAGACGGTATGACAGCTGTGCAGGTAGTACCATCTATAGTGCATGAAACTAGCTCCTGTCCTTCCACCTCCTCCTCCTCTACCTCATTGTCATCCAATCAACATTAGGATGAGATGAGGCTTGGCTGTGTGTAATCACCCTGTATGGTTCCTTGCTCCATCTCATCGTGCTCCGCCTGCAATGCATCCTCTTTGATTGTGAGCAGAGAGCGTTTCAGAAGACAGAGAAGCGGGATGGTGAAGATAATTATGGCGTCATCGCCGCTCACCATCTTGGTGGAGTCCCCAAAGTTTTGGAGGATGGTACAAATGTCTGACATTCATGTCCACTCCTGAGGTCTTATGTGTGGAGTCTGAACTGAATACCGACGGCCTTGTTGATGCTGGTACTCAACAACTGCCCTCTTCTGCTCACAAATCCTTCCCAAAATCTGCAGTGTAGAGTTCCAATGCGTGGGGACATCACACACCAGTCTGTGAGCTGGAAACTGCAAACGCTGCTGAAACTTTGCAAGGGCGGCAGAAGCTGTATCTGACTTTCTAATATGGGCACACAGGCGGCGTCCTTTAACAAGCAGATCCGGGTAGGATTTGAGAAATCGCTGAACCACGAGGTTAAGCACATGGGCCAGGCATGGTACGTGTGTGAGCTCACCTCTCCTCAGAGCCGCCACCAGGTTCCGGCCATTGTCACACATGACCTTGCCTGGCTGTAGGTTCAGCGGTGTGAGCCACAGATCTGCCTGCTCTTTCAGAGCTGTCCACAACTCTTCAGCATTGTGCGGTTTTTCACCTAACCATATTAGCTTCAGCACAGCCTGTTGCCGCTTGGCTGAGGCAGTGCTGCAGTGCTTCCAGCTTGTGACTGATGTGGTCAATTCAGAGATGGAGGCTGAAGAGGAGGAGGAGGCTGAGGAGGATGAGGTGCAAGAGCTGTAGACCGTGGGGGCAACCCTGATTGACCTAGGTCCCGCAATCCTTGGCATCGGGAGGACGTGTTCCATCCTAAGGTCCGACTGGGTCCCGACTTCCACTATGTTAACCCAGTGTCCACAAGCACTTGTCCACTTGTCCATGGTTAGGTGGACTTTACTGGAAACTGCGTTTTTGAGAGCACGGCTAATGTTTTGGGACACGTGCTTGTGTAATGCAGGGACCGCACACTGGGAAAAATAGTGTCGGCTGGGGACAGAGTACCGAGTGACAGCCGCCACCATCAGGTTGCGGAATGCTTCCGTCTCCACGAGCCTAAAAGGCAACATTTCGAGCGCCAGCAGTCGTGAAATGTGAGAATTTAGTAGTGTAGCCTGTGGGGCATTGGCTGCATATTTGCATTTGCGTTCCAAGGACTGGGGTATGGACAACTGAATGCTGCGCTGAGACAAGGACATGGACGTGCTTCCTGATGCTGCTACTTGAGAGTGTGCAACCACAGGTGCAGGGCAGGAGGCATCTTCACATGCACCATGGACAGGGGATTGGCTGGCATGCACAACAGCGGAAGAAGCAATGGTGCCACCCGCAGACACTGTTCCTGGACCCTGGGGTTTTGGCCCACAAAGTCGGGTGCTTTGCTGCCATGTGCCTGATCATGCTGGTGGTGGTCAGGCTGGTCGTTTTCCCACCCCTGCTGATGCTGGCCTGGCAGGTGGTGCAAATGGCCTTTTTGGGGTTATCGGCAGAGTCTTTAAAAACAACCAGACTTGGGAAGACCTAACAGTTGTACTGGCAACTTCCTTCATGTTGGTGTTACGGGGAACGGTTGCCTGCCTTCTGTCTGCGGTCACCACACTGCTTCTTATTGCCTGTTGGGGTGCTCTGTCTCCCTCCCCCTGTGTGCTGTTGTCCTCGCTCTGCATGTCCTCCTGTCAGGTTGGGTCAGTTACTATATCATCCACCACCTCGTCTTCCACTTCCGCACCCTTCCCCCTCCTGACTTTCTGGCAACTGTGTCTCATCATAGTCCACCTCTTGTGACACTTTCCCACCGTCAACTTTGTGTGACCGTGGCTGATAAAATATTTGGGCATCGCTACATGCGATCTCCTCTTGCCCCTCTTCAAGTGGACCAGGCGAAAGGCCCGAATCTATAAATGGAAAAGTGAACAGCTCTTCAGAGTGTCCAAGTGTGGGATCAGTTGTCTCTGGGTACTCGGCATGGTGGGAGGAAGTAGGATCAGGGTGAGGAATATGCAGTCCAGACTCACGGCCACTGAGACTTGACCGTGTGGAAGACAGGGTGGTGGTGGTGGTGGCTAAGTGACTGGAAGCATTATCCGTTATCCAACCAACAACCTTTTGACACTGCTCTGGGTTCAATAGTGGTGTGCTGCGGTCCCCTAGAAATTTGGACAGGAGGGTCAGAAGATGTGGGTGTTTGTTGTGGAACAATTTCGGCTTGCCCACGGCTTTGTCCTCGGCCTCTGCATGCACCATTACCATCAGGTCCAGTTCCCCGTCCCTTGCCACGTGCCTTGCCCATTTTAAATTCAGGACAGTATCTTCCTACAAATGACTGAGTTTGGAGCGAACACTTATATGTGATCCGTGTGATGGAGAAAACAGAGTTTTAAATACCTGGCCTGTAGGTAAGTAGTTTGACCAGCAAACTGCTGTGAATTGCTTCACTGACACACTGAAAGAAATTTTTAATGGAGGCCAGAAATGGCAGTATTTTCTGACAATGTATATGTGAGCCGTGTGACATAGAAAACAGAGTTTTAAATACCTGGCCTGTAGATAAGTAGTTTGAACAGCAAACTGCGGTGAATTGCTTCACTGATACACTAAAGGAAATTTTTAATGGAGGCCAGAAATGGCAGTATTTTCTGACAACGTATATGTGATCCATTTGACGGAGAAAACACAGTTTTAAATAGCTGGATTTCTAGCGCTCTAATACCTGGCTGTATTCTGCAGTGCCAACAAGCAAATGGCGCAGAAAAAACGGTGTTCTCTGGATTGCTTTTTAAGCAAATAATGAGGATTAAGATCCAAAGAAAAGTATTCCTGGCCCCTGAGACCTGGGCCTTTGTATAGAAATATCTAACAGCAGCAGAAGGCAGAATTGGAACGGAGCCTCTTGTGCTTTATATGCACTGCAGTCTGCTATATACACTGCCCGCCTATACACCCAGCCTGCCTGAAATCTCTGCAGATGGATTAGTCCTCAGAAGGACTGTTTGTTAATATGGATATGTTTAATGTACGGTTTTTCTCCCTACACTACCTAATACACAAGCAAATCTGTCCCTGATGCAGCAGCACCACTCTCTACACAAGCAAATGGCGCAGAAAAATGGTGTTCTCTGGATTGCCTTTTAAGCAAATAATGAGGATTAAGATCCAAAGAAAAGTATTCCTGGCCCCTGAGACCTGGGCCTTTGTATAGAAATATCTAATAGCTGCAGAAGGCTAAATTGGAATGGAGCCTCTTGTGCTATATGCACTGTAGTCTGCTATATACACTGCCTGCCTATACTCCCTGACTGCCTGATATCTCTGCAGATGGATTAGTCCTCAGAAGGACTGTTTGTTAAGATGGATATGTGTAATGTACGGTTTTTTCTCCCTACACTACCTAATACACAATTAAGTCTCTCCCTAACGCAGCAGCAGCTCTCCCTACACTGTCTGATCCGGAGTGACTTTGACGAGCATGGCGGCGCCAGGTCTGATATAGACCTGATGACTCTTTGCGGCCAGCCTATCACTGTAATGCCCACAACCAACATGGCTACGGCATTACAATGCATGGCAGGCAATCCCTGCATGTTCATTGGCTCTCTAAAGAGCGCCAAACATGCAGGGAGGGGACCCAAGTTCCCGCCCGAACAACCCAGAAATACTCAGCGAGCGCCGAGCATCTTGAGCAGTGAGATGCTTGGGCGAGCACCGAGCAGTAGCGAGCATGCTCACTCATCACTAGACGTGACCGCTCTGTAGAAATCCTCACCAAGTGTGAGTATCTGAAGGGCGGTCACAGGGGGGTGATAGGGTGGTGATAGGGTGGTGACAGGCCGGTCACCTCCCGGTCAGGTACTCTGATGGGTGCGATCGATGATGACATCTGATTGCCGGTAACAGTGAGAAATGCTGTGATTGGCTGTTCAGAATTGAACAGCCAATCACAGCGATCGTGGTAGCAGGGGGGGCGGCGACACCCCCGAGATGACAGCGCCATCTACCCTGAGGTAATATGGTGCTGTAAATTGAATGCGTACACCGCGACTTCGGTCGCGGGACCGCACTAAAGATCACGCGTAATAATACGTAGCTGGTCCATAAGGCCCAGGGCGCAGCTACATACTATTAAGGGGTTAAAATACTTAAAGGGAATCTGTCAATAGTTTTTTATGCAATCTGAGGACAGCATGAGGTAGGGGTTAAAACACAGAATTCAACAATGCGTCACATGTCAAGCTGTGTGCTGTTGTTTACTTACAATGAAGGATTTATCACCTGGTGATTATCATTGCTCTCTGCCTGCATTATGCTGCTCTCACATGAGGTAGCAAAAGCCTGCTGACAGATTCCCTTTAAGCTCTATGGAGACCATTGACAGGGAAAAATGAATTTACATATAGAGTTGTAGAACGAGCTAAAAAGCTTGTAAAAGAACTTCAACATGACGTTTCAAGGATGGAGCGAGACTGCCATCTACTGGCCAGAGACAGTCAAGCGGAACCAAAATATACAAAGGAAGTTGCAGGGAGGGCAGATTCAGAGGCTGGACCCGATCAGGTGACTTCCAGGAAGGAGTTCAGAGAGATAAGAGGCCAGCGCGCCAAACCTGAGGGGTCTTTGGCGCCAAGCAGCAGAGAGGAGCAGACGTGCTCCCTGCGTCCTGAGAAACTCCGCGTGACAGGCCAAATCCAGAGGCCTGAGAGGTGCTCCAGCCGGGCACCGGTAAAAGAGCTCCGGATCCCTCACAGTTGTGACTCGAGTGCTGTGCCTGCTGAGGATACTAGGAACCTGATCGCGGTGCTGAGTGAGTTCGCGGAACCCGACGTCGGCCGCCGACAGACGAGGCCTGGACCCCCCTATCGAAGGCTCGAGAGACTGCCCCCAACAGCCAAACAGAGAGGAGCTGCATACGTGAGCAGGGCCATCACTTCCACTGCTCACCCACGGTACCGGGGACAATTGGGTTTAAGTACTCAGGTTGGGAGGGGGACGGTTGGGGCTAAAGTAGCACAACGTGATTTAATTGAATTCATCCGGAAAGAGACTCACGGCCTAGTGGCAATAACCGGTGACCCCCGCTAGGGCCAAATTCACGGTTAAAGAACTTGTGTGGTGCTTCTCATGCTTGAGGGCATCACCTTACTTTAAGAGACTGCGCCTTATTTTAAGAGACTGCGCCTAACTTTGAGAAATTTCGTATTTTTCTGATATTTCAAACCACTGTTCATTACCCTTGTTGCTAATCCCTTGTTTCAGTATACCTGTTGTATAAAACTGTTTACAAACATCTCTGACTGTTCTCGCCTTGTGTCTCTGTGCGTTGCATTCCGGTACCTGCATTACAGAGTGAGGAAAATAATATTTGATACACTGCCGATTTTGAACGTTTTCCCACCTACAAAGAATGGAGAGGTCTGTAATTTTTACCGTAGGTATACTTCAACTATAAGAGACAGAATCTTAAAAAAAAATCCAGAAAATCACATTGTATGATTTTTACATAATTCATTTACATTTTATTGCATGAAATAAGTATTTGATACAATAGAAAAACAAAGCTTAATATTTGGTGCAGAAACCTTTGTATGTAATTACAGAGGTCAGACGCTTCCTGTAGTTCTCCATACCGATCTCCAAATCTTTCAGGTTTCGGGGCTGTCGCTGGGCAACATTGAGTTTCATCTTCCTCCAAAGATTTTCTATTGGGTTCAGGTCTGGAGACTGGCTAGGCCACTCCAGGACCTTGAAATGCTTCTTACCGAGCCACTCTTTAGTTGTCCTGGCTGTGTGTTTTGGTTCATTGTCATGCTGGAAGACCACGACCCATCTTCAATGCTCTTACTGAGGGAAGGAGGTTGTTTTTCAAATTCTTGCGACACAAGACCCCATTCCTCCTCCCTTCAATATGATGCAGTCGTCTGGTCCCCTTTGCAGAAAAGCACCCCCAAAGTATGATGTTTCCCCCACAATGCATCACTGTTGGGACAGTGTTATTAAGGTTGTACTCATCCTTGTTCTTCCTCCAAACTCGGCAAGTGGAGTTGATACCAAAAAGTTCTATTTTGGTCTCGCCTGACCACATGACCTTCTCCCTTGCCTCCTCTGGATCATTCAGATGGTCATTGGAAAATTTCAAATGGGCCTGGACATGTGCTGGCATGAGCAGGGGACCTTGCGTGCCCAGCAGGATCTTAATCCATGACGGCGTAGTGTGTAACTAATGGTAATGTTTGTGATTGTGGTCCCAGCTCTGTTCAGGTCATTGACCGGGTCCTCCCATTTAGTTCTGCAGTGATTCCTGACCTTTCTCAAAATCATCCTTACCCCACGAGGCACGATTTTGCATGAAGCCCCAGACCGAGGAAGATTGACAGTCACTTTGTGTTTCTTCCATTTTCTAATAATTGTACCTACAGTTGTTGTCTTCTCACCAAGCTGCTTGCCTATTGTCCTGTAGCCCATCCCAGCCTTGTGCAGGTCTACAATTTTCTCCTTGGTGTCCTTAGACAGCTTTTTGGTCTTGGCCATGGTGGAGAGGTTGGAGTGTGATTGATTGAGAGTGTGGACAGGTGTCTTTTAAACAGGTAACAAGTTCAAGCAGGTGCAATTAGTACAGGTAATGAGTGCAGAGTAGGAGGGCTTCTTAAAGAAAAACTAACAGGTCTGTGAGAGCCAGAATTCTTGCTGGTTGGTAGTTGATCAAATGCTTATTTCATGACATAAAATGCAATTTAATTATGTAAAAATCATACAATGTGATTTTCTGTGTTTTATTTTTAGATTCTCTCTCTCACAGGTGAAGTGTACCTACCATAAAAATTACAGACCTCTCCATTCTTTGTTGGTGGGAAAACTTGCGAAATCGGCAGTGTATCAAATACTTATTTTCCCCACTGGTTACCTTTAGTTGATAAAATTGCATACATTTTCAGTGGGCAGTCTTCATTCTTTCAGTCATTTTCAGTCTATCTAATATTCATTTTGCAGGCTAATCCAAGTTTAAGCTTTTTTTGCTTGTGGGTGTATTTCTCTCAGTAATATAGAGTGGATATAAGCTGTGTGTGTATATCTAAGTTGCTACTGCCTTATCCAGCTCAAATATCAGCACAGCTTCTATCCTGCACTGATTTCCACTTAATGGCTTTTCATCATTATCAATAACGTGTTTTCTCTACCCTTCCTAAGACTAAAGCTGCTTTCTCCTTTCTCCACGATGTGAAAATCTGTGTATAACCTCTTCCCTGCTGATATCGCTAATGCTACAAAAAAGGAAGGTGAGACCTGTTAGAGCACGGATGGATTTGTAATATTTTTGAAAAACACTCAGCTAAGTAGCTAGTAGGGATGAGCGGACCCCTGGAAGTTCGGGTTATGGTACTCGACCCAAACTTTATTCCTAAGGTACCAGAACTGTACCCGAACTCGAACCAGAATCCCAACCCCATTGAAAACAATGGTGACCCGAACTTTGGGTCTGGGTAATAAAAAAAATCTCTCTCATTTGTCATCCATGTGCAATCTGTATACAATCTGTTTTTTTTATAGCAGCAATTATTAATCATTTACAAGACCATTTACAGCTTTCTATGTTACAGAATTGCAATTCATCCATAAAAAAACAAATACTTTTCTGTGGCTCAGTATTGCATCTATAGACTTGAATGGGTGAACATCATCCGATTATGGAAGAAACTAAGGTATGTGTAATTTTTTTCACACAAAGATTTGGTCAGTGCAAAAAATCGCTCATCTGCACTGCCCCATTGAATAACATTGAGTGTTGTCCGTGTTTTTTAACAGACAACACCGGACTGAAAATATGGTCTTGTGAACCTACCCAAATACTGATGTGAAATACTGACCAAAATACTGACATGTAAAAGTGGTCTAATGAATCGTATGGGTATGTGCAAATAGACTCTTATAGACACTAGGATACTCGCATAGTTTTTGAAACAGAAGACACTTCAGCAAAATGTCAGCAGTGTTTTTCCTGAAGACTCTTCTTTGACGTCTGCTTTGTCATTTTTTTTAAATCATATGTATATTATAACAGTGGGTTCAAAGTGGAAGCCATCTGAAGAATGGTCAGGTCACTTCTTTTAGCCACTTCACTGCTTTCAAAGCCTAAAGCAAATAAAAGAAGTTTAAAAAGACAGAACATGAGCACAGCAAGTAATTTTGACATTACTGTGCATATGTTAGCCTGAAAATTATCAGCCTTAATATCAGCCCTAAGTGCTAAATGGCTTAATTAGCTTAGTATTTTTATATGAATTCAGAATTGAAATGTCCTAAACTTTGTGGAAAGGAAATATTTAAATGCTTTTTTTAAGTATAAGATCTATTGCAGCTGTAAGTTTAGTTTTGCGGACCATGGGAAGTTTGGATGTTGCAACTGAAATCCACAGGGTAAATCATGTCTTAAGATTGGATACCATACTCCTACCTCAATGAAGCCATACAGTTGGAAAAAAAAATCCCTATATTCAAAAACCCTTACAATAAAATGATAGTTATCTCCTGGAACATTTTGTCTAATTTCTCATTAACCATAATTAAGAAATAATAAAAAGCACTTAAGTGTTAATGTTACCCATCACAGTAGTATTCACTGCTAATAGGTGAGCCCATAATTTCTATCATTTCTCCAGAGCTATCTTTATTTATATTGACATCTGACTACTTTTGATCTGGAGTTCTGTGGCTTGTTATATTTCATGACCAATGCTCATTTTCCTTTAATATAATCGGTAGTGGAAGCAACAGCTCAAAACAGTAGCAGTCAAGTAATTCTTATAATTCAGAGTCGTTCTCAGGCGTTCTTTGGGCCATTTAGTAGTTGAAATGCAGATTAATTAACAGTTTTACGATATCTGGATTTCCATAAGAAGGCACTTTCTGACGGGATTTAAACTGCATTAGAAGAGATTAAGAAAGACTAAAATGAAGAATAAGGAGTACTGTGATCTGTTCTCCTTGGATTCAGCAATAAGTAAAGCAAAGACATGTAATTTGCTGTCTAGCTGTGTAATGCTTACAATAAAATATAAAAAGGGTCCCAGGAGCTCCACACATACATGTACCCATTGAACTGTTTAATAAAACCCACCAGTCACTTCCATATTCCCAGTGGCTATATTCTGACACGTCTGTAGATGACAGGTTAGTGGAGGTAATTAGAAGGACGTTATTGCCGTGAAATTTAGAGTGAGCATAAGATATACAGAGACTTTTCAAACAGTACCATTAAATTGAATGGCAGCGTTAGGATGCTAGAGACCTGATGATCACTGATAGCATTTTAGAGCATATTGAACATTTGGGAATTTAAGTACTGAAAACTCATTTCATTTTAAGGTACATATGTGTGTTTCCTGTGCTTACTCCTTTCAGTTATAGCGTATTTAATTACAACTCCATGAGGTTACGCTTGGCTTTTTGCACTTTAACCATTGGACAGAAGTATCAGATATTATATGGTTGATATTTGTGTTTTGCTAGGAACAATGAGTTTTTAGTTTCATTTTATCAACCCAATTAAATAACCTGTGATTGATTAAAATGATAATACCATTGTATTTTGACCAGTTTTCCAGGAGGTTAAATAATTACCAAATTCATTTATTTATTTTTTGTTATGTTTTACTACTTTTGTGCAATAAAATCATTTTCCCCCTGTCATAACCTTTACATTTTTCTTATGACATTTGTTTTTTATGCAAGACAAATTGTAGTGTTCATTGATATTTTTAGGGGACACAGGTTGCAAAAACTGGCGTAAAACACTGTGAAAGGTCGCAATTTTTTTTAGCATTTTCACTCTAGTATGAAATAGCTTCCCCAAAATGGGTGGTGCTGGGGGCGGAGAGTGACTAAGGCCACGTGTCAAATTCATCAAAAGCGTTTTGTACACCAGAAATGTTACTCCAGTCTGCGACTGGAGTAATATTTCTGGTGAGGTGCATGCCATTGAAAAAATTATCCAAATTCATTAAGTGGCATATGCTTTGTAATGAATTCAGTGCATCCTATTCCTGCGAGTCCTTCACTAAGGCTGGCATGCCCCATAAGATCTTTATTTAACTTTTTTATGGGGCGTTCACCACCTTTTTTTGACCCAATAAAGGACCTTGTCCTGTGATCCTCTGATTGGTTTAATAAAAGATTGCAATGCTACTCTATTGCAATGTAATATGCATGCTATTGGAGTCCCTTGGCTGCAATGGAAACTCATCTGTACCCCACTACTGAGGAAGCTGTCAGCTGTATAAAGCAGTCAACACTTGCAAATGATGGTGCAGGCACCACTCCTGGGCTCACACTATCACTGTGCCACCTTGACAAAGCAATAAGAGGTAAGGAGAATTATATATATATATATATATAAATATATATGTAAATATATATATATATATATATATATATACAGTACAGACCAAAAGTTTGGACACACCTTCTCATTTAAAGAATTTTCTGTATTTTCATGACTTTGAAAATTGTACATTCACACTGAAGGCATCAAAACTATGAATTAACACATGTGGAATTATATACTTAACAAAAAAGTGTGAAACAACTGAAAATAAGTCTTATATTCTAGGTTATTCAAAGTAGCCACCTTTTGCTTTGATGATTGCTTTGCACACTCTTGGCATTCTCTTGATGAGCTTCAAGAAGTAGTCACCGGAAATGGTCTTCCAACAATGGGAAGGAGTTCCCAGAGAGCTGACATGAACTCACCTCATGTACGTCACTGACAGCGTGGGAAAATTCTCACAATGAAGCGCTGAGTGCAGGAGAATTTTCCCACGCTGTCAGTGACGTGCATGAGGTGAGCTGAGTTCATTGGACATGACCTCGGCTCATCTGGATGCGGTCACAGCCAGACACTTAGGAGCGCAAGCATGCCTGCGCTTCTCAGTGTCTGTGGGATGACAGGCTGGATGGCAGCTTTCTGCTGCGGTCCAGCCTGTCATCTCGATGTAGCAGAGCTGAAGCTGTCCTGGGAACTAAAATTACGGGGACCCCCACGCCAATTTTTTTTTTAAGAAATCCTTTATTTTAACACTAAATGACAAGTACAGTGACCAACACTGTCACTGTACTTCTTATATATGTGACTGACATGTTTCTATCTATCTAATCTATGTGTGATGCTCTATCTTTCTGTTCTAAATTGTCGGGTACTGCTGCTGAATTGCCGGCCGGCTTTTTTAAAGAGACGGTGCATAAAAACACTAATATTTTTTTTAATAAATCCTTTACACTAAATGACAAGTACAGTAACCAACACTGTCACTGTACTTCTTATATATGTGACTGACATGTTTCTATCTATCTAATCTATGTGTGATGCTCTATTCCTTCTTGTCTAAATTGTCGGGTACCGGTGTATGCCGCTGCTGAATTGCCGGCCGGCTTTTTTAAAGAGAGCGTCTTCTGAGCAGTTTGTCAGCTTTTGGACACCTTTGAAGGTGTTTTCTATGTGTTTCTATGTGTTTTTGTTTGCCTGCCATTGGTTTTAACGGTTTTCGACGGTGTTCTAAGGTGTTCGACGAACAGTTCGACGAACAGTTCCTCGAACATCCCGGTGTTCGACGAACCGAACCCGAACACTATGGGGGTGGCTCAACACTAGTCATACGAGCATACAGATGAATATGTAAGCAGAGCACCAGATAAAGCTCCCCCCACAGGCCACCCCGAAGCACGAGCATATCATTATGTCCAAACTGAAACTAAAGATTACACAAGAACCACAGGACGGATTTCATCAACCAAGATAACATATTAGTCAGTGTAACGGCGCCAACCTGACAATGTATGTAGCACAATCCTGCTGACAGGTGCACTTTAACACTGAGATCTAAGGGGTAACATTTCTCCTTGTGGAGAGTGACAAGCCAGATCTAGCATGTCAGAGTGAGGAAACTTATATACACCAGTAGGATTGATACTTTCATTAGGTGGCACTTGAGTTATAGTCCTCTTCCTCTCTTAAGAGGCAATTTGCATATTTAATTTCCCAGAGGAGCAAGCATGGTGTATATAAGTCTCCTCAGTCTGACATGCAAGGACTAGCTTGTCATTCTCTACAAGGAGAATTGTTACCCCTTAGATTACAGTCTTAAGACTCTCATCTAGATAAATTAGATCTCATACTTTTCACTGATGAGAGCCAATACCCTGAAACACTGTGTCTGCAAATTGAGATTCCCATTTGGCTTTTATGCTAAGTCATATATCAAAGCTGGACAAAGGGTCGATATTGACTTTTAGGATTGCTACTTCCAGTAGGTGGCATTAGAGTTCTAGTCCTCTTCCTCTCTAGAGAAAGTATATGTTTGGTTACCTAATGTATCTAAGCTAACCAATAAGAAAAATTTGAGAGTCCTCAGTGGTTGATACTAGTGTTGAGCGAGTATGTTCTATTAACCCTTTTGCCGAATATGCTCGGGCCAAGCTCCGAGAATTTATAGCTGCTCGGTGATATGGTTGAATCACTCCGATGTGCATGATTTGCAACTGTTTGACAGTTTTATTACATGGGAGGAATGTCTATTTCTTACACATTCCTCACATGTAATAAAGCTGTAAAACAGTTGCAAATCATGCACACAGGAGCGATTTAACCTTATCACCGAGCCGCTGTAAATACTCGGAGCTCGGCCCGAGCATACTCGGACAGAACATGCTCGCTCAACCCTAGTTGATACCTTTTAATGGCTAACTGCAAAAATGATAACAAATAGCAAGCTTTCAAGACTACTCAGATCTCTTCATTAGAGTTTGTTATGGGTCAGGGTGGTGGAACCTCTGTGCCGCGGTGCAAGGTGGGACCCAGAGGGGCGTAACTAAGTATCAACTCAGACCGACCCTGGTCATACGGCGGCTAACGACTCCGTGACCAGGGAGGGACCGAGCAGAGGGACCAGGTGCTACTCTGGGGATGACCTTGTAAGAGAGCAGGTGGCTCCCACGGGTCAAATGACTGGGACTGACCGGTATAGCGGATGGGCACAACAAGCAGGCAGAAGTCTCTGGGTTAGTAGACGGGTGGTCATGGCACGTGATGGCTGAGCAGGCTGAAGTCTCTAGGTTAGCAGACGGGTGGTCACGGCAAGTGACAGCAGGAGCCTCCAGGTAGGCTATCAGGTGGTCACGGCAGGTGACGGCCAAGCAGGCTGAAGTCTCTAGGTTAGCAGACGGGTGGTCACGGCACGTGATGGCGAGCAGGCTGACGTCTCTAGGTTAGCAGACGGGTGGTCACGGCAAGTGACAGCAGGAGCCTCCAGGTAGGCTATCAGGTGGTCACGGTAAGTGACGGCCAAGCAGGCTGAAGTCTCTAGGTTAGCAGACGGGTGGTCACGGCAAGTGACAGCAGGAGCCTCCAGGTAGGCTATCAGGTGGTCACGGCAAGTGACGGCCAAGCAGGCTGAAGTCTCTAGGTAGCAGGCAGGTGGCCACGGCAAGTGACAGCAGAGCCTCCAGGTAGGCTGGCAGGTAACAGGCGGGTAACAGGCGAGTGCTCCCAGGTGAGCGGGCTAGCAGGCACGGGAGGTAGCAGGCAGGTAACTGGCAGGTTTTTCCTGGTAAGCAGGCAGACTTGCCCATAGACAGACTGGCGGGTAGAACGGAAGACAGACTGTCGGGCTGGAGAGTAGTCAGACTGGCTGACTGGAACAGTAGTCAGGCTGGCAACTGGACCTGAGGGCTGAAGCAGAGATAAGTATACTGTGCATCAACTATTGCTCGGGCACCTCCATTTTGGAGGAGGTGCCTTATATATGGGAGGTCCTCCGGCTATTGGCCGGGGACTCCTTAGGACGGTGCGCGCGGCTCCTTTAAGAGAGAGGGAGCGTGCGCGCGCACGCCCTAAGCACAGTGCCCGGGAAGCTGCGCGCGCTGGCAGCAGCAGGAAGAGGAGCGCGGGAGGAGAGAGGGGAGCGGGGAGATGAGAGGGACGGCGTCTCTGCCTGGCAGGGGGCAGAGACGCCGATGCTACAGTACCCCCCCTTTACGCCCCCTCTTTTTTAGGCCAGTCAAAATTTTTTCTAGGAGAAGCGGGGCATGGATGTTCTCCCTGGGTTCAAAAGTTCTCTCCTTTGGACCAAACCCCTTCCAATCCACCAGAAAAAAGGTTTTCCCCCTTGCCCTTTTGGTGGCCAGAATATTCTCTACCTCAAAAATGTCCTCAGCGGAAACCGGAGCAGGGGAGGAACTTGGATTGTAGGAAAAAGAATTAAAGACAACAGGTTTGAGGAGAGATACGTGGAAGGAGTTGGGAATCCGTAAGGTGGCTGGAAGTTTTAGCTTGTAGGCCACTTTATTGATCTGTTTGAGGACTTCAAAAGGACCGATGAACCGAGGGCCCAACTTGTAGGAAGGTATTTTGAGCCGAACGTGTTTGGAGGAGAGCCAAACCTTGTCTCCCGGACGGAATTGAGGCGGATCCAGACGTCTCTTGTCAGCATGTCTCTTCATCCGCTCGGAGGACCGAAGAAGTGCGGACCTAGCACTCTCCCAAATGGTGGAAAACTCGCTGACCAGAGACTCCGCGGCAGGGTTGTCCACAAAAGCGGAGATGGGAAACGGAATCCGGGGATGTTGACCATAGACTATAAAGAATGGAGACTTAGAAGATGATTCGCTCTCATGGTTATTGTAGGAGAACTCGGCCCATGGCAAGAGATCCACCCAATCAGTATGGTGAGCGTTAACAAAGTGCCGGAGGTAGCAGGTAAGGATCTGGTTGATCCGCTCCACTTGACCGTTGGACTGTGGATGGTAAGCGGAGGAGAAATCCAGGGTGACATCCAGCAGCTTACACGTAGCTCTCCAGAAACGTGAGTTGAACTGAACCCCTCGATCCGACACGATGTGGAGGGGTAGGCCATGGAGACGGAAGATGTGAAGGAAGAAGTCCTTAGCTAGCTCTGATGCAGACGGGAGACCAGGCAGAGGGATGAAGTGGGCCATTTTAGAGAAGCGGTCGGCGACCACCCAAATGACAGTACAACCGGCAGAGACAGGGAGGTCTGTGATAAAGTCCATAGCAATGTGTTGCCACGGGGCAGCAGGTACGGGAAGAGGCAGGACATGACCGGCTGGTAGATGTCTGGGAACTTTGTTGCGGGCACAGGACAAACAGGCTGAGACGAAGTCTACCACATCCTTGCGCAGGGTAGGCCACCAGTAATGCCGGGTGATGAGCAGGAAGGTCTTCTTTTGGCCAGCATGGCCGGCTAGTTTAGATGAATGACCCCAGCGAAGAACCTTCTCACGATCAGGTACTGCTACAAACGTCTTACCGGGTGGAAGATGAGTCAGATCCAAGGGGGCCACCTTCATCACCTTGGAGGGATCGATGATGTGCATCGGCTCCTCCTCTTGATCGGAGGACAGGAAGGATCGGGACAAGGCGTCGGCTTTGACATTCTTGTCCACCGGGCGGAAATGTAGAACGAAGTTGAAGTGGGCGAAGAACAAAGACCACTGGGCCTGACGCGGATTGAGTCTTTGGGCATTTTGGAGATATGCCAGATTTTTGTGATCCGCATAGATGATCACCGGGTATAGAGCCCCTTCAAGCAGGTAGCGCCACTCCTCCAGCGCCAATTTAATGGCTAACAATTCTAGGTCTCCAATGGAGTAGTTGCGCTCAGACGAGGAGAAGAGTTGGGAGAAGTAGCCGCAGGTTACCATTCTCCCGGAAGAAGACTTTTGGGTGAGCACCGCTCCGGCTCCGGAGGAGGAAGCATCAACCTCCAGGTAGAATTGTTTGTTGCAGTCCGGACGGTGCAGTACCGGGGCAGAGGAGAAGGCTTGCTTTAAGGAGAGGAAGGCCTCCTCAGCTTCGGGCGGCCATACCTTAGGATTTGCTCCCTTACGGGTGAGCGCAGATATGGGGGCAGTCCGGGAAGAGAAGTGCGGAATGAAGAGACGATAGTAGTTGGCGAAGCCCAGGAATCGCTGAATCGCCTTCAACCCCTCCGGACGGGGCCACTTTAGGACAGCAGAGAGCTTCTCGGGATCCATTCGTAAGCCTGTCTGGGAGATAACGTAGCCCAGGAATGGAAGAGAGGTCTGCTTGAATAGGCACTTCTCGTATTTTGCATAGAGGTGGTTCTGCCTGAGCCTAAGCAGGACCTGACGAACATCCCTCCGGTGTGTAGGAAGATCCGGAGAGAAGTCCAAGATATCGTCCAGGTATACCACCACGCAGGACCAAAGAAGATCACGGAAGATGTCATTGACCAATTCTTGGAAGACAGCGGGAGCAATGCAGAGACCGAAGGGCATCACACGGTATTCATAGTGACCGTCCCGGGTATTGAATGCCGTCTTCCACTCGTCTCCTTGACGGATTCGGACCAGTTTATACGCTCCACGTAGATCCAGCTTGGAGAAGATCCTGGCGCACTTAAGGCGATCAAACAACTCGGAGATGAGCGGCAGGGGATATTTGTTTTTTACCGTGATCTGATTGAGTCCTCTATAATCAATACAGGGGCGTAGCGAGCCATCCTTCTTCTTGACAAAGAAGAATCCGGCTCCAGCCGGGGAGGTAGATTTCCGGATGAATCCCCAAGCCAGATTCTCCTCTATGTACTCAGACATGGCCCGGGATTCGGCCGCCGACAACGGGTAAATACGCCCACGGGGTGGAGTGGCGCCAGGTTCCGGGTCGATCGGGCAATCATATGGCCTATGAGGTGGCAGTGTCTGTTCCTTTTTACCGAAGACATCCACGTAGGACCAGTAAGGAGCCGGTAGACCGGATAAATTAGCTGGAGTAGGTGGTGGACGAGTCGGGCGAACCGGAACCAGGCAGGTCCTATGGCAGTCCTGCCCCCACCGGAGTACTTCACCGGATTGCCAGTTCAGCACGGGCTCATGTATCTGGAGCCAGGGTAGACCTAGCAATAGGGAATGAGAGAGTCCGGACAGCACATTTGAAGGAGATTTTCTCTGAGTGCAGCATTCCCACCTGCAGGGTAAGGGGCTCAGTGACAAGCAGGATGGTCACCGGAAGGAGTCTTCCATCCACGGAGGCGACGGACAATGGTTCAGCCAGAGGTTTGGTTGGAATTCGGTATCTCTCTACCAGGGACTGGGGAATGAGGTTTCCAGCAGCTCCAGAATCCAGATGAGAAATTTCAAAGAGACGGTTCTCTCCCCAGGAGATAGAGACAGACAAAGTCAGGGATGGAGAGGGCTTACTCTTGCCTAGGACGACCTCTCCGAGCGGTCCTAGACACTTGAAGATTCTTGGTCTCTCCGGGCAGGAACGGATCAGGTGCTCTTTACTGCCACAATAGAAACAGCTCCCCTCGGCTCGACGTGACTCTTGGCGAGATTTGAATATCTTGGTCTGTTCGATCTGCATGGGTTCAGGCGAGTGCGCCCGGGGAGTGACTGGTTGAGAGGCAGGTCTCTGGAAAGTGGAAGCAAGGCGGGGGAGCTTTCTCTCCCGGGTGGTCTCTTTGGTGCGTTCTTGGAACCAGATGTCAATCCAGATAGCGAGTGACACCAGGTCATCCAGAGTGGTAGGAATGTCCCGACCGGCTAGCTCGTCCTTAATCCGAGCGGAAAGACCCTCCCAGAAGACAGACACTAGAGCCTCGTTATCCCAGGCAAGCTCAGAAGCGAGGATACGAAACCGTATGGCATATTGGCCCACGGTGAGACTCCCTTGGCGGAGACGTAGCAGAGAGGAGGCTGAAGAGGTTTTTCACCCTGGTTCATCGAAGACTTTCCGGAAAGGAGCAAGGAAAGACGACAGGTTGGACACCAGAGGATCCCCTCTCTCCCACAGTGGATTTAGCCATGCCAGTGCTTCCCCAGTGAGATGGGACATGATTAAGGCCACTTTGGCCCGGTCGGAGATGAACTAATGTGCCAAAAGTTCAAAGTGCAGGGTGCACTGGTTTATGAAACCTCGAGCCAAGGCGGGGTTGCCGGCAAAACGTGGAGGTGCCGAGAGCCGGGGTCCATAGCTGGATGCCATAATAGGACTAGGTTGTGGTGCCGCGGAAGCAGGTGCTGCCTGACCAGAGATGGGCACAGACGGACCGGTCAATGCCCCTAGGCGACAGTTTAACAGACCGCAGGAAGGACAGGACCGACTCCTGTTGAGTCCTCTGACGTAAGACCTCCTGGTGCAGGTCGAAGATTGCGGGGGTCTGGGGGCCACCGGGTTCCATGGCCCGAGCAAACTGTTACGGGTCAGGGTGGTGGAACCTCTGTGCCGCGGTGCAAGGAGGGACCCAGAGGGGCGTAACTAAGTATCAACTCAGACCGACCCTGGTCGTACGGCGGCTAACGACTCCGTGACCAGGGAGGGACCGAGCAGAGGGACCAGGTGCTACTCTGGGGACGACCTTGTAAGAGAGCTGGTGGCTCCCACGGGTCAGATGACTGGGACTGACCGTTATAGCGGATGGGCACAGCAAGCAGGCAGAAGTCTCTGGGTTAGTAGACGGGTGGTCATGGCACGTGACGGCTGAGCAGGCTGAAGTCTCTAGGTTAGCAGACGGGTGGTCACGGCAAGTGATAGCAGGAGCCTCCAGGTAGGCTATCTGGTGGTCACGGCAAGTGACGGCCAAGCAGGCTGAAGTCTCTAGGTTAGCAGACTGGTGGTCACGGCACATGACGGCTGAGCAGGCTGAAGTCTCTAGGTTAGCAGACGGGTGGTCACGGCAAGTGACAGCAGAGTTGAGCGAATGTTTCAAAATTCAGTTCGGATAACAATTGCTGTATTTGCAATATTGCCGATTAATTCATTGAATATTCGGCGAACATTTTCGAACTCCGTAGGACTCAATGGGGGGCAAAAGAATGCATATACAACACCTTCAAAGAGGCCCAAAAGCTTCCAAAACACAATTAGGGGTAGATATTGGAAAGTGCCATCAATTGACCCAGAGTAGAAGTAACTATAATTTTTATTATTTTTACAGCGACATTTATTCCGTGGCACTTTACATGTCAAAAGAGGTCACTGACTGGTACAAGGTGATAGAGGACCCTGCCCGCAAGGGCGCACAAACAATCTATAAGGGATGGGTGAGGATACAGTAGGTCAGGGTACAACTAGTCGTGCAGAGGTATGCTGGAGCGAGGGTTACCGCAGATTGTACTCTTGTCACAAGAAGTGGGTCTTCAGCTTCCTTTTCAAGGTTTCCAAGGTAGACTACAGTCTGATGTATTGGGGTACAGCGTTACACAGTAGGTGAGATGCACGGGGCAAATCTACTGAGAGCCTAAATCACCGTAAGCTTCCAGTAGCTCACAACTGAGCAGATTAACCCTTGCACCGATTAATATGAAAGTGAAAGGCTTCTAATGACTGCAGGAGTGAGAGGAATCAGACGCTGCAGTCTTCTGGCTCCTCTCTGTCATGGTAAACCCGTGACACATTGCAAGCTTCAACACAATGTTCACAAGGTAGACAGCAGCGATGATCAGTCTCCTAGACAACGAGCTAACTCCTTTTTGATGATAGAGGACACCATCTCCTTAGCTCATTGTTCGTACTTTTCTGTGGCAATGAGCTCGTCTCCAACCAGCCTAGAATATTTCCAGTAAATTAAAGCATGACACCATGGTATTAGCAGTGTAACCAGCACTAGAAGCGAAGCCATCCACAATTTACTTCTCAGGAATTTTATTTGATAGATTGAGTGGCTGCCCAAACGTTAGTTTCTCACAAAGGAGCTGAAGACACTGAGTGGCAGTAGGTGCAAGTTTCTCCAGCATGTTAGATATAAGAGCCAGGAGAACAGAGAGAGCAGAACAATGGATCATTGATTAGCACTGCAGCCTTGCAGCGCTGGAGTCCTGGGTTCAAATCCCACCAAGGACAGCATCTGAAAGTTTGTATGTTCTTCCTGCTTTTGCGGGGGTTTTCCCCAGGTTCTCAGGTTTCCTTCTCAGTAAAAAAGCAGCCATACTGGAGTGTTCACAGTTCAAAAAATTAGGGCCTGACACCACCATTTCTGTGACCAACAGATTGGAGATGGTGGAGTTCTACTGAGTTGTTTATCACAAAGTTTGCAGATAACGTGAGTTGGCTCATCCTATGCGATCTCAAAAAAGGCCCAGGCTAGGCAACCCTTGCCGACTCTGCGATCTGCAGACCCACGACCGCTGCTGGCCACAGTTGTGGCTAAGTATGCAGTGCTCTTCGCAGTTGCATCACTCCATGTCTGCACCGTAGGACGCAACGTAACCTCCTCGTCTTTCTCCTCCTCTACCTCCTCACATAAGCTCCTCAGCTGCATGCCTCTGGGTTCACACCAAGTGGGATCTACAATCTCATCATCATCCATTGTGTTATCCCATTCCTCACTCTGAGAGTCACCCTCCTCCTCCTCCTCTAGCCCTGACAGCACAGTACAGTCGAGGGTCAGGAAGCCGCTCTGACCCAACCTTTTTTCCCCCTGTATGGAGAACAATATCTGCCCCAAAGAATTTTAAGCTGAGATGTAATCTGCTGTATATACCAATTTTGAGTTTATCAGGTCTGTGTACCCCTGTGTGGATAAAAACATCTGCCCAAAAGAATTTTAAGCTGAGATGTAGTCTGCTTTATATACCAATTTTGAGTTTATCAGGTCTGTGTACCCCCTGTGTGGAGAACAATAGTTGCCCCAAAGAATTTTAAGCTGAGATGTAATCTGCTTTATTTACCAGGTTAGAAAGAAAGCCAATTTCAATTTTATCATGTGTTCTATTTAAACATCAAACAATTAATTTAAACTGAGTATAAGTATTATAATGGGGACCGACACCTCTTCCACTACAGCCAACCCAGCAGATGGAAACACAATCAGGAGTCTTCACATTTAAAAAAAAATTAGAGCCTAACAACACCATTTCTGTGGCTAACCTCTTAGCTTTGACATATTAGAATGAAACAATCTTTTAAGTGACCAGAACTGCGGGACCGAGGGCTGGCTGCAGTGCTGAGAGTGGGTGGAGTATGGTAAACCGGACAAACTGCTGGACCGTGAGTGAGATGCAGGAGGAGATGTTACGGTGGATAGAGAAAAATGTGATGTGCTCGGTGAAACAAACACAGCAGGCATGTCCGCTTCCGTTACAGTTGACGGGCTCTCACTCAGTCTGGAGCGGTTAGAGAACAAGAGGTTCTGCGGTGGGAGACCTGCATGACAATACATGGCACGGTAACAGAGGAGGAGGAGGAGGAAGAAGCAGCGGATGCAGTTGATAGGGCAGCTGATGGTTGTTGAAGTCCGTTTGAGCGCAGTGAGATTCCCAGCGTAACGCATGTTGTGTGCGCATGTGAAGGTTCATGCATGTAGTAGTCAAATTATCGCAATTTTTCCCTCTACTGAGTTTTTTATCGCAAAGTGCGCAGATAACATGAGATGGCTCATCCTTTGTGGTCTCAAAAAAGGCCCAAGCTAGTCAACCCTTGCCATTCCTTTGCAAGCGGACCATCGGATCGCATCTATTATAGAGCCGAAGAAAGATTGAAATTGATGGCACATAAGGTTACCCCACCGTCATCATCTGGATACTATCAGCACTCCGTTTTTGCAAGCAGACCATCGGATCGCATCTATTATAGAGCCGAAGAAAGAATGAAATTGATGGCACAAAATGTTACCCGACAGTCATCATCTGGATACTATCAGCACTCCGTTTTTGCAAGCGGACCATCGGATCGCATCTATTATAGAGCAGAAGAAAGAATGAAATTGATGGCACATAATGTTACCCCACCGTCATCATCTGGATACCATCAGCACTCCGTTTTTTCAAGAGGACCATCGGATGGCATCTATTATAGAGCCGAAGAAAGAATCAAATTGAAGGCACATAATGTTACCCCACCGTCATCATCTGGATACTATCAGCACTCAGTTTTTACAAGCAGACCATCGGATCGCATCTATTATAGAGCCGAAGAAAGAATGAAATTGATGGCACATAATTTTACCCCACCGTCATCATCTGGAAACTATCAGCACTCCGTTTTTGCAAGCGGACCATTGGATCACATCTATTATAGAGCCGAAGAAAGAATGAAATTGATGGCACATAATGTTACCCCACCGTCATCATCTGGATACTATCAGCACTCCGTTTTTGCAAGCGGACCATCGGACCGCATCTTATAGAGCCGAAGAAAGAATGAAATTGATGGCACATAATGTTACCCCACCGTCATCATCTGGATACTATCAGCACTCTATTTTTGCAAGCGGACCATCGGATCGCATCTATTATAGAGCCGAAGAAAGAATGAAATTGATGGCACATAATGTTACTCCAACGTCATCATCTGGATACTATCAGAACTCCGTTTTTGCAAGCGGACCATCGGATCGCATCTATTATAGAGCCGAAGAAAGAATGAAATTGATGGCACATAATGTTACCGCACCGTCATCATCTGGATACTATCAGCACTCCGTTTTTGCAAGCGGACCATCGGATTGCATCTATTATAGAGCCGAAGAAGGAATGAAATTGATGGCACATAATGTTACCCCACCGTCATCATCTGGATACTATTAGCACTCCGTTTTTGCTAGCGGACCATCGGATCGCATCTATTATAGAGCCAAAGAAAGAATGAAATTGATGGCACATAATGCTAGCCCACCGTCATCATCTGGATACTAACAGCACTCCGTTTTTGCAAGCGGACCATCGGATCGCATCTATTATAGAGCCGAAGAAAGAATGAAATTGATGGCACATAATGTTACCCCACCGTCACCATCTGGATACTATCAGCACTCCGTTTTTGCAAGCGGACCATCGGATCGCATCTATTATAGAGCTGAAGAAAAAATTAAATTGATGGCACAAAATGTTAACCCACCGTCATCATCTGGATACTATCAGCGCTCCGTTTTTGCAAGCGGACCATCTGATCGCATCTATTATAGAGCCGAAGAAAGAATGAAATTGATGGCACATAATGTTACCCCACCGTCATCATCTGGATACTATCAGCACTCTATTTTTGCAAGCGGATCATCGGATCGCATCTATTTTAGAGCCGAAGAAAGAATGAAATTGATGGCACATAATGTTACTCCAACGTCATCATCTGGATACTATCAGAACTCCATTTTTGCAAGCGGACCATCGGATCGCATCTATTATAGAGCCGAAGAAGGAATGAAATTGATGGCACATAATGTTACCCTACCGTCATCATCTGGATACTATCAGCACTCAGTTTTTGCTAGCTGACCATCGGATCGCATCTATTATAGAGCCAAAGAAAGAATGAAATTGATGGCACATAATCCTACCCCACCGTCATCATCTGGATACTATCAGCACTCCGTTTTTGCAAGCGGACCATCGGATCGCATCTATTATAGAGCCGAAGAAAGAATGAAATTGATGGCACATAATGTTACCCCACCGTCATCATCTGGATACTATCAGCACTCCGTTTTTTAAAGCAGACCATCGGATCGCATCTATTATAGAGCCGAAGAAAGAATGAAATTGATGGCACATAATGTTACCCCCCCGTCATCATCTGGATACTATCAGCACTCCGTTTTTGCAAGCGGACCATCGGATCGCATCTTATAGAGCCGAAGAAAGAATGAAATTGATGGCACATAATGTTACCCCACCGTCATCATCTGGATACTATCAGCACTCAGTTTTTGCAAGCGGACCATCAGATTACATCTTATAGAGCCGAAGAAAGAATGAAATTGATGGCACATAATGTTACCCCACCGCCATCATCTGGATACTATCAGCACTCCGTTTTTGCAAGCGGACCATCGGATCGCATCTATTATAGAGCCGAAGAAAGAATGAAATTGATGGCACATAATGTTACCTCACCGTCATCATCTGGATACTATCAGCAATCCGTTTTTGCAAGCGGATAATCGGATTGCATGTTATAGAGCCGAAGAAAGAATGAAATTGATGGCACATAATGTTACCCCACCGTCATCAACTGCATACTATCAGCATTCCGTTTTTGCAAGCGGACCATCGGATTGCATCTATTATAGAGCCGAAGAAAGAAAGAAATTGAAGGCACAAAATATTACCCCACTGTCATCATCTGAATACTATCAGCACTCCGTTTTTGCAAGCGGACCATCGGATCGCATCGATTATAGAGCCGAAGAAAGAATGAAATTGATGGCACATAATTTTACCCCACCGTCATCATCTGTATACTATCAGCACTCCGTTTTTGCAAGCGGACCATCGGATCGCATCTATTATAGAGCCGAAGAAAGAATGAAATTGATGGCACATAATGTTACCCCACCGTCATCATCTGGATACTATTAGCACTCCGTTTTTGCAAGCGGACCATCGGATCGCATCTTATAGAGCCGAAGAAAGAATGAAAATGATGACAAATAATGTTACCCCACCGTCATCATCTGGATACTATCAGCACTTCATTTTTGCAAGCGGATCATCGGTTCGCATCTATTATAGAGCCGAAGAAAGAATGAAATTGATGGCACATAATGTTATACCACCGTCATCATCTGGATACTATCAGCACTCTGTTTTTGCAAGCGGACCATCAGATCGCATCTATTATAGAGCTGAAGAAAGAATTAAATTGATGGCACATAATGTAACCCCACCGTCATCATCTGGATGCTATCAGCACTCCGTTATAGCAAGCGGACCATCGGATCCCATCTATTATAGAGCCGAAGAAAAAATTAAATTGATGGCACATAATGTTAACCCATCGTCATCATCTGGATACTATCAGCACTCCGTTTTTGCAAGCGGACCATCGGATCGCACCTATTATAGAGCCGAAGAAAGAATGAAATTGATGGCACATAATGTTACCCCACCGTCATCATCTGGATACTATCAGCACTCCGTTTTTGCAAGCGGACAATCGGATTGCATCTTATAGAGCCGAAGAAAGAATGAAATTGATGGCACATAATGTTACCCCACCGTCATCATCTGGATACTATCAGCACTCCGTTTTTGCAAGCGGACTATCGGATCGCATCTATTATAGAGCCGAAGAAAGAATGAAATTGATGGCACACAATGTTACCCCACCGTCATCATCTGGATACCATCAGCACTCTGTTTTTGCAAGCGGACCATCGGATTGCATCTATTAGAGAGCCGAAGAAAGAATGAAATTGATGGCACATAATGTTACCCCACCGTCATCATCTGCATACTATCAGCATTCCGTTTTTGCAAGCGGACCATCGGAATGCATCTATTATAGTGCCGAAGAAAGAATGAAATTGAAGGCAAATAATGTTACCCCACTGTCATCATCTGAATACTATCAGCACTCCGTTTTTGCAAGTGGACCATCGGATAGCATCTATTATAGAGCCGACGAAAGAATGAAATGGATGTCACATAATGTTACCCCACCGTCATCATCTGGATACTATCAGCACTCCGTTTTTGCAAGCGGACCATCGGATCGCATCTATTATAGAGCCGAAGAAAGAATGAAATTGATGGCACAAAATGTTACCCGACAGTCATCATCTGGATACTATCAGCACTCCGTTTTTGCAAGCGGACCATCAGATCGCATCTATTATAGAGCCGAAGAAAGAATGAAATTGATGGCACATAATGTTACCCCACCGTCATAATCTGGATACCATCAGCACTCCGTTTTTTCAAGAGGACCATCGGATGGCATCTATTATAGAGCCGAAGAAAGAATCAAATTGAAGGCACATAATGTTACCCCACCGTCATCATCTGGATACTATCAGCACTCCGTTTTTACAAGCAGACCATCGGATCGCATCTATTATAGAGCCGAAGAAAGAATGAAATTGATGGCACATAATTTTACCCCACCGTCATCATCTGGAAACTATCAGCACTCCGTTTTTGCAAGCGGACCATTGGATCACATCTATTATAGAGCCGAAGAAAGAATGAAATTGATGGCACATAATGTTACCCCACCGTCATCATCTGGATACTATCAGCACTCCGTTTTTGCAAGCGGACCATCGGACCGCATCTTATAGAGCCGAAGAAAGAATGAAATTGATGGCACATAATGTTACCCCACCGTCATCATCTGGATACTATCAGCACTCTATTTTTGCAAGCGGACCATCGGATCGCATCTATTATAGAGCAGAAGAAAGAATGAAATTGATGGCACATAATGTTACTCCAACGTCATCATCTGGATACTATCAGAACTCCGTTTTTGCAAGCGGACCATCGGATCGCATCTATTATAGAGCCGAAGAAAGAATGAAATTGATGGCACATAATGTTACCGCACCGTCATCATCTGGATACTATCAGCACTCCGTTTTTGCAAGCGGACCATCGGATTGCATCTATTATAGAGCCGAAGAAGGAATGAAATTGATGGCACATAATGTTACCCCACCGTCAACATCTGGATACTATTAGCACTCCGTTTTTGCTAGCGGACCATCGGATCGCATCTATTATAGAGCCAAAGAAAGAATGAAATTGATGGCACATAATGCTAGCCCACCGTCATCATCTGGATACTATCAGCACTCTATTTTTGCAAGCGGACCATCGGATCGCATCTATTTTAGAGCCGAAGAAAGAATGAAATTGATGGCACATAATGTTACTCCAACGTCATCATCTGGATACTATCAGAACTCCATTTTTGCAAGCGGACCATCGGATCGCATCTATTATAGAGCCGAAGAAGGAATGAAATTGATGGCACATAATGTTACCCTACCGTCATCATCTGGATACTATCAGCACTCAGTTTTTGCTAGCTGACCATCGGATCGCATCTATTATAGAGCCAAAGAAAGAATGAAATTGATGGCACATAATGCTACCCCACCGTCATCATCTGGATACTATCAGCACTCCGTTTTTGCAAGCGGACCATCGGATCGCATCTATTATAGAGCCGAAGAAAGAATGAAATTGATGGCACATAATGTTACCCCACCGTCATCATCTGGATACTATCAGCACTCCGTTTTTTAAAGCAGACCATCGGATCGCATCTATTATAGAGCCGAAGAAAGAATGAAATTGATGGCACATAATGTTATACCACCGTCATCATCTGGATACTATCAGCACTCAGTTTTTGCAAGTGGACCATCGGATCGCATCTATTATAGAGCCGAAGAAAGAATGAAATTGATGGCACATAATGTTACCCCACCATCATCATCTGGATACTATCAGCACTCCGTTTTTGCAAGCGGACCATCGGATTGCATCTATTATAGAGCCGAAGAAAGAAAGAAATTGAAGGCACAAAATATTACCCCACTGTCATCATCTGAATACTATCAGCACTCCGTTTTTGCAAGCGGACCATCGGATCGCATCGATTATAGAGCCGAAGAAAGAATGAAATTGATGGCACATAATGTTACCCCACCGTCATCATCTGTATACTATCAGCACTCCGTTTTTGCAAGCGGACCATCGGATCGCATCTATTATAGAGCCGAAGAAAGAATGAAATTGATGGCACATAATGTTACCCCACCGTCATCATCTGGATACTATTAGCACTCCGTTTTTGCAAGCGGACCATCGGATCGCATCTTATAGAGCCGAAGAAAGAATGAAAATGATGACAAATAATGTTACCCCACCGTCATCATCTGGATACTATCAGCACTTCATTTTTGCAAGCGGATCATCGGTTCGCATCTATTATAGAGCCGAAGAAAGAATGAAATTGATGGCACATAATGTTATACCACCGTCATCATCTGGATACTATCAGCACTCTGTTTTTGCAAGCGGACCATCAGATCGCATCTATTATAGAGCTGAAGAAAGAATTAAATTGATGGCACATAATGTAACCCCACCGTCATCATCTGGATGCTATCAGCACTCCGTTATAGCAAGCGGACCATCGGATCCCATCTATTATAGAGCCGAAGAAAAAATTAAATTGATGGCACATAATGTTAACCCATCGTCATCATCTGGATACTATCAGCACTCCGTTTTTGCAAGCGGACCATCGGATCGCACCTATTATAGAGCCGAAGAAAGAATGAAATTGATGGCACATAATGTTACCCCACCGTCATCATCTGGATACTATCAGCACTCCGTTTTTGCAAGCGGACAATCGGATTGCATCTTATAGAGCCGAAGAAAGAATGAAATTGATGGCACATAATGTTACCCCACCGTCATCATCTGGATACTATCAGCACTCCGTTTTTGCAAGCGGACTATCGGATCGCATCTATTATAGAGCCGAAGAAAGAATGAAATTGATGGCACACAATGTTACCCCACCGTCATCATCTGGATACCATCAGCACTCTGTTTTTGCAAGCGGACCATCGGATTGCATCTATTATAGAGCCGAAGAAAGAATGAAATTGATGGCACATAATGTTACCCCACCGTCATCATCTGCATACTATCAGCATTCCGTTTTTGCAAGCGGACCATCGGAATGCATCTATTATAGTGCCGAAGAAAGAATGAAATTGAAGGCAAATAATGTTACCCCACTGTCATAATCTGAATACTATCAGCACTCCGTTTTTGCAAGTGGACCAACGGATAGCATCTATTATAGAGCCGACGAAAGAATGAAATGGATGTCACATAATGTTACCCCACCGTCATCATCTGGATACTATCAGCACTCCGTTTTTGCAAGCGGACCATCGGATCGCATCTATTATAGAGCCGAAGAAAGAATGAAATTGATGGCACAAAATGTTACCCGACAGTCATCATCTGGATACTATCAGCACTCCGTTTTTGCAAGCGGACCATCAGATCGCATCTATTATAGAGCCGAAGAAAGAATGAAATTGATGGCACATAATGTTACCCCACCATCATCATCTGGATACCATCAGCACTCCGTTTTTTCAAGAGGACCATCGGATGGCATCTATTATAGAGCCGAAGAAAGAATCAAATTGAAGGCACATAATGTTACCCCACCGTCATCATCTGGATACTATCAGCACTCCGTTTTTACAAGCAGACCATCGGATCGCATCTATTATAGAGCCGAAGAAAGAATGAAATTGATGGCACATAATTTTACCCCACCGTCATCATCTGGAAACTATCAGCACTCCGTTTTTGCAAGCGGACCATTGGATCACATCTATTATAGAGCCGAAGAAAGAATGAAATTGATGGCACATAATGTTACCCCACCGTCATCATCTGGATACTATCAGCACTCCGTTTTTGCAAGCGGACCATCGGACCGCATCTTATAGAGCCGAAGAAAGAATGAAATTGATGGCACATAATGTTACCCCACCGTCATCATCTGGATACTATCAGCACTCTATTTTTGCAAGCGGACCATCGGATCGCATCTATTATAGAGCAGAAGAAAGAATGAAATTGATGGCACATAATGTTACTCCAACGTCATCATCTGGATACTATCAGAACTCCGTTTTTGCAAGCGGACCATCGGATCGCATCTATTATAGAGCCGAAGAAAGAATGAAATTGATGGCACATAATGTTACCGCACCGTCATCATCTGGATACTATCAGCACTCCGTTTTTGCAAGCGGACCATCGGATTGCATCTATTATAGAGCCGAAGAAGGAATGAAATTGATGGCACATAATGTTACCCCACCGTCAACATCTGGATACTATTAGCACTCCGTTTTTGCTAGCGGACCATCGGATCGCATCTATTATAGAGCCAAAAAAAGAATGAAATTGATGGCACATAATGCTAGCCCACCGTCATCATCTAGATACTATCAGCACTCTATTTTTGCAAGCGGACCATGGGATCGCATCTATTTTAGAGCCGAAGAAAGAATGAAATTGATGGCACATAATGTTACTCCAACGTCATCATCTGGATACTATCAGAACTCCATTTTTGCAAGCGGACCATCGGATCGCATCTATTATAGAGCCGAAGAAGGAATGAAATTGATGGCACATAATGTTACCCTACCGTCATCATCTGGATACTATCAGCACTCAGTTTTTGCTAGCTGACCATCGGATCGCATCTATTATAGAGCCGAAGAAAGAATGAAATTGATGGCACATAATGTTATACCACCGTCATCATCTGGATACTATCAGCACTCAGTTTTTGCAAGTGGACCATCGGATCGCATCTATTATAGAGCCGAAGAAAGAATGAAATTGATGGCACATAATGTTACCCCACCATCATCATCTGGATACTATCAGCACTCCGTTTTTGCAAGCGGACCATCGGATCGCATCTTATAGAGCCGAAGAAAGAATGAAATTGATGGCACATAATGTTACCCCACCGTCATCAACTGCATACTATCAGCATTCCGTTTTTGCAAGCGGACCATCGGATTGCATCTATTATAGAGCCGAAGAAAGAATGAAATTGAAGGCACAAAATATTACCCCACTGTCATCATCTGAATACTATCAGCACTCCGTTTTTGCAAGCGGACCATCGGATCGCATCGATTATAGAGCCGAAGAAAGAATGAAATTGATGGCACATAATGTTACCCCACCGTCATCATCTGTATACTATCAGCACTCCGTTTTTGCAAGCAGACCATCGGATCGCATCTATTATAGAGCCGAAGAAAGAATGAAATTGATGGCACATAATGTTACCCCACCGTCATCATCTGTATACTATCAGCACTCCGTTTTTGCAAGCGGACCATCGGATCGCATCTATTATAGAGCCGAAGAAAGAATGAAATTGATGGCTCATAATGTAACCCCATCGTCATTATCTGGATACTATCAGCACTCCGTTTTTGCACACGGACCATCGGATCGCATCTATAATAGAGCCGAAGAAAGAATGAAATTGATGGCACATAAGGTTACCCCACCGTCATCATCTGGATACTATCAGCACTCCGTTTTTGCAAGCGGACCATCGGATCGCATCTATTATAGAGCCGAAGAAAGAATGAAATTGATGGCACATAATGTTACCCCACCGTCATCATCTGGATACTATTAGCACTCCGTTTTTGCAAGCGGACCATCGGATCGCATCTTATAGAGCCGAAGAAAGAATGAAAATGATGACAAATGATGTTACCCCACCGTCATCATCTGGATACTATCAGCACTTCATTTTTGCAAGCGGATCATCGGTTCGCATCTATTATAGAGCCGAAGAAAGAATGAAATTGATGGCACATAATGTTATACCACCGTCATCATCTGGATACTATCAGCACTCTGTTTTTGCAAGCGGACCATCAGATCGCATCTATTATAGAGCTGAAGAAAGAATTAAATTGATGGCACATAATGTTACCCCACCGTCATCATCTGGATACTATCAGCACTCCGTTTTAGCAAGCGGACCATCGGATCCCATCTATTATAGAGCCGAAGAAAAAATTAAATTGATGGCACATAATGTTAACCCATCGTCATCATCTGGATACTATCAGCACTCCGTTTTTGCAAGCGGACCATCGGATCGCACCTATTATAGAGCCGAAGAAAGAATGAAATTGATGGCACATAATGTTACCCCACCGTCATCATCTGGATACTATCAGCACTCCGTTTTTGCAAGCGGACAATCGGATTGCATCTTATAGAGCCGAAGAAAGAATGAAATTGATGGCACATAATGTTACCCCACCGTCATCATCTGGATACTATCAGCACTCCGTTTTTGCAAGCGGACTATCGGATCGCATCTACTATAGAGCCGAAGAAAGAATGAAATTGATGGCACATAATGTTACCCCACCGTCATCATCTGGATACCATCAGCACTCTGTTTTTGCAAGCGGACCATCGGATCGCATCTACTATAGAGCCGAAGAAAGAATGAAATTGATGGCACATAATGTTACCCCACCGTCATCATCTGGATACTATCAGCACTCGGTTTTTGCAAGCGGACCATCGGATCGCATCTATTATAGAGCCGAAGACAGAATGAAATTGATTTCACATAATGTTACCCCACCGTCGTCATCTGGATACTATCAGCACTCCGTTTTTGCAAGCGGACCATCGGATCGCATCTATTATAGAGCCGAAGAAAGAATGAAATTGATGGCACATAATGTTACTCCACCGTAATCATCTGGAAGCTATCAGCAGTCCGTTTTTGCAAGCGCACCATCGGATCGCATCTATTATAGAGCCGAAGCAAGAATGAAATTGATGGCACATAATGTTACCCCACCGTCATCATCTGGATACTATCAGCACTCCGTTTTTGCAAGCGGACCATCAGATCGCATCTATTATAGAGCCGAAGCAAGAATGAAATTGATGGCACATAATGTTACCCCACCGTAATCATCTGGAAACTATCAGCAGTCCGTTTTTGCAAGCGGACCATCGGATCGCATCTATTATAGAGCCGAAGCAAGAATGAAATTGATGGCACATAATGTTACCCCACCGTCATCATCTGGATACTATCAGCACTCCGTTTTTGCAAGCGGACCATCGGATCGCATCTATTATAGAGCCGAAGAAAGAATGAAATTGATGGCACATAATGTTACCCCACCGTCATCATCTGGATACTATCAGCACTCCGTTTTTGCAAGCGGACCATCAGATCGTATCTACTATAGAGCCGAAGAAAGAATGAAATTGATGGCACATAATGTTACCCCACCGTCATCATCTGGATACTATCAGCACTCCGTTTTTGCAAGCGGACCATCGGATCGCATCTATTATAGAGCCGAAGAAAGAATGAAATTGATGGCACATAATGTTACCCCACCGTCATCATCTGGATACTATCAGCACTCCGTTTTTGCAAGCAGACCATTGGATCGCATCTATTATAGAGCCGATGAAAGAATGAAATTGATGGCACATAATGTTAGCCCACCTTCATTATCTGGATACTATCAGCACTACTTTTTTGCAAGCGGACCATCGGATCACATCTATTATAGAGCCGAAGAAAGAATGAAATTGATGGCACATAATGTTAGCCCACCTTCATCATCTGCATACTATCAGCACTTCGTTTTTGCAAGCGAACCATCGGATCGTATCAACTATGGAGCCGAAGAAAGAATGAAAATGATGACAAATAATGTTACCCCACCGTCATCATCTGGATACTATCAGCACTTCATTTTTGCAAGCGGACCATCGGTTCGCATCTATTATAGAGCCGAAGAAAGAATGAAATTGATGGCACACAATGTTAGCCCACCGTCATCATCTGGATACTATCAGCAGTCCATTTTTGCAAGCGGACCATCGGATCGCATCTATTATAGAGCCGAAGAAAGAATGAAATTGATGGCACATAATGTTACCCCACCGTCATCATCTGGATACTATCAGCACTCGGTTTTTGCAAGCGGACCATCGGATCGCATCTATTATAGAGCCGAAGACAGAATGAAATTGATTTCACATAATGTTACCCCACCGTCGTCATCTGGATACTATCAGCACTCCGTTTTTGCAAGCGGACCATCGGATCGCATCTATTATAGAGCCGAAGCAAGAATGAAATTGATGGCACATAATGTTACCCCACCGTAATCATCTGGAAACTATCAGCAGTCCGTTTTTGCAAGCGGACCATCGGATCGCATCTATTATAGAGCCGAAGCAAGAATGAAATTGATGGGACATAATGTTACCCCACCGTCATCATCTGGATACTATCAGCACTCCGTTTTTGCAAGCGGACCATCGGATCGCATCTATTATAGAGCCGAAGAAAGAATGAAATTGATGGCACATAATGTTACCCCACCGTCATCATCTGGATACTATCAGCACTCCGTTTTTGCAAGCGGACCATCAGATCGCATCTACTATAGAGCCGAAGAAAGAATGAAATTGATGGCATATAATGTTACCCCACCGTCATCATCTGGATACTATCAGCACTCCGTTTTTGCAAGCAGACCATTGGATCGCATCTATTATAGAGCCGATGAAAGAATGAAATTGATGGCACATAATGTTAGCCCACCTTCATTATCTGGATACTATCAGCACTACTTTTTTGCAAGCGGACCATCGGATCGCATCTATTATAGAGCCGAAGAAAGAATGAAATTGATGGCACATAATGTTAGCCCACCTTCATCATCTGCATACTATCAGCACTTCGTTTTTGCAAGCGAACCATCGGATCGCATCAACTATAGAGCCGAAGAAAGAATGAAATTGATGGCACATAATTTTACCCCACCGTTATCATCTGGATACTATCAGCACTCCGTTTTTGCAAGTGGATCATCGGATCGCTTCTATTATAGAGCCGAAGAAAGAATGAAATTGATGGCACATAATGTTACCCCACCGTCATCATCTGGATACTATCAGCACTCCGTTTTTGCAAGCAGACCATCGGATCGCATCTATTATAGAGCCGAAGAAAGAATGAAATTGATGACACATAATGTTACACGACATTCATCATCTGGATACTATCAGCACTCCTTTTTTGCAAGCGGACCATTGCATCGCATCTATTATAGAGCCGAAGAAAGAATGAAATTGATGACACATAATGTTACCACACCGTCATCATCTGGATACTATCAGCACTCCGTTTTTGCAAGCGGACCATCGCATCGCATCTATTATAGAGCCGAAGAAAGAATGAAATTGATGGGACATAATGTTACCCCACCATCATCATCTGGATACTATCAGCACACCGTTTTTGCAAGCGGACCATCGGATCGCAACTATTATAGAGCCAAAGAAAGAATTAAATTAATGGCACAAAATGTTACCCCACCGTCATCATCTGGATACTATCTGCACTCCGTTTTTTGCAAGCGGACCATCGGATCGCATCTATTATAGAGCCGAAGAAAGAATGAAATTGATGGCTCATAATGTTACCCCATTGTCATTATCTGGATACTATCAGCACTCCGTTTTTGCAAGTGGACCATCGGATCGCATCTATTATAAAGCCGAAGAAAGAATGAAATTGATGGCACATAATTTTACCCCACCGTCATCATCTGGATACTATCAGCACTCCGTTTTTGCAAGCGGACCATCGCATCGCATCTATTATAGAGCCGAAGAAAGAATGAAATTGATGGGACATAATGTTACCCCACCGTCATCATCTGGATACTATCAGCACTCCGTTTTTGCAAGCGGACCATCGGATCGCATCTATTATAGAGCCGAAGAATGAAATTGATGGCACATAATGCTTCTCCACCGTCATCATCTGGATGCTATCTGCACTCCGTTTAAGCAAGCGGACCATCGGATCGCATCTATTATAGAGCCGAAGAAAGAATGAAATTGATGGCACATAAGGTTACCCCACCGTCATCATCAGGATACTATCAGCACTCCATTTTTGCAAGCGGACCATCGGATCGCATCTATTATAGAGCCGAAGAAAGAATGAAATTGATGGCACATAATGTTACCCCACCGTCATCATCTGGATACTATCAGCATTCTGTTTTTGCAAGCGGACCATCGGATCGCATCTTATAGAGCCGAAGAAAGAATGAAAATGATGACAAATAATGTTACCCCACCGTCATCATCTGGATACTATCAGCACTTCATTTTTGCAAGCGGACCATCGGTTCGCATCTATTATAGAGCCGAAGAAAGAATGAAATTGATGGCACACAATGTTAGCCCACCGTCATCATCTGGATACTATCAGCAGTCCATTTTTGCAAGCGGACCATCGCATCGCATCTATTATAGAGCCGAAGAAAGAATGAAATTGATGGGACATAATGTTAGCCCACCGTCATCATCTGGATACTATCAGCACTCCGTTTTTGCAAGTGGACCATCGGATCGCATCTATTATAAAGCCGAAGAAAGAATGAAATTGATGGCACATAATTTTACCCCACCGTCATCATCTGGATACTATCAGCACTCCGTTTTTGCAAGCGGACCATCGCATCGCATCTATTATAGAGCCGAAGAAAGAATGAAATTGATGGGACATAATTTTACCCCACCGTCATCATCTGGATACTATCAGCACTCCGTTTTTGCAAGCGGACCATCGGATCGCATCTATTATAGAGCCGAAGAATGAAATTGATGGCACATAATGCTTCTCCACCATCATCATCTGGATGCTATCTGCACTCCGTTTAAGCAAGCGGACCATCGGATCGCATCTATTATAGAGCCGAAGAAAGAATGAAATTGATGGCACATAAGGTTACCCCACTGTCATCATCAGGATACTATCAGCACTCCGTTTTTGCAAGCGGACCATCGGATCGCATCTATTATAGAGCCGAAGAAAGAATGAAATTGATGGCACATAATGTTACCCCACCGTCATCATCTGGATACTATCAGCACTCTGTTTTTGCAAGCGGACCATCGGATCGCATCTTATAGAGCCGAAGAAAGAATGAAAATGATGACAAATAATGTTACCCCACCGTCATCATCTGGATACTATCAGCACTTCATTTTTGCAACGGACCATCGGTTCGCATCTATTATAGAGCCGAAGAAAGAATGAAATTGATGGCACACAATGTTAGCCCACCGTCATCATCTGGATACTATCAGCAGTCCATTTTTGCAAGCGGACCATCGGATCGCATCTATTATAGAGCCGAAGAAAGAATGAAATTAATGGCACATAATGTTACCCCACCGTCATCATCTGGATACTATCAGCACTCGGTTTTTGCAAGCGGACCATCGGATCGCATCTATTATAGAGCCGAAGACAGAATGAAATTGATGGCACATAATGTTACCCCACCGTCGTCATCTGGATACTATCAGCACTCCGTTTTTGCAAGCGGACCATCGGATCGCATCTATTATAGAGCCGAAGAAAGAATGAAATTGATGGCACATAATGTTACCCCACCGTAATCATCTGGAAGCTATCAGCAGTCCGTTTTTGCAAGCGCACCATCGGTTCGCATCTATTATAGAGCCGAAGCAAGAATGAAATTGATGGCACATAATGTTACCCCACCGTCATCATCTGGATACTATCAGCACTCCGTTTTTGCAAGCGGACCATCAGATCGCATCTATTATAGAGCCGAAGCAAGAATGAAATTGATGGCACATAATGTTACCCCACCGTAATCATCTGGATACTATCAGCACTCCGTTTTTGCAAGCAGACCATCGGATCGCAGCTATTATAGAGCCGAAGAAAGAATGAAATTGATGACACATAATGTTACACGACATTCATCATCTGGATACTATCAGCACTCCTTTTTTGCAAGCGGACCATCGCATCGCATCTATTATAGAGCCGAAGAAAGAATGAAATTGATGACACATAATGTTACCACACCGTCATCATCTGGATACTATCAGCACTCCGTTTTTGCAAGCGGACCATCGCATCGCATCTATTTTAGAGCCGAAGAAAGAATGAAATTGATGGGACATAATGTTACCCCACCATCATCATCTGGATACTATCAGCACACCGTTTTTGCAAGCGGACCATCGGATCGCAACTATTATAGAGCCAAAGAAAGAATGAAATTAATGGCACAAAATGTTACCCCACCGTCATCATCTGGATACTATCTGCACTCCGTTTTTTGCAAGCGGACCATCGGATCGCATCTATTATAGAGCCGAAGAAAGAATGAAATTGATGGCTCATAATGTTACCCCATTGTCATTATCTGGATACTATCAGCACTCCGTTTTTGCAAGTGGACCATCGGATCGCATCTATTATAAAGCCGAAGAAAGAATGAAATTGATGGCACATAATTTTACCCCACCGTCATCATCTGGATACTATCAGCACTCCGTTTTTGCAAGCGGACCATCGCAACGCATCTATTATAGAGCCGAAGAAAGAATGAAATTGATGGGACATAATGTTACCCCACCGTCATCATCTGGATACTATCAGCACTCCGTTTTTGCAAGCAGACCATCGGATCGCATCTATTATAGAGCCGAAGAATGAAATTGATGGCACATAATGCTTCTCCACCGTCATCATCTGGATGCTATCTGCACTCCGTTTAAGCAAGCGGACCATCGGATCGCATCTATTATAGAGCCGAAGAAAGAATGAAAATGATGACAAACAATGTTACCCCACCGTCATCATCTGGATACTATCAGCACTTCATTTTTGCAAGCGGACCATCGGTTCGCATCTATTATAGAGCCGAAGAAAGAATGAAATTGATGGCACACAATGTTAGCCCACCGTCATCATCTGGATACTATCAGCAGTCCATTTTTGCAAGCGGACCATCGGATCGCATCTATTATAGAGCCGAAGAAAGAATGAAATTAATGGCACATAATGTTACCCCACTGTCATCATCTGGATACTATCAGCACTCGGTTTTTGCAAGCGGACCATCGGATCGCATCTATTATAGAGCCGAAGACAGAATGAAATTGATTTCACATAATGTTACCCCACCGTCGTCATCTGGATACTATCAGCACTCCGTTTTTGCAAGCGGACCATCGGATCGCATCTATTATAGAGCCGAAGAAAGAATGAAATTGATGGCACATAATGTTACCCCACCGTAATCATCTGGAAGCTATCAGCAGTCCGTTTTTGCAAGCGCACCATCGGTTCGCATCTATTATAGAGCCGAAGCAAGAATGAAATTGATGGCACATAATGTTACCCCACCGTCATCATCTGGATACTATCAGCACTCCGTTTTTGCAAGCGGACCATCAGATCGCATCTATTATAGAGCCGAAGCAAGAATGAAATTGATGGCACATAATGTTACCCCACCGTAATCATCTGGATACTATCAGCACTCCGTTTTTGCAAGCAGACCATCGGATCGCATCTATTATAGAGCCGAAGAAAGAATGAAATTGATGACACATAATGTTACACGACATTCATCATCTGGATACTATCAGCACTCCTTTTTTGCAAGCGGACCATCGCATCGCATCTATTATAGAGCCGAAGAAAGAATGAAATTGATGACACATAATGTTACCACACCGTCATCATCTGGATACTATCAGCACTCCGTTTTTGCAAGCGGACCATCGCATCGCATCTATTATAGAGCCGAAGAAAGAATGAAATTGATGGGACATAATGTTACCCCACCATCATCATCTGGATACTATCAGCACACCGTTTTTGCAAGCGGACCATCGGATCGCAACTATTATAGAGCCAAAGAAAGAATGAAATTAATCGCACAAAATGTTACCCCACGGTCATCATCTGGATACTATCTGCACTCCATTTTTTGCAAGCGGACCATCGGATCGCATCTATTATAGAGCCGAAGAAAGAATGAAATTGATGGCTCATAATGTTACCCCATTGTCATTATCTGGATACTATCAGCACTCCGTTTTTGCAAGTGGACCATCGGATCGCATCTATTATAATGCCGAAGAAAGAATGAAATTGATGGCACATAATTTTACCCCACCGTCATCATCTGGATACTATCAGCACTCCGTTTTTGCAAGCGGACCATCGCAACGCATCTATTATAGAGCCGAAGAAAGAATGAAATTGATGGGACATAATGTTACCCCACCGTCATCATCTGGATACTATCAGCACTCCGTTTTTGCAAGCGGACCATCGGATCGCATCTATTATAGAGCCGAAGAATGAAATTGATGGCACATAATGCTTCTCCACCGTCATCATCTGGATGCTATCTGCACTCCGTTTAAGCAAGCGGACCATCGGATCGCATCTATTATAGAGCCGAAGAAAGAATGAAATTGATGGCACATAAGGTTACCCCACCGTCATCATCAGGATACTATCAGCACTCCATTTTTGCAAGCGGACCATCGGATCGCATCTATTATAGAGCCGAAGAAAGAATGAAATTGATGGCACATAATGTTACCCCACCGTCATCATCTGGATATTATCAGCATTCTGTTTTTGCAAGCGGACCATCGGATCGCATCTTATAGAGCCGAAGAAAGAATGAAAATGATGACAAATAATGTTACCCCACCGTCATCATCTGGATACTATCAGCACTTCATTTTTGCAAGCGGACCATCGGTTCGCATCTATTATAGAGCCGAAGAAAGAATGAAATTGATGGCACACAATGTTAGCCCACCGTCATCATCTGGATACTATCAGCAGTCCATTTTTGCAAGCGGACCATCGCATCGCATCTATTATAGAGCCGAAGAAAGAATGAAATTGATGGGACATAATGTTAGCCCACCGTCATCATCTGGATACTATCAGCACTCCGTTTTTGCAAGTGGACCATCGGATCGCATCTATTATAAAGCCGAAGAAAGAATGAAATTGATGGCACATAATTTTACCCCACCGTCATCATCTGGATACTATCAGCACTCCGTTTTTGCAAGCGGACCATCGCATCGCATCTATTATAGAGCCGAAGAAAGAATGAAATTGATGGGACATAATGTTACCCCACCATCATCATCTGGATACTATCAGCACACCGTTTTTGCAAGCGGACCATCGGATCGCAACTATTATAGAGCCAAAGAAAGAATGAAATTAATCGCACAAAATGTTACCCCACGGTCATCATCTGGATACTATCTGCACTCCATTTTTTGCAAGCGGACCATCGGATCGCATCTATTATAGAGCCGAAGAAAGAATGAAATTGATGGCTCATAATGTTACCCCATTGTCATTATCTGGATACTATCAGCACTCCGTTTTTGCAAGTGGACCATCGGATCGCATCTATTATAATGCCGAAGAAAGAATGAAATTGATGGCACATAATTTTACCCCACCGTCATCATCTGGATACTATCAGCACTCCGTTTTTGCAAGCGGACCATCGCAACGCATCTATTATAGAGCCGAAGAAAGAATGAAATTGATGGGACATAATGTTACCCCACCGTCATCATCTGGATACTATCAGCACTCCGTTTTTGCAAGCGGACCATCGGATCGCATCTATTATAGAGCCGAAGAATGAAATTGATGGCACATAATGCTTCTCCACCGTCATCATCTGGATGCTATCTGCACTCCGTTTAAGCAAGCGGACCATCGGATCGCATCTATTATAGAGCCGAAGAAAGAATGAAATTGATGGCACATAAGGTTACCCCACCGTCATCATCAGGATACTATCAGCACTCCATTTTTGCAAGCGGACCATCGGATCGCATCTATTATAGAGCCGAAGAAAGAATGAAATTGATGGCACATAATGTTACCCCACCGTCATCATCTGGATATTATCAGCATTCTGTTTTTGCAAGCGGACCATCGGATCGCATCTTATAGAGCCGAAGAAAGAATGAAAATGATGACAAATAATGTTACCCCACCGTCATCATCTGGATACTATCAGCACTTCATTTTTGCAAGCGGACCATCGGTTCGCATCTATTATAGAGCCGAAGAAAGAATGAAATTGATGGCACACAATGTTAGCCCACCGTCATCATCTGGATACTATCAGCAGTCCATTTTTGCAAGCGGACCATCGCATCGCATCTATTATAGAGCCGAAGAAAGAATGAAATTGATGGGACATAATGTTAGCCCACCGTCATCATCTGGATACTATCAGCACTCCGTTTTTGCAAGTGGACCATCGGATCGCATCTATTATAAAGCCGAAGAAAGAATGAAATTGATGGCACATAATTTTACCCCACCGTCATCATCTGGATACTATCAGCACTCCGTTTTTGCAAGCGGACCATCGCATCGCATCTATTATAGAGCCGAAGAAAGAATGAAATTGATGGGACATAATTTTACCCCACCGTCATCATCTGGATACTATCAGCACTCCGTTTTTGCAAGCGGACCATCGGATCGCATCTATTATAGAGCCGAAGAATGAAATTGATGGCACATAATGCTTCTCCACCGTCATCATCTGGATGCTATCTGCACTCCGTTTAAGCAAGCGGACCATCGGATCGCATGTATTATAGAGCCGAAGAAAGAATGAAATTGATGGCACATAAGGTTACCCCACTGTCATCATCTGGATACTATCAGCACTCTGTTTTTGCAAGCGGACCATCGGATCGCATCTTATAGAGCCGAAGAAAGAATGAAATTGATGGGACATAATGTTACCCCACCATCATCATCTGGATACTATCAGCACACCGTTTTTGCAAGCGGACCATCGGATCGCAACTATTATAGAGCCAAAGAAAGAATGAAATTAATCGCACAAAATGTTACCCCACGGTCATCATCTGGATACTATCTGCACTCCATTTTTTGCAAGCGGACCATCGGATCGCATCTATTATAGAGCCGAAGAAAGAATGAAATTGATGGCTCATAATGTTACCCCATTGTCATTATCTGGATACTATCAGCACTCCGTTTTTGCAAGTGGACCATCGGATCGCATCTATTATAATGCCGAAGAAAGAATGAAATTGATGGCACATAATTTTACCCCACCGTCATCATCTGGATACTATCAGCACTCCGTTTTTGCAAGCGGACCATCGCAACGCATCTATTATAGAGCCGAAGAAAGAATGAAATTGATGGGACATAATGTTACCCCACCGTCATCATCTGGATACTATCAGCACTCCGTTTTTGCAAGCGGACCATCGGATCGCATCTATTATAGAGCCGAAGAATGAAATTGATGGCACATAATGCTTCTCCACCGTCATCATCTGGATGCTATCTGCACTCCGTTTAAGCAAGCGGACCATCGGATCGCATCTATTATAGAGCCGAAGAAAGAATGAAATTGATGGCACATAAGGTTACCCCACCGTCATCATCAGGATACTATCAGCACTCCATTTTTGCAAGCGGACCATCGGATCGCATCTATTATAGAGCCGAAGAAAGAATGAAATTGATGGCACATAATGTTACCCCACCGTCATCATCTGGATATTATCAGCATTCTGTTTTTGCAAGCGGACCATCGGATCGCATCTTATAGAGCCGAAGAAAGAATGAAAATGATGACAAATAATGTTACCCCACCGTCATCATCTGGATACTATCAGCACTTCATTTTTGCAAGCGGACCATCGGTTCGCATCTATTATAGAGCCGAAGAAAGAATGAAATTGATGGCACACAATGTTAGCCCACCGTCATCATCTGGATACTATCAGCAGTCCATTTTTGCAAGCGGACCATCGCATCGCATCTATTATAGAGCCGAAGAAAGAATGAAATTGATGGGACATAATGTTAGCCCACCGTCATCATCTGGATACTATCAGCACTCCGTTTTTGCAAGTGGACCATCGGATCGCATCTATTATAAAGCCGAAGAAAGAATGAAATTGATGGCACATAATTTTACCCCACCGTCATCATCTGGATACTATCAGCACTCCGTTTTTGCAAGCGGACCATCGCATCGCATCTATTATAGAGCCGAAGAAAGAATGAAATTGATGGGACATAATTTTACCCCACCGTCATCATCTGGATACTATCAGCACTCCGTTTTTGCAAGCGGACCATCGGATCGCATCTATTATAGAGCCGAAGAATGAAATTGATGGCACATAATGCTTCTCCACCGTCATCATCTGGATGCTATCTGCACTCCGTTTAAGCAAGCGGACCATCGGATCGCATGTATTATAGAGCCGAAGAAAGAATGAAATTGATGGCACATAAGGTTACCCCACTGTCATCATCTGGATACTATCAGCACTCTGTTTTTGCAAGCGGACCATCGGATCGCATCTTATAGAGCCGAAGAAAGAATGAAAATGATGACAAATAATGTTACCCCACCGTCATCATCTGGATACTATCAGCAGTCCATTTTTGCAAGCGGACCATCGGATCGCATCTATTATAGAGCCGAAGAAAGAATGAAATTAATGGCACATAATGTTACCCCACCGTCATCATCTGGATACTATCAGCACTCGGTTTTTGCAAGCGGACCATCGGATCGCATCTATTATAGAGCCGAAGACAGAATGAAATTGATTTCACATAATGTTACCCCACCGTCGTCATCTGGATACTATCAGCACTCCGTTTTTGCAAGCGGACCATCGGATCGCATCTATTATAGAGCCGAAGAAAGAATGAAATTGATGGCACATAATGTTACCCCACCGTAATCATCTGGAAGCTATCAGCAGTCCGTTTTTGCAAGCGCACCATCGGTTCGCATCTATTATAGAGCCGAAGCAAGAATGAAATTGATGGCACATAATGTTACCCCACCGTCATCATCTGGATACTATCAGCACTCCGTTTTTGCAAGCGGACCATCAGATCGCATCTATTATAGAGCCGAAGCAAGAATGAAATTGATGGCACATAATGTTACCCCACCGTAATCATCTGGAAACTATCAGCAGTCCGTTTTTGCAAGCGGACCATCGGATCGCATCTATTATAGAGTCGAAGCAAGAATGAAATTGATGGCACATAATGTTACCCCACCGTCATCATCTGGATACTATCAGCACTCCGTTTTTGCAAGCGGACCATCGGATCGCATCTATTATAGAGCCGAAGAAAGAATGAAATTGATGGCACATAATGTTACCCCACCGTCATCATCTGGATACTATCAGCACTCCGTTTTTGCAAGCGGACCATCAGATCGCATCTACTATAGAGCCGAAGAAAGAATGAAATTGATGGCACATAATGTTACCCCACCGTCATCATCTGGATACTATCAGCACTCCGTTTTTGCAAGCAGACCATTGGATCGCATCTATTATAGAGCCGATGAAAGAATGAAATTGATGGCACATAATGTTAGCCCACCTTCATCATCTGCATACTATCAGCACTTCGTTTTTGCAAGCGAACCATCGGATCGCATCAACTATAGAGCCGAAGAAAGAATGAAATTGATGGCACATAATTTTACCCCACCGTTATCATCTGGATACTATCAGCACTCTGTTTTTGCAAGTGGATCATCGGATCGCTTCTATTATAGAGCCGAAGAAAGAATGAAATTGATGGCACATAATGTTACCCCACCGTCATCATCTGGATACTATCAGCACTCCGTTTTTGCAAGCAGACCATCGGATCGCATCTATTATAGAGCCGAAGAAAGAATGAAATTGATGACATATAATGTTACACGACATTCATCATCTGGATACTATCAGCACTCCTTTTTTGCAAGCGGACCATCGCATCGCATCTATTATAGAGCCGAAGAAAGAATGAAATTGATGACACATAATGTTACCACACCGTCATCATCTGGATACTATCAGCACTCCGTTTTTGCAAGCGGACCATCGCATCGCATCTATTATAGAGCCGAAGAAAGAATGAAATTGATGGGACATAATGTTACCCCACCGTCATCATCTGGATACTATCAGCACTCCGTTTTTGCAAGCGGACCATCGGATCGCATCTATTATAGAGCCGAAGAATGAAATTGATGGCACATAATGCTACTCCACCGTCATCATCTGGATGCTATCAGCACTCCGTTTTAGCAAGCGGACCATCGGATCGCATCTATTATAGAGCCGAAGAAAGAATGAAATTGATGGCACATAAGGTTACCCCACCGTCATCATCTGGATACTATCAGCACTCCGTTTTTGCAAGCGGACCATCGGAGGCATCTATTATAGAGCCGAAGAAAGAATGAAATTGATGGCACATAATGTTACCCCACCGACATCATCTGGATACTATCAGCACTCTGTTTTTGCAAGCGGACCATCGGATCGCATCTTATAGAGCTGAAGAAAGAATGAAAATGATGACAAATAATGTTACCCCACCGTCATCATCTGGATACTATCAGCACTTCATTTTTGCAAGCGGACCATCGGTTCGCATCTATTATAGAGCCGAAGAAAGAATGAAATTGATGGCACACAATGTTAGCCCACCGTCATCATCTGGATACTATCAGCAATCCGTTTTTGCAAGCGGACCATCGGATTGCATCTAATATAGAGCCGAAGAAAGAATGAAATTGATGGCACATAATGTTACCCCACCGTCATCATCTGGATACTATCAGCATTCCGTTTTTGCAAGAGGACCATCGGATCCCTTCTATTATAGAGCCGAAGAAAGAATGAAATTGATGGGACATAATGTTTAGAGATGAGCGGTGTTCGACTAGAACTGTTCGCCAATCTCAAATTCGAGCTGTTTTGGGCGGTGTTCGAGTTGTTCGACGAACCCGAACGATTTGCAAAAAATTCGGCTGTTCGAGGTTATGTTCGATAACTGTTCGTGCACCAAAAGCTTGTCCTGCATGTCTGGCGCTATTTAGAGCACCAATCATGCAGGGATTGTCTGTCACTCACTGTAATGCCACAGCCATGGTGGTTGTGGCATTACAGTGATTGCCCAAATCGATGGGAACAGTGTCAACAGTGAAACATGAAAAGCCGGCAATTCAGCAGCGGCATACACCGGTACCCGACAATTTAGAACCGAAAGAATAGAGCTTCACACATAGATTAGATAGATATAAACATGTCAGCCACATATATACGAAGTACAGTGAAAGTGCTGCTTACTGTACTTGTCATTTAGCGTAAAGGATTTATCAAAAAAAATAATAGTGTTTTCATGCACCGTCTCTTTAAAAAAGCCGGCCGGCAATTCAGCAGCGGTACCCGACAATTTATAACAGACAGAATAGAGCTTCACACATAGATTAGATAGATAGAAACATGTCAGTCACATATATATGAAGTACAGTGATAGTGTTGGTTACTGTACTTGTCATTTAGTATTAAAATAAAGGATTTATTATTAAAAAAAATGGCGGGGGTTCCCCTTAATTTTAGGCTCTAGCGGAGGTTAAGCAGACGGCTGGGGCAGATGTTTGAAGCCTGGGAAGGGGGTAATACCCACGGAGCTTCCCAGGCTACTAATATCAGCCCCCAGCTGAATACATAGCCTTTACTAGCTATTAAAATGGGGGACCCCCCAAAAAAAATGACGTGGGGTCCCCCCTAATTTAATAGCTAGCAAAGGCTAGGCAGACAGCTGGGGGCTGATATTAATAGCCCAGGAAGGGAGCCATGAATATTGGCCCCCTCCCAGGCTAGAAACACCAGCCGTCAGCCGCCCCAGAAATGGCGCATTCATAGGATGCGCCAATTCTGGCACTTAGCCTCGCTCTTCCACGCTGCCCTGGTGCGGTGGCAGGGGGTAATAGGGTTGGGGTTGATGTCAGCTTATAATGCCAGCTGACATCAAGCCCAGGTTAGTAATGGAGAGGCGTCTATAAGACACCCCCATTACTAACCCCATAGTCAAAGTTAAAAAAAACACAAACACCCAGAATAAAGTCCTTTAATTGAAATAAAGACACAATCCTTTATTGTTCTAAATTAAACCATACTTACCGTCACGCCCATTCCAGCTGAAGCCAACGATCTCCTGCAATAAAAGAAAAATAATAAAGCAACCTCATCCTTACCTTTCCATGGTTCCCACGACAGCTTCAGCTCTGCTACATCGAGATGACAGGCTGGACCGCAGCAGAACGCTGCCATCCAGCCTCTCATCCCGCAGACACTGAGAAGCGCAGGCTTACTTGCGCTGCTCAGCGTCTCTCTGTGACGACATCCAGATGAGCCGAGTTCATGTCCAATGAACTCAGCTCACCTCCTGCACGTCACTGACAGCGTGGGAGAATTCTCCTGCACTCAGTGCTTCAGCGTGAGAATTCTCCCGCTGAAGCGCTGAGTGCAGGAGAATTTTCCCACGCTGTCAGTGACGTGCATAAGGTGAGCTCATGTCCAATGAACTCAGCTCACCTCCTGCACGTCACTGACAGCGTGGGAGAATTCTCCTGCACTCAGCGCTTCAGTGTGAGAATTCTCCCACGCTGAAGCGGTGAGTGCAGGAGAATTTTCCCACGCTGTCAGTGACGTGCATGAGGTGAGCCGAGTTCATTGGACATTAACTCGGCTCATCTGGATGCCCTCACAGAGAGACACTGTGGAGCGCAAGCAAGCCTGCGCTTCTCAGTGTCTGCGGGATGACAGACTGGATGGCAGCGTTCTGCTGCGGTCCAGCCTGTCATCTCGATGTAGCAGAGCTGAAGCTGTCATGGGAACCATGGAAAGGTAAGGATGATGTTGCTTTATTATTTTTCTTTTATTTCAGGAGATCGTTGGCTTCAGCTGGAATGGGCGTGATGGTAAGTATGGTTTAATTTAGAACAATAAAGAATTGTGTGTTTATTTCAATTAAAGGACTTTTTTCTGGGTGTTGTGTTTTTTTTAAATACTTTACTAGAAATTCATGGTGGTCATGTCTAATATTGGCGTGACCCCATGAATTTCGGGCTTAGGGCCAGCTGATAATGCCAAGCTGGCCCTAACCCCTTTATTACCCAGTGAGCCACCGCATCAGGGCCCTGGATGAGTTGGGTACAGCGCCAGAAGATGGCGCTTCTATGAACGCGCCATTTTCCGGGGTGGCTGCGGACTGCAATTTGCAGCGGGGGTGGCCCAGAAAGCTTGGGCCTCCCTGCGCTGCGGATTCCAGCCCCCAGCTGCCTAGTTGTACCTGGCTGGACACAAAAACAGGGCGAAGCCCCACGTCAATTTTCTTTAAATTATTTCATGAAATAATTAAGAAAAAAAGGGCTTCCCTATATTGTTGTGTCCGGCCAGGTACAAATAGGCAGCTGGTGGTTGGGGGCAGCCCGTTCCTGCCTGCTGTACCTGACTGGACACAAATATAGTGCGAAGCCCCACGTCAATTTTTTTTAAATTATTTCATGAAATAATTAAGAAAAAAGGGCTTCCCTATATTGTTGTGTCCGGCCAGGTACAAATAGGCAGCTGGTGGATGGGGGCAGCCCGTTCCTGCCTGCTGTACCTGGCTGGACACAAATATAGTGCGAAGCCCCACGTCAATTTTTTTTAAATTATTTCATGAATTTCCTGAAATAATTTAAAAAAATTGAAGTGGGGCTTCGCACTATATTTGTGTCCAGCCAGGTACAGCAGGCAGGAACGGGCTGCCCCCATCCACCAGCTGCCTATTTGTACCTGGCCGGACACAACAATATAGGGAAGCCCTTTTTTTCTTAATTATTTCATGAATTTCATGAAATAATTAAAAAAAATTGAAGTGGGGCTTCGCACTATATTTGTGTCCAGCCAGGTACAGCAGGCAGGAACGGGCTGCCCCCATCCACCAGCTGCCTATTTGCACCTGGCCGGACACAACAATATAGGGAAGCCCTTTTTTTCTTAATTATTTCATGAATTTCATGAAATAATTAAAAAAAATTGAAGTGGGGCTTCGCACTATATTTGTGTCCAGCCAGGTACAGCAGGCAGGAACGGGCTGCCCCCAACCACCAGCTGCCTATTTGTACCTGGCCGGACACAACAATATAGGGAAGGCCTTTTTTTCTTAATTATTTCATGAATTTCATGAAATAATTAAAAAAAAAGTACGTGGGGCTTCGCCCTATTTTTGTGTCCAGCCAGGTACAACTAGGCAGCTGGGGGCTGGAATCTGCAGCGCAGGGAGGCCCAAGCTTTCTGGGCCCCCCCCCGCTACAAATTGCAGTCCGCAGCCACCCCGGAAAATGGCGCGTTCATAGAAGCGCCATCTTCTGGCGCTGTACCCAACTCATCCAGGGCCCTGGTGCGGTGGCTCACTGGGTAATAAAGGGGTTAGGGCCAGCTTGGTATTATCAGCTGGCCCCAAGCCCAAAATTCATGGGGTCACGCCAGTATTAGACATGACCGCCATGAATTTCTAGTAAAGTATTTAAAAAAAACACAACACCCAGAATAAAGTCCTTTAATTGAAATAAAGACACAATTCTTTATTGTTCTAAATTAAACCATACTTACCATCACACCCATTCCAGCTGAAGCCAACGATCTCCTGCAATAAAAGAAAAATAATAAACCAACCTCATCCTTACCTTTCCATGGTTCCCACGACAGCTTCAGCTCTGCTACATCGAGATGACTGGCTGGACCGCAGCAGAACGCTGCCATCCAGTCTGTCATCCCGCAGACACTGAGAAGCGCAGGCATGCTTGCGCTCCTCACTGTCTCGCTGTGACGGCATCCAGATGAGCCGAGGTCATGTCCAATGAACTCGGCTCACCTCATGCACGTCACTGACAGCGTGGGAAAATTCTCACGCTGAAGTGCTGAGTGCAGGAGAATACTCCCACGCTGTCAGTGATGTGCATGAGGTGAGCTCATGTCCAATGAACTCAGCTCACCTCCTGCACGTCACTGACAGCGTGGGAAAATTCTCCTGCAATCAGCGCTTCAGCGTGAGAATTTTCCCACGCTGTCAGTGACGTGCATGAGGTGAGCCGAGTTCATTGGACATGAACTCGGCTCATCTGGATGTCGTCACAGAGAGACGCTGAGCAGCGCAAGCAAGCCTGCGCTTCTCAGTGTCTGCGGGATGACAGGCTGGATGGCAGCGTTCTGCTGCGGTCCAGCCTGTCATCTCGATGTAGCAGAGCTGAAGCTGTCGTGGGAACCATGGAAAGGTAAGGATGAGGTTGCTTTATTATTTTTCTTTTATTGCAGGAGATCGTTGGCTTCAGCTGGAATGGGCGTGATGGTAAGTATGGTTTAATTTAGAACAATAAAGGATTGTGTCTTTATTTCAATTAAAGGACTTTATTCTGGGTGTTTGTGTTTTTTTTAACTTTGACTATGGGGTTAGTAATGGGGGTGTCTTATAGACGCCTCTCCATTACTAACCTGGGCTTGATGTCAGCTGGCATTATAAGCTGACATCAACCCCAACCCTATTACCCCCTGCCACCGCACCAGGGCAGCGTGGAAGAGCGAGGCTAAGTGCCAGAATTGGCGCATCCTATGAATGCGCCATTTCTGGGGCGGCTGACGGCTGGTGTTTCTAGCCTGGGAGGGGGCCAATATTCATGGCTCCCTTCCTGGGCTATTAATATCAGCCCCCAGCTGTCTGCCTAGCCTTTGCTAGCTATTAAATTAGGGGGGACCCCACGTCATTTTTTTTGGGGGGTCCCCCATTTTAATAGCTAGTAAAGGCTATGTATTCAGCTGGAGGCTGATATTAGTAGCCTGGGAAGCTCCGTGGGTATTACCCCCTTCCCAGGCTTCAAACATCTGCCCCAGCCGTCTGCTTAACCTCCGCTAGAGCCTAAAATTAAGGGGAACCCCACGCCAATTTTTTTAATAATAAATCCTTTATTTTAATACTAAATGACAAGTACAGTAACCAACACTATCACTGTACTTCATATATATGTGACTGACATGTTTCTATCTATCTAATCTATGTGTGATGCTCTATCTTTCTGTTCTAAATTGTCGGGTACCGCTGCTGAATTGCCGGCCGGCTTTTTTAAAGAGACAGTGCATGAAAACACTATTATTTTTTTAAATAAATCCTTTACACTAAATGACAAGTACAGTAAGCAACACTATCACTGTACTTATTATATATGTGACTGACATGTTTCTATCTATCTAATCTATGTGTGAAGCTCTATTCTTTCTGTTCTAAATTGTCGGGTACAGATGCTGAATTGCCGGCCGGCTTTTTTAAAGAGACGGTGCATGAAAACACTAATATTTTTTTTAATAAATCCTTTACACTAAATGACAAGTGCAGTAACCAACACTGTCACTGTGCTTCTTATATGTGTGACTGACATGTTTCTATCTATCTAATCTATGTGTGATGCTCTATTCCTTCTTGTCTAAATTGTCGGGTACCGGTGTATGCCGCTGCTGAATTTGCCGGCCGGCTTTTTTAAAGAGAGTGTCTTCTGAGCAGTTTGTCAGCTTTTGGACACCTTTGCAGGTGTTTTCTATGTGTTTCTATGTGTTTTTGTTTGCCTGCCATTGGTTTTAACGGTGTTCGACGGTGTTCTAAGGTGTTCGACGAACAGTTCGACGAACAGTTCCTCGAACATCCCGGTGTTCGACGAACCGAACCGAACCCGAACACTACGGGGGTGGCTCAACACTAATAATGTTACCCCACCGTCATCATCTGGATACTATCAGCACTCCGTTTTTGCAAGCGGACCATCGGATCGCATCTATTATAGAGCCGAAGAATGAAATTGATGGCACATAATGTTACCCCACCGTCATCATCTGGATACTATCAGCACTCCGTTTTTGCAAGCGGACCATCGCATCGCATCTATTATAGAGCCGAAGAAAGAATGAAATTGATGGGACATAATGTTACCCCACCGTCATCATCTGGATACTATCAGCACTCCGTTTTTGCAAGCGGACCATCGGATCGCATCTATTATAGAGCCGAAGAAAGAATGAAATTGATGGCACATAATTTTACCCCACCGTCATCATCTGGATACTATCAGCACTCCGTTTTTGCAAGCGGACCATCGCATCGCATCTATTATAGAGCCGAAGAAAGAATGAAATTGATGGGACATAATGTTACCCCACCGTCATCATCTGGATACTATCAGCACTGCGTTTTTGCAAGCGGACCATCGGATCGCATCTATTATAGAGCCGAAGAATGAAATTGATGGCACATAATGCTTCTCCACCGTCATCATCTGGATGCTATCTGCACTCCGTTTAAGCAAGCGGACCATCGGATCGCATCTATTATAGAGCCGAAGAAAGAATGAAATTGATGGCACATAAGGTTACCCCACCGTCATCATCAGGATACTATCAGCACTCCATTTTTGCAAGCGGACCATCGGATCGCATCTATTATAGAGCCGAAGAAAGAATGAAATTGATGGCACATAATGTTACCCCACCGTCATCATCTGGATACTATCAGCATTCTGTTTTTGCAAGCGGACCATCGGATCGCATCTTATAGAGCCGAAGAAAGAATGAAAATGATGACAAATAATGTTACCCCACCGTCATCATCTGGATACTATCAGCACTTCATTTTTGCAAGCGGACCATCGGTTCGCATCTATTATAGAGCCGAAGAAAGAATGAAATTGAAGGCACACAATGTTAGCCCACCGTCATCATCTGGATACTATCAGCACTCCGTTTTTGCAAGTGGACCATCGGATCGCATCTATTATAAAGCCGAAGAAAGAATGAAATTGATGGCACATAATTTTACCCCACCGTCATCATCTGGATACTATCAGCACTCCGTTTTTGCAAGCGGACCATCGCATCGCATCTATTATAGAGCCGAAGAAAGAATGAAATTGATGGGACATAATTTTACCCCACCGTCATCATCTGGATACTATCAGCACTCCGTTTTTGCAAGGGGACTATCGGATCGCATCTATTATAGAGCCGAAGAATGAAATTGATGGCACATAATGCTTCTCCACCGTCATCATCTGGATGCTATCTGCACTCCGTTTAAGCAAGCGGACCATCGGATCGCATCTATTATAGAGCCGAAGAAAGAATGAAATTGATGGCACATAAGGTTACCCCACCGTCATCATCTGGATACTATCAGCACTCCGTTTTTGCAAGCGGACCATCGGAGGCATCTATTATAGAGCCGAAGAAAGAATGAAATTGATGGCACATAATGTTACCCCACCGTCATCATCTGGATACTATCAGCACTCTGTTTTTGCAAGCGGACCATCGGATCGCATCTTATAGAGCTGAAGAAAGAATGAAAATGATGACAAATAATGTTACCCCACCGTCATCATCTGGATACTATCAGCACTTCATTTTTGCAAGCGGACCATCGGTTCGCATCTATTATAGAGCCGAAGCAAGAATGAAATTGATGGCACATAATGTTACCCCACCGTCATCATCTGGATACTATCAGCACTCCGTTTTTGCAAGCGGACCATCGGATCGCATCTATTATAGAGCCGAAGAAAGAATGAAATTGATGGCACATAATGTTACCCCACCGTCATCATCTGGATACTATCAGCATTCCGTTTTTGCAAGAGGACCATCGGATCCCTTCTATTATAGAGCCGAAGAAAGAATGAAATTGATGGGACATAATGTTACCCCACCGTCATTATCTGGATACTATCAGCACTCCGTTTTTGCAAGCGGACCATCGGATCGCATCTATTATAGAGACGAAGAATGAAATTGATGGCACATAATGTTACCCCACCGTCATCATCTGGATACTATCAGCACTCCGTTTTTGCAAGCGGACCATCGGATCGCATCTATTATAGAGCCGAAGAAAGAATGAAATTGGTGGCACATAATGTTACCCCACCGTCATAATCTGGATACTATCAGCACTCCGTTTTTGCAAGCCAACCATCGGATCGCATCTATTATAGAGCCGAAGACAGAATGAAATTGATTTCACATAATGTTACCCCACCGTCGTCATCTGGATACTATCAGCTCTCCGTTTTTGCAAGTGGATCATCGGATTGCTTCTATTATAGAGCCGAAGAAAGAATGAAATTGATGGCACATAATGTTACCCCACAGTCATCATCTGGATACTATCAGCACTCCGTTTTTGCAAGCAGACCATCGGATCGCATCTATTATAGAGCCGAAGAAAGAATGAAATTGATGACATATAATGTTACACGACATTCATCATCTGGATACTATCAGCACTCCTTTTTTGCAAGCGGACCATCGCATCACATCTATTATAGAGCCGAAGAAAGAATGAAATTGATGACACATAATGTTACCACACCGTCATCATCTGGATACTATCAGCACTCCGTTTTTGCAAGCGGACCATCGCATCGCATCTATTATAGAGCCGAAGAAAGAATGAAATTGATGGGACATAATGTTACCCCACCGTCATCATCTGGATACTATCAGCACTCCGTTTTTGCAAGCGGACCATCGGATCGCATCTATTATAGAGCCGAAGAATGAAATTGATGGCACATAATGCTACTCCACCGTCATCATCTGGATGCTATCAGCACTCCGTTTTAGCAAGCGGACCATCGGATCGCATCTATTATAGAGCCGAAGAAAGAATGAAATTGATGGCACATAAGGTTACCCCACCGTCATCATCTGGATACTATCAGCACTCCGTTTTTGCAAGCGGACCATCGGAGGCATCTATTATAGAGCCGAAGAAAGAATGAAATTGATGGCACATAATGTTACCCCACCGTCATCATCTGGATACTATCAGCACTTCATTTTTGCAAGCGGACCATCGGTTCGCATCTATTATAGAGCCGAAGAAAGAATGAAATTGATGGCACACAATGTTAGCCCACCGTCATCATCTGGATACTATCAGCAATCCGTTTTTGCAAGCGGACCATCGGATTGCATCTAATATAGAGCCGAAGAAAGAATGAAATTGATGGCACATAATGTTACCCCACCGTCATCATCTGGATACTATCAGCACTCCGTTTTTGCAAGAGGACCATCGGATCCCTTCTATTATAGAGCCGAAGAAAGAATGAAATTGATGGGACATAATGTTACCCCACCGTCATCATCTGGATACTATCAGCACTCCGTTTTTGCAAGCGGACCATCGGATCGCATCTATTATAGAGCCGAAGAATGAAATTGATGGCACATAATGTTACCCCACCGTCATCATCTGGATACTATCAGCACTCCGTTTTTGCAAGCAGACCATCGGATCACATCTATTATAGAGCCGAAGAAAGAATGAAATTGATGGCACATAAGGTTACCCCACCGTCATCATCTGGATACTATCAGCACTCCGTTTTTGCAAGCGGACCATCGGATCGCATCTATTATAGAGCCGAAGAAAGAATGAAATTGATGGCACATAATGTTACCCCACCGTCATAATCTGGATACTATCAGCACTCCGTTTTTGCAAGCCAACCATCGGATCGCATCTATTATAGAGCCGAAGACAGAATGAAATTGATTTCACATAATGTTACCCCACCGTCGTCATCTGGATACTATCAGCACTCCGTTTTTGCAAGCGGACGATCGGATCGCATCTATTATAGAGCCGAAGAAAGAATGAAATTGATGGCACATAATGTTACCCCACCGTAATCATCTGGAAACTATCAGCAGTCCGTTTTTGCAAGCGGACCATCGGATCGCATCTATTATAGAGCCGAAGAAAGAATGAAATTGATGGCACATAATGTTACCCCACCGTTATCATCTGGATACTATCAGCACTCCGTTTTTGCAAGCCGACCATCGGATCGCATCTATTATAGAGCCGAAGAAAGAATGAAATTGATGGCACATAATGTTACCTCAACGTTATCATCTGGATACTATCAGCACGCCATTTTTGCAAGCGGACCATCGGATCGCATCTTATAGAGCGGAAGAAAGAATGAAATTGATGGCACATAATGTTACCCCACCGTCATCATCTGGATACTATCAGCACTCCGTTTTTCCAAGCGGACCATCGGATCGCATATTATAGAGCCGAAGAAAGAATGAAATTGATGGCACATAATGTTACCCCTCCGTCATCATCTGGATACTATCAGCACTTCGTTTTTGCAAGCGGACCATCGGATCGCATCTATTATAGAGCCGAAGAAAGAATGAATTGATGGCACACAATGTTAGCCCACCGTCATCATCTGGATACTATCAGCACTCCGTTTTTGCAAGCGGACCATCGGATCGCATCTATTATAGAGCCGAAGAAAGAATGAAATTGATGGCACATAATGTTACCCCACCGTCATCATCTGGATATTATCAGCACTCCGTTTTTGCAAGCGGACCATCGGATCGCATCTTATAGAGCCGAAGAAAGAATGAAAATGATGACAAATAATGTTACCCCACCGTCATCATCTGGATACTATCAGCACTTCATTTTTGCAAGCGGACCATCGGCTCGCATCTATTATAGAGGCGAAGAAAGAATGAAATTGATGGCACACAATGTTAGCCCACCGTCATCATCTGGATACTATCAGCACTCCGTTTTTGCAAGCGGACCATCGGATCGCATCTATTATAGAGCCGAAGAAAGAATGAAATTGATGGCACATAATGTTAACCCACCGTCATCATCTGGATACTATCAACACTCCGTTTTTGCAAGCGGACCATCGGATAGCATCTATTATAGAGCAGAAGAAAGAATGAAATTGATGGCACATAATGTTACCCAACCGTCATCATCTGAATAATATCAGCACTCCATTTTTGCAAGCGGACCATCGGATCGCATCTATTATAGAGCCGAAGAAAGATTGAAATTGATGGCACATAATGTTACCCCACCGTCATCATCTGGATACTATCAGCACTTCGTTTTTGCAAGCGGACTATCGGATCGCATCTATTATAGAGCCAAAGAAAGAATGAAATTGATGGCACACAATGTTAGCCCACCGTCATCATCTGGATACTATCAGCACTCCGTTTTTGCAAGCGGACCATCGGATCGCATCTATTATAGAGCCGAAGAAAGAATGAAATTGATGGCACATAATGTTAACCCACCGTCATCATCTGGATACTATCAGCACTCCGTTTTTGCAAGCGGACGATCGGATCGCATCTATTATAGAGCCGAAGAAAGAAGGAAATTGATGGCAAATAATGTTACCCCACCGTCATCATCTGGATACTATCAGCACTCCGTTTTTGCAAGCGGACCATCGGATCGCATCTATTATAGAGCCGAAGAAAGAATGAAATTGATGGCACATAATGTTACCCCACCGTCATCATCTGGATACTATCATCACTCCGTTTTTGCAACCGGACCATCGGATCGCATCTATTATAGAGCCGAAGAAAGAATGAAATTGATGGCACATGATGTTTCCCCACCGTCATCATCTGGATACTATCAGCACTCCGTTTTTGCAAGCGGACCATCGGATCGCATCTATTATAGAGCCGAAGAAAGAATGAAATTGATGGGACATAATGTTACCCCACCGTCATCATCTGGATACTATCAGCACTCCGTTTTTGCAAGCGGACCATCGGATCGCATCTATTATAGAGCCGAAGAATGAAATTGATGGCACATAATGCTTCTCCACCGTCATCATCTGGATGCTATCTGCACTCCGTTTAAGCAAGCGGACCATCGGATCGCATCTATTATAGAGCCGAAGAAAGAATGAAATTGATGGCACATAAGGTTACCCCACCGTCATCATCAGGATACTATCAGCACTCCATTTTTGCAAGCGGACCATCGGATCGCATCTATTATAGAGCCGAAGAAAGAATGAAATTGATGGCACATAATGTTACCCCACCGTCATCATCTGGATACTATCAGCATTCTGTTTTTGCAAGCGGACCATCGGATCGCATCTTATAGAGCCGAAGAAAGAATGAAAATGATGACAAATAATGTTACCCCACCGTCATCATCTGGATACTATCAGCACTTCATTTTTGCAAGCGGACCATCGGTTCGCATCTATTATAGAGCCGAAGAAAGAATGAAATTGATGGCACACAATGTTAGCCCACCGTCATTATCTGGATACTATCAGCAGTCCATTTTTACAAGCGGGCCATCGCATCGCATCTATTATAGAGCCGAAGAAAGAATGAAATTGATGGGACATAATGTTAGCCCACCGTCATCATCTGGATACTATCAGCACTCCGTTTTTGCAAGTGGACCATCGGATCGCATCTATTATAAAGCCGAAGAAAGAATGAAATTGATGGCACATAATTTTACCCCACCGTCATCATCTGGATACTATCAGCACTCCGTTTTTGCAAGCGGACCATCGCATCGCATCTATTATAGAGCCGAAGAAAGAATGAAATTGATGGGACATAATTTTACCCCACCGTCATCATCTGGATACTATCAGCACTCCGTTTTTGCAAGCGGACCATCGGATCGCATCTATTATAGAGCCGAAGAATGAAATTGATGGCACATAATGCTTCTCCACCGTCATCATCTGGATGCTATCTGCACTCCGTTTAAGCAAGCGGACCATCGGATCGCATGCATTATAGAGCCGAAGAAAGAATGAAATTGATGGCACATAAGGTTACCCCACTGTCATCATCAGGATACTATCAGCACTCCGTTTTTGCAAGCGGACCATCGGATCGCATCTATTATAGAGCCGAAGAAAGAATGAAATTGATGGCACATAATGTTACCCCACCGTCATCATCTGGATACTATCAGCACTCTGTTTTTGCAAGCGGACCATCGGATCGCATCTTATAGAGCCGAAGAAAGAATGAAAATGATGACAAATAATGTTACCCCACCGTCATCATCTGGATACTATCAGCACTTCATTTTTGCAAGCGGACCATCGGTTCGCATCTACTATAGAGCCGAAGAAAGAATGAAATTGATGGCACACAATGTTAGCCCACCGTCATCATCTGGATACTATCAGCAGTCCATTTTTGCAAGCGGACCATCGGATCGCATCTATTATAGAGCCGAAGAAAGAATGAAATTAATGGCACATAATGTTACCCCACCGTCATCATCTGGATACTATCAGCACTCGGTTTTTGCAAGCGGACCATCGGATCGCATCTATTATAGAGCCGAAGACAGAATGAAATTGATTTCACATAATGTTACCCCACCGTCGTCATCTGGATACTATCAGCACTCCGTTTTTGCAAGCGGACCATCGGATCGCATCTATTATAGAGCCGAAGAAAGAATGAAATTGATGGCACATAATGTTACCCCACCGTAATCATCTGGAAGCTATCAGCAGTCCGTTTTTGCAAGCGCACCATCGGATCGCATCTATTATAGAGCCGAAGCAAGAATGAAATTGATGGCACATAATGTTACCCCACCGTCATCATCTGGATACTATCAGCACTCCGTTTTTGCAAGCGGACCATCAGATCGCATCTATTATAGAGCCGAAGCAAGAATGAAATTGATGGCACATAATGTTACCCCACCGTAATCATCTGGAAACTATCAGCAGTCCGTTTTTGCAAGCGGACCATCGGATCGCATCTATTATAGAGCCGAAGCAAGAATGAAATTGATGGCACATAATGTTACCCCACCGTCATCATCTGGATACTATCAGCACTCCGTTTTTGCAAGCGGACCATCGGATCGCATCTATTATAGAGCCGAAGAAAGAATGAAATTGATGGCACATAATGTTACCCCACCGTCATCATCTGGATACTATCAGCACTCCGTTTTTGCAAGCGGACCATCAGATCGCATCTACTATAGAGCCGAAGAAAGAATGAAATTGATGGCACATAATGTTACCCCACCGTCATCATCTGGATACTATCAGCACTCCGTTTTTGCAAGCAGACCATTGGATCGCATCTATTATAGAGCCGATGAAAGAATGAAATTGATGGCACATAATGTTAGCCCACCTTCATTATCTGGATACTATCAGCACTACTTTTTTGCAAGCGGACCATCGGATCGCATCTATTATAGAGTTGAAGAGAGAATGAAATTGATGGCACATAATGTTAGCCCACCTTCATCATCTGCATACTATCAGCACTTCGTTTTTGCAAGCGAACCATCGGATCGCATCAACTATAGAGCCGAAGAAAGAATGAAATTGATGGCACATAATTTTACCCCACCGTTATCATCTGGATACTATCAGCACTCCGTTTTTGCAAGTGGATCATCGGATCGCTTCTATTATAGAGCCGAAGAAAGAATGAAATTGATGGCACATAATGTTACCCCACCGTCATCATCTGGATACTATCAGCACTCCGTTTTTGCAAGCAGACCATCGGATCGCATCTATTATAGAGCCGAAGAAAGAATGAAATTGATGACATATAATGTTACACGACATTCATCATCTGGATACTATCAGCACTCCTTTTTTGCAAGCGGACCATCGCATCGCATCTATTATGGAGCCGAAGAAAGAATGAAATTGATGACACATAATGTTACCACACCGTCATCATCTGGATACTATCAGCACTCCGTTTTTGCAAGCGGACCATCGCATCGCATCTATTATAGAGCCGAAGAAAGAATGAAATTGATGGGACATAATGTTACCCCACCGTCATCATCTGGATACTATCAGCACTCCGTTTTTGCAAGCGGACCATCGGATCGCATCTATTATAGAGCCGAAGAATGAAATTGATGGCACATAATGCTACTCCACCGTCATCATCTGGATGCTATCAGCACTCCGTTTTAGCAAGCGGACCATCGGATCGCATCTATTATAGAGCCGAAGAAAGAATGAAATTGATGGCACATAAGGTTACCCCACCGTCATCATCTGGATACTATCAGCACTCCGTTTTTGCAATCGGACCATCGGAGGCATCTATTATAGAGCCGAAGAAAGAATGAAATTGATGGCACATAATGTTACCCCACCGTCATCATCTGGATACTATCAGCACTCTGTTTTTGCAAGCGGACCATCGGATCGCATCTTATAGAGCTGAAGAAAGAATGAAAATGATGACAAATAATGTTACCCCACCGTCATCATCTGGATACTATCAGCACTTCATTTTTGCAAGCGGACCATCGGTTCGCATCTATTATAGAGCCGAAGAAAGAATGAAATTGATGGCACACAATGTTAGCCCACCGTCATCATCTGGATACTAACAGCAATCCGTTTTTGCAAGCGGACCATCGGATTGCATCTAATATAGAGCCGAAGAAAGAATGAAATTGATGGCACATAATGTTACCCCACCGTCATCATCTGGATACTATCAGCATTCCGTTTTTGCAAGAGGACCATCGGATCCCTTCTATTATAGAGCAGAAGAAAGAATGAACTTGATGGGACATAATGTTACCCCACCGTCATCATCTGGATACTATCAGCACTCCGTTTTTGCAAGCGGACCATCGGATCGCATCTATTATAGAGTCGAAGAATGAAATTGATGGCACATAATGTTACCCCACCGTCATCATCTGGATACTATCAGCACTCCGTTTTTGCAAGCGGACCATCGGATCGCATCTATTATAGAGCCGAAGAAAGAATGAAATTGGTGGCACATAATGTTACCCCACCGTCATAATCTGGATACTATCAGCACTCCGTTTTTGCAAGCCAACCATCGGATCGCATCTATTATAGAGCCGAAGACAGAATGAAATTGATTTCACATAATGTTACCCCACCGTCGTCATCTGGATACTATCAGCTCTCCGTTTTTGCAAGTGGATCATCGGATTGCTTCTATTATAGAGCCGAAGAAAGAGTGAAATTGATGGCACATAATGTTACCCCACAGTCATCATCTGGATACTATCAGCACTCCGTTTTTGCAAGCAGACCATCGGATCGCATCTATTATAGAGCCGAAGAAAGAATGAAATTGATGACATATAATGTTACATGACATTCATCATCTGGATACTATCAGCACTCCTTTTTTGCAAGCGGACCATCGCATCGCATCTATTATAGAGCCGAAGAAAGAATGAAATTGATGACACATAATGTTACCACACCGTCATCATCTGGATACTATCAGCACTCCGTTTTTGCAAGCGGACCATCGCATCGCATCTATTATAGAGCCGAAGAAAGAATGAAATTGATGGGACATAATGTTACCCCACCGTCATCATCTGGGTACTATCAGCACTCCGTTTTTGCAAGCGGACCATCGGATCGCATCTATTATAGAGCCGAAGAATGAAATTGATGGCACATAATGCTACTCCACCGTCATCATCTGGATGCTATCAGCACTCCGTTTTAGCAAGCGGACCATCGGATCGCATCTATTATAGAGCCGAAGAAAGAATGAAATTGATGGCACATAAGGTTACCCCACCGTCATCATCTGGATACTATCAGCACTCCGTTTTTGCAAGCGGACCATCGGAGGCATCTATTATAGAGCCGAAGAAAGAATGAAATTTATGGCACATAATGTTACCCCACCGTCATCATCTGGATACTATCAGCACTTCATTTTTGCAAGCGGACCATCGGTTCGCATCTATTATAGAGCCGAAGAAAGAATGAAATTGATGGCACACAATGTTAGCCCACCGTCATCATCTGGATACTATCAGCAATCCGTTTTTGCAAGCGGACCATCGGATCGCATCTAATATAGAGCCGAAGAAAGAATGAAATTGATGGCACACGATGTTAGCCCACCGTCATCATCTGGATACTATCAGCAATCCGTTTTTGCAAGTGGACCATCGGATCGCATCTAATATAGAGCCGAAGAAAGAATGAAATTGATGGCACTTAATGTTACCCCACCGTCATCATCTGGATACTATCAGCACTCCGTTTTTGCAAGAGGACCATCGGATCCCTTCTATTATAGAGTCGAAGAAAGAATGAAATTGATGGGACATAATGTTACCCCACCGTCATCATCTGGATACTATCAGCACTCCGTTTTTGCAAGCGGACCATCGGATCGCATCTATTATAGAGCCGAAGAATGAAATTGATGGCACATAATGTTACCCCACCGTCATCATCTGGATACTATCAGCACTCCGTTTTTGCAAGCAGACCATCGGATCACATCTATTATAGAGCCGAAGAAAGAATGAAATTGATGGCACATAAGGTTACCCCACCGTCATCATCTGGATACTATCAGCACTCCGTTTTTGCAAGCGGACCATCGGATCGCATCTATTATAGAGCCGAAGAAAGAATGAAATTGATGGCACATAATGTTACCCCACCGTCATAATCTGGATACTATCAGCACTCCGTTTTTGCAAGCCAACCATCGGATCGCATCTATTATAGAGCCGAAGACAGAATGAAATTGATTTCACATAATGTTACCCCACCGTCGTCATCTGGATACTATCAGCACTCCGTTTTTGCAAGCGGACGATCGGATCGCATCTATTATAGAGCCGAAGAAAGAATGAAATTGATGGCACATAATGTTACCCCACCGTAATCATCTGGAAACTATCAGCAGTCCGTTTTTGCAAGCGGACCATCGGATCGCATCTATTATAGAGCCGAAGAAAGAATGAAATTGATGGCACATAATGTTACCCCACCGTTATCATCTGGATACTATCAGCACTCCGTTTTTGCAAGCCGACCATCGGATCGCATCTATTATAGAGCGGAAGAAAGAATGAAATTGATGGCACATAATGTTACCCCACCGTCATCATCTGGATACTATCAGCACTCCGTTTTTCCAAGCGGACCATCGGATCGCATATTATAGAGCCGAAGAAAGAATGAAATTGATGGCACATAATGTTACCCCTCCGTCATCATCTGGATACTATCAGCACTTCGTTTTTGCAAGCGGACCATCGGATCGCATCTATTATAGAGCCGAAGAAAGAATGAATTGATGGCACACAATGTTAGCCCACCGTCATCATCTGGATACTATCAGCACTCCGTTTTTGCAAGCGGACCATCGGATCGCATCTATTATAGAGCCGAAGAAAGAATGAAATTGATGGCACATAATGTTACCCCACCGTCATCATCTGGATATTATCAGCACTCCGTTTTTGGAAGCGGACCATCGGATCGCATCTTATAGAGCCGAAGAAAGAATGAAAATGATGACAAATAATGTTACCCCACCGTCATCATCTGGATACTATCAGCACTTCATTTTTGCAAGCGGACCATCGGCTCGCATCTATTATAGAGGCGAAGAAAGAATGAAATTGATGGCACACAATGTTAGCCCACCGTCATCATCTGGATACTATCAGCACTCCGTTTTTGCAAGCGGACCATCGGATCGCATCTATTATAGAGCCGAAGAAAGAATGAAATTGATGGCACATAATGTTAACCCACCGTCATCATCTGGATACTATCAACACTCCGTTTTTGCAAGCGGACCATCGGATAGCATCTATTACAGAGCCGAAGAAAGAATGAAATTGATGGCACATAATGTTACCCAACCGTCATCATCTAAATAATATCAGCACTCCATTTTTGCAAGCGGACCATCGGATCGCATCTATTATAGAGCCGAAGAAAGATTGAAATTGATGGCACATAATGTTACCCCACCGTCATCATCTGGATACTATCAGCACTTCGTTTTTGCAAGCGGACTATCGGATCGCATCTATTATAGAGCCAAAGAAAGAATGAAATTGATGGCACACAATGTTAGCCCACCGTCATCATCTGGATACTATCAGCACTCCGTGTTTGCAAGCGGACCATCGGATCGCATCTATTATAGAGCCGAAGAAAGAATGAAATTGATGGCACATAATGTTACCCCACCGTCATCATCTGGATACTATCAGCACTCCGTTTTTCCAAGCGGACCATCGGATCGCATATTATAGAGCCGAAGAAAGAATGAAATTGATGGCACATAATGTTACCCCTCCGTCATCATCTGGATACTATCAGCACTTCGTTTTTGCAAGCGGACCATCGGATCGCATCTATTATAGAGCCGAAGAAAGAATGAATTGATGGCACACAATGTTAGCCCACCGTCATCATCTGGATACTATCAGCACTCCGTTTTTGCAAGCGGACCATCGGATCGCATTTATTATAGAGCCGAAGAAAGAATGAAATTGATGGCACATAATGTTACCCCACCGTCATCATCTGGATATTATCAGCACTCCGTTTTTGCAAGTGGACCATCGGATCGCATCTTATAGAGCCGAAGAAAGAATGAAAATGATGACAAATAATGTTACCCCACCGTCATCATCTGGATACTATCAGCACTTCATTTTTGCAAGCGGACCATCGGCTCGCATCTATTATAGAGGCGAAGAAAGAATGAAATTGATGGCACACAATGTTAGCCCACCGTCATCATCTGGATACTATCAGCACTCCGTTTTTGCAAGCGGACCATCGGATCGCATCTATTATAGAGCCAAAGAAAGAATGAAATTGATGGCACATAATGTTAACCCACCGTCATCATCTGGATACTATCAACACTCCGTTTTTGCAAGCGGACCATCGGATAGCATCTATTATAGAGCCGAAGAAAGAATGAAATTGATGGCACATAATGTTACCCAACCGTCATCATCTGAATAATATCAGCACTCCATTTTTGCAAGCGGACCATCGGATCGCATCTATTATAGAGCCGAAGAAAGATTGAAATTGATGGCACATAATGTTACCCCACCGTCATCATCTGGATACTATCGACTTCGTTTTTGCAAGCGGACTATCGGATCGCATCTATTATAGAGCCAAAGAAAGAATGAAATTGATGGCACACAATGTTAGCCCACCGTCATCATCTGGATACTATCAGCACTCCGTTTTTGCAAGCGGACCATCGGATCGCATCTATTATAGAGCCGAAGAAAGAATGAAATTGATGGCACATAATGTTACCCCACCGTCATCATCTGGATACTATCAGCACTCCGTTTTTGCAAGCGGACGATCGGATCGCATCTATTATAGAGCCGAAGAAAGAAGGAAATTGATGGCAAATAATGTTACCCCACTGTCATCATCTGGATACTATCAGCACTCCATTTTTGCAAGCGGACCATTGGATCGCATCTATTATAGAGCCGAAGAAAGAATGAAATTGATGGCACATAATGTTACCCCACCGTCATCATCTGGATACTATCATCACTCCGTTTTTGCAACCGGACCATCGGATCGCATCTATTATAGAGCCGAAGAAAGAATGAAATTGATGGCACATGATGTTTCCCCACCGTCATCATCTGGATACTATCAGCACTCCGTTTTTGCAAGCGGACCATCGGATCGCATCTATTATAGAGCCGAAGAAAGAATGAAATTGATGGCACATAATGTTACCCCACCGTCATCATCTGGATACTATCAGCACTCCGTTTTTGCAAGCGGACCATCGGATCGCATCTATTATAGAGCCGAAGAAAGATTGAAATTGATGGCACATAATGTTACCCCACCGTCATCATCTGGATACTATCAGCACTTCGTTTTTGCAAGCGAACCATCGGATCGCATCTATTATAGAGCCGAAGAAAGAATGAAATTGATGGCACACAATGTTAGCCCACCGTCATCATCTGGATACTATCAGCACTCCGTTTTTGCAAGCGGACCATCGGATCGCATCTATTATAGAGCCGAAGAAAGAATGAAACTGATGGCACATAATGTTACCCCACCGTCATCATCTGGATACTATCAGCACTCCGTTTTTGCAAGCGGACGATCGGATCGCATCTATTCTAGAGCCGAAGAAAGAAGGAAATTGATGGCAAATAATGTTACCCCACCGTCATCATCTGGATACTATCAGCACTCCGTTTTTGCAAGCGGACCATCGGATCGCATCTATTATAGAGCCGAAGAAAGAATGAAATTGATGGCACATAATGTTACCCCACCGTCATCATCTGGATACTATCATCACTCCGTTTTTGCAACCGGACCATCGGATCGCATCTATTATAGAGCCGAAGAAAGAATGAAATTGATGGCACATGATGTTTCCCCACCGTCATCATCTGGATACTATCAGCACTCCGTTTTTGCAAGCGGACCATCGGATCGCATCTATTATAGAGCCGAAGAAAGAATGAAATTGATGGCACATAATGTTACCCCACCGTCATCGTCTGTATACTATCAGCACTCCGTTTTTGCAAGCGGACCATCGGATCGCATCTATTATAGAGCCGAAGAAAGAATGAAATTGATGGCACATAATGTTACCCCACCGTCATAATCTGCATACTATCAGCACTCCGTTTTTGCAAGCCAACCATCGGATCGCATCTATTATAGAGCCGAAGACAGAATGAAATCGATTTCACATAATTTTACCCCACCGTCGTCATCTGGATACTATCAGCACTCCGTTTTTGCAAGCGGACGATCGGATCGCATCTATTATAGAGCCGAAGAAAGAATGAAAATGATGGCACATAATGTTACCCCACCGTTATCATCTGGATACTATCAGCACTCCGTTTTTGCAAGTGGATCATCGGATCGCTTCTATTATAGAGCCGAAGAAAGAATGAAATTGATGGCACATAATGTTACCCCACCGTCATCATCTGGATTATATCAGCACTCCGTTTTTGCAAGCAGACCATCGGATCGCATCTATTATAGAGCCGAAGAAAGAATGAAATTGATGACATATAATGTTACACGACATTCATCATCTGGATACTATCAGCACTCCTTTTTTGCAAGTGGACCATCGCATCGCATCTATTATAGAGCCGAAGAAAGAATGAAATTGATGACACATAATGTTACCACACCGTCATCATCTGGATACTATCAGCACTCCGTTTTTGCAAGAGGACCATCGCATCGCATCTATTATAGAGCCGAAGAAAGAATGAAATTGATGGGACATAATGTTACCCCACCGTCATCATCTGGATACTATCAGCACTCCGTTTTTGCAAGCGGACCATCGGATCGCATCTATTATAGAGCCGAAGAATGAAATTGATGGCACATAATGCTACTCCACCGTCATCATCTGGATGCTATCAGCACTCCGTTTTAGCAAGCGGACCATCGGATCGCATCTATTATAGAGCCGAAGAAAGAATGAAATTGATGGCACATAAGGTTACCCCACCGTCATCATCTGGATACTATCAGCACTCCGTTTTTGCAAGCGGACCATCGGAGGCATCTATTATAGAGCCGAAGAAAGAATGAAATTGATGGCACATAATGTTACCCCACCGTCATCATCTGGATACTATCAGCACTCTGTTTTTGCAAGCGGACCATCGGATCGCATCTTATAGAGCTGAAGAAAGAATGAAAATGATGACAAATAATGTTACCCCACCATCATCATCTGGATACTATCAGCACTTCATTTTTGCAAGCGGACCATCGGTTCGCATCTATTATAGAGCCGAAGAAAGAATGAAATTGATGGCACACAATGTTAGCCCACCGTCATCATCTGGATACTATCAGCAATCCATTTTTGCAAGTGGACCATCGGATTGCATCTAATATAGAGCCAAAGAAAGAATGAAATTGATGGCACATAATGTTACCCCACCGTCATCATCTGGATACTATCAGCACTCCGTTTTTGCAAGAGGACCATCGGATCCCTTCTATTATAGAGCCGAAGAAAGAATGAAATTGATGGGACATAATGTTACCCCACAGTCATCATCTGGATACATTCAGCACTCCGTTTTTGCAAGCGGACCATCGGATCGCATCTATTATAGAGCCGAAGAATGAAATTGATGGCACATAATGTTACCCCACCGTCGTCATCTGGATACTATCAGCACTCCGTTTTTGCAAGCGGACCATCGGATCACATCTATTATAGAGCCGAAGAAAGAATGAAATTGATGGCACATAAGGTTACCCCACCGTCATCATCTGGATACTATCAGCACTCCGTTTTTGCAAGCGGACCATCGGATCGCATCTATTATAGAGCCGAAGAAAGAATGAAATTGATGGCACATAATGTTACCCCACCGTCATAATCTGGATACTATCAGCACTCCGTTTTTGCAAGCGGACCATCGGATCGCATCTATTATAGAGCCGAAGAATGAAATTGATGGCACATAATGCTACTCCACCGTCATCATCTGGATGCTATCAGCACTCCGTTTTAGCAAGCAGACCATCGGAGGCATCTATTATAGAGCCGAAGAAAGAATGAAATTGATGGCACATAATGTTACCCCACCGTCATCATCTGGATACTATCATCACTCTGTTTTTGCAAGCGGACCATCGGATCGCATCTTATAGAGCTGAAGAAAGAATGAAAATGATGACAAATAATGTTACCCCACCGTCATCATCTGGATACTATCATAACTTCATTTTTGCAAGCGGACCATCGGTTCGCATCTATTATAGAGCCGAAGAAAGAATGAAATTGATGGCACACAATGTTAGCCCACCGTCATCATCTGGATACTATCAGCAATCCGTTTTTGCAAGCGGACCATCGGATTGCATCTAATATAGAGCCGAAGAAAGAATGAAATTGATGGCACATAATGTTACCCCACCGTCATCATCTGGATACTATCAGCACTCCGTTTTTGCAAGAGGACCATCGGATCCCTTCTATTATAGAGCCGAAGAAAGAATGAAATTGATGGGACATAATGTTACCCCACCGTCATCATCTGGATACATTCAGCACTCCGTTTTTGCAAGCGGACCATCGGATCGCATCTATTATAGAGCCGAAGAATGAAATTGATGGCACATAATGTTACCCCACCGTCATCATCTGGATACTATCAGCACTCCGTTTTTGCAAGCGGACCATCGGATCACATCTATTATAGAGCCGAAGAAAGAATGAAATTGATGGCACATAAGGTTACCCCACCATCATCATCTGGATACTATCAGCACTCCGTTTTTGCAAGCGGACCATCGGATCGCATCTATTATAGAGCCGAAGAAAGAATGAAATTGATGGCACATAATGTTACCCCACCGTCATAATCTGGATACTATCAGCACTCCGTTTTTGCAAGACAACCATCGGATCGCATCTATTATAGAACCGAAGACAGAATGAAATTGATTTCACATAATGTTACCCCACCGTCGTTATCTGGATACTATCAGCACTCCGTTTTTGCAAGCGGACGATCGGATCGCATCTATTATAGAGCCGAAGAAAGAATGAAATTGATGGCACATAATGTTACCCCACCGTAATCATCTGGAAACTATCAGCAGTCCGTTTTTGCAAGCGGACCATCGGATCGCATCTATTATAGAGCCGAAGAAAGAATGAAATTGATGGCACATAATGTTACCCCACCTTTATCATCTGGATACTATCAGCACTCCGTTTTTGCAAGCCGACCATCGGATCGCATCTATTATAGAGCCGAAGAAAGAATGAAATTGATGGCACATAATGTTACCTCAACGTTATCATCTGGATACTATCAGCACGCCATTTTTGCAAGCGGACCAGCGGATCGCATCTTATAGAGCGCAAGAAAGAATGAAATTGATGGCACATAATGTTACCCCACCGTCATCATCTGGATACTATCAGCACTCCGTTTTTGCAAGCGGACCATCGGATCGCATCTATTATAGAGCCGAAGAAAGAATGAAATTGATGGCACATAATGTTACCCCACCGTCATCATCTGAATACTATCAGCACTTCATTTTTGCAAGCGGACCATCGGCTCGCATCTATTATAGAGGCGAAGAAAGAATGAAATTGATGGCACACAATGTTAGCCCACCGTCATCATCTGGATACAATCAGCACTCCGTTTTTGCAAGCGGACCATCGGATCGCATCTATTATAGAGCCGAAGAAAGAATGAAATTGATGGCACATAATGTTACCCCACCGTCATCATCTGGATACTATCAGCACTCCGTTTTTGCAAGCGGACCATCCAATCTCATCTATTATAGAGCCGAAGAAAGAATGAAATTGATGGCACATAATGTTAACCCACCGTCATCATCTGGATACTATCAACACTCCGTTTTTGCAAGCGGACCATCGTATAGCATCTATTATAGAGCCCAAAAAAGAATGAAATTGATGGCACATAATGTTACCCAACCGTCATCATCTGAATAATATCAGCACTCCATTTTTGCAAGCGGACCATCGGATCTCATCTATTATAGAGCCGAAGAAAGAATGAAATTGATGGCACATAATGTTACCCCACCGTCATCATCTGGATACTATCAGCACTCCGTTTTTGCAAGAGGACCATCGGATCGCATCTATTATAGAGCCAAAGAAAGAATGAAATTGATGGCACATGATGTTTCCTCACCGTCATCATCTGGATACTATCAGCACTCCATTTTTGCAAGCGGACCATTGGATCGCATCTATTATAGAGCCGAAGAAAGAATGAAAATGATGGCACATAATGTAACCCCACCGTCATCATCTGGATACTATCAGCACTCCGTTTTTGCAAGCGGACCATCGGATCGCATCTATTATAGAGGCGAGGAAAGAATGAAATTGATGGTGCATAATGTTACCCCATCGTCATCATCTGGATACTATCAGCACTCCGTTCTTCCAAGTGGACCATCGGATCGCATCTATTATAGAGCCGAAGAAAGAATGAAATTGATGGCACACAATGTTACCCCACCGTCATCGACTGGATACTATCAGCACTCCGTTTTTGCAAGCGGACCATAAGATCGCATCTATTATAGAGCCGAAGAAAGTATGAAATTGATGGCACATAATGCTACCCCACCGTCATCATCTGGATACTATCAGCACTCCGTTTTTGCAAGCGGACCATCGATCACATCTATTATAGAGCCGAAGAAAGAATGAAATTGATGGCACATAATGTTACCCCACCGTCATCATCTGGATACTATCAGCACTCCGCTTTTGCACACGGACCATCAGATCGCATCTATTATAGAGCCGAACAAAGAATGAAATTGATGGCAAATAATGTCACCCCACCGTCATCATCTGGAAACTATCAGCACTCCGTTTTTGCAAGCGGACCATCGGATCGCATCTATTATAGAGCTGAAGAAAGAATGAAATTGATGGCACATAATTTTACACCACCATCATCGTCTGGATACTATCAGCTCTCCGGTTTTGAAAGTGGACCATCGGAATCCATCTATTATAGAGCCAAAGAAAGAATGAAATTGATGGCACATGATGTTTCCCCACCATCATCATCTGGATACTATCAGCACTCCGTTTTTGCAAGCGGACCATCGGATCGCATCTATTATAGAGCCGAAGAAAGAATGAAATTGATGGCACATAATGTTAGCCCACCTTCATCATCTGGAAACTATCAGCACTCCGTTTTTGCAAGCGGACCATCGGATCGCATCTATTTTAGAGCCGAAGAAAGAATGAAATTGATGGCACATAATGTTACCCCACCGTCATCATCTGGATACTATCAGCTCTCCGGTTTTGAAAGCATACCATCGGATCGAATCTATTATAGAGCCAAAGAAAGAATGAAATTGATGGCACATGATGTTTCCCCACCATCATCATCTGAATACTATCAGCACTCCGTTTTTGCAAGCGGACCATCGGATCGCATCTATTATAGAGCTGAAGAAAGAATGAAATTGATAGCACATAATGTTATCCCACCGTCATCATCTGGATACTATCAGCACTCCGTTTTTGCAAGCGGACCATCGGATCGCTTCTATTATAGAGCCGAGGAAAGAATGAAATTGATGGCACATAATGTTACCCCACCGTCATTATCTGAATACTATAAGCACTCCGTTTTTGAAAGCGGACCATCGGATCGCATCTATTATAGAGCCGAAGAAAGAATGAAATTGATGGCACATAATGTTAGCCCACCTTCATCATCTGGATCCTATCAGCACTCCGTTTTTGCAAGCGGACCATCGGACAGCAACGATTATAGAGCCGAAGAAAGAATGAAATTGATGGCACATAATGTTACCTCACCGTTATCATCTGGATACTATCAGCACTCCGTTTTTGCAAGCGGACCATCGGATCACATCTTTTAGAGCGGAAGAAAGAATGAAATTGATGGCACATAATGTTACCCCACCGTCATCATCTGGATACTATCAGCACTCCGTTTTTGCAATCGGACCATCGGATCGCATATTATAGAGCCGAAGAAAGAATTAAATTGATGGCACATAATGTTACACCACCGTCATCATCTGGATACTATCAGCACTTTGTTTTTGCAAGCAGACCATCGGATCGCATCTATTATAGAGCCGAAGAAAGAATGAAATTGATGGCACACAATGTTAGCCCATCGTCATCATCTGGATACTATCAGCACTCCGTTTTTGCAAGCGGACCATCGGATCGCATCTATTATAGAGCTGAAGAAAGAATGAAATTGATGGCACATAATGTTATCCCACCGTCATCATCTGGATACTATCAGCACTCCGTTTTTGCAAGCGGACCATCGGATCGCATCTATTATAGAGCCGAAGAAAGAATGAAATTGATGGCACATAATGCTACCCCACCGTCATCATCTGGATACTATCAGCATTCCGTTTTTGCAAGCGGACCATCGGATCGCATCTATTATAAAGCCGAAGAAAGAATGAAATTGATGGCACATAATGTTACCCCACCGTCATCATCTGGATACTATCAACACTCCGTTTTTGCAAGCGGACCATCGGATAGCATCTATTATAGAGCCGAAGAAAGAATGAAATTGATGGCACATAATGTTACCCCACCGTCATCATCTGGATACTATCAGCACTCCGTTTTTGCAAGTGGACCATCGGATCGCATCTATTATAGAGCCGAAGAAAGAATGAAATTGATGGCACATAATGTTACCCCACCGTCATAATCTGGATACTATCAGCCCTCCGTTTTTGCAAGCGGACCATCGGATCGCATCTATTATAGAGCCGAAGAATGAAATTGATGGCACATAATGCTACTCCACCGTCATCATCTGGATGCTATCAGCACTCCGTTTTAGCAAGCGGACCATCGGATCGCATCTATTATAGAGCCGAAGAAAGAATGAAATTGATGGCACATAAGGTTACCCCACCGTCATCATCTGGATACTATCAGCACTCCGTTTTTGCAAGCGGACCATCGGAGGCATCTATTATAGAGCCGAAGAAAGAATGAAATTGATGGCACATAATGTTACCCCACCGTCATCATCTGGATACTATCAGCACTCTGTTTTTGCAAGCGGACCATCGGATCGCATCTTATAGAGCTGAAGAAAGAATGAAAATGATGACAAATAATGTTACCCCACCGTCATCATCTGGATACTATCAAAACTTCATTTTTGCAAGCGGACCATCGGTTCGCATCTATTATAGAGCCGAAGAAAGAATGAAATTGATGGCACACAATGTTAGCCCACCGTCATCATCTGGATACTATCAGCAATCCGTTTTTGCAAGCGGACCATCGGATTGCATCTAATATAGAGCCGAAGAAAGAATGAAATGGATGGCACATAATGTTACCCCACCGTCATCATCTGGATACTATCAGCACTCCGTTTTTGCAAGAGGACCATCGGATCCCTTCTATTATAGAGCCGAAGAAAGAATGAAATTGATGGGACATAATGTTACCCCACCGTCATCATCTGGATACATTCAGCACTCCGTTTTTGCAAGCGGACCATCGGATCGCATCTATTATAGAGCCGAAGAATGAAATTGATGGCACATAATGTTACCCCACCGTCATCATCTGGATACTATCAGCACTCCGTTTTTGCAAGCGGACCATCGGATCACATCTATTATAGAGCCGAAGAAAGAATGAAATTGATGGCACATAAGGTTACCCCACCGTCATCATCTGGATACTATCAGCACTCCGTTTTTGCAAGCGGACCATCGGATCGCATCTATTATAGAGCCGAAGAAAGAATGAAATTGATGGCACATAATGTTACCCCACCGTCATAATCTGGATACTATCAGCACTCCGTTTTTGCAAGCCAACCATCGGATCGCATCTATTATAGAACCGAAGACAGAATGAAATTGATTTCACATAATGTTACCCCACCGTCATCATCTGAATACTATCAGCACTTCATTTTTGCAAGCGGACCATCGGCTCGCATCTATTATAGAGGCGAAGAAAGAATGAAATTGATGGCACACAATGTTAGCCCACCGTCATCATCTGGATACAATCAGCACTCCGTTTTTGCAAGCGGACCATCGGATCGCATCTATTATAGAGCCGAAGAAAGAATGAAATTGATGGCACATAATGTTACCCCACCGTCATCTTCTGGATACTATCAGCACTCCGTTTTTGCAAGCGGACCATCCAATCTCATCTATTATAGAGCCGAAGAAAGAATGAAATTGATGGCACATAATGTTAACCCACCGTCATCATCTGGATACTATCAACACTCCATTTTTGCAAGCGGACCATCGGATCGCATCTATTATAGAGCCGAAGAAAGATTGAAATTGATGGCACATAATGTTACCCCACCGTCATCATCTGGATACTATCAGCACTTCGTTTTTGCAAGCGGACCATCGGATCGCATCTATTATAGAGCCGAAAAAAGAATGAAATTGATGGCACATAATGTTACCCAACCGTCATCATCTGAATAATATCAGCACTCCATTTTTGCAAGCGGACCATCGGATCGCATCTATTATAGAGCCGAAGAAAGATTGAAATTGATGGCACATAATGTTACCCCACCGTCATCATCTGGATACTATCAGCACTTCGTTTTTGCAAGCGGACCATCGGATCGCATCTATTATAGAGCCAAAGAAAGAATGAAATTGATGGCACACAATGTTAGCCCACCGTCATCATCTGGATACTATCAGCACTCCGTTTTTGCAAGTGGACCATCGGATCGCATCTATTATAGAGCCGAAGAAAGAAGGAAATTGAAGGCAAATAATGATACCCCACCGTCATCATCTGGATACTATCAGCACTCCGTTTTTGCAAGCGGACCATCGGATCGCATCTATTATAGAGCCGAAGAAAGAATGAAATTGATGGCACATAATGTTACCCCACCGTCATCATCTGGATACTATCAGCACTCCGTTTTTGCAAGAGGAACATCGGATCGCATCTATTATAAAGCCAAAGAAAGAATGAAATTGATGGCACATGATGTTTCCTCACCGTCATCATCTGGATACTATCAGCACTCCATTTTTGCAAGCGGACCATTGGATCGCATCTATTATAGAGCCGAAGAAAGAATGAAATTGATGGCACATAATGATACCCCAACGTCATCATCTGGATACTATCAGCACTCCGTTTTTGCAAGCGGACCATCGGATCGCATCTATTATAGAGCCGAAGAAAGATTGAAATTGATGGCACATAATGTTACCCCACCGTCATCATCTGGATACTATCAGCACTTCGTTTTTGCAAGCGGACTATCGGATCGCATCTACTATAGAGCCGAAGAAAGAATGAAATTGATGGCACACAATGTTAGCCCACCGTCATCATCTGGATACTATCAGCACTCCGTTTTTGCAAGCGGACCATCGGATCGCATCTATTATAGAGCCGAAGAAAGAATGAAATTGATGGCACATAATGTTACCCCACCGTCATCATCTGGATACTATCAGCACTCCGTTTTTGCAAGCGGACGATCGGATCGCATCTATTATAGAGCCGAAGAAAGAAGGAAATTGATGGCAAATAATGTTACCCCACCGTCATCATCTGGATACTATCAGCACTCCGTTTTTGCAAGCGGACCATCGGATCGCATCTATTATAGAGCCGAAGAAAGAATGAAATTGATGGCACATAATGTTACCCCACCGTCATCATCTGGATACTATCATCACTCCGTTTTTGCAACCGGACCATCGGATCGCATCTATTATAGAGCCGAAGAAAGAATGAAATTGATGGCACATAATGTAACCCCACCGTCATCATCTGGATACTATCAGCACTCCGTTTTTGCAAGCGGACCATCGGATCGCATCTATTATAGAGGCGAGGAAAGAATGAAATTGATGGTGCATAATGTTACCCCATCGTCATCATCTGGATACTATCAGCACTCCGTTCTTCCAAGCGGACCATCGGATCGCATCTATTATAGAGGCGAGGAAAGAATGAAATTGATGGTGCATAATGTTACCCCACCGTCATCATCTGGATACTATCAGCACTCCGCTTTTGCACACGGACCATCAGATCGCATCTATTATAGAGCCGAACAAAGAATGAAATTGATGGCAAATAATGTCACCCCACCGTCATCATCTGGAAACTATCAGCACTCCGTTTTTGCAAGCGGACCATCGGATCGCATCTATTATAGAGCTGAAGAAAGAATGAAATTGATGGCACATAATTTTACACCACCATCATCGTCTGGATACTATCAGCTCTCCGGTTTTGAAAGTGGACCATCGGAATCCATCTATTATAGAGCCAAAGAAAGAATGAAATTGATGGCACATGATGTTTCCCCACCATCATCATCTGGATACTATCAGCACTCCGTTTTTGCAAGCGGACCATCGGATCGCATCTATTATAGAGCCGAAGAAAGAATGAAATTGATGGCACATAATGTTAGCCCACCTTCATCATCTGGAAACTATCAGCACTCCGTTTTTGCAAGCGGACCATCGGATCGCATCTATTTTAGAGCCGAAGAAAGAATGAAATTGATGGCACATAATGTTACCCCACCGTCATCATCTGGATACTATCAGCTCTCCGGTTTTGAAAGCATACCATCGGATCGAATCTATTATAGAGCCAAAGAAAGAATGAAATTGATGGCACATGATGTTTCCCCACCATCATCATCTGAATACTATCAGCATTCCGTTTTTTGCAAGCGGACCATCGGATCGCATCTATTATTGAGCCGAAGAAAGAATGAAATTGATGGCACATAATGTTACCCCACCATCATCATCTGGATACTATCAACACTCCATTTTTGCAAGCGGACCATCGGATTGCATCTATTATAGAGCCGAAGAAAGAATGAAATTGATGGCACATAATGTTACCCCACCGTCATCATCTGAATACTATCAGCACTCCTTTTTTGCAAGCGGACCATAGGATCGCATCTATTATAGAGCCGAAGAAAGAATGAAATTGATGGCACACAATGTTAGCCCATCGTCATCATCTGGATACTATCAGCACTCCGTTTTTGCAAGCGGACCATCGGATCGCATCTATTAAAGAGCTGAAGAAAGAATGAAATTGATGGCACATAATGTTATCCCACCGTCATCATCTGGATACTATCAGCACTCCGTTTTTGCAAGCGGACCATCGGATCGCATCTATTATAGAGCCGAAGAAAGAATGAAATTGATGGCACATAATGTTACCCCACCGACATCATCTGGATACTATCAGCATTCCGTTTTTGCAAGCGGACCATCGGATCGCATCTATTATAGAGCCGAAGAAAGAATGAAATTGATGGCACATAATGTTACCCCACCGTCATCATCTGGATACTATCAACACTCCGTTTTTGCAAGCGGACCATCGGATAGCATCTATTATAGAGCCGAAGAAAGAAAGAAATTGATGGCACATAATGTTACCCCACCGTCATCATCTGGATACTATCAGCACTCCGTTTTTGCAAGTGGACCATCGGATCGCATCTATTATAGAGCCGAAGAAAGAATGAAATTGATGGCACATAATGTTACCCCACCGTCATCGTCTGGATACTATCAGCTCTCCGGTTTTGAAAGCGGACCATCGGATCGCATCTATTATAGAGCCGAAGAAAGAATGAAATTGATGGCACATAATGTTATCCCACCGTCATCATCTGGATACTATCAGCATTCCGTTTTTTGCAAGCGGACCATCGGATCGCATCTATTATAGAGCCAAACAAAGAATGAAATTGATGGCACATAATGTTACCCCACCGTCATCATCTGAATACTATCAGCACTCCTTTTTTGCAAGCGGACCATAGGATCGCATCTATTATAGAGCCGAAGAAAGAATGAAATTGATGGCACATAATGTTAGCCCACCTTCATCATCTGGAAATGATCAGCACTCCGCTTTTGCACACGGACCATCGGATCGCATCTATTATAGAGCCAAACAAAGAATGAAATTGATGGCAAATAATGTTACCCCACCGTCATCATCTGGATACTATCAGCTCTCCGGTTTTGAAAGCGGATCATCGGATCGCATCTATTATAGAGTCAAAGAAAGAATGAAATTGATGGCACATGATGTTTCCCCATCATCATCATGTGAATACTATCAGCACTCCGTTTTTGCAAGCGGACCATCGGATCGCATCTATTATAGAGCTGAAGAAAGAATGAAATTGATGGCACATAATGTTATCCCACCGTCATCATCTGGATACTATCAGCACTCCGTTTTTGCAAGCGGACCATCGGATCGCATCTATTATAGAGCCGAAGAAAGAATGAAATTGATGGCACATAATGTTACCCCACCGTCATCATCTGGATACTATCCGCATTCCGTTTTTACAAGTGGACCATCGGATCGCATCTATTATAGAGCCGAAGAAAGAATGAAATTGATGGCACATAATGTTACCCCACCGTCATCATCTGGATACTATCAACACTCCGTTTTTGCAAGCGGACCATCGGATAGCATCTATTATAGAGCCGAAGAAAGAATGAAATTGATGGCACATAATGCTACCCCACCGTCATCATCTGAATACTATCAGCACTACGTTTTTGCAAGCGGACCATCGGATCGCATCTATTATAGAGCCGAAGAAAGAATGAAATTGATGGCACATAATGTTAGCCCACCTTCATCATCTGGATACTATCAGCACTCCGTTTTTGCAAGCGGACCATCGGATAGCAACTATTATAGAGCCGAAGAAAGAATGAAATTGATGGCACATAATGTTACCTCACCGTTATCATCTGGATACTATCAGCACTCCGTTTTTGCAAGCGGACCATTGGATCGCATATTATAGAGCCGAAGAAAGAATGAAATTGATGGCACAGAATGTTACCCCACCGTCATCATCTAGATACTATCAGCACTTCGTTTTTGCAAGCAGACCATCGGATCGCATCTATTATAGAGCCGAAGAAAGAATGAAATTGATGGCACACAATGTTAGCCCATCGTCATCATCTGGATACCATCAGCACTCCGTTTTTGCAAGCGGACCATCGGATCACATCTATTATAGAGCTGAAGAAAGAATGAAATTGATGGCACATAATGTTATCCCACCGTCATCATCTGGATACTATCAGCACTCCGTTTTTGCAAGCGGACCATCGGATCGCATCTATTGTAGAGCCGAAGAAAGAATGAAATTGATGGCACATAATGTTACCCCACCGTCATCATCTGGATACTATCAGCATTCCGTTTTTGCAAGCGGACCATCGGATCGCATCTATTATAGAGCCAAAGAAAGAATGAAATTGATGGCACATGATGTTTCCCCACCATCATCATGTGAATACTATCAGCACTCCGTTTTTGCAAGCGGACCATCGGATCGCATCTATTATAGAGCTGAAGAAAGAATGAAATTGATGGCACATAATGTTATCCCACCGTCATCATCTGGATACTATCAGCACTCCGTTTTTGCAAGCGGACCATCGGATCGCATCTATTATAGAGCCGAAGAAAGAATGAAATTGATGGCACATAATGTTACCCCACCGTCATCATCTGGATACTATCCGCATTCCGTTTTTACAAGTGGACCATCGGATCGCATCTATTATAGAGCCGAAGAAAGAATGAAATTGATGGCACATAATGTTACCCCACCGTCATCATCTGGATACTATCAACACTCCGTTTTTGCAAGCGGACCATCGGATAGCATCTATTATAGAGCCGAAGAAAGAATGAAATTGATGGCACATAATGCTACCCCACCGTCATCATCTGAATACTATCAGCACTACGTTTTTGCAAGCGGACCATCGGATCACATCTATTATAGAGCCGAAGAAAGAATGAAATTGATGGCACATAATGTTAGCCCACCTTCATCATCTGGATACTATCAGCACTCCGTTTTTGCAAGGGGACCATCGGATAGCAACTATTATAGAGCCGAAGAAAGAATGAAATTGATGGCACATAATGTTACCTCACCGTTATCATCTGGATACTATCAGCACTCCGTTTTTGCAAGCGGACCATCGGATCGCATATTATAGAGCCGAAGAAAGAATAAAATTGATGGCACAGAATGTTACCCCACCGTCATCATCTAGATACTATCAGCACTTCGTTTTTGCAAGCAGACCATCGGATCGCATCTATTATAGAGCCGAAGAAAGAATGAAATTGATGGCGCACAATGTTATCCCACCGTCATCATCTGGATACTATCAGCACTCCGTTTTTGCAAGCGGACCATCGGATCGCATCTATTATAGAGCCGAAGAAAGAATGAAATTGATGGCACATAATGTTACCCCACCGTCATCATCTGGATACTATCAGCATTCCGTTTTTGCAAGCGGACCATCGGATCGCATCTATTATAGAGCCGAAGAAAGAATGAAATTGATGGCACATAATGTTAGCCCACCTTCATCATCTGGATACTATCAGCACTCCGTTTTTGTAAGCGGACCATCGGATAGCAACTATTATAGAGCCGAAGAAAGAACGAAATTGATGGCACATAATGTTACCTCACCGTTATCATCTGGATACTATCAGCACTCCGTTTTTGCAAGCGGACCATCCGATCGCATCTTTTAGAGCGGAACAAAGAATGAAATTGATGGCACATAATGTTACCCCACCGTCATCATCTGGATACTATCAGCACTCCGTTTTTGCAATCGGACCATCTGATCTCATATTATAGAGGCGAAGAAAGAATGAAATTGATGACACATAATGTTACCCCACCGTCATCATCTGGATACTATCAGCACTTCGTTTTTGCAAGCGGACCATCGGATCGCATCTATTATAGAGCCGAAGAAAGAATGAAATTGATGGCACACAATGTTAACCCATCGTCATCATCTGGATACTATCAGCACTCCGTTTTTGCAAGTGGACCATCGGATCGCATCTATTATAGAGCCGAAGAAAGAATGAAATTGATGGCACATAATGTTACCCCACCGTCATCGTCTGGATACTATCAGCTCTCCGGTTTTGAAAGCGGACCATCGGATCGCATCTATTATAGAGCCAAAGAAAGAATGAAATTGATGGCACATGATGTTTCCCCACCATCATCATCTGGATACTATCAGCACTCCGTTTTTGCAAGCGGACCATCGGATCGCATCTATTATAGAGCCGAAGAAAGAATGAAATTGATGGCACATAATGTTATCCCACCGTCATCATCTGGATACTATCAGCACTCCGTTTTTGCAAGCGGACCATCGGATCGCATCTATTATAGAGCTGAAGAAAGAATGAAATTGATGGGACATAATGTTACCCCACCGTCATCATCTGGATACTATCCGCACTCCGTTTTTGCAAGCGGACCATCGGATCGCATCTATTATAGAGCCGAAGAAAGAATGAAATTGATGCCACATAATGTTATCCCACCGTCATCATCTGGATACTATCAGCATTCCGTTTTTTGCAAGCGGACCATTGGATCGCATCTATTATAGAGCCGAAGAAAGAATGAAATTGATGGCACATAATGTTACCCCACCGTCATCATCTGGATACTATCAACACTCCGTTTTTGCAAGCGGACCATCGGATCGCATCTATTATAGAGCCGAAGAAAGAATGAAATTGATGGCACATAATGTTACCCCACCGTCATCATCTGAATACTATCAGCACTCCTTTTTTGCAAGCGGACCATAGGATCGCATCTATTATAGAGCCGAAGAAAGAATGAAATTGATGGCACATAATGTTAGCCCACCTTCATCATCTGGAAACTATCAGCACTCCGTTTTTGCAAGCGGACCATCGGATAGCAACTATTATAGAGCTGAAGAAAGAATGAAATTGATGGCACATAATGTTACCTCACCGTTATCATCTGGATACTATCAGCACTTCGTTTTTGCAAGCGGACCATCGGATCGCATCTTTTAGAGCGGAAGAAAGAATGAAATTGATGGCACATAATGTTACCCAACCGTCATCATCTGGATACTATCAGCACTCCGTTTTTGCAATCGGACCATCGGATCGCATATTATAGAGCCGAAGAAAGAATGAAATTGATGGCATATAATGTTACCCCACCGTCATCATCTGGATACTATCAGCACTTCGTTTTTGCAAGCGGACCATCGGATCGCATCTATTATAGAGCCGAAGAAAGAATGAAATTGATGGCATACAATGTTAGCCCATCGTCATCATCTGGATACTATCAGCACTCCGTTTTTGCAAGTGGACCATCGGATCGCATCTATTATAGAGCCGAAGAAAGAATGAAATTGATGGCACATAATGTTACCCCACCGTCATCATCTGGATACTATCAGCACTCCGTTTTTGCAAGCGGACGATCGGATCGCATCTATTATAGAGCCGAGGGAAGAATCAAATTGATGGCAAATAATGTTACCCCACCGTCATCATCTGGATACTATCAGCACTCCATTTTTGCAAGCAGACCATCGGATCGCATCTATTATAGAGCTGAAGAAAGAATGAAATTGATGGCACATAATGTTACCCCACCGTCATCATCTGGATACTATCAGCATTCCGTTTTTGCAAGCGGACCATCGGATCGCATCTATTATAGAGCCGAAGAAAGAATGAAATTGATGGCACATAATGTTTTCCCACCGTCATCATCTGGATACTATCAGCACTCCATTTTTGCAAGCGGACCATCGGATCACATCTATTATAGAGCCGAAGAAAGAATGAAATTGATGGCACATGATGTTTCCCCACCGTCATCATCTGGATACTATCAGCACTCCGTTTTTGCAAGCGGACCATCGGATCGCATCTATTATAGAGCAGAAGAAAGAATGAAAGTGATGGCACATAATGTTACCCCACCGTCATCATCTGGATACTATCAGCACTCCGTTTTTGCAAGCGGACCATCGGATCGCATCTATTATAGAGCCGAAGAAAGACTGAAATTGATGGCAAATAATGTTACCCTACCGTCATCATCTGGATACTATCAGCTCTCCGTTTTTGCAAGCGGACCATATGATCGCATCTATTATAGAGCTGAACAAAAAAATGAAATCGATAGCACATAATGTTACCCGACGATCGTCATCTGGATACTATCAGCACTCCGTTTTTGCAAGCGGACCATCAGATCGCATCTATTATAGAGCCGAAGAAAGAATGAAATTGATGGCAAATAATGTTACCCCACCGACATCATCTGGATACTATCAGCACTCCGTTTTTGCAATCGGACCATCGGATCGCATATTATAGAGGTGAAGAAAGAATGAAATTGATGGCACATAATGTTACCCCACCGTCATCATCTGGATACTATCAGCACTTCGTTTTTGCAAGCGGACCATCGGATCGCATCTATTATAGAGCTGAAGAAAGAATGAAATTGATGGCACATAATGTTACCCCACCGTCATCGTCTGGATACTATCAGCTCTCCGGTTTTGAAAGCGGACCATCGGATCGCATCTATTATAGAGCCGAAGAAAGAATGAAATTGATGGCACATAATGTTACCCCACCGTCATCATCTGGATACTATCAGCACTTCGTTTTTGCAAGCAGACCATCGGATCGCATCTATTATAGAGCCGAAGAAAGAATGAAATTGATGGCACATAATGTTACCCCACCATCATCATCTGGATACTATCAGCACTCCGTTTTTGCAATCGGACCATCGGATCGCATATTATAGAGCGGAAGAAAGAATGAAATTGATGGCACATAATGTTACCCCACCGTCATCATCTGGATACTATCAGCATTCCGTTTTTGCAAGCGGACCATCGGATCGCATCTATTATAGAGCCGAAGAAAGAATGAATTTGATGGCACAGAATGTTACCCCACCGTCATCATCTGGATACTATCAGCACTCCGTTTTTGCAAGCGGACCATCGGATCGCATCTATTATAGAGCCGAAGAAAGAATGAAATTGATGGCACATAATGTTACCCCACCGTCATCATCTGGATACTATCAGCATTCCGTTTTTGCAAGCGGACCATCGGATCGCATCTATTATAGAGCCAAAGAAAGAATGAAATTGATGGCACATGATGTTTCCCCACCATCATCATGTGAATACTATCAGCACTCCGTTTTTGCAAGCGGACCATCGGATCGCATCTATTATAGAGCTGAAGAAAGAATGAAATTGATGGCACATGATGTTATCCCACCGTCATCATCTGGATACTATCAGCACTCCGTTTTTGCAAGCGGACCATCGGATCGCATCTATTATAGAGCCGAAGAAAGAATGAAATTGATGGCACATAATGTTACCCCACCGTCATCATCTGGATACTATCCGCATTCCGTTTTTACAAGTGGACCATCGGATCGCATCTATTATAGAGCCGAAGAAAGAATGAAATTGATGGCACATAATGTTACCCCACCGTCATCATCTGGATACTATCAACACTCCGTTTTTGCAAGCGGACCATCGGATAGCATCTATTATAGAGCCGAAGAAAGAATGAAATTGATGGCACATAATGCTACCCCACCGTCATCATCTGAATACTATCAGCACTACGTTTTTGCAAGCGGACCATCGGATCGCATCTATTATAGAGCCGAAGAAAGAATGAAATTGATGGCACATAATGTTAGCCCACCTTCATCATCTGGATACTATCAGCACTCCGTTTTTGCAAGCGGACCATCGGATAGCAACTATTATAGAGCCGAAGAAAGAATGAAATTGATGGCACATAATGTTACCTCACCGTTATCATCTGGATACTATCAGCACTCCGTTTTTGCAAGCGGACCATCGGATCGCATATTATAGAGCCGAAGAAAGAATGAAATTGATGGCACAGAATGTTACCCCACCGTCATCATCTAGATACTATCAGCACTTCGTTTTTGCAAGCAGACCATCGGATCGCATCTATTATAGAGCCGAAGAAAGAATGAAATTGATGGCGCACAATGTTATCCCACCGTCATCATCTGGATACTATCAGCACTCCGTTTTTGCAAGCGGACCATCGGATCGCATCTATTATAGAGCCGAAGAAAGAATGAAATTGATGGCACATAATGTTACCCCACCGTCATCATCTGGATACTATCAGCATTCCGTTTTTGCAAGCGGACCATCGGATCGCATCTATTATAGAGCCGAAGAAAGAATGAAATTGATGGCACATAATGTTAGCCCACCTTCATCATCTGGATACTATCAGCACTCCGTTTTTGTAAGCGGACCATCGGATAGCAACTATTATAGAGCCGAAGAAAGAACGAAATTGATGGCACATAATGTTACCTCACCGTTATCATCTGGATACTATCAGCACTCCGTTTTTGCAAGCGGACCATCCGATCGCATCTTTTAGAGCGGAACAAAGAATGAAATTGATGGCACATAATGTTACCACACCGTCATCATCTGGATACTATCAGCACTCCGTTTTTGCAATCGGACCATCTGATCTCATATTATAGAGGCGAAGAAAGAATGAAATTGATGACACATAATGTTACCCCACCGTCATCATCTGGATACTATCAGCACTTCGTTTTTGCAAGCGGACCATCGGATCGCATCTATTATAGAGCCGAAGAAAGAATGAAATTGATGGCACACAATGTTAACCCATCGTCATCATCTGGATACTATCAGCACTCCGTTTTTGCAAGTTGACCATCGGATCGCATCTATTATAGAGCCGAAGAAAGAATGAAATTGATGGCACATAATGTTACCCCACCGTCATCGTCTGGATACTATCAGCTCTCCGGTTTTGAAAGCGGACCATCGGATCGCATCTATTATAGAGCCAAAGAAAGAATGAAATTGATGGCACATGATGTTTCCCCACCATCATCATCTGGATACTATCAGCACTCCGTTTTTGCAAGCGGACCATCGGATCGCATCTATTATAGAGCCGAAGAAAGAATGAAATTGATGGCACATAATGTTATCCCACCGTCATCATCTGGATACTATCAGCACTCCGTTTTTGCAAGCGGACCATCGGATCGCATCTATTATAGAGCTGAAGAAAGAATGAAATTGATGGGACATAAAGTTACCCCACCGTCATCATCTGGATACTATCCGCACTCCGTTTTTGCAAGCGGACCATCGGATCGCATCTATTATAGAGCCGAAGAAAGAATGAAATTGATGGCACATAATGTTATCCCACCGTCATCATCTGGATACTATCAGCATTCCGTTTTTTGCAAGCGGACCATTGGATCGCATCTATTATAGAGCCGAAGAAAGAATGAAATTGATAGCACATAATGTTACCCCACCGTCATCATCTGGATACTATCAACACTCCGTTTTTGCAAGCGGACCATCGGATCGCATCTATTATAGAGCCGAAGAAAGAATGAAATTGATGGCACATAATGTTACCCCACCGTCATCATCTGAATACTATCAGCACTCCTTTTTTGCAAGCGGACCATAGGATCGCATCTATTGTAGAGCCGAAGAAAGAATGAAATTGATGGCACATAATGTTAGCCCACCTTCATCATCTGGAAACTATCAGCACTCCGTTTTTGCAAGCGGACCATCGGATAGCAACTATTATAGAGCTGAAGAAAGAATGAAATTGATGGCACATAATGTTACCTCACCGTTATCATCTGGATACTATCAGCACTTCGTTTTTGCAAGCGGACCATCGGATCGCATCTTTTAGAGCGGAAGAAAGAATGAAATTGATGGCACATAATGTTACCCCACCGTCATCATCTGGATACTATCAGCACTCCGTTTTTGCAATCGGACCATCGGATCGCATATTATAGAGCCGAAGAAAGAATGAAATTGATGGCATATAATGTTACCCCACCGTCATCATCTGGATACTATCAGCACTTCGTTTTTGCAAGCGGACCATCGGATCGCATCTATTATAGAGCCGAAGAAAGAATGAAATTGATGGCATACAATGTTAGCCCATCGTCATCATCTGGATACTATCAGCACTCCGTTTTTGCAAGTGGACCATCGGATCGCATCTATTATAGAGCCGAAGAAAGAATGAAATTGATGGCACATAATGTTACCCCACCGTCATCATCTGGATACTATCAGCACTCCGTTTTTGCAAGCGGACGATCGGATCGCATCTATTATAGAGCCGAGGGAAGAATCAAATTGATGGCAAATAATGTTACCCCACCGTCATCATCTGGATACTATCAGCACTCCATTTTTGCAAGCAGACCATCGGATCGCATCTATTATAGAGCTGAAGAAAGAATGAAATTGATGGCACATAATGTTACCCCACCGTCATCATCTGGATACTATCAGCATTCCGTTTTTGCAAGCGGACCATCGGATCGCATCTATTATAGAGCCGAAGAAAGAATGAAATTGATGGCACATAATGTTTTCCCACCGTCATCATCTGGATACTATCAGCACTCCATTTTTGCAAGCGGACCATCGGATCACATCTATTATAGAGCCGAAGAAAGAATGAAATTGATGGCACATGATGTTTCCCCACCGTCATCATCTGGATACTATCAGCACTCCGTTTTTGCAAGCGGACCATCGGATCGCATCTATTATAGAGCAGAAGAAAGAATGAAAGTGATGGCACATAATGTTACCCCACCGTCATCATCTGGATACTATCAGCACTCCGTTTTTGCAAGCGGACCATCGGATCGCATCTATTATAGAGCCGAAGAAAGACTGAAATTGATGGCAAATAATGTTACCCTACCGTCATCATCTGGATACTATCAGCTCTCCGTTTTTGCAAGCGGACCATATGATCGCATCTATTATAGAGCTGAACAAAAAAATGAAATCGATAGCACATAATGTTACCCGACGATCGTCATCTGGATACTATCAGCACTCCGTTTTTGCAAGCGGACCATCAGATCGCATCTATTATAGAGCCGAAGAAAGAATGAAATTGATGGCAAATAATGTTACCCCACCGACATCATCTGGATACTATCAGCACTCCGTTTTTGCAATCGGACCATCGGATCGCATATTATAGAGGTGAAGAAAGAATGAAATTGATGGCACATAATGTTACCCCACCGTCATCATCTGGATACTATCAGCACTTCGTTTTTGCAAGCGGACCATCGGATCGCATCTATTATAGAGCTGAAGAAAGAATGAAATTGATGGCACATAATGTTACCCCACCGTCATCGTCTGGATACTATCAGCTCTCCGGTTTTGAAAGCGGACCATCGGATCGCATCTATTATAGAGCCGAAGAAAGAATGAAATTGATGGCACATAATGTTACCCCACCGTCATCATCTGGATACTATCAGCACTTCGTTTTTGCAAGCAGACCATCGGATCGCATCTATTATAGAGCCGAAGAAAGAATGAAATTGATGGCACATAATGTTACCCCACCATCATCATCTGGATACTATCAGCACTCCGTTTTTGCAATCGGACCATCGGATCGCATATTATAGAGCGGAAGAAAGAATGAAATTGATGGCACATAATGTTACCCCACCGTCATCATCTGGATACTATCAGCATTCCGTTTTTGCAAGCGGACCATCGGATCGCATCTATTATAGAGCCGAAGAAAGAATGAATTTGATGGCACAGAATGTTACCCCACCGTCATCATCTGGATACTATCAGCACTCCGTTTTTGCAAGCGGACCATCGGATCGCATCTATTATAGAGCCGAAGAAAGAATGAAATTGATGGCACATAATGTTACCCCACCGTCATCATCTGGATACTATCAGCATTCCGTTTTTGCAAGCGGACCATCGGATCGCATCTATTATAGAGCCAAAGAAAGAATGAAATTGATGGCACATGATGTTTCCCCACCATCATCATGTGAATACTATCAGCACTCCGTTTTTGCAAGCGGACCATCGGATCGCATCTATTATAGAGCTGAAGAAAGAATGAAATTGATGGCACATGATGTTATCCCACCGTCATCATCTGGATACTATCAGCACTCCGTTTTTGCAAGCGGACCATCGGATCGCATCTATTATAGAGCCGAAGAAAGAATGAAATTGATGGCACATAATGTTACCCCACCGTCATCATCTGGATACTATCCGCATTCCGTTTTTACAAGTGGACCATCGGATCGCATCTATTATAGAGCCGAAGAAAGAATGAAATTGATGGCACATAATGTTACCCCACCGTCATCATCTGGATACTATCAACACTCCGTTTTTGCAAGCGGACCATCGGATAGCATCTATTATAGAGCCGAAGAAAGAATGAAATTGATGGCACATAATGCTACCCCACCGTCATCATCTGAATACTATCAGCACTACGTTTTTGCAAGCGGACCATCGGATCGCATCTATTATAGAGCCGAAGAAAGAATGAAATTGATGGCACATAATGTTAGCCCACCTTCATCATCTGGATACTATCAGCACTCCGTTTTTGCAAGCGGACCATCGGATAGCAACTATTATAGAGCCGAAGAAAGAATGAAATTGATGGCACATAATGTTACCTCACCGTTATCATCTGGATACTATCAGCACTCCGTTTTTGCAAGCGGACCATCGGATCGCATATTATAGAGCCGAAGAAAGAATGAAATTGATGGCACAGAATGTTACCCCACCGTCATCATCTAGATACTATCAGCACTTCGTTTTTGCAAGCAGACCATCGGATCGCATCTATTATAGAGCCGAAGAAAGAATGAAATTGATGGCGCACAATGTTATCCCACCGTCATCATCTGGATACTATCAGCACTCCGTTTTTGCAAGCGGACCATCGGATCGCATCTATTATAGAGCCGAAGAAAGAATGAAATTGATGGCACATAATGTTACCCCACCGTCATCATCTGGATACTATCAGCATTCCGTTTTTGCAAGCGGACCATCGGATCGCATCTATTATAGAGCCGAAGAAAGAATGAAATTGATGGCACATAATGTTAGCCCACCTTCATCATCTGGATACTATCAGCACTCCGTTTTTGTAAGCGGACCATCGGATAGCAACTATTATAGAGCCGAAGAAAGAACGAAATTGATGGCACATAATGTTACCTCACCGTTATCATCTGGATACTATCAGCACTCCGTTTTTGCAAGCGGACCATCCGATCGCATCTTTTAGAGCGGAACAAAGAATGAAATTGATGGCACATAATGTTACCACACCGTCATCATCTGGATACTATCAGCACTCCGTTTTTGCAATCGGACCATCTGATCTCATATTATAGAGGCGAAGAAAGAATGAAATTGATGACACATAATGTTACCCCACCGTCATCATCTGGATACTATCAGCACTTCGTTTTTGCAAGCGGACCATCGGATCGCATCTATTATAGAGCCGAAGAAAGAATGAAATTGATGGCACACAATGTTAACCCATCGTCATCATCTGGATACTATCAGCACTCCGTTTTTGCAAGTTGACCATCGGATCGCATCTATTATAGAGCCGAAGAAAGAATGAAATTGATGGCACATAATGTTACCCCACCGTCATCGTCTGGATACTATCAGCTCTCCGGTTTTGAAAGCGGACCATCGGATCGCATCTATTATAGAGCCAAAGAAAGAATGAAATTGATGGCACATGATGTTTCCCCACCATCATCATCTGGATACTATCAGCACTCCGTTTTTGCAAGCGGACCATCGGATCGCATCTATTATAGAGCCGAAGAAAGAATGAAATTGATGGCACATAATGTTATCCCACCGTCATCATCTGGATACTATCAGCACTCCGTTTTTGCAAGCGGACCATCGGATCGCATCTATTATAGAGCTGAAGAAAGAATGAAATTGATGGGACATAAAGTTACCCCACCGTCATCATCTGGATACTATCCGCACTCCGTTTTTGCAAGCGGACCATCGGATCGCATCTATTATAGAGCCGAAGAAAGAATGAAATTGATGGCACATAATGTTATCCCACCGTCATCATCTGGATACTATCAGCATTCCGTTTTTTGCAAGCGGACCATTGGATCGCATCTATTATAGAGCCGAAGAAAGAATGAAATTGATAGCACATAATGTTACCCCACCGTCATCATCTGGATACTATCAACACTCCGTTTTTGCAAGCGGACCATCGGATCGCATCTATTATAGAGCCGAAGAAAGAATGAAATTGATGGCACATAATGTTACCCCACCGTCATCATCTGAATACTATCAGCACTCCTTTTTTGCAAGCGGACCATAGGATCGCATCTATTGTAGAGCCGAAGAAAGAATGAAATTGATGGCACATAATGTTAGCCCACCTTCATCATCTGGAAACTATCAGCACTCCGTTTTTGCAAGCGGACCATCGGATAGCAACTATTATAGAGCTGAAGAAAGAATGAAATTGATGGCACATAATGTTACCTCACCGTTATCATCTGGATACTATCAGCACTTCGTTTTTGCAAGCGGACCATCGGATCGCATCTTTTAGAGCGGAAGAAAGAATGAAATTGATGGCACATAATGTTACCCCACCGTCATCATCTGGATACTATCAGCACTCCGTTTTTGCAATCGGACCATCGGATCGCATATTATAGAGCCGAAGAAAGAATGAAATTGATGGCATATAATGTTACCCCACCGTCATCATCTGGATACTATCAGCACTTCGTTTTTGCAAGCGGACCATCGGATCGCATCTATTATAGAGCCGAAGAAAGAATGAAATTGATGGCATACAATGTTAGCCCATCGTCATCATCTGGATACTATCAGCACTCCGTTTTTGCAAGTGGACCATCGGATCGCATCTATTATAGAGCCGAAGAAAGAATGAAATTGATGGCACATAATGTTACCCCACCGTCATCATCTGGATACTATCAGCACTCCGTTTTTGCAAGCGGACGATCGGATCGCATCTATTATAGAGCCGAAGAAAGAATCAAATTGATGGCAAATAATGTTACCCCACCGTCATCATCTGGATACTATCAGCACTCCGTTTTTGCAAGCAGACCATCGGATCGCATCTATTATAGAGCTGAAGAAAGAATGAAATTGATGGCACATAATGTTACCCCACCGTCATCATCTGGATACTATCAGCATTCCGTTTTTGCAAGCGGACCATCGGATCGCATCTATTATAGAGCCGAAGAAAGAATGAAATTGATGGCACATAATGTTTTCCCACCGTCATCATCTGGATACTATCAGCACTCCATTTTTGCAAGCGGACCATCGGATCACATCTATTATAGAGCCGAAGAAAGAATGAAATTGATGGCACATGATGTTTCCCCAAAGTCATCATCTGGATACTATCAGCACTCTGTTTTTGCAAGCGGACCATCGGATCGCATCTATTATAGAGCAGAAGAAAGAATGAAAGTGATGGCACATAATGTTACCCCACCGTCATCATCTGGATACTATCAGCACTCCGTTTTTGCAAGCGGACCATCGGATCGCATCTATTATAGAGCCGAAGAAAGACTGAAATTGATGGCAAATAATGTTACCCTACCGTCATCATCTGGATACTATCAGCTCTCCGTTTTTGCAAGCGGACCATATGATCGCATCTATTATAGAGCTGAACAAAAAAATGAAATCGATAGCACATAATGTTACCCGACCATCATCATCTGGATACTATCAGCACTCCGTTTTTGCAAGCGGACCATCAGATCGCATCTATTATAGAGCCGAAGAAAGAATGAAATTGATGGCAAATAATGTTACCCCACCGACATCATCTGGATACTATCAGCACTCCGTTTTTGCAATCGGACCATCGGATCGCATATTATAGAGGTGAAGAAAGAATGAAATTGATGGCACATAATGTTACCCCACCGTCATCATCTGGATACTATCAGCACTTTGTTTTTGCAAGCGGACCATCGGATCGCATCTATTATAGAGCCGAAGAAAGAATGAAATTGATGGCACATAATGTTACCCCACCGTCATTGTCTGGATACTATCAGCTCTCCGGTTTTGAAAGCGGACCATCGGATCGCATCTATTATAGAGCCGAAGAAAGAATGAAATTGATGGCACATAATGTTATCCCACCGTCATCATCTGGATACTATCAGCACTTCGTTTTTGCAAGCAGACCATCGGATCGCATCTATTATAGAGCCGAAGAAAGAATGAAATTGATGGCACATAATGTTACCCCACCATCATCATCTGGATACTATCAGCACTCCGTTTTTGCAATCGGACCATCGGATCGCATATTATAGAGCCGAAGAAAGAATGAAATTGATGGCACATAATGTTAGCCCACCGTCATCATCTGGATACTATCAACACTCCGTTTTTGCAAGCGGACCATCGGATCGCATCTATTATAGAGCCGAAGAAAGAATGAAATTGATGGCACATAATGTTAGCCCACCTTCATCATCTGGATACTATCAGCACTCCGTTTTTGCAAGCGGACCATCGGATAGCAACTATTATAGAGCTGAAGAAAGAATGAAATTGATGGCACATAATGTTACCTCACCGTTATCATCTGGATACTATCAGCACTCCGTTTTTGCAAGCGGACCATCAGATCGCATCTTTTAGAGCGGAAGAAAGAATGAAATTGATGGCACATAATGTTACCCCACCGTCATCATCTGGATACTATCAGCACTCCGTTTTTGCAATCGGACCATCGGATCGCATATTATAGAGCCGAAGAAAGAATGAAATTGATGGCATATAATGTTACCCCACCGTCATCATCTGGATACTATCAGCACTTCGTTTTTGCAAGCGGACCATCGGATCGCATCTATTATAGAGCCGAAGAAAGAATGAAATTGATGGCATACAATGTTAGCCCATCGTCATCATCTGGATACTATCAGCACTCCGTTTTTGCAAGTGGACCATCGGATCGCATCTATTATAGAGCCGAAGAAAGAATGAAATTGATGGCACATAATGTTACCCCACCGTCATCATCTAGATACTATCAGCACTCCGTTTTTGCAAGCGGACGATCGGATCGCATCTATTATAGAGCCGAAGAAAGAATCAAATTGATAGCAAATAATGTTACCCCACCGTCATCATCTGGATACTATCAGCACTCCGTTTTTGCAAGCAGACCATCGGATCGCATCTATTATAGAGCTGAAGAAAGAATGAAATTGATGGCACATAATGTTACCCCACCGTCATCATCTGGATACTATCAGCATTCCGTTTTTGCAAGCGGACCATCGGATCGCATCTATTATAGAGCCGAAGAAAGAATGAAATTGATGGCACATAATGTTTTCCCACCGTCATCATCTGGATACTATCAGCACTCCATTTTTGCAAGCGGACCATTGGATCACATCTATTATAGAGCCGAAGAAAGAATGAAATTGATGGCACATGATGTTTCCCCACCGTCATCATCTGGATACTATCAGCACTCCGTTTTTGCAAGCGGACCATCGGATCGCATCTATTATAGAGCCGAAGAAAGAATGAAAGTGATGGCACATAATGTTACCCCACCGTCATCATCTGGATACTATCAGCACTCCGTTTTTGCAAGCGGACCATCGGATCGCATCTATTATAGAGCCGAAGAAAGACTGAAATTGATGTCAAATAATGTTACACTACCGTCATCATCTGGATACTATCAGCTCTCCGTTTTTGCAAGCGGACCAGATGATCGCATCTATTATAGAGCTGAACAAAAAAATGAAATCGATAGCACATAATGTTACCCGACCATCATCATCTGGATACTATCAGCACTCCGTTTTTGCAAGCGGACCATCGGATCGCATATTATAGAGGTGAAGAAAGAATGAAATTGATGGCAAATAATGTTACCCCACCGTCATCATCTGGATACTATCAGCACTCCGTTTTTGCAATCGGATCATCTGATCTCATATTATAGAGGCGAAGAAAGAATGAAATTGATGGCACATAATGTTACCCCACCGTCATCATCTGGATACTATCAGCACTTCGTTTTTGCAAGCGGACCATCGGATCGCATCTATTATAGAGCCGAAGAAAGAATGAAATTGATGGCACACAATGTTAACCCATCGTCATCATCTGGATACTATTAGCACTCCGTTTTTGCAAGTGGACCATCGGATCGCATCTATTATAGAGCCGAAGAAAGAATGAAATTGATGGCACATAATGTTACCCCACCGTCATCGTCTGTATACTATCAGCTCTCCGGTTTTGAAAGCGGACCATCGGATCGCATCTATTATAGAGCCAAAGAAAGAATGAAATTGATGGCACATGATGTTTCCCCACCATCATCATCTGGATACTATCAGCACTCCGTTTTTGCAAGCGGACCATCGGATCGCATCTATTATAGAGCCGAAGAAAGAATGAAATTGATGGCACATAATGTTATCCCACCGTCATCATCTGGATACTATCAGCACTCCGTTTTTGCAAGCGGACCATCGGATCGCATCTATTATAGAGCTGAAGAAAGAATGAAATTGATGGGACATAATGTTACCCCACCGTCATCATCTGGATACTATCCGCACTCCGTTTTTGCAAGCGGACCATCGGATCGCATCTATTATAGAGCCGAAGAAAGAATGAAATTGATGGCACATAATGTTATCCCACCGTCATCATCTGGATACTATCAGCATTCCGTTTTTTGCAAGCGGACCATCGGATCGCATCTATTATAGAGCCGAAGAAAGAATGAAATTGATGGCACATAATGTTACCCCACCGTCATCATCTGGATACTATCAACACTCCGTTTTTGCAAGTGGACCATCGGATCGCATCTATTATAGAGCCGAAGAAAGAATGAAATTGATGGCACATAATGTTACCCCACCGTCATCATCTGAATACTATCAGCACTCCTTTTTTGCAAGCGGACCATAGGATCGCATCTATTATAGAGCCGAAGAAAGAATGAAATTGATGGCACATAATGTTAGCCCACCTTCATCATCTGGAAACTATCAGCACTCCGTTTTTGCAAGCGGACCATCGGATAGCAACTATTATAGAGCTGAAGAAAGAATGAAATTGATGGCACATAATGTTACCTCACCGTTATCATCTGGATACTATCAGCACTCCGTTTTTGCAAGCGGACCATCGGATAGCAACTATTATAGAGCTGAAGAAAGAATGAAATTGATGGCACATAATGTTACCTCACCGTTATCATCTGGATACTATCAGCACTTCGTTTTTGCAAGCGGACCATCGGATCGCATCTTTTAGAGCCGAAGAAAGAATGAAATTGATGGCATATAATGTTACCCCACCGTCATCATCTGGATACTATCAGCACTTCGTTTTTGCAAGCGGACCATCGGATCGCATCTATTATAGAGCCGAAGAAAGAATGAAATTGATGGCATACAATGTTAGCCCATCGTCATCATCTGGATACTATCAGCACTCCGTTTTTGCAAGTGGACCATCGGATCGCATCTATTATAGAGCCGAAGAAAGAATGAAATTGATGGCACATAATGTTACCCCACCGTCATCATCTGGATACTATCAGCACTCCGTTTTTGCAAGCGGACGATCGGATCGCATCTATTATAGAGCCGAAGAAAGAATCAAATTGATGGCAAATAATGTTACCCCACCGTCATCATCTGGATACTATCAGCACTCCGTTTTTGCAAGCAGACCATCGGATCGCATCTATTATAGAGCTGAAGAAAGAATGAAATTGATGGCACATAATGTTACCCCACCGTCATCATCTGGATACTATCAGCATTCCGTTTTTGCAAGCGGACCATTGGATCGCATCTATTATAGAGCCGAAGAAAGAATGAAATTGATGGCACATAATGTTTTCCCACCGTCATCATCTGGATACTATCAGCACTCCATTTTTGCAAGCGGACCATCGGATCACATCTATTATAGAGCCGAAGAAAGAATGAAATTGATGGCACATGATGTTTCCCCACCGTCATCATCTGGATACTATCAGCACTCCGTTTTTGCAAGCGGACCATCGGATCGCATCTATTATAGAGCAGAAGAAAGAATGAAAGTGATGGCACATAATGTTACCCCACCGTCATCATCTGGATACTATCAGCACTCCGTTTTTGCAAGCGGACCATCGGATCGCATCTATTATAGAGCCGAAGAAAGACTGAAATTGATGGCAAATAATGTTACCCTACCGTCATCATCTGGATACTATCAGCTCTCCGTTTTTGCAAGCGGACCATATGATCGCATCTATTATAGAGCTGAACAAAAAAATGAAATCGATAGCACATTATGTTACCCGACCATCATCATCTGGATACTATCAGCACTCCGTTTTTGCAAGCGGACCATCAGATCGCATCTATTATAGAGCCGAAGAAAGAATGAAATTGATGGCAAATAATGTTACCCCACCGACATCATCTGGATACTATCAGCACTCCGTTTTTGCAATCGGACCATCGGATCGCATATTATAGAGGTGAAGAAAGAATGAAATTGATGGCACATAATGTTACCCCACCGTCATCATCTGGATACTATCAGCACTTCGTTTTTGCAAGCGGACCATCGGATCGCATCTATTATAGAGCCGAAGAAAGAATGAAATTGATGGCACACAATGTTAACCCATCATCATCATCTGGATACTATCAGCACTCCGTTTTTGCAAGTGGACCATCGGATCGCATCTATTATAGAGCCGAAGAAAGAATGAAATTGATGGCACATAATGTTACCCCACCGTCATCGTCTGGATACTATCAGCTCTCCGGTTTTGAAAGCGGACCATCGGATCGCATCTATTATAGAGCCGAAGAAAGAATGAAATTGATGGCACATAATGTTACCCCACCGTCATCATCTGGATACTATCAGCACTTCATTTTTGCAAGCGGACCATCGGATCGCATCTATTATAGAGCCGAAGAAAGAATGAAATTGATGGCACACAATGTAAGCCCATCGTCATCATCTGGATACTATCAGCACTCCGTTTTTGCAAGCGGACCATCGGATCGCATCTATTATAGAGCCAAACAAAGAATGAAATTGATGGCAAATAATGTTACCCCACCGTCATCATCTGGATACTATCAGCACTCCGTTTTTGCAAGCGGACCATCGGATCGCATCTTTTAGAGCGGAAGAAAGAATGAAATTGATGGCACATAATGTTACCCCACCATCATCATCTGGATACTATCAGCACTCCGTTTTTGCAATCGGACCATCGGATCGCATATTATAGAGCCGAAGAAAGAATGAAATTGATGGCACATAATGTTACCCCACCGTCATCATCTGGATACTATCAGCACTCCGTTTTTGCAAGCGGACCATCGGATCGCATCTATTATAGAGCTGAAGAAAGAATGAAATTGATGGCACATAATGTTATCCCACCGTCATCATCTGGATACTATCAGCACTCCGTTTTTGCAAGCGGACCATCGGATCGCATCTATTATAGAGCCGAAGAAAGAATGAAATTGATGGCACATAATGTTACCCCACCGTCATCATCTGGATACTATCAGCATTCCGTTTTTGCAAGCGGACCATCGGATCGCATCTATTATAGAGCCGAAGAAAGAATGAAATTGATGGCACATAATGTTACCCCACCGTCATCATCTGGATACTATCAACACTCCGTTTTTGCAAGCGGACCATCGGATCGCATCTATTATAGAGCCGAAGAAAGAATGAAATTGATGGCACATAATGTTAGCCCACCTTCATCATCTGGATACTATCAGCACTCCGTTTTTGCAAGCGGACCATCGGATAGCAACTATTATATAGCTGAAGAAAGAATGAAATTGATGGCACATAATGTTACCTCACCGTTATCATCTGGATACTATCAGCACTCCGTTTTTGCAAGCGGACCATCGGATCGCATCTTTTAGAGCGGAAGAAAGAATGAAATTGATGGCACATAATGTTACCCCACCGTCATCATCTGGATACTATCAGCACTCCGTTTTTGCAAGCGGACGATCGGATCGCATCTATTATAGAGCCGAAGAAAGAATGAAATTGATGGCATACAATGTTAGCCCATCGTCATCATCTGGATACTATCAGCACTCCGTTTTTGCAAGTGGACCATCGGATCGCATCTATTATAGAGCCGAAGAAAGAATGAAATTGATGGCACATAATGTTACCCCACCGTCATCATCTAGATACTATCAGCACTCCGTTTTTGCAAGCGGACGATCGGATCGCATCTATTATAGAGCCGAAGAAAGAATCAAATTGATGGCAAATAATGTTACCCCACCGTCATCATCTGGATACTATCAGCACTCCGTTTTTGCAAGCAGACCATCGGATCGCATCTATTATAGAGCTGAAGAAAGAATGAAATTGATGGCACATAATGTTACCCCACCGTCATCATCTGGATACTATCAGCATTCCGTTTTTGCAAGCGGACCATCGGATCGCATCTATTATAGAGCCGAAGAAAGAATGAAATTGATGGCACATAATGTTTTCCCACCGTCATCATCTGGATACTATCAGCACTCCATTTTTGCAAGCGGACCATCGGATCACATCTATTATAGAGCCGAAGAAAGAATGAAATTGATGGCACATGATGTTTCCCCACCGTCATCATCTGGATACTATCAGCACTCCGTTTTTGCAAGCGGACCATCGGATCGCATCTATTATAGAGCCGAAGAAAGAATGAAAGTGATGGCACATAATGTTACCCCACCGTCATCATCTGGATACTATCAGCACTCCGTTTTTGCAAGCGGACCATCGGATCGCATCTATTATAGAGCCGAAGAAAGACTGAAATTGATGTCAAATAATGTTACACTACCGTCATCATCTGGATACTATCAGCTCTCCGTTTTTGCAAGCGGACCAGATGATCGCATCTATTATAGAGCTGAACAAAAAAATGAAATCGATAGCACATAATGTTACCCGACCATCATCATCTGGATACTATCAGCACTCCGTTTTTGCAAGCGGACCATCAGATCGCATCTATTATAGAGCCGAAGAAAGAATGAAATTGATGGCAAATAATGTTACCCCACCGTCATCATCTGGATACTATCAGCACTCCGTTTTTGCAATCGGACCATCGGATCGCATATTATAGAGGTGAAGAAAGAATGAAATTGATGGCACATAATGTTACCCCACCGTCATCATCTGGATACTATCAGCACTTGGTTTTTGCAAGCGGACCATCGGATCGCATCTATTATAGAGCCGAAGAAAGAATGAAATTGATGGCACACAATGTTAACCCATCGTCATCATCTGGATACTATCAGCACTCCATTTTTGCAAGTGGACCATCGGATCGCATCTATTATAGAGCCGAAGAAAGAATAAAATTGATGGCACATAATGTTACCCCACCGTCATCGTCTGGATACTATCAGCTCTCCGGTTTTGAAAGCGGACCATCGGATCGCATCTATTATAGAGCCAAAGAAAGAATGAAATTGATGGCACATGATGGTTCCCCACCATCATCATCTGGATACTATCAGCACTCCGTTTTTGCAAGCGGACCATCGGATCGCATCTATTATAGAGCCAAAGAAAGAATGAAATTCATGGCACAAAATGTTATCCCACCGTCATCATCTGGATACATTCAGCACTCCGTTTTTGCAAGCGGACCATCGGATCGCATCTATTATAGAGCCGAAAAAAGAATGAAATTGATGGGACATAATGTTACCCCACCGTCATCATCTGGATACTATCCGCACTCCGTTTTTGCAAGCGGACCATCGGATCGCATCTATTATAGAGCCGAAGAAAGAATGAAATTGATGGCACATAATGTTACCCCACCGTCATCATCTGAATACTATCAGCACTCCTTTTTTGCAAGCGGACCATAGGATCGCATCTATTATAGAGCCGAAGAAAGAATGAAATTGATGGCACATAATGTTCGCCCACCTTCATCATCTGGAAACTATCAGCACTCCGCTTTTGCACACGGACCATCAGATCGCATCTATTATAGAGCCAACCAAAGAATGAAATTGATGGCAAATAATGTTACCCCACCGTCATCATCTGGATACTATCAACACTCCGTTTTTGCAAGCGGACCATCGGATCGCATCTATTATAGAGCCGAAGAAAGAATGAAATTGATGGCACATAATGTTACCCCACCGTCATCATCTGGATACTATCAGCTCTCCGGTTTTGAAAGCAGACCATCGGATCGCATCTATTATAGAGCCGAAGAAAGAATGAAATTGATGGCACATAATGTTACCCCACCGTCATCATCTGGATACTATCAGCACTTCATTTTTGCAAGCGGACCATCAGATCTCATCTACTATAGAGCCGAAGAAAGAATGAAATTGATGGCACATAATGTTATCCCACCGTCATCATCTGGATACTATCAGCACTCCGTTTTTGCAAGCGGACCATCGGATCGCATCTATTATAGAGCCGAAGAAAGACTGAAATTGATGGCAAATAATGTTACCCCACCGTCATCATCTGGATACTATCAGCTCTCCGTTTTTGCAAGCGGACCATATGATCGCATCTATTATAGAGCTGAAAAAAAAAATGAAATCGATAGCACATAATGTTACCCGACCATGATCATCTGGATACTATCAGCACTCCGTTTTTGCAAGCGGACCATCAGATCGCATCTATTATAGAGCCGAAGAAAGAATGAAATTGATGGCAAATAATGTTACCCCACCGTCATCATCTGGATACTATCAGCACTCCGTTTTTGCAATCGGACCATCGGATCGCATATTATAGAGGCGAAGAAAGAATGAAATTGATGGCACATAATGTTACCCCACCGTCATCATCTGGATACTATCAGCACTTCGTTTTTGCAAGCGGACCATCGGATCGCATCTATTATAGAGCCGAAGAAAGAATGAAATTGATGGCACACAATGTTAACCCATCGTCATCATCTGGATACTATCAGCACTCCGTTTTTGCAAGTGGACCATCGGATCGCATCTATTATAGAGCCGAAGAAAGAATGAAAGTGATGGCACATAATGTTACCCCACCGTCATCATCTGGATACTATCAGCACTCCGTTTTTGCAAGCGGACCATCGGATCGCATCTATTATAGAGCCGAAGAAAGACTGAAATTGATGTCAAATAATGTTACCCTACCGTCATCATCTGGATACTATCAGCTCTCCGTTTTTGCAAGCGGACCAGATGATCGCATCTATTATAGAGCTGAACAAAAAAATGAAATCGATAGCACATAATGTTACCCGACCATCATCATCTGGATACTATCAGCACTTCGTTTTTGCAAGCGGACCATCGGATCGCATCTATTATAGAGCCGAAGAAAGAATCAAATTGATGGCAAATAATGTTACCCCACCGTCATCATCTGGATACTATCAGCACTCCGTTTTTGCAAGCAGACCATCGGATCGCATCTATTATAGAGCTGAAGAAAGAATGAAATTGATGGCACATAATGTTACCCCACCGTCATCATCTGGATACTATCAGCATTCCGTTTTTGCAAGCGGACCATCGGATCGCATCTATTATAGAGCCGAAGAAAGAATGAAATTGATGGCACATAATGTTTTCCCACCGTCATCATCTGGATACTATCAGCACTCCATTTTTGCAAGCGGACCATCGGATCACATCTATTATAGAGCCGAAGAAAGAATGAAATTGATGGCACATGATGTTTCCCCACCGTCATCATCTGGATACTATCAGCACTCCGTTTTTGCAAGCGGACCATCGGATCGCATCTATTATAGAGCCGAAGAAAGAATGAAAGTGATGGCACATAATGTTACCCCACCGTCATCATCTGGATACTATCAGCACTCCGTTTTTGCAAGCGGACCATCGGATCGCATCTATTATAGAGCCGAAGAAAGACTGAAATTGATGTCAAATAATGTTACACTACCGTCATCATCTGGATACTATCAGCTCTCCGTTTTTGCAAGCGGACCAGATGATCGCATCTATTATAGAGCTGAACAAAAAAATGAAATCGATAGCACATAATGTTACCCGACCATCATCATCTGGATACTATCAGCACTCCGTTTTTGCAAGCGGACCATCAGATCGCATCTATTATAGAGCCGAAGAAAGAATGAAATTGATGGCAAATAATGTTACCCCACCGTCATCATCTGGATACTATCAGCACTCCGTTTTTGCAATCGGACCATCGGATCGCATATTATAGAGGTGAAGAAAGAATGAAATTGATGGCACATAATGTTACCCCACCGTCATCATCTGGATACTATCAGCACTTGGTTTTTGCAAGCGGACCATCGGATCGCATCTATTATAGAGCCGAAGAAAGAATGAAATTGATGGCACACAATGTTAACCCATCGTCATCATCTGGATACTATCAGCACTCCATTTTTGCAAGTGGACCATCGGATCGCATCTATTATAGAGCCGAAGAAAGAATAAAATTCATGGCACATAATGTTACCGCACCGTCATCGTCTGGATACTATCAGCTCTCCGGTTTTGAAAGCGGACCATCGGATCGCATCTATTATAGAGCCAAAGAAAGAATGAAATTGATGGCACATGATGTTTCCCCACCATCATCATCTGGATACTATCAGCACTCCGTTTTTGCAAGCGGACAAGCGGATCGCATTTATTATAGAGCCGAAGAAAGAATGAAATTAATGGCACATAATGTTACCCCACCGTCATCATCTGGATACTATCAACACTCCATTTTTGCAAGCAGACCATCGGATCGCATTTATTATAGAGCCGAAGAAAGAATGAAATTAATGGCACATAATGTTACCCCACCGTCATCATCTGGATACTATCAGCACTCCGTTTTTACAAGTGGACCATTGGATCGCATCTATTATAGAGCCGAAGAAAGAATGAAATTGATGGCACATAATGTTACCCCACCGTCATCATCTGGATACAATCAGCACTCCGTTTTTGCAAGCGGACCATCGGATCGCATCTATTATAGAGCCAAAGAAAGAATGAAATTGATGGCACATGATGTTTCCCCACCGTCATCATCTGGATACTATCAGCACTCCGTTTTTGCAAGCGGACCATAGGATCGCATCTATTATAGAGCCGAAGAAAGAATGAAATTGATGGCACATAATGTTATCCCACCGTCATCATCTGGATACTATTAGCACTCCGTTTTTGCAAGCGGACCAGCGGATCGCATTTATTATAGAGCCGAAGAAAGAATGAAATTAATGGCACATAATGTTACCCCACCATCATCATCTGGATACTATCAACACTCCGTTTTTGCAAGCAGACCATCGGATCGCATCTATTATAGAGCCGAAGAAAGAATGTAATTGATGGCACATAATGTTACCCCACGATCATCATCTGGATACTCTCAGAACTCCATTTTTGCAAGCGGACCATCGGATCGCATCTATTATAGAGCCGAAGAAAGAATGAAATTGATGGCACACAATGTTAGCCCACCGTAATCATCTGAATACTATCAGCACTCATTTTTGCAAGCGGTCCATCGGATCGCATCTATTATAGAGCCGAAGAAAGAATGAAATTGATGGCACATAATGTTACCCCACCGTCATCATCTGGATACTATCAGCACTCCGTTTTTGCAAGCGGACCAGCGGATCGCATTTATTATAGAGCCGAAGAAAGAATGAAATTAATGGCACATAATGTTACCCCACCGTCATCATCTGGATACTATCAACACTCCGTTTTAGCAAGCAGACCATCGGATTGCATCTATTATAGAGCCGAAGAAAGAATGTAATTGATGGCACATAATGTTACCCCATGGTCATCATCTGGATACTCTCAGCACTCCATTTTTGCAAGCGGACCATCGGATCGCATCTATTATAGAGCCGAAAAAAGAATGAAATTGATGGCACATAATGTTACCCCACCGTCATCATCTGGATACAATCAGCACTCCGTTTTTGCAAGCGGACCATCGGATCACATCTATTATAGAGTCAAAAAAAGAATGAAATTGATGGCACATGATGTTTCCCCACCGTCATCATCTGGATACTATCAGCACTCCGTTTTTGCAAGCGGACCATTGGATCGCATCTATTATAGAGCCGAAGAAAGAATGAAATTGATGGCACATAATGTTATCCCACCGTCATCATCTGGATACTATCAGCACTCCGTTTTTGCAAGCGGACAAGCGGATTGCATTTATTATAGAGCTGAAGAAAGAATGAAATTAATGGCACATAATGTTACCCCACCGTCATCATCTGGATACTATCAACACTCCGTTTTTGCAAGCAGACCATCGGATCGCATTTATTATAGAGCCGAAGAAAGAATGAAATTAATGGCACATAATGTTACCCCACCGTCATCATGTGGATACTATCAGCACTCTGTTTTTACAAGTGGACCATTGGATTGCATCTATTATAGAGCCGAAGAAAGAATGAAATTGATGGCACATAATGTTACCCCACCGTCATCATCTGGATACAATCAGCACTCCGTTTTTGCAAGCGGACCATCGGATCGCATCTATTATAGAGCCAAAGAAAGAATGAAATTGATGGCACATGATGTTTCCCCACCGTCATCATCTGGATACTATCAGCACTCCGTTTTTGCAAGCGGACCATCGGATCGCATCTATTATAGAGCCGAAGAAAGAATGAAATTGATGGCGCATAATGTTACCCCACCGTCATCATCTGGATACTATCAGCAATCCATTTTTGCAAGCGGACCATCAGATCGCATCTATTATAGAGCCGAAGAAAGAATGAAATTCATGGCGCATAATGTTACCCCACCGTCATCATCTGGATACTATCAGCACTCCGTTTTTGCAAGCAGACCATCAAATCGCATCTATTCTAAAGCCGAAGAAAGAATGAAATTGATGGCACATAAGGTTACCCCACCGTCATCATCTGAATACTATCAGCACTCCATTTTTGCAAGCGGACCATCGGATCGCATCTATTATAGAGCCGAAGAAAGAATGAAATTGATGGCGCATAATGTTACCCCACCGTCATCATCTGGATACTATCAGCACTCCGTTTTTGGAAGCGGACCATCGGATCGCATCTATTATAGAGCTGAAGAAAGAATGAAATTGATAGCACATAATGTTACCCCACCGTCATCATCAGGATACTATCAGCCCTCCGTTTTTGCAAGCGGACCATCGGATCGCATCTATTATAGAGCCGAAGAAAGAATGAAATTGATGGCACATAATGTTACCCCACCGTCATCATCTGGATACTATCAGCACTCCGTTTTTACAAGTGGAAAATTGGATCGCATCTATTATAGAGCCGAAGAAAGAATGAAATTGATGGCACATAATGTTACCCCACCGTCATCATCTGGATACAATCAGCACTCCGTTTTTGCAAGCAGACCATCGGATCGCATCTATTATAGAGCCAAAGAAAGAATGAAATTGATGGCACATGATGTTTCCCCACCGTCATCATCTGGATACTATCAGCACTCCGTTTTTGCAAGCGGACCATTGGATCGCATCTATTATAGAGCCGAAGAAAGAATGAAATTGATGGCACATAATGTTATCCCACCGTCATCATCTGGATACTATCAGCACTCCGTTTTTGCAAGCGGACAAGCGGATCGCATTTATTATAGAGCCGAAGAAAGAATGAAATTAATGGCACATAATGTTACCCCACCGTCATCATCTGGATACTATCAACACTCCGTTTTTGCAAGCAGACCATCGGATCGCATTTATTATAGAGCCGAAGAAAGAATGAAATTAATGGCACATAATGTTACCCCACCGTCATCATGTGGATACTATCAGCACTCTGTTTTTACAAGTGGACCATTGGATTGCATCTATTATAGAGCCGAAGAAAGAATGAAATTGATGGCACATAATGTTACCCCACCGTCATCATCTGGATACAATCAGCACTCCGTTTTTGCAAGCGGACCATCGGATCGCATCTATTATAGAGCCAAAGAAAGAATGAAATTGATGGCACATGATGTTTCCCCACCGTCATCATCTGGATACTATCAGCACTCCGTTTTTGCAAGCGGACCATCGGATCGCATCTATTATAGAGCCGAAGAAAGAATGAAATTGATGGCGCATAATGTTACCCCACCGTCATCATCTGGATACTATCAGCAATCCATTTTTGCAAGCGGACCATCAGATCGCATCTATTATAGAGCCGAAGAAAGAATGAAATTCATGGCGCATAATGTTACCCCACCGTCATCATCTGGATACTATCAGCACTCCGTTTTTGCAAGCAGACCATCAAATCGCATCTATTCTAAAGCCGAAGAAAGAATGAAATTGATGGCACATAAGGTTACCCCACCGTCATCATCTGAATACTATCAGCACTCCATTTTTGCAAGCGGACCATCGGATCGCATCTATTATAGAGCCGAAGAAAGAATGAAATTGATGGCGCATAATGTTACCCCACCGTCATCATCTGGATACTATCAGCACTCCGTTTTTGGAAGCGGACCATCGGATCGCATCTATTATAGAGCTGAAGAAAGAATGAAATTGATAGCACATAATGTTACCCCACCGTCATCATCAGGATACTATCAGCCCTCCGTTTTTGCAAGCGGACCATCGGATCGCATCTATTATAGAGCCGAAGAAAGAATGAAATTGATGGCACATAATGTTACCCCACCGTCATCATCTGGATACTATCAGCACTCCGTTTTTACAAGTGGAAAATTGGATCGCATCTATTATAGAGCCGAAGAAAGAATGAAATTGATGGCACATAATGTTACCCCACCGTCATCATCTGGATACAATCAGCACTCCGTTTTTGCAAGCAGACCATCGGATCGCATCTATTATAGAGCCAAAGAAAGAATGAAATTGATGGCACATGATGTTTCCCCACCGTCATCATCTGGATACTATCAGCAATCCATTTTTGCAAGCGGACCATCAAATCGCATCTATTATAAAGCCGAAGAAAGAATGAAATTGATGGCACATAATGTTACCCCAACCTCATCATCTGAATACTATCAGCACTCCATTTTTGCAAGCGGACCATCGGATCGCATCTATTATAGAGCCGAAGAAAGAATGAAATTGATGGCGCATAATGTTACCCCACCGTCATCATCTGGATACTATCAGCACTCCGTTTTTGGAATCGGACCATCGGATCGCATCTATTATAGAGCTGAAGAAAGAATGAAATTGATGGCACATAATGTTACCCCACCGTCATCATCAGGATACTATCAGCCCTCGTTTTTGCAAGCGGACCATCGGATCGCATCTATTATAGAGCCGAAGAAAAAATGAAATTGATGGCACATAATGTTACCCCACCGTCATCATCTGGATACTATCAGCACTCCGTTTTTACCAGTGGACCATTGGATCGCATCTATTATAGAGCCGAAGAAAGAATGAAATTGATGGCACATAATGTTACCCCACCGTCATCATCTGGATACAATCAGCACTCCGTTTTTGCAAGCAGACCATCGGATCGCATCTATTATAGAGCCAAAGAAAGAATGATATTGATGGCGCATAATGTTACCCCACCGTCATCATCTGGATACTATCAGCAATCCATTTTTGCAAGCGGACCATCAGATCGCATCTATTATAGAGCCGAAGAAAGAATGAAATTCATGGCGCATAATGTTACCCCACCGTCATCATCTGGATACTATCAGCACTCCGTTTTTGCAAGCAGACCATCAAATCGCATCTATTCTAAAGCCGAAGAAAGAATGAAATTGATGGCACATAAGGTTACCCCACCGTCATCATCTGAATACTATCAGCACTCCATTTTTGCAAGCGGACCATCGGATCGCATCTATTATAGAGCCGAAGAAAGAATGAAATTGATGGCGCATAATGTTACCCCACCGTCATCATCTGGATACTATCAGCACTCCGTTTTTGGAATCGGACCATCGGATCGCATCTATTATAGAGCTGAAGAAAGAATGAAATTGATGGCACATAATGTTACCCCACCGTCATCATCAGGATACTATCAGCCCTCGTTTTTGCAAGCGGACCATCGGATCGCATCTATTATAGAGCCGAAGAAAAAATGAAATTGATGGCACATAATGTTACCCCACCGTCATCATCTGGATACTATCAGCACTCCGTTTTTACAAGTGGACCATTGGATCGCATCTATTATAGAGCCGAAGAAAGAATGAAATTGATGGCACATAATGTTACCCCACCGTCATCATCTGGATACAATCAGCACTCCGTTTTTGCAAGCAGACCATCGGATCGCATCTATTATAGAGCCAAAGAAAGAATGATATTGATGGCGCATAATGTTACCCCACCGTCATCATCTGGATACTATCAGCAATCCATTTTTGCAAGCGGACCATCAGATCGCATCTATTATAGAGCCGAAGAAAGAATGAAATTCATGGCGCATAATGTTACCCCACCGTCATCATCTGGATACTATCAGCACTCCGTTTTTGCAAGCAGACCATCAAATCGCATCTATTCTAAAGCCGAAGAAAGAATGAAATTGATGGCACATAAGGTTACCCCACCGTCATCATCTGAATACTATCAGCACTCCATTTTTGCAAGCGGACCATCGGATCGCATCTATTATAGAGCCGAAGAAAGAATGAAATTGATGGCGCATAATGTTACCCCACCGTCATCATCTGGATACTATCAGCACTCCGTTTTTGGAAGCGGACCATCGGATCGCATCTATTATAGAGCTGAAGAAAGAATGAAATTGATAGCACATAATGTTACCCCACCATCATCATCAGGATACTATCAGCCCTCCGTTTTTGCAAGCGGACCATCGGATCGCATCTATTATAGAGCCGAAGAAAGAATGAAATTGATGGCACATAATGTTACCCCACCGTCATCATCTGGATACTATCAGCACTCCGTTTTTACAAGTGGAAAATTGGATCGCATCTATTATAGAGCCGAAGAAAGAATGAAATTGATGGCACATAATGTTACCCCACCGTCATCATCTGGATACAATCAGCACTCCGTTTTTGCAAGCAGACCATCGGATCGCATCTATTATAGAGCCAAAGAAAGAATGAAATTGATGGCACATGATGTTTCCCCACCGTCATCATCTGGATACTATCAGCAATCCATTTTTGCAAGCGGACCATCAAATCGCATCTATTATAAAGCCGAAGAAAGAATGAAATTGATGGCACATAATGTTACCCCAACCTCATCATCTGAATACTATCAGCACTCCATTTTTGCAAGCGGACCATCGGATCGCATCTATTATAGAGCCGAAGAAAGAATGAAATTGATGGCGCATAATGTTACCCCACCGTCATCATCTGGATACTATCAGCACTCCGTTTTTGGAATCGGACCATCGGATCGCATCTATTATAGAGCTGAAGAAAGAATGAAATTGATGGCACATAATGTTACCCCACCGTCATCATCAGGATACTATCAGCCCTCGTTTTTGCAAGCGGACCATCGGATCGCATCTATTATAGAGCCGAAGAAAAAATGAAATTGATGGCACATAATGTTACCCCACCGTCATCATCTGGATACTATCAGCACTCCGTTTTTACAAGTGGACCATTGGATCGCATCTATTATAGAGCCGAAGAAAGAATGAAATTGATGGCACATAATGTTACCCCACCGTCATCATCTGGATACAATCAGCACTCCGTTTTTGCAAGCAGACCATCGGATCGCATCTATTATAGAGCCAAAGAAAGAATGATATTGATGGCGCATAATGTTACCCCACCGTCATCATCTGGATACTATCAGCAATCCATTTTTGCAAGCGGACCATCAGATGGCATCTATTATAGAGCCGAAGAAAGAATGAAATTCATGGCGCATAATGTTACCCCACCGTCATCATCTGGATACTATCAGCACTCCGTTTTTGCAAGAGGACCATCAAATCGCATCTATTATAAAGCCGAAGAAAGAATGAAATTGATGGCACATAAGGTTACCCCACCCTCATCATCTGAATACTATCAGCACTCCATTTTTGCAAGCGGACCATCGGATCGCATCTATTATAGAGCCGAAGAAAGAATGAAATTGATGGCGCATAATGTTACCCCACCGTCATCATCTGGATACTATCAGCACTCCGTTTTTGGAAGCGGACCATCGGATCGCATCTATTATAGAGCTGAAGAAAGAATGAAATTGATGGCACATAATGTTACCCCACCGTCATCATCAGGATACTATCAGCCCTCCGTTTTTGCAAGCGGACCATCGGATCGCATCTATTATAGAGCCGAAGAAAGAATGAAATTGATGGCACATAATGTTACCCCACCGTCATCATCTGGATACTATCAGCACTCCGTTTTTGCAAGCGGACCATCGGATCGCATCTATTATAGAGCCGAAGAAAGAATAAAATTGATGGCACATAATGTAAGCCCACCTTCATCATTTGGATACTATCAGCACTCCGTTTTTGCAAGCAGACCATCGGATCGCATATATTATAGAGCCGAAGAAAGAATGAAATTGATAGCACATAATGATACCCAACCGTCATCATCTGGATACTATCAGCACTCCGTTTTTGCAAGCAGACCATCGGATCGCATCTTATAGAGTTGAAGAAAGTATGAAATTGATGGCACACAATGTTAGCCCACCGTCATCATCTGAATACTATCAGCACTCATTTTTGCAAGCGGCCCATCGGATCGCATCTATTTTAGAGCCGAAGAAAGAATGAAACTGATGGCACATAATGTTACCCCACCGTCATCATCTGGATACTATCAGCATTCCGTTTTTGCAAGCGGACCAGCGGATCGCATTTATTATAGAGCCGAAGAAAGAATGAAATTAATGGCACATAATGTTACCCCACCGTCATCATCTGGATACTATCAGCAATCCATTTTTGCAAGCGGATCATCGGATCGCATCTATTATAGAGCCGAAGAAAGAATGAAATTCATGGCGCATAATGTTACCCCACCGTCATCATCTGGATACTATCAGCACTCCGTTTTTGCAAGCGGATCATCGGATCGCATCTATTATAAAGCCGAAGAAAGAATGAAATTGATGGCACATAAGGTTACCCCACCCTCATCATCTGGATACTATCAGCACTCCGTTTTTGCAAGCGGACCATCGGATCGCATCTATTATAGAGCCGAAGAAAGAATGAAATTGATGGCACATAATGTTACCCCACCGTCATCATCAGGATACTATCAGCCCTCCGTTTTTGCAAGCGGACCATTGGATCGCATCTATTATAGAACCGAAGAAAGAATGAAATTGATGGCACATAATGTTACCCCACCGTCATCATCTGGATACTATCAACACTCCGTTTTGGCAAGCGGACCATCGGATCGCATCTACAGTTATATGAAAAAGTTTGGGCACCCCTATTAATCTTAAGCTTAATGTTTTATAAAAATTGGTGTTTTTGGACACAGTAATGTTTCTGCCTTGAAATGAGGTTTATTGTCCTAACAGAAAATGTGCAATCTGCATTCAAACAAAATTTGACAGGTGCATAAGTATGGGCACCCTTATCATTTTCTTGTTTTAAATACTCCTACCTACTTTTTACTAACCTACTAAAGCACTTTTTTGGTTTTGTAACCTCATTGAGCTTTGAACTTCATAGCCAGGTGTATGCAATCATGAGAAAAGCTACTTAAAGTGGCCACATGGAAGTTGTTCTCCTGTTTGAATCTCCTCTGAAGAGTGGCATCATGGGCTCCTCAAAACAACTGTCAAATGATCTGAAAACAAAGATTATTCAACATAGTTGTTCAGGGGAAGGATACAAAAAGCTGTCTCAGAGATTTAACCTGTCAGTTTCCACTGTGAGGAACATAGTAAGGAAATGGAAGAACACAGGGACAGTTCTTGTTAAGGCCAGAAGTGGCAGGCCAAGAAAAACATCAGAAAGGCAGAGAAGAAGAATGGTGAGATCAGTCAAGGACAATCCTCAGACCACCTCCAGAGAGCTGCAGCATCAACTTGCTGCAGATGGTGTCACTGTGCATCGGTCAACTATACAACGCACTTTGCACAAGGAGAAGCTTTATGGGAGAGTGATGCAAAAGAAGCCGTTTCTGAAAGCATGCCACAAACAGAGTCGGCTGAGGTATGCAAAAGCACATTTGGAGAAGTCAATTTCTTTTTGGAAGAAGGTCCTGTGGACTGATAAAACCAAGATTGAGTTGTTTGGTCATGCAAAAATGCGTTATGCATGGCGGCAAAAAACACAGCATTCCAAGAAAAACACTTGCTACCCACAGTAAAATTTGGTGGAGGTTCCATCATGCTTTTGGGCTGTGTGGCCAATGCCGGCATCGGGAATCTTGCTAAAGTTGAGGGACGCATGGATTCCACTCAGTATCAGCAGATTCTTGACAATAATGTTCAAGAATCAGTGACAAAGTTGAAGTTACACAGGGGATGGATCTTTCAGCAAGACAATGATCCAAAACACCGCTCCAAATCTACTCAGGCATTCATGCAGAGGAACAATTACAATGTTCTGGAATGGCCATCCCAGTCCCCAGACCTGAATATCATTGAACATCTGTGGGATCATTTGAAGAGGGCTGTCCATGCTCGGCGACCATCAAACTTAACTGAACTGGAATTGTTTTGTAAAGAGGAATGGTCAAAAATACCTTCATCCAGGATCCAGGAAATCATTAAAAGCTACAGGAAGCGACTAGAGGCTGTTATTTTTGCAAAAGGAGGATCTACTAAATATTAATGTCACTTTTCTGGTGAGGTGCCCATACTTATGCACCTGTCAAATTTAGTTTGAATGCAGAATGCACATTTTCTGTTAGTACAATAAACCTCATTTCAAGGCAGAAACATTACTGTGTCCAACAGTTATTACATATATCAAACTGAAATAGCTGTTGCAAAAACACCAATTTTTATAAAACATTAAGCTTAAGATTAATAGGGGTGCCCAAACTTTTTCATATAACTGTATTATAGAGCCGAAGAAAGTATAAAATTGATGGCACATAATGTAAGCCCACCTTCATCATTTGGATACTATCAGCACTCCGTTTTTGCAAGCAGACCATCGGATCGCATATATTATAGAGCCGAAGAAAGAATGAAATTGATAGCACATAATGTTACCCAACCGTCATCATCTGGATACTATCAGCACTCCGTTTTTGGAAGCGGACCATCGGATCGCATCTTATAGAGTCGAAGAAAGTATGAAATTGATGGCACACAATGTTAGCCCACCGTCATCATCTGAATACTATCAGCACTCATTTTTGCAAGCGTACCATCGGATCGCATCTATTATAGAGCCGAAGAAAAAATGAAATTCATGGCACATAATGTTACACCACCGTCATCATCTGGATACTATCAAAACTCCGTTTTTACAAGCGGACCAGCGGATCGCATTTATTATAGAGCCGAAGAAAGAATGAAATTAATGGCACATAATGTTACTCCACCGTCATCATCTGGATACTATCAGCACTCCGTTTTTGCAAGAGGACCATCGGATCGCAGCTTATAGAGCCGAAGAAAGAATGAAATTGATTGTACATAATGTTACCCCATCGTCATCATCTGGATACTATCAGCACTCCGTTTTTGCAAGCGGACCATCGGATCGCATCTATTATAGAGCCGAAGTAGGAATGAAATTGATGGCACATAATGTTACCCCACCGTCATCATCTGGATACTATCAGCACTCCGTTTTTGCAAGCGGATCATCAGATCACATCTATTTTAGAGCCGAAGAAAGAATGAAATTGATGGCACATAATGTTACCCCACCGTCATCATCTAGATACTATCAGCACTCCGGTTTTGCAAGCGGACCGTCGGATCGCATCTATTATAGAGCCGAAGAAAGAATGAAATTGATGGCACATAATGTTCCCCCACCGTCATCATCTGGATACTATCAGAACTCCATTTTTGCAAGCGGACCATCGGATCGCATCTATTCTAGAGCCGAAGAAAGAATGAAATTGATGGCACATAATGTTACCCCACCGTCATCATCTGGATACTATCAGCACTCCATTTTTGCAAGCGGACTATCGGATGGCATCTATTATAGAGCCGAAGAAAGAATGAAATTGATGGCACATAATGTTACCCCACCGTCATCATCTGGATACTATCAGAACTCCGTTTTTGCAAGCAGACCATCGGATCGCATATATTATAGAGCCGAAGAAAGAATGAAATTGATGTCACATAATGTTACCCCACCGTCATCATCTGGATACTATCAGCACTCTGTTTTTGCAAGCGGACCATCGGATCGCATCTATTATAGAGCCGAAGTAGGAATGAAATTGATGGCACATAATGTTACCCCACCGTCATCATCTGGATACTATCAGCACTCCGTTTTTGCAAGCGGATCATCAGATCACATCTATTTTAGAGCCGAAGAAAGAATGAAATTGATGGCACATAATGTTACCCCACCGTCATCATCTAGATACTATCAGCACTCCGGTTTTGCAAGCGGACCGTCGGATCGCATCTATTATAGAGCCGAAGAAAGAATGAAATTGATGGCACATAATGTTCCCCCACCGTCATCATCTGGATACTATCAGAACTCCATTTTTGCAAGCGGACCATCGGATCGCATCTATTCTAGAGCCGAGGAAAGAATGAAATTGATGGCACATAATGTTACCCCACCGTCATCATCTGGATACTATCAGCACTCCGTTTTTGCAAGCGGACCATCAGATCACATCTATTATAGAACCAAAGAAAGAATGAAATTGATGGCACATAATGTTACCCCACCGTTATCATCTGGATATTATCAGCACTCCGTTTTTGCAAGCGGCCCATCGGATAGCATCTATTATAGAGCCAAAGAAAGAAAGAAATTGATGGCACATAATGTTACCCCACTGTCATCATCTGGATACTATCAGCCCTCCGTTTTTGCAAGCGGACCATCGAATCGCATCTATTATAGAGCCGAAGAAAGAATGAAATTGATGGCACATAATGTTACCCCACCGTCATCATATGGATACTATCAGCACTCCATTTTTGCAAGCGGACCATCGGATCGCATCTATTTTATAGCCGAAGAAAGAATGAAATTGATGACACATAATGTTACCCCACCGTTATCATCTGGATATTATCAGCACTCCGTTTTTGCAAGCGGACCATCGGATCGCATCTATAATGGAGCCGAAGAAAGAATGAAATTGATGGCACGTAAAGATACCCCACCGTCATCATCTGGATACTATCAGCACTCCGTTTTTGCAAGCGGACCATCGGATCGCATCTATTATGGAGCCGAAGAAAGAATGAAATTGATGGCACATAATGTTACCCCACCGTCATCATCTGGATAATATCAGCACTCAGTTTTTGCAAGCGGACCATCGGATCGCATCTATTATAGAGCCGAAGAAAGAATGAAATTGATGGCACATAATGTTTCCCCACCATCATCATCTGGATACTATCAGCACTCCGTTTTTGCAAGCGGACCATCGGATCGCATCTATTATAGAGCCGAAGAAAGAATGAAATTGATGGCACATAATGTTTCCCCACCGTCATCATCTGGATACTATCAGCACTCCGTTTTTGCAAGCGGACTATCGGATCGCATCTATTATAGAGCCGAAGAAAGAATGAAATTGATGGCACATAATCTTACCCCATAGTCATCATCCGGATACTATCAGCACTCCGTTTTTGCAAGCGGACCATCGGATCGCATCTATTATAGAACTGAAGAAAGAATGAAATTGATGGCACATAATGTTACCCCACCGTCATCATCTGGATACTATCAGCACTCCGTTTTTGCAAGAGGACCATCGGATCGCAGCTTATAGAGCCGAAGAAAGAATGAAATTGATTGTACATAATGTTACCCCATCGTCATCATCTGGATACTATCAGCACTCCGTTTTTGCAAGCGGACCATCGGATCGCATCTATTATAGAGCCGAAGAAAGAATGAAATTGATGGCACAAAATGTTACCCCACCGTCATCATCTGGATACTATCAGCACTCCGTTTTTGCAGGCGGACCATCGGATCGCATCTATTATAGAGCCGAAGAAAGAATGAAATTGATGGCACATAATGTTACCCCACCGTCATCATCTGGATACTATCAGCACTCCATTTTTGCAAGCGGACTATCGGATGGCATCTATTATAGAGCCGAAGAAAGAATGAAATTGATGGCACATAATGTTACCCCACCGTCATCATCTGGATACTATCAGAACTCCGTTTTTGCAAGCAGACCATCGGATCGCATCTATTATAGAGCCGAAGAAAGAATGAATTAGATGGCACATAATGTTACCCCACCGTCATCATCTGGATACTATCAGCACTCCGTTTTTGCAAGCGGACCATCGGATTGCATCTATAATAGAGCCGAAGTAAGAATGAAATTGATGGCACATAATGTTAGCCCACCGTCATCATCTGGCTACTATCAGCACTCCGTTTTTGCAAGCGGACCATCAGATCGCATCTATTATAGAGCCGAAGAAAGAATGAAATTGATGGCACATAATGTTACCCCACCGTCATCATCTAGCTACTATCAGCACTCCATTTTTGCAAGCGGACCATCGGATCGCATCTATTATAGAGCCGAAGAAAGAATGAAATTGATGGCACATAATGTTACACCACCGTCTTCATCTGGATTCTATCAGCACTCCAGTTTTGCAAGCGGACCATCGGATTGCATCTATTATAGAGCCGAAGAAAGAATGAAATTGATGGCACATAATGCTACCCCACCGTCATCATGTGGATACTATCAGAACTCCATTTTTGCAAGCGGACCATCGGATCGCATCTATTCTAGAGCCGAACAAAGAATGAAATTGATGGCACATAATGTTACCCCACCGTTATCATCTGGATACTATCAGCACTCCGTTTTTGCAAGCGTACCATCGGATCGCATCTATTCTAGAGCCGGAGAAAGAAAGAAATTGATGGCACATAATGTTACCCCACCGTCATCATATGGATATTATCAGCACTCCGTTTTTGAAAGCGGACCATCGGATCGCATCTATTATAGAGACGAAGAAAGAATGAAATTGATGGCACATAATGTTACTCCACCGTCATCATCTGGATACTATCAGCACTCCGTTTTTGCAAGCGGACCATCGAATCGCATCTATTATAGAGCCGAAGAAAGAATGAAATTGATGGCATACAATGTTACCCCAACGTCATCATATGGATACTATCAGCACTCCGTTTTTGCAAGCGGACCATCGGATCGCATCTACTTTATAGCCGAAGAAAGAATGAAATTGAGGACACATAATGTTTCCCCACCGTCATCATCTGGATACTATCAGCACTCCGTTTTTGCAAGCGGACCATCGGATCGCATCTATTATAGAGCCGAAGAAAGAATGAAACTGATGGCACATAATGTTACCCCACAGTCATCATCCGGATACTATCAGCACTCCGTTTTTGCAAGCGGACCATCGGATCGCATCTATTATAGAACTGAAGAAAGAATGAAATTGATGGCACATAATGTTACCCCTCTGTCATCATCTGGATACTATCAGCACTCCGTTTTTGCAAGAGGACCATCGGATCGCAGCATATAGAGCCGAAGAAAGAATGAAATTGATGGCACATAATGTTACCCCACCGTCATCATCTGGATACTATCAGCATTCCATTCTTGAAAGCGGACCATCGGATCGCATCTATTATAGAGCCGAAGAAAGAATGAAATTGATGGCACATAATGTTACCCCACCGTCATCATCTGGATACTATCAGCACTCCATTTTTGCAAGCGGACTATCGGATGGCATCTATTATAGAGCCGAAGAAAGAATGAAATTGATGGCACATAATGTTACCCCACCGTCATCATCTGGATACTATCAGCACTCCGTTTTTGCAAGCGGACCATCGGATCGCATCTATTATAGAGCCGAAGTAAGAATGAAATTGATGGCACATAATGTTACCCCACCGTCATCATCTGGATACTATCAGCACTCCATTTTTGCAAGCGGACTATCGGATGGCATCTATTATAGAGCCGAAGAAAGAATGAATTTGATGGCACATAATGTTACCCCACCGTCATCATCTGGATACTATCAGCACTCCGTTTTTGCAAGCGGACCATCGGATCGCATCTATTATAGAGCCGAAGAAAGAATGAAATTGATGGCACATAATGTTACCCCACCGTCATCATCTGGATACTATCAGCATTCCATTCTTGCAAGCGGACCATCGGATCGCATCTACTATAGAGCCGAAGAAAGAAAGAAATTGATGGCACATAATGTTACCCCACCGTCATCATATGGATATTATCAGCACTCCGTTTTTGAAAGCGGACCATCGGATCGCATCTATTTTATAGCCGAAGAAAGAATGAAATTGAGGACACATAATGTTACCCCACCGTTATCATCTGGATATTATCAGCAATCCGTTTTTGCAAGTGGACCATCGGATCGCATCAATTATAGAGCCGAAGAAAGAATGAAATTGAAGGCACATAATGTTACCCCACCGTCATCATCTGGATACTATCAGAACTCCGTTTTTGCAAGTGGACCATCGGATCGCATCTATTATGGAGCCGAAGAAAGAAAGAAATTGATGGCACATAATGTTACCCCACCGTCATCATCTGGATACTATCAGCACTCAGTTTTTGCAAGCGGACCATCGGATCGCATCTATTATAGAGCCGAAGAAAGAATGAAATTGATGGCACATAATGTTTCCCCACCGTCATCATCTGGATACTATCAGCACTCCGTTTTTGCAAGCGGACCATCGGATCGCATCTATTATAGAGCCGAAGAAAGAATGAAATTGATGGCACATAATGTTTCCCCACCCTCATCATCTGGATACTATCAGCACTCCGTTTTTGCAAGCGGACCATCGGATCGCATCTATTATAGAACTGAAGAAAGAATGAAATTGATGGCACATAATGTTACCCCTCTGTCATCATCTGGATACTATCAGCACTCCGTTTTTGCAAGAGGACCATCGGATCGCAGCTTATAGAGCCGAAGAAAGAATGAAATTGATGGCACATAATGTTACCCCACCGTCATCATCTGGATACTATCAGCATTCCATTCTTGCAAGCGGACCATCGGATCGCATCTACTATAGAGCCGAAGAAAGAATGAAAATGATGGCACATAATGTTACCCCACCGTCATCATCTGGATACTATCAGCACTCCATTTTTGCAAGAGGACTATCGGATGGCATCTATTATAGAGCCGAAGAAAGAATGAAATTGATGGCACATAATGTTACCCCACCGTCATCATCTGGATACTATCAGCACTCCGTTTTTGCAAGCGGACCATCGGATCGCATCTATTATAGAGCCGAAGTAAGAATGAAATTGATGGCACATAATGTTACCCCACCGTCATCATCTGGATACTATCAGCACTCCATTTTTGCAAGCGGACTATCGGATGGCATCTATTATAGAGCCGAAGAAAGAATGAATTTGATGGCACATAATGTTACCCCACCGTCATCATCTGGATACTATCAGCACTCCGTTTTTGCAAGCGGACCATTGGATCGCATCGATTATAGAGCCGAAGTAAGAATGAAATTGATGGCACATAATGTTACCCCACCGTCATCATCTGGATACTATCAGCACTCCGTTTTTGCAAGCGGACCATCAGATCGATTCTATTATAGAGCCGAAGAAAGAATGAAATTGATGGCACATAATGTTACCCCACCGTCATCATCTAGCTACTATCAGCACTCCATTTTTGCAAGCGGACCATCGGATCGCATCTATTATAGAGCCGAAGAAAGAATGAAATTGATGGCACATAATGTTACACCACCGTCATCATCTGGATTCTATCAGCACTCCAGTTTTGCAAGCGGACCATCGGATCGCATCTATTATAGAGCCGAAGAAAGAATGAAATTGATGGCACATAATGCTACCCCGCCGTCATCATGTGGATACTATCAGAACTCCATTTTTGCAAGCGGACCATCGGATGGCATCTATTCTAGAGCCGAAGAAAGAATGAAATTGATGGCACATAATGTTACCCCACCGTCATCATCTGGATACTATCAGCACTCCGTTTTTGCAAGCGGACCATCAGATCGCATCTATTATAGAACCAAAGAAAGAATGAAATTGATGGCACATAATGTTACCCCACCGTCATCATCTGGATACTATCAGAACTCCATTTTTGCAAGCGGACCATCGGATCGCATCTATTCTAGAGCTGAAGAAAGAATGAACTTGACGGCACATAATGTTACCCCACCGCCATCATCTGGATACTATCAGCACTCCATTTTTGCAAGCGTACCATCGGATCGGATCTATTCTAGAGCCGAAGAAAAAAAGAAATTGATGGCACATAATGTTACCCCACCGTCATCATATGGATATTATCAGCACTCCGTTTTTTAAAGCGGACCATCGGATCGCATCTATTATAGAAACGAAGAAAGAATGAAATTGATGGCACATAATGTTACTCCACCGTCATCATCTGGATACTATCAGCACTCCGTTTTTGCAAGCGGACCATCGAATCGCATCTATTATAGAGCCGAAGAAAGAATGAAATTGATGGCACACAATGTTACCCCACCGTCATCATATGGATATTATCAGCACTCCGTTTTTGCAAGCGGACCATCGGTTCGCATCTATGTTATAGCCGAAGAAAGAATGAAATTGAGGACACATAATGTTACCCCACCGTTATCATCTGGATATTATCAGCAATCCGTTTTTGCAAGTGGACCATCGGATCGCATCAATTATAGAGCCGAAGAAAGAATGAAATTGAAGGCACATAATGTTACCCCACCGTCATCATCTGGATACTATCAGAACTCCATTTTTGCAAGTGGACCATCGGATCGCATCTATTATGGAGCCGAAGAAAGAATGAAATTGATGGCACGTAAAGTTACCCCACCGTCATCATCTGGATACTATCAGCACTCAGTTTTAGCAAGCGGACCATCGGATCGCATCTATTATAGAGACGAAGAAACAATGAAATTGATGGCACATAATGTTACCCCACCGTCATCATCTGGATACTATTAGCACTCTGTCTTTGAAAGCGGACCATAGGATCGCATCTATTGTAGAGCCGAAGAAAGAATGAAATTGATGGCACATAATGTTACCCCACCGTCATCATCTGGATACTATTAGCACTCCGTTTTTGAAAGCGGACCATCGGATCGCATCTATTGTAGAGCCGAAGAAAGAATGAAATTGATGGCACATAATGTTACCCCACCGTCATCATCTGGATACTATCAGCACTCCGTTTTTGCAAGCGGACCATCGGATCGCATCTATTCTAGAGCCGAAGAAAGAATGAAATTGATGGCACATAATGTTAACCCACCGTCATCATCTGGATATTATCAGCACTCCGTTTTTGCAAGCGGACAATCGGATCGCATCTATTATAGAGCCGAAGAAAGAATGAAATTGATGGCACATAATGATACCCCACCGTCATCATCTGGATACTATCAGCACTCCGTTTTTGAAAGCGGACCATCGGATTGCATCTATTATAAAGCCTAAGTAAGAATGAAATTGAAGGCACATAATGTTACCCCACCGTCATCATCTGGTTAGTAAAAGCACTCCGTTTTTGCAAGCAGACAATCGGATCACATCTATTATAGAGCCGAAGAAAGAATGAAATTGATGCCACATAATGTTACCCCACCGTCATCATCTGGATACTATCAGCACTCCGTTTTTGCAAGCGGACCATCGGATCGCATCTTTTATAGAGCCGAAGTAAGAATGAAATTGATGGCACATAATGTTACCCCACCGTCATCATCTGGATACTATCAGTACTACGTTTTTGAAAGCGGACCATCGGATCGCAACTTATAGAGCCGAAGAAAGAATGAAATTGATGGCACATAATGTTACCCCACCGTCATCATCTGGATACTATCAGCACTCCGTTTTTGCAAGCGGACCATCAGATCGCATCTTTTATAGAGCCGAAGAAAGAATGAAATTGATGGCACATAATGTTACCCCACCGTCATCATCTGGATACTATCAGTACTCCGTTTTTGAAAGCGGACCATCGTATCGCAACTTATAGAGCCGAAGAAAGAATGAAATTGATGGCACATAATGTTACCCCACCGTCATCATCTGGATACTATCAGCACTCCGTTTTTGCAAGCGAACCATCGTATTGCATCTTAAAGAGCTGAAGAAAGAATGAAATTGATGACACATAATGTTACCCCACCGTCATCATCTGGATACTATCAGTACTCCGTTTTTGAAAGCGGACCATCGGATCGCAACTTATAGAGCCGAAGAAAGAATGAAATTGATGGCACATAATGTTACCCCACCGTCATCATCTGGATACTATCAGCACTTTGTTTTTGCAAGCGAACCATCGGATCGCATCTTATAGAGCTGAAGAAAGAATGAAATTGATGGCACATAATGTTACCCCACCGTCATCATCTGGATACTATCAGCACTTCGTTTTTGCAAGCGGACCATCGGATCGCATCTAGTATAGAGCCGCAGAAAGAATGAAATTGATGGCACACAATGTTAGCCCACCGTCATCATCTGGATACTATCAGCACTCTGTTTTGGCAAGCGGACCATCGGATCGCATCTATAATAGAGCCGAAGAAAGAATGAAATTGATGGGACATAATGCTACCCCACCGTCATCATCTGGATACTATCAGCAGTCCGTTTTTGCAAGCGGACCAGCGGATCGCATCTATTATAGAGCCGAAGAAAGAATGAAATTGATGGCACATAATGTTACCCCACCGTCATCATCTGGATACTATCAGAACTCCATTTTTGCAAGCGGACCATCGGATCGCATCTATTCTAGAGCCGAAGAAAGAATGAACTTGATGGCACATAATGTTACCCAACCGTCATCATCTGGATACTATCAGCACTCCGTTTTTGAAAGCGGACCATCGGATCGCATCTATTATAAAGCCGAAGAAAGAATGAAATTGATGGCACATAATGTTACCCCACCGTCATCATTTGGATACTATCAGCACTCTGTTTTTGCAAGCGGACCATCGGATCGCATCTATTGTAGAGCCGAAGAAAGAATGAAATTGATGGCACATAATGTTACCCCACCGTCATCATCTGGATACTATCAGCACTCCGTTTTTGCAAGCGGACCATCGGATCGCATCTATTCTAGAGCCGAAGAAAGAATGAAATTGATGGCACATAATGTTAACCCACCGTCATCATCTGGATATTATCAGCACTCCGTTTTTGCAAGCGGACCATCGGATCGCATCTATTATAGAGCCGAAGAAAGAATGAAATTGATGGCACATAATGATACCCCACCGTCATCATCTGGATACTATCAGCACTTTGTTTTTGAAAGCGGACCATCGGATTGCATCTATTATAAAGCCTAAGAAAGAATGAAATTGAAGGCACATAATGTTACCCTACCGTCATCATCTGGTTAGTAAAAGCACTCCGTTTTTGCAAGCAGACAATCGGATCACATCTATTATAGAGCTGTAGAAAGAATGAAATTGATGGCACATAATGTTACCCCACCGTCATCATCTGCATACTATCAGCACTCCGTTTTTGCAAGCGGACCATCGGATCGCATCTATTATAGAGCCGAAGAAAGAATGAAATTGATGGCACATAATGTTTCCCCACCGTCATCATCTGGATACTATCAGTACTCCGTTTTTGAAAGCGGACCATCGGATCGCAACTTATAGAGCCGAAGAAAGAATGAAATTGATGGCACATAATGTTACCCCACCGTCATCATCTGGATACTATCAGCACTTCGTTTTTGCAAGCGGACCATCGGATCGCATCTAGTATAGAGCCGCAGAAAGAATGAAATTGATGGCACACAATGTTAGCCCACCGTCATCATCTGGATACTATCAGCACTCCGTTTTTGCAAGCGGACCATCGGATCGCATCTATTATAGAGCCGAAGAAAGAATGAAATTGATGGCACATAATGTTACCCCACCGTCATCATCTGGATACTATCAGCACTCCGTTATTGCAAGCGGACCATCGGATCGCATCTATTATAGAGCCGAAGAAAGAATGAAATTGATGACACATAATGTTACCCCACCGTCATCATCTGGATACTATCAGCAGTCCGTTTTTGCAAGCAGACCAGCGGATCGCATCTATTATAGAGCCGAAGAAAGAATGAAATTGATGGCACATAATGTTACACCACTGTCATCATCTGGATACTATCAGCACTCCGTTTTTGCAAGCGGACCATCGGATTGCATCTATTATAGAGCCGAAGAAAGAATGAAATTGATGACACATAATGTTACCCCACAGTCATCATCTGGATACTATCAGCACTCCGTTTTTGCAAGCGGACCATCGGATCGCATCTATTATAGAGCCGAAGAAAGAATGAAATTGATGGCACATAATGTTACCCCACCCTCATCATCTGGATACTATCAACAATCTGTTTTTGCAAGCGGACCTGCGGATCGCATCTATTATAGAGCCGAAGAAAGAATGAAATTGATGGCACATAATGTTACCCCACAGTCATCATCTGGATACTATCAGCAGTCTGTTTTTTCAAGCGGACCAGCGGATCGCATCTATTATAGAGCCGAAGAAAGAATGAAATTGATGGCACATAATGTTACACCACTGTCATCATCTGGATACTATCAGCACTCCGTTTTTGCAAGCGGACCATCGGATTGCATCTATTATAGAGCCGAAGAAAGAATGAAATTGATGACACATAATGTTACCCCACAGTCATCATCTGGATACTATCAGCACTCCGTTTTTGCAAGCGGACCATCAGATCGCATCTATTATAGAGCCGAAGAAAGAATGAAATTGGTGGCACATAATGTTACCCCACCCTCATCATCTGGATACTATCAACACTCCGTTTTTGCAAGCGGACCTGCGGATCGCATCTATTATAGAGCCGAAGAAAGAATGAAATTGATGGCACATAATGTTACCCCACAGTCATCATCTGGATACTATCAGCAGTCTGTTTTTTCAAGCGGACCAGCGGATCGCATCTATTATAGAGCCGAAGAAAGAATGAAATTGATGGCACATAATGTTACACCACTGTCATCATCTGGATACTATCAGCACTCCGTTTTTGCAAGCGGACCATCGGATTGCATCTAAGAATGAAATTGATGACACATAATGTTACCCCACAGTCATCATCTGGATACTATCAACACTCCGTTTTTGCAAGCGGACCATCGGATCGCATCTATTATGGAGCCGAAGAAAGAATGAAATTGATGGCACATAATGTAACCCCACCGTCATCATCTGGATACTATCAGCACTCCGTTTTTGCAAGCGGACCATCGGATCCCATCTATTATAGAACCGAATAAAGAATTAAATTGAAGGCACATAATGTTACCCCACCGTCATCATCTGGATATTATCAGCACTCCGTTTTTGCAAGCTGACAATCGGATCGCATCTATTATAGAGCCGAAGAAAGAATGAAATTGATGACACATAATGTTACCCCACCGTCATCATCTGGATACTATCAGCCCTCCGTTTTTGCAAGCGGACCATCGGATCGCATCTATTATAGAGCCGAAGAAAGAATGAAATTGATGGCACATAATGTTACCCCACCGTCATCATCTGGATACTATCAGCACTCCGTTTTTGCAAGCGGACCATCGGATTGCATCTATTATAGAGCCGAAGAAAGAATGAAATTGATGGCACATAATGTTACCCCACTGTCATTATCTGGATACTATCAGCACTCCGTTTTTGCAAGCGGACCATCGGATCGCATCTATTATAGAGCCGAAGAAAGAATAAAATTGATGGCACATAATGATTAGTGTTAAGCCACCCCCGTAGTGTTCGAGTTCGCTTCGGTTCGTCGAACACCCGTGTGTTCGCCGAACTGTTCGTCGAACTGTTCGTCGAACACCTTCGAACACCGTTAAAACCAATGGCAGGCAAACAAAAACACATAGAAACACATAGAAAACACCTTCAAAGTTGTCGAAAAGCTGACAAACTGCTCAGAAGACACAACTAACACATGGAAAAGTGACAAGTACATATAGTCATGCGAAAAGAAAAGAGGTGGAGGAGTAAAAGGAGGGGGAGACACAGATATAGGCATGTCATGCCCTTCTAAAATCCAAAAAGTGAGAAGCCGACACGTTCAGTCCGCTCCTGCCCGTGCCACCTCCGCGTCGCCGGGTTTGTGCCAGAGCCGCGGTGAACCCTGACGGCCAGCCCCCCTCTCCCAATACTGGTGCCTGTCCGCTGGTGGGTCGAGCGAGCCCCCCTGTGGTGGAGGCAGCTCTAAGCTTTTTAATTTAAATTGTCTCTCTAATTTGAATGAATACACTTTAAATCCATTTACAAGGATCTATTGGAGGGCAAGTCTCATGCCAGCAGCCGCGTAATTCCAGCTCCAGTAGCGTCCACTAAAGCTGCTGCAGTTAAAAAGCTTTTAAAAGGATCGAGCTCGGCTGTCCACCGCAAGGCATCCTACTGCCAGTCCCAGCCCCTATGCCTTGGGGTGCCTCCTGATACTCTTCACTGAGTAACCCGTGGTCCCGAAGCATTTCCTTTGAAAAAATTAAGTGTCCAAACTACAGGTGGTGTAGCTTGCTTAACAGCCGGGATAATCCGCTGACTAGCAGACACTGCTACTAGGCACAAAGTATGTCCTGGGCTAGATGCAGTTAAAAATTTGTAATTAGATACTCTCGTTGGATGCTGAGAAAGCATTCCATAGAGTCTCCTGGCACGCCATATATGATTCTCTTAAAAAGCTTGGGGTAGGGGTCTAGGGGACCCTTTTATAGCCAAAATCACGGCCCTGTATCGCAATACGTCACCTAGGCTGAAGATAAATGGAACTGTAGCACCCTGAGGGCTCGGTTGCTACAGAGGTATTGCACCTCACCCAGAGGTGTGATATCTCACTCTCAGGTAAGGATGTAGTGTGGATCAGGACCCGACACCTGCATGCATTACACCACATTGCCGTGGGGCAGGGCGACCAATATGCCCCTGAGATGGGCACGACAGTCCCTGTCCCTGGCTGGAGTGGGGGGAGGGAACACTGAGGAAGGGGAACCCTGTAGTGCAGGAGCAGGGAGGAAGCAGTTCCTGGGTGCATTGAGAAGGGAGTATAAAAGGTGGGCACCATCTTAGTTCAGTGCAGAGAAGTCTGAGCAGAAGTGGCAGGGAGCAGGGGCTCTGCATGAGCTCTGCTCCGGAGGCGGGCCTAGTAACAGAGGCCCAGGCCTGGAAGAGGGAGAAGGAAGGAAGAGGAGCGGAGAAGGCTCCAGGAACGAGGAACGAAGGGATCCCAGGGGTGCGGACGGGCCAGTCGCAACCGCACGCCCGAATCCACCTGCGTGGAGGGGTCAGGCCAAAGGGGGAGACCGGTCCCCGAAACTAGTGGAGGCAGGAAACGACCCTCAGCTAGAAACAGGAGGCTGTGACATTTTATGTGGCGCAGCCCCTCGCTACACCCGCTAGGAAGGCACCACATAGGGTCAGGGAAACTGGCGCCAAGTTTACCAAGAGGAGGCCCGAGGCAGCCGGACAGAAGGGTTGGTAAGAAAGGCCAGACAAAGGACACACAAAGGGGGTCCTGTGAAGCGCTCCAAAGTTATCTGGGAGTTGTCTGAGCTAGTCATCTGGTGAGCACAGTACGACGTGGGCAGCCGTTACCTGCAGACGTGGTCTGGATAATAAGAACTGTGAGTAAAGGCCCTGGACTGCATCACTGACTCCGTGTCGTTACTGCTGCTGCCCTGCACCATCACCCCCATCCTCCGCATACACTGCCCTGAGGCTATACTCCTCCCGTGGGGAGTTATGCTACGCTCTGCTGCACCCACAACACCAGCCTCAGCGGTCTGCCCTGGAGCGGCGGTTCACTCTGACCGCAATCCACGGGTGGCGTAGTCGGACATTTAAACATCAAAACCACATAAATAGTTCCGCCACTGGTTTGACCGCCCTAAGGCACGGAACCGGGTCGCCGCCACGGAGACTACAACCACCAGCATCCACCAAAAAGGGTCCGGCTCCGGGTGTCCCAAGGCCCAGGGGGCGCGTCAGAACATTTTCATCTCCTTTCACAATCACCAATGGGACAAGGCAGGGATGTTCTCTGTCCCCTCTCTTATACATCCTAGTGACGGAGCACCTGCTCTCATCAATTCACCATAACCCCAATATTAGGTGGATTGAGGTGGGAGGCACCGAGTACAAGTGCTCTCTATTTGCTGATGATGTCCTAGTATATATCACTCAATCACATATATCCATCCATGCTGTTATGGCTGAAATAGATCACTTTGTTACATGGTCAAATTTTAAAATCAATGCAGCGAAGTCTGAGGCCCTCGATGTCTCCCTCCCCAAATCCATATAGGATTCCATCCAGTCCAACTTTCCCTTTGCCTGGCCCTCACAGGGTATCAAATACTTAGGAATTCCTATTCATAGAGACCTCTCCCATCTATGTTATCTTAATTTTGGGCCCTTTATTGAACAACTCCATACAGACCACGGTTGGCAAGTTAGAACTGTAAGATTCACTACATGAACCACTGGTGTTTTGTGGAAAAGCACATGTACACTGTGTTCCAAATTATTATGCAAAAAGTGTTTAGGAGTGATAAGGGAAGAATTTGTTTGTTTGTCAGTTAAACTCATTGATGGTGATGTGTGTCAGGGCTCTTTATATCACTGTAAGCAATTGCAGACACCTGTGCTAATTAGTTTGGCAGGTGTGTCCAATGAAAGGCAAGACTACTTAAGAAGGCTGTCTCACATTATTAAGCAGCCTACATTTTCTGCCAAAATGGGAAAGAAAAAGGATGTGTCGGCTGCTGAGAAGCAACAAATTGTGGAGAGTTTAGGTCAAGGCATGACTACAATCAACATTGTGCGATGATCAGGATGAAGTGTCTTGGCAATCAAGAAGTATGTAGCTGATTCACAGTACACACGTGTGCGTGCTGATAAGGGCAAATTGAGGACTCTTTCCTACAGGCAATTACGTCAGGTTGAAAGAGCAGCGGCAAAAAAGCCTTGTCATAGCAGCAGACAAGTTTTTGAAGCTGCTGGTGCCTCCAACGTCCCCCGAACAACAAGATGCAGGGTCCTTCAGAGGTTTGCAGCTGTGCATACGCCATCCTGTCGACCTCCTCTATCCACTTCACACAAGCAGAAACGGCTCCAGTGGGCCAAACATTACATGAAGACTGATTTCAAAACTATTTTGTTCACGGATGATTGCCGTGCAGCGCTCGATGGTCCAGATGGATCGAGTGGAGGATGGCTGGTTGATGGACACCCCACGCAAACACGGCTACAGCGCCAACAAGGAGGAGGTGGAGTAATGTTTTGGGCTGGAATCATGGGGATAGAGATTGTCGGCCCCTTTAGGATCCCTGAAGGCGCTAAAGATGAACTCCATAATGTATGTGGATTTTCTCAAACAGCACTTCCTGCCATGGTTCAAGAAGAAGAACCGTGTATTTCACAGCAAGATCATTTTTTTGCATGATAATGCACCATCTCATGCTGCACATAAAACATCTGCATCTCTGGCTGATATGGGCATAAAAGGGGACAAACTTATGGTGTGACCCCCATGCTCCCCTGACCTCTACCCCATTCAGAACCTTTGGAGCATCATTAAAAGGAGTGTCTATGATGGCGGGAGGCAGTTCACATCTAAGCAACAGCTCTGGGAGGGTATTCTGTCCTCATGCAAAACAATTGAAGCAGAAACCATCCAAAACCTGACAAATTCAATGGACGAGAGAGTTCAGAAGCTCCTTTCGAACAAGGGGTCCTATGTGAAAATGTAACATCACCTAGAATAAAGTTTTGAGTTGAAAACTGTTTGATTTCAGTTTCTAACAACCTGCTAATGCTTATAATTTCAAAAATGACCATTTTTTTGGTCTTTATTAAAATGAAAAGGTTGATCGAAAAGTTTGGCGGATCTAAGAGTGTGGCAACCCAGTAGTCATGATTACTTCGAATTCTGACAATATGAGGGTCATGCTGCAGGTAGTGCAGCAAGAAGGCACTTATGTGTCTTGCGCATCTCGGAGCACCAAAATTATTTTCCAGGCTAGATGCAGCTAAAAATTATTATTAATTTTAAATCTGGTGAAGCTTTAGTATAGATGGCCTAATAGGATCAGTGCTGCACACTGCTACAAAGCCCAAATTATTTTCCAGTCAAGATACAGATAAACATGATTAGTAATTTTAAATCTGGTGGAGCTTATTATAGATGGCCTAATAGAATCAGTGCTGCACACTGCTACAAAGCCCAAATTATTTTCCAGCCAAGATACAGATAAACATGATTAGTAATTTGAAAGCTTAAAACGGTTGGTAGGGTGATTTTAACCAATCATCAAGCTTTTACTCTCCCCAGGATGACACAGGGGTAGAAAAGTCGTTTCGGATCCATGATTTGTTCATCTTTATGAACGTGAGTCTGTCTACATTATCAGTGGAGAGCCGCGTGCGCTTATCTGTCAGCACACCACCAGCAGCGCTAAACACACGTTCAGACAGAACGCTGGCTGCGGGGCATGACAAGATCTCCAAGGCGTAAGTGGCTAGTTCCGGCCATTTATCCAGATTGGAAGCCCAAAAAGAGCAAGGGTCCAGTGACACAGTCATGGCTTCAATGTTTACTTGGAGATACTCCTGTACCATCGTCTCTAGGCGTTGACTATGTGTCAGACTTCTTGTCTCCTGTGGCCTTGCAAAGGATGGGCTAAAAAAGTGGTGAAATGATTCCGCAAAATTGATGTTACCAGCAGATACTGTGGTTCTGTTACGGTTTGAGTGCTGAACACTTGACGGTCCTACGGTTGGCAAGTTGGAACTGTGAGATTCACTACGTGCACCACTGGTATTTTGTGGAAAAGCACATGTAAGATTCTGCAACAGTCTCTGCTGATACTCCTGCATGTGTGCATCCCTTTCTATGGCAGGAATCATTTCTGCAAATTTACTTTTGTACCGGGGATCTAACAGTGTGGCAACCCAGTAGTCAGGATTATTTCTAATTCTCACAATTCGAGGGTCATGTTGCAGGTAGTGCAGCAAGAAGGCACTCATGTGTGTTGCGCATCCAGGAGCACCAAGTCCCTGTTGTATTGGTGGCAAGGTAACAATCATGCTTCCTTCCTCTGTCCTCTCCCCCCAACCTCGCACAACAGAAATGTGATCAAGGTCTCCCTCATCTGATGAGTCTTCCATCAGTTCGTCCTCCACTTCTTCCTGGGCTCCTGCACCTTCCTCACTAGTTTGGCTGCTACCATGCACCCTGGTAAAACCATCTCCCCCACCCTCACATGCCTGCCGCCTTGGTGCTGCCGACCGTCTGGACCTTGCAGATCTAAGCCCTTCCGCATACAACTCCTCCTCCTCTACTTCCTCCACCTCCTCTTGTGCCACCACCTGACTCCGAATTCTGTTTAACATGTGCTCCAGCATGTAAATCACCGGAATAGTCATGCTGATAATGGCATCGTCAGCACTAAACATCTTCGTCGCCATTTCAAAACTGTGCTGAAGGGTGCATAGGTCCCTGATCTGAGACCACTCCTCCAGCGTGATTTGCCCCACCTCTGGATCTCGTTGGCCCAGGCTATACGTCAGAACGTATTGCACCAGGGCTTGTCGGTGCTGCCACAGTCGCTGCAACATGTGCAGAGTTGAATTCCACCGGGTAGGCTCATCGCATTTTAGCCGGTGAAGTGGCAGGCCCAACGACTTCTGTAGAGATGTAAGTCGCTGAGCTGCGGGATGCGAACGGCGGAAGTGAGCACACAGCGACCGTGCCCTCTGCAGAAGGCCATCTAGTCTGGGATAGTGGGCTAAAAATTGCTGGACAACCAGGTTCAACACGTGAGCCATACAAGGCACGTGTGTGACATTGCCCCGGCGAAGGGCCGCACCCAGGTTTGCAGCATTGTCGCACACGGCCTTCCCTGGTTTCAGGTCCAGTGGAGACAACCATTCATGAAATTGGTTCTCCAGAGCTGACCACAACTCCTCAGCTGTGTGACTCACATTTCCCAGACATTTCAATGTAAAAACCGCCTGATGACGTTGAGCCCTACTGCCAGCATAGTAAGGAGGTGTGCAGGATCCCTTCTGCGCAGTTAGAAAGCTTGTGGCATGACCAGACAGGCTTTGGGTGCAGGTGGAAGACCGAGAGGAGGTTGAGGAGGCAGAAGCAGTGGAGGAACTTTGACATAAAGAGGATTGACGCACAACTCGTGGGGACGGCAAGACTTGGACAGCAGCCCCTTGTCCTGCTGTCACCATAGTTACCCAGTGCCCAGTCAGCGACATGTAACGCTGCTGTCCATGCCTACTAGTCCAAGTGTCTGTGGTGAAATGCACCCTGTCACACACAGAGTTTCTCAAAGAAGCGGTGATGTTGTGTGCGACATGCTGGTGGAGCGCAGGCACACCTTTCTTTGAGAAGTAGTGCCGACTGGGCATCTGGTACTGGGGCACTGCGACGGACATAAGGTCTCGAAAATTCTCTGTGTCCACCAGGTGGAAAGGCAACATTTCTGTAGCCAAGAGCTTGCAGATGGTGAAATTCAACCTCTTAGCTTTCTCATGGCTAGGAGGAAATGGTCTTTTACTTGTCCACATCTGAGGGACCGAGGACTGGCTATTGTGCTTAGATGGGGTTGATAAGGGTGTCCCCGGCAAACTGCCGGTCTGTGAGGAAGATGCAGGCGGACATGTTAGGTTGCCTTGATCCAAAGGTGGTGCTATCGATGTCGGACAGCGCTCAACACCAGCTGGTGTTACCACCTCCAAAGAAAATGATGACCTGCCAATCACGCTGGCTGTTGCGGGTAAAGAGGTGGCAGGTCTGCGCCCCAAAACAGGTGTGACTGCTGTCCCCCCAGTCACAGAGGATGAAGAGGCCGCGGATGCACAAGATATGGCAGACGGTGGTTGGCCCGGCCGGCTAGGCCGCATTGTAGCACACTGAGCTTCCCACTGCAACTTATGCTTCATGTCCATGTGCTGGTTCATGCATGAAGTACTCAAACTATGTATTTTTTGGCCTCTACTTAGCTTTTGCTGACAAATGTTACAGATAACACGAGTTGGGTCATCTTTATCGATCTGAAAAAATGCCCAGGCTATGCAAGGCTTAGCACCCATGCGACCTGAAGAGCCACCACGACTTGTGGTGAGAGGCAGAGTTGTGTTTGAGGATGCAGTTGTTGACGTGCTTCCAGTACTACGTCTCTGTCCAGGAAGGCGCAACCTAACCTCGTCGTCACTAGCATCTTCCTCCACCTCCTCTGCTGACCTCATCTCTTGGCTGACTGTGGGTTGACAGTAAGTGGGATCTCCAACCTCATCATCATCACCCTGTGCGTTATCACACCCGTCGTCCTCAGAGCCAACCTGTTCCTGCCCTGACAAAAAACTAAAGTTGTCGCTCCAATCAGGTATTTGAGTCTTATCATCGTCTTCCTCATTGTCTCCACCAACAGGAGTTACAGTTTGGGAATGAGGGTCTACATTATGGTCAGAACCTTCTGCGTCTGGTCCTGGATCCGACTCATAAAGATTCTGGGCATCAGTGCAGATCATTTCCTCGTCTGGATTCACAGAAGCGTTGGAGTCGACCTCTGATTCCCAGGCTATAGTATGAGTAAACAGCGCTGCAGACTCAACCATCTGTTCTACCTCATACTCAGACGGGCAGCTGGAGATTTGGGAGCTGTGAGGAAGCAAGTGCGATTGGGGTGACACCTTTGAGGACTGGAGTATTTGTGATGTTGAAGTTGATGTGGAGGAGAGCCCACTTAAAGGAGCACTTGATATCCGTTGAAGCACCTGCTGTTTTTGTGCCTCATCTGGAATTTGTAGCGATTGGCGTGGCCGTAAGAAAGGGATCTTATCACATTGTCCGCTAAAAGAAGTAGACATTTTAGTTTGGCTGGAAGATGGTCTTTCTTCTGCAGATGTTACTGTTGCTTTAACACCTACCCCACGGACACAACCTTTTTTCCCCATCCCAACACGCCTATTCCCCTTTCCACCAGCAGCAGGCCTTTTTCCACTCATTTTGGTGGTTAACTAATTCACAACTCTGGAGTTGTTTGCACAAAAAAACAATGGATGGGAACCGAGCAGAGCTGAGTGGCCAAACTGTGGTATTAGGCCAAAACTATTGGCTGGGTTAGATGCAGAAAAAAATTATATTCAATTTGCAACCTGATGGAGGTCAGTATAGATGGACTAATAGAACAAGTCCCACACACAGCTAGAAGCCCAAATATTTTTTCAGAGGTAGATGCAGAAAAATTTTTTATTCAGTTTGCAACCTGATGGAGGTCTGTATAGATGGATTAATAGAACAAGTCCCACACACAGCTACAAGCCCAATATTTTTTCAGAGGTAGATGCAGAAAAAAAATATATTCAGTTTGCAACCTGATGGAGGTCAGTATAGATGGACTAATAGAGAAAGTCCCACACACTGCTGGAAGGCCAAATATTTTTTCAGAGCTAGATGCAGACAAAAAATTATTTTGAATTTGCAACCTGATGGAGGTCAGTATAGGTGGACTAATAGAACAAGTCCCACACACTGCTAGAAGGCCAAATATTTTTTCAGAGCTAGATGCAGATAAAAATTATATTCAATTTGCAACCTGATGGAGGTCAGTATAGATGGACTAATAGAACAAGTTCCACACACAGCTAGAAGCCCAAATATTTTTTCAGAGGTACTGTAGATGCAGATAAAAATTATTTTTAATTTGCAACCTGATGGAGGTCAGTATAGATGGACTAATAGAGAAAGTCCCACACACTGCTAGAAGGCCAAATATTTTTTCAGAGCTAGATGCAGTTAAAAATTATTTTTAATTTGCAACCTGATGGAGGTCAGTATAGATGGACTAATAGAGAAAGTCCCACACACTGCTAGAAGGCCAAATATTTTTTCAGAGCTAGATGCAGATAAAAATTATATTCAATTTGCAACCTGATGGAGGTCAGTATAGATGGACTAATAGAACAAGTCCCACACACAGCTAGAAGCCCAAATATTTTTTCAGAGGTACTGTAGATGCAGATAAAAATTATTTTTAATTTGCAACCTGATGGAGGTCAGTATAGATGGACTAATACAACAAGTCCCACACACAGCTAGAAGCCCAATATTTTTTCAGAGGTAGATGCAGAAAAAAATATATTCAGTTTGCAACCTGATGGAGGTCAGTATAGATGGAGTAATAGAACAAGTCCCACACACAGCTAGAAGCCCAAATATTTTTTCAGAGGTAGATGCAGATAAAAATTATTTTTAATTTGCAACCTGATGGAGGTCAGTATAGATGGACTAATAGAGAAAGTCCCACACACTGCTAGAAGGCCAAATATTTTTTCAGAGCTAGATGCAGATAAAAATTATATTCAATTTGCAACCTGATGGAGGTCAGTATAGATGGACTAATAGAGAAAGTCCCACACACTGCTAGAAGTCCAAATATTTTTTCAGAGCTAGATGCAGATAAAAATTATATTCAATTTGCAACCTGATGGAGGTCAGTATAGATGGACTAATAGAACAAGTCCCACACACAGCTAGAAGCCCAAATATTTTTTCAGAGGTACTGTAGATGCAGATAAAAATTATTTTTAATTTGCAACCTGATGGAGGTCAGTATAGATGGACTAATAGAGAAAGTCCCACACACTGCTAGAAGGCCAAATATTTTTTCAGAGCTAGATGCAGAAAAAAATTATATTCAGTTTGCAACCTGATGGAGGTCAGTATAGATGGACTAATAGAGAAAGTCCCACACACTGCTAGAAGGCCACATATTTTTTCAGAGGTAGATGCAGAAAAAAATATATTCAGTTTGCAACCTGATGGAGGTCTGTATAGCTGGATTAATAGAACAAGTCCCACACACAGCTAGAAGCCCAATATTTTTTCAGAGGTAGATGCAGAAAAAAATATATTCAGTTTGCAACCTGATGGAGGTCAGTATAGATGGACTAATACAACAAGTCCCACACACAGCTAGAAGCCCAATATTTTTTCAGAGCTAGATGCAGAAAAAAATTATATTCAATTTGCAACCTGATGGAGGTCAGTATAGATGGACTAATAGAATGATGCTATGCCCAAAAGATTTTACTTCACTAGGTGCAGTAAAAAAATTGGTATTCTATACACAGGTGGTATATCTTGCAACACAGATAGGCTACTCCACTGACTAACACACTCTGCAATAGGCCAAAAAGGATTAGCTTTGCTAGATTCAGCCAAATGCTGTGAAAAAAACTTGCACAGCACTGGCACAGACCTGCCTGGCAAAAGCTGATAGGAACTGATGTAACCTAGTCCTGAAAAGGACTCCAATTACAATTAGTCTTTACTCCCACAATCTATCTATTTAAGAGCACAGACCTGCCTGATAAAAGTCGTAGGAAATGCTGTAACCTAGTCCTTAAAAGGACTGCAATCACAACTATTCCCTACTCCCAAGCTATCTGTAGATTTGTGCGAAAATTGGCTTGAAATTAAAAAGGTATAGCGCACACAGCAACAGCGGTGCCGTCTAACACGCAGCTGCAGCAGTGAGAAAATGGTGGCGACGGGGAAAATGGCTTGGTCTTATAGGGCAAGGGCATGTGACATACACTGCCAATGACACATGCCCTTGCTTGGGTGAAAAAAAGCACTTCGCTCCGTGTGTGCGCTGCTGATAGGCTGACAGATTGCACCTCCCCACTGTAAATGCGGGAAAGAGAAAAAAAAAATGGAGATCTTCATTGTTCCTGCAGAGATCCATCCCCTGTCCCTCCCCCCACCCCGCTGTACACTCAAACTGCGGATTAACATTAATTTTCATCATTACTGAGAAAAAATCCAGTTATGATTTTGGTGCACGAACAGTTATCGAACATAACCTCGAACAGCCGAATTTTTCTCAAATTGTTCGTGTTCGCCGAACGGCTCGAACACCGCCCAAAACAGCTCGAATTTGAGATTGGCGAACAGTTTGAGTAGAACAACGCTCATCTCTAATAATGATACCCCACCGTCATCATCTGGATACTATCAGCACTCCATTTTTGCAAGCGGACCATCGGATCGCATCTATTATAGAGCCGAAGAAAGAATGAAATTGATGGCTCATAATGTCACCCCACCGTCATCATCTGGATACTATCAGCACTCCGTTATTGCAATCGGACCAACGGATCGCATCTATTATAGAGCCGAAGAAAGAATGAAATTGATGGCACATAATGTTACCCCACCGTCATCATCTGGATACTATCAGCACTCCGTTTTTGTAAGCGGACCATCGGATCGCATCTATTATAGAGCCGAAGAAAGAATGAAATTGATGACACATAATGTTACACGACCGTCATCATCTGGATACTATCAGCACTCCGTTTTTGCAAGCGGACCATGGGATCGCATCTATTATAGAGCCGAAGAAAGAATGAAATTGATGGTTCATAATGTTACCCCACCGTCATCATCTGGCTAATATCAGCACCCCATTTTTGCAACTGGACCATAGGATCGCATCTATTCTAGAGCCGAAGAAAGAATGAAATTGATGGCACATAATGTTACCCCACTGTCATCATCTGGATACTATCAGAACTCCTTTTTTGCAAGCGGACCATCGGATCACATCTATTATAGAGCCGAAGAAAGAATGAAATTGATGGCACATAATGTTACCACACCGTCATCATCTGGATACTATCAGCACTCCGTTTTTGCAAGCGGACCATCGGATCGCATCTATTATTGAGCCGAAGGAAGAATGAAATTGATGGCACATAATGATACCCCACCGTCATCATCTGGATACTATCAGCACTCCGTTTTTGCAAGCGGACCATCGGATCGCATCCATTATAGAGCCGAAGAAAGAATGAAATTGATGGCACATAATGTTACCCCACCGTCATCATCTGGATACTATCAGCACTCCGTTATTGCAAGCGGACCATCGGATCGCATCTATTATAGAGCAGAAGAAAGAATGAAATTGATGGCACATAATGTTACCCCACCGTCATCATCTGGATACTATCAGCACTCCGTTTTTGCAAGCGGACCATAGGATCGCATCTATTATAGAGCCGAAGAAAGAATGAAATTGATGGCACATAATGTTACCCCACCGTCATCATCTGAATACTATCAGCTCTCCGTTTTTGCAAGTGGACCATCGGATCGCATCTATTATAGAGCCAAAGAAAGAATGAAATTGATGACACATAATGTTACACGACCGTCATCATCTGGATACTATCAGCACTCCGTTTTTGCAAGCGGACCATCGGTTCGAATCTATTATAGAGCTGAAGAAAGAATGAAATTGATGGCACATAATGTTACCCCACCGTCATCATCTGGATACTATCAGCACTCCATTTTTGCAAGTTGACCATAGGATCGCATCTATTCTAGAGCCGAAGAAAGAAAGAAATTGATGACACATAATGTTACACGACCGTCATCTGGATATTATCAGCACTCCGTTTTTGCAAGCGGACCATCGGATCGCATCTATTATAGAGCCGAAGAAAGAATGAAATTGATGGCACATAATGTTACCCCACCGTCATCATCTGGATACTATCAGCACTCCATTTTTGAAAGTGGACCATAGGAACGCATCTATTCTAGAGCCGAAGAAAGAATGAAATTGATGGCACATAATGTTACCCACCGTCATCATCTGGATACTATCAGCACTCCGTTTTTGCAAGCGGACCATCGGATTGCATCTATTATAGAACCGAAGAAAGAATGAAATTGATGGCACATAATGTTACCCCACCGTCATCATCTGGATACTATCAGCACTCCGTTTTTGCAAGCGGACCATCGGATCGCATCTATAATAGAGCCGAAGAAAGAATGAAATTGATGGCACATAATGTTACCCCACCGTCATCAACTGGATACTATCAGCACTCCGTTTTTGCAAACGGACCATCGGATCGCAGCTTTTAGAGTCGAAGAAAGAATGAAATTGATGGCACACAATGTTAGCCCACCGTCATCATCTGGATACTATCAGCACTCATTATTGCAAGCAGACCATCGGATCGCATCTATTATAGAGCCGAAGAAAGAATGAAATTGATGGCACATAATGTTACCCCACCGTCATCATCTGAATACTATCAGCACTCCATTTTTGCAAGTTGACCATAGGATCGCATCTATTCTAAAGCCGAAGAAAGAATGAAATTGATGGCACATAATGTTACCCCACCGTCATCATCTGGATACTATCAGAACTCCGTTTTTGCAAGCGGACCATCGGATCGCATCTATTATAGAGCCGAAGAAAGAATGAAATTGATGGCACATAATGTTACCCCACCGTCATCATCTGGATACTATCAGCACTCCGTTTTTGCAAGCGGACCATAGGATCGCATCTAGTATAGAGCCGAAGAAAGAATGAAATTGATGGCACATAATGTTACCCCACCGTCATCATCTGAATACTATCAGCTCTCCATTTTTGCAAGTGGACCATCGGATCGCATCTATTATAGAGCCAAAGAAAGAATGAAATTGATGACACATAATGTTACACGACCGTCATCATCTGGATACTATCAGCACTCCGTTTTTGCAAGCGGACCATCGGTTCGAATCTATTATAGAGCTGAAGAAAGAATGAAATTGATGGCACATAATGTTACCCCACCGTCATCATCTGGATACTATCAGCACTCCATTTTTGCAAGTTGACCATAGGATCGCATCTATTCTAGAGCCGAAGAAAGAATGAAATTGATGGCACATAATGTTACCCCACCGTCATCATCTGGATACTATCAGAACTCCGTTTTTGCAAGCGGACCATCGGATCGCATCTATTATAGAGCCGAAGAAAGAATGAAATTGATGGTACATAATGTTACCCCACCGTCATCATCTGGATACTATCAGCACTCTGTTTTTGCAAGCGGACCATCGGATCGCATCTATTATAGAGCCGAAGAAAGAATGAAATTGATGGCACATAATGTTACCCCACCATCATCATCTGGACACTCTCAGCACTCCGTTTTTGCAAGCGGACCATCGGATCGCATCTATTATAGAGCTAAAGAAAGAATGAAATTGATGGCACATAATGTTACCCCACCGTCATCATCTGGATACTATCAGCACTCCGTTTTTGCAAGCGGACCATCGGATCTCATCTATTATAGAGCCGAAGAAAGAAAGAAATTGATGACACATAATGTTACACGACCGTCATCTGGATATTATCAGCACTCCGTTTTTGCAAGCGGACCATCGGATCGCATCTATTATAGAGCCGAAGAAAGAATGAAATTGATGGCACATAATGTTACCCCACCGTCATCATCTGGATACTATCAGCACTCCATTTTTGAAAGTGGACCATAGGAACGCATATATTCTAGAGCCGAAGAAAGAATGAAATTGATGGCACATAATGTTACCCACCGTCATCATCTGGATACTATCAGCACTCCGTTTTTGCAAGCGGACCATCGGATTGCATCTATTATAGAACCGAAGAAAGAATGAAATTGATGGCACATAATGTTACCCCACCGTCATCATCTGGATACTATCAGCACTCCGTTTTTGCAAGCGGACCATCGGATCGCATCTATAATAGAGCCGAAGAAAGAATGAAATTGATGGCACATAATGTTACCCCACCGTCATCAACTGGATACTATCAGCACTCCGTTTTTGCAAACGGACCATCGGATCGCAGCTTTTAGAGTCGAAGAAAGAATGAAATTGATGGCACACAATGTTAGCCCACCGTCATCATCTGGATACTATCAGCACTCATTATTGCAAGCAGACCATCGGATCGCATCTATTATAGAGCCGAAGAAAGAATGAAATTGATGGCACATAGTGTTACCCCACCGCCATCATCTTGATACTATCAGCACTCCGTTTTTGCAAGCGGACCATCGGATCGCATCTATTATAGAGCCGAAGAGAGAATGAAATTGATGGCACATAATGTTACCCCACCGTCATCATCTGGATACTATCAGCACTCCGTTTTTGCAAGCGGACCATCGGATCGCATCTATTATAGAGGAGAAGAAAGAATGAAATTGATGGCACATAATGTTACCCCACCGTCATCATCTGGATACTATCAGCACTCCGTTTTTGCAAGCAGACGATCGGATCGCATCTACTATAGAGCCGAAGAAAGAATGAAATTGATGGCACATAATGTTACCCCACCGTCATCATCTGGATACTATCAGCACTCCATTTTTGCAAGCGGACCATCGGATCGCATCTATTATAGAGCCGAAGAAAGAATGAAATAGATGGCACATAATGTTACCCCACCGTCATCATCTGGATACTATCACAACTCCTTTTTTGCAAGCGGACCATCGGATCGCATCTATTATAGAGCCAAAGAAAGAATGAAATTGATGGCACATAATGTAACCCCACCGTCATCATCTGGATACTATCAGCACTCCGTTTTTGCAAGCGGACCATAGGATCGCATCTATTATAGTGCCGAAGAAAGAATGAAATTGATGGCACATAGTATCCAGATGATGACGGTCGGGTAACACTATGTGCAATCAATTTCATTTTTTCTACGGCTCTATAATAGATGCGATCCGATGGTTCGCTTGCAAAAACGGAGTGCTGATAGTATCCAGATGATGACGGTGGGGTAACACTATCAGCACTCCGTTTTTGCAAGCGGACCATCGGATCGCATCTATTATAGAGCCGAAGAAAAAATGAAATTGATGGCACATAATGTTACCCCACCGTCATCATCTGGATACTATCAGCACTCCGTTTTGGCAAGCGGACCATCGGATCGCATCTATTATAGAGCCGAAGAAAGAATGAAATTGATGCCACATAATGTTACCCCACCGTCATCATCTGGATACTATCAGCACTCCGTTTTTGCAAGCGGACCATCGGATCGCATCTATTATAGAGCCGAAGAAAGAATGAAATTCATGGCACATAATGTTAGCCCACGGTCATCATCTGGATACTATCAGCACTCCGTTTTTACAAACGGACCATCGGATCGCATCTATTATAGAACCGAAGAAAGAATGAAATTGATGGCACATAATGTTACCCTACCATCATCATCTGGATACTATCAGCACTCCGTTTTTGCAAGCGGACCATCGGATCGCATCTTATAGAGCCGAAGAAAGAATGAAATTGATGGTACATAATGTTACCCCACCGTCATCATCTGGATACTATCAGCACTCCGTTTTTGCAAGCGGACCATTGGATTGCATCTATTATAGAGCCGAAGAAAGAATGAAATAGATGGCACATAATGTTACCCCACCGTCATCATCTGGATACTATCAGTTCTCCGTTTTTGCAAGCGGACCATCGGATCGCATCTATTATAGAGCCGAAGAAAGAATGAAAGTGATGGCACATAATCTTACCCCACTGTCATCATCTGGATACTATCAGCACTCCGTTTTTGTAAGCGGACCATCGGATCGCATCTATTATAGAGCCGAAGAAAGAATGAAATTGATGGCACATAATGTTAACCCACCGTCATCATCTGGATACTATCAGCACTCCGTTTTTGCAAACGGACCATCGAATCGCATCTTATAGAGTCGAAGAAAGAATGAAATTGATGGCACACAATGTTAGCCCACCGTCATCATCTGGATACTATCAGCACTCATTTTTGCAAGCAGACAATCGGATCGCATCTATTATAGAGCCGAAGAAAGAATGAAATTGATGGACCACAATGTTAGCCCATCGTCATCATCTGGATACTATCAGCACTCCGTTTTTGCAAGCGAACCATCGGATCGCATCTATTAGAGAGCCGTAGAAAGAATGAAATTGATGGCACATAGTGTTACCCCACGTCATCATCTGGATACTATCAGCACTCCGTTTTTGCAAGCGGACCATCAGATCGCATCTATTATAGAGCCGAAGAAAGAATGAAATTGATGGCACATAATGTTACCCCACCGTCATCATCTGGATACTATCAGCACTCCGTTTTTGCAAGCGGACCATCGGATCGCATCTATTATAGAGCCGAAGAAAGAATGAAATTGATGGCACATAATGTTACCCCACCGTCATCATCTGGATACTATCAGCACTCCATTTTTGCAAGCGGACCATCGGATCGCATCTATTATAGAACTGAAGAAAGAATGAAATTGATGGCACATAATGTTACCCCACCGTTATCATCTGGATATTATTAGCACTCCGTTTTTGCAAGCGGACCATCGGATCGCATCTATTATAGAGCCGAAGAAAGAATGAAATTGATGGCACATAACGTTACCCCACCGTCATCATCTGGATACTATCAGCACTCCGTTTTTGAAAGCGGACCATCGGATCGCATCTATTATAGAGCCGAAGAAAGAATGAAATTGATGGCACATAATGTTACCCCACCGTCATCAACTGGATAGTATCAGCACTCCGTTTTTGCAAGTGGACCATCGGATCGCATCTATTATAGAGCTGAGGAAAGAATTAAATTGATGGCACATAATGTTACCCCAACGTCATCATCTGGATACTATCAGCACTCCGTTTTTGCAAGCGGACCAGCGGATCGCATCTATTATAGAGCCGAAGAAAGAATGAAATTGATGGTACACAATGTTAGCCCACCATCATCATCTGGATACTATCAGCACTCCGTTTTTGCAAGCGGACCATCGGATCGCATCTATTATAGAGCCGAAGAAAGAATGAAAGTGATGGCACATAATGTTACCCCACTGTCATCATCTGGATACTATCAGCACTCAATTTTTGCAAGTGGAAAATCGGATCGCATCTATTATAGAGCCGAAGAAAGAAAGAAATTGATGGCACATAAAGTTACCCCACCGTCATCATCTGGATACTATCAGAACTCCGTTTTTGCAAGTGGACCATCGGATCGCATCTATTATGGAGCCGAAGAAAGAATGAAATTGATGTCACGTAATGTTACCCCACCGTCATCATCTGGATACTATCAGCACTCCGTTTTTGCAAGCGGACCATCGGATCGCATCTATTATAGAGCCGAAGAAAGAATGAAATTGATGGCACATAATATTACCCCACCGTCATCATCTGGATACTATCAGCACTCCGTTTTTGCAAGCGGACCATCGGATCGCATCTATTATAGAGCTGAAGAAAGAATGAAATTGATGGCACATAATGTTACCCCACCGTTATCATCTGGATATTATCAGCACTCCGTTTTTGCAAGCGGACCATCGGATCGCATCTATTATAGAGCCGAAGAAAGAATGAAATTGATGGCACATAACGTTACCCCACCGTCATCATCTGGATACTATCAGCACTCCGTTTTTGAAAGCGGACCATCGGATCGCATCTATTATAGAGCCGAAGAAAGAATGAAATTGATGGCACATAATGCTACCCCACCGTCATCATCTGGATAGTATCAGCACTCCGTTTTTGCAAGTGGACCATCGGATCGCATGAATTATAGAGCTGAGGAAAGAATGAAATTGATGGCACATAATGTTACCCCAACGTCATCATCTGGATACTATCAGCACTCCGTTTTTGCAAGCGGACCATCGGATCGCATCTATTATAGAGCCGAAGAAAGAATGAAATTGATGGCATATAATGTTACCCCACAGTCATCATTTGGATACTATCAGCACTCCGTTTTTGCAAGCGGACCATCGGATCGCATCTATTATAGAACCGAAGAAAGAATGAAATTGATGGCACATAATGTTACCCCACCTTCATCATCTGGATACTACCAGCACTCCATTTTTGAAAGCGGACCATCGGATTGCATCTTATAGAGCCGAAGAAAGAATGAAATTGATGGCACATAATGTTACCCCACCGTCATCATCTGGAAACTATCAGCACTCCGTTTTTGCAAGCGGACCATCGGATCGCATGTTATAGGGCCGATGCAAGAATGAAACTGATGACACATAATGTTACCCCACCGTCATCATCTGGATACTATCAGCACTCCGTTTTTGCAAGCGGACCATCGGATCGCATATTATAGAGCGGAAGAAAGAATGAAATTGATGGCACATAATGTTACCCCACCGTCATCCTCTGGATATTATCAGCACTCCGTTTTTGCAAGCGGACCATCGGATCGCATCTTATAGAGCCGATGAAAGAATGAAACTGATGGCACATAATGTTACCCCACCGTCATCATCTGGATACTATCAGCACTCCGTTTTTGCAAGCGGACCATCGGATTGCATCTATTATAGAGCCGAAGAAAGAATGAAATTGATGGCACATAATGTTACCCCACCGTCATCATCTGGATACTATCAGCACTCAGTTTTTGCAAGAGGACCATCGGATCGCATCTATTATAGAGCCAAAGAAAGAATGAAATTGATGGCACATAATGTTACCCCACCGTCATCATTTGGATGTTATCAGCACACCGTTTTTGCAAGCGGACCATCAGATCGCATCTATTATAGAGCCGAAGAAAGAATGAAATTGATGGCACATAATGTTACCCCACCGTCATCATCTGGATACTATCAGCACTCCGTTTTTGCACGCGGACCATCGGATCGCATCTATTATAGAGCCGAAGAAAGAATGAAATTGATGGCACATAATGTTACCCCACCGTCATCATCTGGATACTATCAGCACTCCATTTTTGCAAGCGGACCATCGGATCGCATCTATTATAGAACTGAAGAAAGAATGAAATTGATGGCACATAATGTTACCCCACCGTTATCATCTGGATATTATTAGCACTCCGTTTTTGCAAGCGGACCATCGGATCGCATCTATTATAGAGCCGAAGAAAGAATGAAATTGATGGCACATAACGTTACCCCACCGTCATCATCTGGATACTATCAGCACTCCGTTTTTGAAAGCGGACCATCGGATCGCATCTATTATAGAGCCGAAGAAAGAATGAAATTGATGGCACATAATGTTACCCCACCGTCATCATCTGGATAGTATCAGCACTCCGTTTTTGCAAGTGGACCATCGGATCGCATCTATTATAGAGCTGAGGAAAGAATTAAATTGATGGCACATAATGTTACCCCAACGTCATCATCTGGATACTATCAGCACTCCGTTTTTGCAAGCGGACCAGCGGATCGCATCTATTATAGAGCCGAAGAAAGAATGAAATTGATGGTACACAATGTTAGCCCACCATCATCATCTGGATACTATCAGCACTCCGTTTTTGCAAGCGGACCATCGGATCGCATCTATTATAGAGCCGAAGAAAGAATGAAAGTGATGGCACATAATGTTACCCCACTGTCATCATCTGGATACTATCAGCACTCAATTTTTGCAAGTGGAAAATCGGATCGCATCTATTATAGAGCCGAAGAAAGAAAGAAATTGATGGCACATAAAGTTACCCCACCGTCATCATCTGGATACTATCAGAACTCCGTTTTTGCAAGTGGACCATCGGATCGCATCTATTATGGAGCCGAAGAAAGAATGAAATTGATGTCACGTAATGTTACCCCACCGTCATCATCTGGATACTATCAGCACTCCGTTTTTGCAAGCGGACCATCGGATCGCATCTATTATAGAGCCGAAGAAAGAATGAAATTGATGGCACATAATATTACCCCACCGTCATCATCTGGATACTATCAGCACTCCGTTTTTGCAAGCGGACCATCGGATCGCATCTATTATAGAGCTGAAGAAAGAATGAAATTGATGGCACATAATGTTACCCCACCGTTATCATCTGGATATTATCAGCACTCCGTTTTTGCAAGCGGACCATCGGATCGCATCTATTATAGAGCCGAAGAAAGAATGAAATTGATGGCACATAACGGTACCCCACCGTCATCATCTGGATACTATCAGCACTCCGTTTTTGAAAGCGGACCATCGGATCGCATCTATTATAGAGCCGAAGAAAGAATGAAATTGATGGCACATAATGCTACCCCACCGTCATCATCTGGATAGTATCAGCACTCCGTTTTTGCAAGTGGACCATCGGATCGCATGAATTATAGAGCTGAGGAAAGAATGAAATTGATGGCACATAATGTTACCCCAACGTCATCATCTGGATACTATCAGCACTCCGTTTTTGCAAGCGGACCATAGGATCGCATCTATTCTAGAGCCGAAGAAAGAATGAAATTGATGGCACATAATGTTACCCCACCGTCATCATCTGGATACTATCAGCACTCCGTTTTTGCAAGCGGACCATCGGATCGCATCTATTATAGAACCGAAGAAAGAATGAAATTGATGGCACATAATGTTACCCCACCTTCATCATCTGGATACTACCAGCACTCCATTTTTGAAAGCGGACCATCGGATTGCATCTTATAGAGCCGAAGAAAGAATGAAATTGATGGCACATAATGTTACCCCACCGTCATCATCTGGATAATATCAGCACTCCGTTTTTGCAAGCGGACCATCGGATCGCATGTTATAGGGCCGATGCAAGAATGAAATTGATGGCACATAATGTTACCCCACCGTAATCATCTGGATACTATCAGCACTCCGTTTTTGCAAGCGGACCATCGGATTGCATCTATTATAGAGCCGAAGAAAGAATGAAATTGATGGCACATAATGTTACCCCACCGTCATCATCTGGATACTATCAGCACTCTGTTTTTGCAAGCGGACCATCGGATCGCATCTACTCTAGAGCCGAAGAAAGAATGAAATTGTTGGCACATAATGTTACCCCACCGTCATCATCTGGATACTATCAGCACTCCGTTTTTGCAAGCGGACCCTCGGATCGCATCTATTATAGAGCCGAAGAAAGAATGAAATTGATGACACATAATGTTACCCCACCGTCATCATCTGGATACTATCAGCACTCCGTTTTTGCAAGAGGACCATAGGATCGCATCTATTATAGAGCCGAAGAAAGAATGAAATTGATGGCACATAATATTACCTGAACGTCATCATCTGGAAACTATCAGCACTCCATTTTTGCAAGTCGACCATAGGATCATATCTATTCTAGAGCCGAAGAAAGAATGAAATTGATGGCGCATAATGTTACCCCACCGTCATCATCTGGATACTATCAGCACTCCGTTTTTGCAAGCGGACCATCGGATTGCATCTATTATAGAGCCAAAGAAAGAATGAAATTGATGACACATAATGTTACCCCACCGTCATAATCTGGATACTATCAGCACTTCGTTTTTGCAAGCGGACCATCGGATCGCATCTCATATAGAGCCGAAGAAAGAATGAAATTGATGGCACATAATGTTACCCCACCGTCAACATCTGGATACTATCAAAACTCCGTTTTTGCAAGCGGACCATCGGATTGCATCTATTATAGAGCCGAAGAAAGAATGAAATTGATGGCACATAATTTTACCCCACCGTCATCATCTGGATACTATCAGCACTCCGTTTTTGCAAGCGGACCATCGGATCGCATCTATTATAGAGCCGAAGAAAGAATGAAATTGATGGCACATAATGTTACCCCACCGTCATCATCTGGATACTATCAGCACTCCATTTTTGCAAGCGGACCATCGGATTGCATCTATTATAGAGCCGAAGAAAGAATGAAATTGATGGCACATAATGTTACCCCACCGTCATCATCTGGATACTATCAAAACTCCGTTTAGCAAGCGGACCATTGTATCGCATCTATTATAGAACCGAAGAAAGAATGAAATTGATGGCACATAATGTTACCCCACCGTCATCATTTGAATACTATCAGCACTCCGTTTTTGTAAGCGGACCATCGGATCACATCTATTATAGAGCCGAAGAAAGAATGAAATTGATGGCACATAATGTTACCCCACCGTCATCATCTGGATACTATCAGCACTCCGTTATTGCAAGCGGACCATCGGATCGCATCTATTATAGAGCCGAAGAAAGAATGAAATTGATGGCACATAATGTTACCCCACCGTCATCATCTGGATACTATCAGCACTCCGTTTTTGCAAGCGGACCATCGGATTGCATCTATTCTAGAGCCGAAGAAAGAATGAAATTGATGGCACATAATGTTACCCCACCGTCATCATCTGGATACCATCAGCACTCCATTTTCGCAAGCGGACCATCGGATCGCATCTCATATAGAGCCGAAGAAAGAATGAAATTGATGGCACATAATGTTACCCCACCGTCATCATCTGGATACTATCTAAACTCCATTTTTGCAAGCGGACCATCGGATCGCATCTATTATAGAGCCGAAGAAAGAATGAAATTGATGGCACATAATGTTACCCCACTGTCATCATCTGGATACTATCAGCACTCCATTTTTGCAAGTCGACCATAGGATCGCATCTATTCTAGAGCCGAAGAAAGAATGAAATTGATGGCACATAATGTTACCCCACCGTCATCATCTGGATACTATCAGCACTTCGTTTTTGCAAGCGGACCATCGGATCGCATCTCATATAGAACCGAAGAAAGAATGAAATTGATGGCACATAATGTTACCCCACCGTCATCATTTGAATACTGTCAGCACTCCGTTTTTGCAAGCAGACTATCGGATCACATCTATTATAGAGCCGAAGAAAGAATGAAATTGATGGCACATAATGTTACCCCACCGTCATCATCTAGATACTATCAGCACTCCGTTATTGCAAGCGGACCATCGGATCGCATCTATTATAGAGCCGAAGAAAGAATGAAACTGATGGCACATAATGTTACCCCACCGTCATCATCTGGATACTATCAGCACTCCATTTTTGCAAGCGGACCATCGGATCGCATCTATTATAGAGCCGAAGAAAGAATGAAATTGATGGCACATAATGTTACCCCACCGTCATCATCTGGATACTATCAGCACTCCGTTTTTGCAAGTGGACCATCGGATCGCATCTATTTCAGAGCCGAAGAAAGAATGAAATTGATGACACATGATGTTACCCCACCGTCATCATCTGGATACTATCAGCACTCCGTTTTGGCAAGCGGACCATCGGATCGCATCTATTATAGAGCCGAAGAAAGAATGAAATTGATGGCACATAATGTTACCCCACCGTCATCATCTGGATACTATCAGCAGTCCATTTTTGCAAGTCGACCATAGGATCGCATCTATTCTAGAGCCGAAGAAAGAATGAAATTGATGGCACATAATGTTACCCCACCGTCATCATCTGGATACTATCAGCACTCCATTTTTGCAAGCGGACCATCGGATCGCATCTCATATAGAGCCGAAGAAAGAATGAAATTGATGGCACATAATGTTACCCCACCGTCATCATCTGGATACTATCTAAACTCCATTTTTGCAAGCGGACCATCGGATCGCATCTATTATAGAGCCGAAGAAAGAATGAAATTGATGGCACATAATGTTACCCCACTGTCATCATCTGGATACTATCAGCACTCCATTTTTGCAAGTCGACCATAGGATCGCATCTATTCTAGAGCCGAAGAAAGAATGAAATTGATGGCACATAATGTTACCCCACCGTCATCATCTGGATACTATCAGAACTCCGTTTTTGCAAGCGGAGCATCGGATCGCATCTATTATAGAGCCGATGAAAGAATGAAATTGATGGAACATAATGTTTCCCCACCGTCATCATCTGGATACTATCAGCACTCCGTTATTGCAAGCGGACCATCAGATCGCATCTATTATAGAACCGCAGAAAGAATGAAATTGATGGCACATAATGTTACCCCACCGTCATCATCTGGATACTATCAGCACTTCGTTTTTGCAAGCGGACCATCGGATCGCATCTCATATAGAGCCGAAGAAAGAATGAAATTGATGGCACATAATGTTACCCCACCGTCATCATCTGGATACTATCAAAACTCCGTTTTTGCAAGCGGACCATCGGAACGCATCTATTATAGAGCCGAAGAAAGAATGATATTGATGGCACATAATGTTACTCCACCATCATCATCTGGATACTATCAGCACTCCGTTTTTGCAAGCGGACCATCAGATTGCATCTATTATAGAGCCGAAGAAAGAATGAAATTGATGGCACATAATGTTACCCCACCGTCATCATCTGGATACTATCAGCACTCCGTTTTTGCAAGCAGACCATCGGATCGCATCTACTATAGAGCCGAAGAAAGAATGAAATTGTTGGCACATAATGTTACCCCACCGTCATCATCTGGATACTATCAGCACTCCGTTTTTGCAAGCGGACCCTCGGATCGCATCTATTATAGAGCCGAGGAAAGAATGAAATTGATGACACATAATGATACCCCACCGTCATCATCTGGATACTATCAGCACTCCGTTTTTGCAAGCGGACCATCGGATCGCATCTATTATAGAGCCGAAGAAAGAATGAAATTGATGGCACATAATGTTACCCGACCGTCATCATCTGGAAACTATCAGCACTCCATTTTTGGAAGTCGACCATAGGATCGTATCTATTCTAGAGCCGAAGAAAGAATGAAATTGATGGCACATAATGTTACCCCACCGTCATCATCTGGATACTATCAGAACTCCGTTTTTGCAAGCGGACCATCGGATCGCATCTATTATAGAGCCGAAGAAAGAATGAAATTGATGGCACATAATGTTACCCCACCGTCATCATCTGGATACTATCAGCCCTCCGTTTTTGCAAGCGGACCATCGGATCGCATCTATTATAGAGCCGAAGAAAGAATGAAATTGATGGCACATAATGTTACCCCACCGACATCATCTGGATACTATCAGCACTCTGTTTTTGCAAGCGGACCATCGGATCGCATCTATTATAGAGCCGAAGAAAGAATGAAATTGATGGCACATAATGTTACCCCACCGTCATCATCTGGATACTATCAGCACTCCGTTTTTGCAAGTGGCCCATCGGATCGCATCTATTATAGAGCCAAAGAAAGAATGAAATTGATGGCACATAATGTTACTCCACCGTCATCATCTGGATACTATCAGCACTCCATTTTTGCAAGCGGACCATCGGATCGCATCTCATATAGAGCCGAAGAAAGAATGAAATTGATGGCACATAATGTTACCCCACCATCAACATCTGGATACTATCAAAACTCCGTTTTTGCAAGCGGACTATAGGATCGCATATATTATAGAGCCGAAGAAAGAATGAAATTGATGGCACATAATTTTACCCCACCATCATCATCTGGATACTATCAGCACTCCATTTTTTCAAGCGGACCATCGGATCGCATCCATTATAGAGCCGAAGAAAGAATGAAATTGATGGCACATAATGTTACCCCATCGTCATCATCTAGATACTATCAGCACTCCGTTTTGCAAGCGGACCATTGGATCGCATCTATTATAGAGCCGAAGAAAGAATGAAATTGATGGCACATAATGTTACCCCACAGTCATCATTTGAATACTATCAGCACTCTGCTTTTGCAAGCGGACCATAGGATCGCATCTATTATAGAGCCGAAGAAAGAATGAAATTGATGGCACATAATGTTACCCCACCGTCATCATCTGGATACTATCAGTAGAGATGAGCGGTGTTCGAATCGAACTGTTCGCCAATCTCAAATTCGAGCTGTTTTGGGCGGTGTTCGAGCCGTTCGGCGAACACGAACAATTTGAAAAAAATTTGGTTGTTCGAGGTTATGTTCGATAACTGTTCGTGCACCAAAATCATAACTGGATTTTTTCTCAGTAATGCTGAAAATTAATGTTAATACGCAGTTTGAGTGTACATCGGGGCGGGGGGGGGGGCAGGGGATGGATCTCTGCTGAAATAATGAAGATCTCCATTTTTTTTTCTCTTTCCCGCATTTACAGTGGGGAGGTGCAATCTGTCAGCCTATCAACAGCGCACACACGGAGCGAACTGCTTTTTTTCACACAAGCAAGGGCATGTGTCATTGGCAGTGTATGTCACATGTCCTTGCCCTATAAGACCCAGCCATTTTCCACGTAGCCACCATTTTCTCACTGCTGCAGCTGCGTGTTAGATGGCACCGCTGTTGCTGTGTGCGCTATACTTTGTTAATTTCAAGCCAATTTTCGCACAAATCTACAGATAGCTTGGGAGTAGGGAATAGTTGTGATTGCAGTCCTTTTGAGGACTAGGTTACATCATTTCCTACGACTTTTATCAGACAGGTCTGTGCTCTTAAATAGATAGGTTGGGAGTAAAGACTAATTGTAATTGCAGTCCTTTTGAGGGCTAGGTTACATGAGTTCCTATCACTTTTTGCCAGCCAGGTCTGTGACAGTGCTGTGCAAGTTTTTTTTACAGCATTTGGCTAAATCTGGCAAAGCAAATCCTTTTTGGCCTCTTGCAGTGTGTGTTAGTCAGTAGAGTAGCATATCTGTGTTGCAAGCTACACCACCTATGTATAGAATACCAATTTTTTTACTGCATCTAGTGAAGCAAAACCTTTTGGGCATAGCATCATCCTATTAGTCCATCTATATATACTAACCTCCACCAGGTTGCAAATTAAAAATAATTTTTATCTACATCTAGCTCTGAAAAAATATTTTGGCTTGTAGCAGTGTGTGGGACTTGTTCTATTAGTCCATCTATACCAAGCTCCACCAGGTTGCAAATTAAAAATAATTTTTATCTGCATCTAGCTCTGAAAAAATATTTGGGCTTGTAGCAGTGTGTGGGACTTGTTCTATTAGTCCATCTATACTAACCTCCACCAGGTTGCAAATTCAATATAATTTTTTTCTGCATCTAGCTCTGAAAAAATATTTCGGCTTGTAGCAGTGTGTTTGACTTGTTCTATTAGTCCATCTATACTAACCTCCACCAGGTTGCAAATTCAATATAATTTTTTTCTGCATCTAGCTCTGAAAAAATATTTTGGCTTAGAACAAGTCCCACACACTGCTACATCAGTCCATCTATACCAAGCTCCACCAGGTTGCAAATTAAAAATAATTTTTATCTGCAGCTAGCTCTGAAAAAATATTTTGGCTTGTAGCAGTATGTGGGACTTGTTCTATTAGTCCATCTATACTAACCTCCACCAGGTTGCAAATTCAATATAATTTTTTTCTACATCTAGCTCTGACAAAATATTTCGGCTTGTAGCAGTGTGTGTGACTTGTTCTATTAGTCCATCTATACAAACCTCCACCAGGTTGCAAATTCAATATATTTTTTTCTGCATCTAGCTCTGAAAAAATATATTGGCTTGTAGCAGTGTGTGGGACTTGTTCTATCAGTCCATCTATACCAAGCTCCACCAGGTTGCAAATTAAAAATAATTTTTATCTGCATCTAGCTCTGAAAAAATATTTGGGCTTGTGGCAGTATGTGGTACTTGTTCTATTAGTCCATCTATACCAAGCTCCACCAGGTTGCAAATTAAAAATAATTTTAATCTGCATCTAGCTCTGAAAAAATATTTCGGCTTGTAGCAGTGTGTGGGACTTTTTCTATTAGTACATCTATACTAACCTCCACCAGGTTGCAAATTAAAAATAATTTTTATCTGCATCTAGCTCTGAAAAAATATTTGGGCTTGTAGCAGTATGTGGTACTAATTCTATTAGTCCATCTATACGAAGCTCTACCAGGTTGCAAGTTAAAAATAATTTTTATCTGCATCTAGCTCTGAAAAAATAATTCGGCTTGTAGCAGTGTGTGGGACTTGTTCTATTAGTCCATCTATACCAAACTCCACCAGGTTGCAAATTAAAAATAATTTTTATCTGCATCTAGCTCTGAAAAAATATTTGGGCTTGTAACAATATGTGGTACTTGTTCTATTAGTCCATCTATACCAAGCTCCACCAGGTTGCAAATTAAAAATAATTTTTATCTGCATCTAGCTCTGAAAAATTTTTTCGGCTTGTAGCAGTGTGTGGGACTTGTTCTATTAGTCCATCTATACCAAGCTCCACCAGGTTGCAAATTAAAAATAATTTTTATCTGCATCTATCTCTGAAAAAATATTTCGGCTTGTAGCAGTGTGTGGGACTTGTTCTATTAGTCGATCTATACCAAGCTCCACCAGGTTGCAAATTAAAAATAATTTTTATCTGCATCTAGCTCTGAAAAATTTTTTCGGCTTGTAGCAGTGTGCTGGACTTGTTCTATTAGTCCATTTATACCAAGCTCCACCAGGTTGCAAATTAAAAATAATTTTTATCTACATCTAGCTCTGAAAAAATATTTCGGCTTGAAGCACTGTGTGGGACTTGTTCTATTAGTCCATCTATACCAAGCTCCACCAGGTTGCAAATTGAAAATAATTTTTATCTGCATCTAGCTCTGAAAAAATATTTCGGATTTTAGCAGTGTGTGGGACTTGTTCTATTAGTCCATCTATACTAACCTTCACCAGGTTGCAAATTCAAGATAATTTTTTTCTGCATCTAGCTCTGAAAAATATTTCGGCTTGTAGCAGTGTGTGGGACTTGTTCTATTAGTCCATCTATACTAACCTCCACCAGGTTGCAAATTCAATATCATTTTTTTCTGTATCTAGCTCTGAAAAAATATTTCGGCTTGTAGCAGTGTGTGGGACTTGTTCTATTAGTCCATCTATACCAAGCTCCACCAGGTTGCAAATTAAAAATAATTTTTATCTGCATCTAGCTCTGAAAAAATATTTCGGCTTGTAGCAGTGTGTGGGACTTGTTCTATTAGTCCATCTATACCAAGCTCCACCAGGTTGCAAATTAAAAATAATGTTTATCTGCATCTAGCTCTGAAAAAATATTTCGGCTTGTAGCAGTGTGTGGGACTTGTTCTATTAGTCCATCTATACCAAGCTCCACCAGGTAGCAAATTAAAAATTATTTTTATCTGCATCTAGCTCTGAAAAAATATTTCGGCTTGTAGCAGTGTGTGGGACTTGTTCTATTAGTCCATCTATACCAAGCTCCACCAGGTTGCAAATTCAAAATAATTTTTATCTGCATCTAGCTCTGAAAAAATATTTCGGCTTGTAGCAGTGTGAGGGACTTGTTCTATTAGTCCATCTATACCAAGCTCCACCAGGTAGCAAATTAAAAATAATTTTTATCTGCATCTAGCTCTGAAAAAATATTTCGGCTTGTAGCAGTGTGTGGGACTTGTTCTATTAGTCCATCTATACCAAGCTCCACCAGGTTGCAAATTAAAAATAATTTTTATCTGCATCTAGCTCTGAAAAAATATTTCGGCTTGTAGCAGTGTGTGGGACTTGTTCTATTAGTCCATCTATACCAAGCTCCACCAGGTTGCAAATTAAAAATAATTTTTATCTGCATCTAGCTCTGAAAAAATATTTTGGCTTGTAGCAGTGTGTGGGACTTGTTCTATTAGTACATCTATACCAAGCCCAACCAGGTTGCAAATTAAAAATAATTTTTATCTGCATCTAGCTCTGAAAAAATATCTGGGCTTGTAGCAGTGTGTGGGACTTGTTCTATTAGTCCATCTATACCAAGCTCCACCAGGTTGCAAATTAAAAATAATTTTTATCTGCATCTAGCTCTGAAAAAATATTTCGGCTTGTAGCAGTGTGTGGGACTTGTTCTATTAGTCCATCTATACTAACCTCCACCAGGTTGCAAATTCAATATAATTTTTTTCTGCATCTAGCTCTGAAAAAATATTTCGGCTTGTAGCAGTGTGTGGGACTTGTTCTATTAGTCCATCTATACTAACCTCCACCAGGTTGCAAATTCAGTATAATTTTTTTCTGCATCTAGCTCTGAAAAAATATTTCGGCTCGTAGCAGTGTGTGTGACTTTTTCGATTAGTCCATCTATACTAACCACCACCAGGTTGCAAATTCAATATAATTTTTTTATGCATCTAGCTCTGAAAAGATATTTTGGCTTGCAGCAGTGTGTGGGACTTGTTCTATTAGTCCATCTATACCAAGCTCCACCAGGTTGCAAATTAAAAATAATTTTTAACTGCATCTAGCTCTGAAAAAATATTTCGGCTTGTAGCAGTGTGTGGGACTTGTTCTATTAGTCCATCTATACCAAACTCCACCAGGTTGCAAATTAAAAATAATTTTTATCAACATTTAGCTCTGAAAAAATATTTCGGCTTGTAGCAGTGTGTGGGACTTGTTCTATTAGTCCATCTATACCAAGCTCCACCAGGTTGCAAATTAAAAATAATTTTTATCTGCATCTAGCTCTGAAAAAATATTTTGACTTGTAGCAGTGTGTGGGACTTGTTCTATTAGTCCATTTATACCAAGCTCCACCAGGTTGCAAATTAAAAATAATTTTTATCTGCATCTAGCTCTGAAAAAATATTTCGGCTTGAAGCAGTGTGTGGGACTTGTTCTATTAGTCCATCTATACCAAGCTCCACCAGGTTGCAAATTGAAAATAATTTTTATCTGCATCTAGCTCTGAAAAAATATTTCGGCTTGTAGCAGTGTGTGGGACTTGTTCTATTAGTCCATCTATACCAAGCTCCATCAGGTTGCAAATTAAAAATAATTTGTATCTGCATCTAACCCAGCCAATACTTTTGGGCTAATACCACAATTTGGCCACTCAGCTCTGCTCGGTTCCCATCCATTGTTTTTTGTGCAAACAACTCCAGAGTTGTGAATTAGTTAACCACAAAAATGAGTGGAAAAAGGCCTGCCGCTGGTGGAAAGGGGAATAAGCGTGTTGGGAAGGGAAAAAAAGGTTGTGTCCGTGGGGTAGGTGTTAAAGCAACAGTAACATCTGCAGAAGAAAGACCATCTTCCAGCCAAACTAAGATGTCTACTTCTTTTAGCGGACAATGTGATAAGATCCCTTTCTTACGGCCACGCCAATCGCTACAAATTCCAGATGAGGCATAAAAACAGCAGGTGCTTCAATGGATATCAAGTGCTCCTTTAAGTGGGCTCTCCTCCACCTGAACTTCAACATCACAAATACTCCAGTCCTCAGAGGTGTCACCCCAATCGCACTTGCTTCCTCACAGCTCCCAAGTGTCCAGCTGCCCGTCTGAGTATGGGGTAGAACAGATGGTTGAGTCTGCAGAGCTGTTTACTCATACTATAGCCTGGGAATCAGAGGTCAGCTCCAGAGCTTCTGTGAATCCAGACGAGGAAATGATCTGCACTGATGCCCAAGAATCTTTATGAGTCGGATCCAGGACCAGACGCAGAAGGTTCTGACCATAATGTCGACCCAAGTTCCCAAACTGTAACTCCTATTGGTGGAGACAATGAGGAAGACGATGATGAGACTCAAATACCTGATTGGAGCGACAACTTTAGGGTGATGATGACGAGGTTGGAGATCCCACTTACTGTCAACCCACAGTCAGCCAGTCGATGAGGTCAGAATGCAAACAAGACAAAAAAACAATTAGGGTCACCTTGTCGCTGGTGGGACGGCTTGAATACTTTTTTTTATCAAAAATAGTTCACTAAGTACCCTATATTTCATATGCAACTTTGCTTTACATTTATTTATAATGATGATAGTGTATGTGATATATTTTTTGTCTTTTGTAGGTTTTGTATCTTTTTGCTAGTGTGAACATACTCTTATTTCTTGCATGTGTACCATCTTAGACCTCAGTTCACATTGCTTGGTTTTTTCTCTTGTTTGCATTCTGTGCAAATTAGGGGTGTGGCATCCCCCTTGTTGAGCTGGTCAGTATATATGTAGCTTACCACGGGCTTAGGTGGTCTGATATTGGGACCCGGTTCTATTTGTCTACCCTTTTATATGCATTACTTCAACTCTGATATACAGTAAGGTTTTTCACATAGACAGTGTAAGACCGTCCCGATTAGGGTCACCTTGTCGCTGGTGGGAAGGCTTGAATACTTTTTTTGATCAAAAATAGTTCACTAAGTACCCTATATTTCATATGCAACTTTGCTTTACATTTATATATAATGATGGTAGGGTATGTGATATATTTTTTGTCTTTTGTAGGTTTTGTATCTTTTTGCTATTGTGAACATGCTCTTATTTCTTGCATGTGTACCATCTTAGACCACAGTTGACATTGCTTGGTGTTTTTCTCTTGTTTGCATTCTGTGCAAATTAGGGGTGTGGCATCCCCCTTGTTGAGCTGGTCAGTTTATATGTAGCTTACCACGGGCTTAGGTGGTCTGATATTGGGACCCGGTTCTATTTGTCTACCCTTTTATATGCATTATTTCAACTCTGATATACAGTAAGGTTTTTAATATAGACAGTGTAGGACCGTCCCGATTAGGGTCACCTTGTCGATGGTGGGACGGCTTGAACACTTTTTTTGATCAAAAATAGTTCAATAAGTACCCTATATTTCATATGCAACTTTGCTTTACATTTATATATAATGATGGTAGGGTATGTGATATATTTTTTGTCTTTTGTAGGTTTTGTATCTTTTTGCTACTGTGAACATGCTCTTATTTCTTGCATGTGTACCATCTTAGACCTCAGTTCACATTGCTTGGTTTTTTCTCTTGTTTGCATTCTGTGCAAATTAGGGATGTGGCATCCCCCTTGTTGAGCTGGTCAGTATATATGTAGCTTACCACGGGCTTAGGTGGTCGGATATTGGGACCCGGTTCTATTTGTCTACCCTTTTATATGCATTACTTCAACTCTGATATACAGTAAGGTTTTTAATATAGACAGTGTAGGACCGTCCCGATTAGGGTCACCTTGTCGATGGTAGGAAGGCTAGAATACTTTTTTTGATCAAAAATAGTTCACTAAGTACCCTATATTTCATATGCAACTTTGCTTTACATTTATATATAATGATGGTAGGGTATGTGATATATTTTTTGTCTTTTGTAGGTTTTGTATCTTTTTGCTAGTGTGAACATGCTCTTATTTCTTGCATGTGTACCATCTTAGACCTCAGTTCACATTGCTTGGTTTTTTGTCTTGTTTGCATTCTGTGCAAATTAGGGGTGTGGCATCCCCCTTGTTGAGCTGGTCAGTATATATGTAGCTTACCACGGGCTTAGGTGGTCTGATATTGGGACCCGGTTCTATTTGTCTACCCTTTTATATGCATTACTTCAACTCTGATATACAGTAAGGTTTTTAATATAGACAGTGTAGGACCGTCCCGATTAGGGTCACCTTGTCGATGGTAGGAAGGCTAGAATACTTTTTTTGATCAAAAATAGTTCACTAAGTACCCTATATTTCATATGCAACTTTGCTTTACATTTATATATAATGATGGTAGGGTATGTGATATATTTTTTGTCTTTTGTAGGTTTTGTATCTTTTTGCTAGTGTGAACATGCTCTTATTTCTTGCATGTGTACCATCTTAGACCTCAGTTCACATTGCTTGGTTTTTTGTCTTGTTTGCATTCTGTGCAAATTAGGGGTGTGGCATCCCCCTTGTTGAGCTGGTCAGTATATATGTAGCTTACCACGGGCTTAGGTGGTCTGATATTGGGACCCGGTTCTATTTGTCTACCCTTTTATATGCATTACTTCAACTCTGATATACAGTAAGGTTTTTAATATATACAGTGTAGGACCATCCCGATTAGGGTCACCATGTCGCTGGTGGGACGGCTTGAATACTTTTTTTGACCAAAAATAGTTCACTAAGTACCCTATATTTCATATGCAACTTTGCTTTACATTTATATATAATGATGGTAGGGTATGTGATATATTTTTTGTCTTTTGTAGGTTTTGTATCTTTTTGCTAGTGTGAACATGCTCTTATTTCTTGCATGTGTACCATCTTAGACCTCAGTTAACATTGCTTGGTTTTTTGTCTTGTTTGCATTCTGTGCAAATTAGGGGTGTGGCATCCCCCTTGTTGAGCTGGTCAGTATATATGTAGCTTACCATGGGCTTAGGTGGTCTGATATTGGGACCCGGTTCCATTTGTCTACCCTTTTATATGCATTACTTCAACTCTGATAAAAAGTAAGGTTTTTAATATAGACAGTGTAGGACCGTCCCGATTAGGGTTACCTTGTCACTGGTGGGACGGCTTGAATACTTTTTTTGATCAAAAATAGTTCACTAAGTACCCTATATTTCATATGCAACTTTGCTTTACATTTATATATAATGATGGTAGGGTATGTGATATATTTTTTGTCTTTTGTAGGTTTTGAACCTAACATGTCCGCTTGCATCTTCCTCACAGACCGGCAGTTTGCCGGGTACACCCTTCTCAACCCCGTCTAAGCACAACAGCCAGCCCTCGGTCCCTCAGATGTGGACAAGTAAAAGACCATTTCCTCCTAGCCATGAGAAAGCTAAGAGGTTGAACTTCACCATCTGCAAGCTCTTGGCTACAGAAATGCTGCCTTTCCGCCTGGTGGATACAGAGGATTTTCGAGACCTTATGTCCATTGCAGTGCCCCAGTACCAGATGCCCAGTCGACACTACTTCTCTAAGAAAGGTGTGCCTGCGCTCCACCAGCATGTCGCACACAACATCACCGCTTCTTTGAGAAACTCTGTGTGTGACAGGGTGCATTTCACCACAGACACTTGGACGAGTAGGCATGGACAGGGGAGTTACATGTCGCTGACTGGGCACTGGGTAACTATGGTGACAGCAGGACAAGGGGCTGCTGTCCAAGTCTTGCCGTCCCCACGAGTTGTGCGTCAATCCTCTTTATCTCGAAGTTCCTCCACTGCTTCTGCCTCCTCAACCTCCTCTCAGTCCTCCACCTGCACCCAAAGCCTGTCTGGTCATGCCACATGCTTTCTAACTGCGCAGAAGGGATCCAGCACACCTCCTTACTATGCTGGCAGCAGGGCTCAATGTCATCAGGCGGTTTTTACTTTGAAATGTCTGGGAAATGTGAGTCACACAGCTGAGGAGTTGTGGTAAGCTCTGGAGAACCAGTTTCATGAATGGTTGTTTCCACTGGACCTGAAACCAGGGAAGGCCGTGTGCGACAATGCTGCAAACCTGGGTGCGGCTCTTCGCCGGGGCAATGTCACACACGTGCCTTGTATGGCTCACGTGTTGAACCTGGTTGTCCAGCAATTTTTAGCCCACTATCCAGGACTAGATGGCCTTCTGCAGAGGGCACGGTCGCTGTGTGCTCACTTCCGCCGTTCGCATCCCGCAGCTCAGCGACTTACATCTCTACAGAAGTCGTTGGACCTGCCACTTCACCGGCTAAAATGCGATGTGCCTACCCTGTGGAATTCAACTCTGCACATGTTGCAGCGACTGTGGCAGCACCGACAAGCCCTGGTGCAATACGTTCTGACGTATAGCCTGGGCAAACGAGATCCAGAGGTGGGGCAAATCACGCTGGAGGAGTGGTCTCAGATCAGGGACCTATGCACCCTTCTGCACAGTTTTGAAATGGCGACGAAGATGTTTAGTGCTGACGATGCCATTATCAGCATGACTATTCTGGTGATTTACATGCTGGAGCACATATTAAACAGAATTCAGAGTCAGGTGGTGGCACAAGAGGAGGTGGAGGAAGTAGAGGAGGAGGAGTTGTATGCGGAAGGGCTAACATCTGCAAGGTCCAGACTGTCGGCAGCACCAAGGCGGCAGGCATGTGAGGGTGGGGGAGATGGTTTTACCAGGGCGCATGGTAGCAGCCAAACTAGTGAGGAAGGTGCAGGAGCCCAGGAAGAAGTGGAGGATGGACTGATGGAAGACTCATCAGATGAGGGAGACCTTGATCACATTTCTGTTGTGCGAGGTTGGGGGGAGAGGGCAGAGGAAGGAAGCATGATTGTTAGCTCGCCACCAGCACAACAGGAACTTGGTGCTCCTGGATGCGCAAGACACATGAGTGCCTTCTTGCTGCACTACCTGCAACATGACCCTCGAATTGTGAGAATTAGAAATAATCCTGACTACTGGGTGGCCACACTGTTAGATCCTCGGTACAAAAGTAAATTTGCAGAAATAATTCCTGCCATAGAAAGGGATGCACGCATGCAGGAGTAGCAGCAGAGACTGTTGCAGAATCCTACATGTGCTTTTCCACAAAACACCAGTGGTGCACGTAGTGAATCTCACAGTTCCAACTGGCCAACCGTGGGACCGTCGAGTGTTCAGCACTTAAAATGTAACAGAAACACAGTATCTGCTGGTAACATCAATTTTGCGGAATCATTTCACCACTTTTTTAGCCCATCCTTTGCAAGGCCACAGGAGACAAGAAGTCTGACACATAGTCAACGCCTACAGACGATGGTACAGGAGTATCTCCAAGTAAACATTGAAGCCATGACTGTGTCACTGGACCCTTGCTCTTTTTGGGCTTCCAATCTGGATAAATGGCCGGAGCTCGCCACTTACGCCTCGGAGATCTTGTCATGCCCCGCAGCCAGCGTTCTGTCTGAACATGTGTTCAGTGCTGCTGGTGGTGTGCTGACAGATAAGCGCACGTGGCTCTCCACTGATAATGTAGACAGACTCACGTTCATAAAGATGAACAAATCATGGATCCGAAACGACTTTTCTACCCCTGTGTCATCCTGGGGAGAGTAAAAGCTTGAAGATTTGTTAAAATCACCTCACCAACCGTTTTAAGATTTCAAATTACTAATCATGTTTATCTGTATCTTGGCTGGAAAATAATTTGGGCCTTGTAGCAGTGTGCAGTACTGATTCTATTAGGCCATCTATACTAAACTCCACCAGATTTAAAATTATTAATCATGTTTATCTGTATCTTGGCTGGAATATAATTTGGGCCTTGTAGCAGTTTGCAGTACTGATTCTATTAGGCCATCTATACTAAGCTCCACCAGCTTTCAAATTAAGAATAATTTTTAGCTGCATCTAGCCCGGAAAATAATTTTGGGGCTCCTAGATGCGCAAGACACATAAGTGCCTTCTTGCTGCACTACCTGCAAGATGACCCTCAGATTGTCAGAATTCGAAATAATCCTGACTACTGGGTTGCCACACTCTTAGATCCCCCACACTCTTCGATCAACCTTTTCATTTTAATAAATAACAAAAAAATGGTCATTTTTGAAATTATAAGCATTAGCAGGTTATTAGAAACTGAAATCAAACAGTTTTCAACTCCTATGTTACATTTGCACATAGGACCCCTTGTTCGAAAGGAGCTTCTGAACTCTCTCGTCCATTGAATTTGTCAGGTTTTGGATGGTTTCTGCTTCAATTGTTTTGCATGAGGACAGAATACCCTCCCAGAGCTGTTGCTTAGATGTGAACTGCCTCCTGCTATCATAGACACTCCTTTTGATGATGCTCCAGAGGTTCTCAATGGGGTTGAGGTCAGGGGAGCATGGGGGTCACACCATAAGTTTGTCCCCTTTTATGCCGATATCAGCCAGAGATGCAAATGTGTTATGTGCAGCATGAGACGGTGCATTATCATGCATGAAAATGATCTTGCTGCGGAATACACTGTTCTTCTTCTTGAACCATGGCAGGAAGTGCTGTTTGAGAAACTCCACATACATTATGGAGTTTCCTCCTTCAGGGATCCTAAAGGGGCCGACAATCTCTCTCCCCATGATTCGAGCCTAAAACATTACTCCACCTCCTCCTTGTTGGCGCCGTAGCCGTGTTTGCATGGCGTGTCCATCAACCAGCCATCGTCCACTCCATCTGACGCGCCCCCTGGGCCATATTCTTTAGGGGGAATATCCGGAGCCGGATCAGATGGGAGTTGTAGTCTTCCGAGTGGCTGTGACCCGGTCCGTGCCCAGGGTGTCAAACTGAGTTGTATGTGGCAGTCCTACAGATGTTGCTAAGTTCTTAATGTCGACTACGCCACCCGTTGTGTTGCGGTCACTGTGGCCGCCGCTGCAGCAGGGTCCACTGAGGCTGATGGTGTAGGTGCAGCTTTGATGATATAACCCCCAACGGGTGGGGTATAGCCTCAGGGGGATCAGGTGCAGAGGATGGGGGTTGTGGTGATGCAGTGTAGACGGCAATCAGAGACAGAGTCGGGTTATGCAGTTTAGGATGTTTACTCACTGCTGATGTTCTGGTCACTCCAGCTTCGAGTGACCTCCCGAGCCGTGCTGCGTCCACCAGGTTCTGGATCCAGCCAACCCCCAAATAAGTCCGGAGCGTGACCCTGAGCTCTCCTTCTGTCCGTTCTCTGGCCGTCCCCACTATTGATCCACCCAGGTCCAGCTCCCTCGGGCCTTCTATTGGGAGACCCTTGGCCTCGGGTTCCCTGACCCTCCACGTGGTATGCCTTCGTGGTGGATGTGGTGGGTGACCGTGGCAAACGCTGCCCACGGTCTCCGGTCTCTGGCTGGGGAGTGTTTTTGCCCCCACCAGCTTGGGTTCCGGTACCCTGTGCCGACTCTTCACCCGGGGATTTAAGTTGGGTTCTTGGAGTCCTTTTCTGCTGTTTCCCCCTCTGGGTCTCTCTCTCTCTTCTCCTCTCTCACTCTGGGTCTTTCTTCTCCTCTGCTCGCTGACTTCCTCTCTGCAACTGACCCTGATCTTAGATGGTGCCCACCTTATATACACCCTCTATGTGTGAGCTCAGGTGACCAGCACCCAATGAGCTCCTATCTTTACCCAGGCTGCTCCCCCTATCTGCCCCTATACTACTTGGGATGTACCACCCCCCTCCCACTCCAGCCAGGAACAGACTCGGTCGTACCTGCACATTTCTAAGTGGGAGTACCGTCGGTCTGCTCCTCGGAAATGGGATGTGTGTAGTGCATGCAGCCTACCGAGCTCAGTTCCACACTCCTTCCCTACCCGGGAGTGGAATATCACACCTCTGGGTTGAGGTGCAATACCCCTGTAGCAGCCGAATCCTCAGGGTGCTACATTCCCCCCTGGTAAATCACAGCACGTCCTCGGGCTGTAAGACATAACACCAAAACATACAATTTTTTCATAAACATATAAAATATATAAAACATTATATATATAAAACTTTCTCGTCGCCTCTGGCTCCTCCTCCGGTCACTGTGCAACGTGTGACCGGGTACAGTGCGACAGTCTTTCTAGAAAACATGGTTTTCCTATAAAACCGGTAGGGGGCGCTTTAGGAAGCGCAACTATGTACAAGGGTATGGCCGCTCTCAGTCCTCGGCCAGTTAAGGAGGGAAAGGGAATGGCTGCTCACAGTCCTCAGCCTGTGGAATTAAGGGTAAACGGGTAAACAGTTCACTCAGCTGGTCCCAACGGGGACTATATTTGCAGTAACAGTTTCTTTATACCCCGATCGGGTAACTATTTACAGCACCTGCTCCGCTGTACCCAACAACGTCTTCCTCCTGCTCCTTCTTTGGGGATCTCAGCTTCAGACCCGTCCGGATCCTCTTGCTCTTCCTCCTCACATCGCAGCTCCTCCTCTGTCAGGCGATGCACATGGAGGGCGTAAGGTCCTTTGGCACACTTGTGCCGGGTAAAGGTGACCTCGTCCCCGATGTAAAGGTCACGACCTCTGTGCCCCTCCGGCAGATGGGACTCCACGTCTCTGCGCGTGACAAAGACGTCGCCGGGGGTGTTGTTGTCTCTGATGAAGCCCCACCCATGCTGCAGGTTAAACTTTATTACAGTCCCGGTGGTACGGGGACTGTGCGCTGCACGGGGGTCCCTCCTGGTCCGGCTCTTCTGCTCGGCGCTCCTTACTTGGGCCTGTTGTTCCCGGACCCGCCTCTCTCTCCGCTCCCTCGCAAACTCCTCGAGCTGCTGTCGGCAACACTCAGCACGCTCCGCTGCAGCTGCCCTGCTTTCTTGAGTGAACCCCATTAGGTCTTCTCCGGTGGGGTCCCACTCAAATTGGGTCTCTTCAAGCGGGGGCGAGATCCTTATCACGGGCTTCGGAGCCGGAATCAGGGGTGCACACATGGCCCCAACTCTCCTCTGGTGCTCCAGTTCATAATACCTCTGGGGCCAGATGAAAGGCTGCCCGTCCGGCCACGTGTGCTGGGCAAACAAGTCCTCTCCCAGACGCGGCACCCTTGGTTTTACGGGTGCGGGCGCGGTGGTGGTGGCGCCCGGGTTGCCCAGGCCTTGCGGCCAGGCCTGGGGCACCTGGAAGGTGAAGGGCACCGTTAGGACGGCGGCGCCCTGGGCTACCTGGCCTTGCGGCCAGGCCGGAGGCTCCGCGGAGGTAGGGGGCGCTGTTGGTGATGCGACGCCCGGGAATTCTAGGCCCTGCGACCAGGCTGGTGTTACTTCCTGCTTGGTCACGCTCGGGGTCGGTGCGTGTGACGTCACAGGGGTCGCGGCGGCGGCTTCCGGTTGGGGTCTAGTCTGCGTCGGTGACATGGCGTTTTCGGGCACAGCAGGGGGACTTTCGGGCTCTGCGACGGGGAGCTGGGGCAGGCAAGCGGTGTCCTGATTTGGGGTATAGACGTCCCCTTTACCTGCCTCCATGCGTTCGGCTCCCTTCTCGGCGCCGTCTCCGGCCTTGGGTCCTCCCGCGCCGTCCTCAGAGGCGGTCTGTCTCCTCATCTTGGCTGGCGTGCTCCGGGTCTTGGTTTGCTGGGCCATCTCTCGGCTCCACTCCGCCAATGTCTCTCGCTGTACCCGGGCCATCCTCCGTGCGAGGCCCTCCAGGGCAGTCTGTGCACACTCCCGGTCTCGGGGGAGCTGTGCGAGGACCTCCACTAGGCCTAGTGGGGTCGTGGTTTCCAGCAGGCTCCTGACCAACGGGTCGGTGCTGCTCTGCTCTTCTTCCAGCAGGCTCCTGGCCAGCGGGCCGGTGCTGCTCTGCTCTCTCGCCATCTCCGGGTGAGCTTCTCTGCTACTCCTTTCCAGGCTTCCTGCCTCCGGGTGCGCTCGCTCTAGACTCCTCCAGGCGGCACCCATCTTCGTTCTTTTCTTTCGTCCCCTCCCACTTCGAGGGCGGTCCCGGGGCCACTGGGTGACTGTCAGCTCCAGGGGCGGTTCTTTCACGCTGACAGACACCTCTAGCATCACAGTCTCTGTTGGTGGGGGCGGTTTCCACTTTTGGCGCCATTTTCGGTCCTGGCCCACGATGGGAGGTGGCCTCTCGCCACCCTCTGGCACGCCCATAATGGCGTCCGCTCTTCCAAGGCGGGAAACCTTTGGAAATGGCGGGAAAACGCTGTTAATGGCGGACAACCGGCTGGAATCGACTGGTGATGGGGTACGATGGCGGGGACCCTCCGGAACCGGCAGGAGACTTCTTCTTGAGGTAAACTTGCACTTTCCTTCAGGCACGCAGTACCCGGGTGTTGCGGGCACGTAATCCTGCCGACTACGCCAAAGTTGACGCGCCCCCTGGGCCATATTCTTTAGGGGGAATATCCGGAGCCGGATCAGATGGGAGTTGTAGTCTTCCGAGTGGCTGTGACCCGGTCCGTGCCCAGGGTGTCAAACTGAGTTGTATGTGGCAGTCCTACAGATGTTGCTAAGTTCTTAATGTCGACTACGCCACCCGTTGTGTTGCGGTCACTGTGGCCGCCGCTGCAGCAGGGTCCACTGAGGCTGATGGTGTAGGTGCAGCTTTGATGATATAACCCCCAACGGGTGGGGTATAGCCTCAGGGGGATCAGGTGCAGAGGATGGGGGTTGTGGTGATGCAGTGTAGACGGCAATCAGAGACAGAGTCGGGTTATGCAGTTTAGGATGTTTACTCACTGCTGATGTTCTGGTCACTCCAGCTTCGAGTGACCTCCCGAGCCGTGCTGCGTCCACCAGGTTCTGGATCCAGCCAACCCCCAAATAAGTCCGGAGCGTGACCCTGAGCTCTCCTTCTGTCCGTTCTCTGGCCGTCCCCACTATTGATCCACCCAGGTCCAGCTCCCTCGGGCCTTCTATTGGGAGACCCTTGGCCTCGGGTTCCCTGACCCTCCACGTGGTATGCCTTCGTGGTGGATGTGGTGGGTGACCGTGGAAAACGCTGCCCACGGTCTCCGGTCTCTGGCTGGGGAGTGTTTTTGCCCCCACCAGCTTGGGTTCCGGTACCCTGTGCCGACTCTTCACCCGGGGATTTAAGTTGGGTTCTTGGAGTCCTTTTCTGCTGTTTCCCCCTCTGGGTCTCTCTCTCTCTTCTCCTCTCTCACTCTGGGTCTTTCTTCTCCTCTGCTCGCTGACTTCCTCTCTGCAACTGACCCTGATCTTAGATGGTGCCCACCTTATATACACCCTCTATGTGTGAGCTCAGGTGACCAGCACCCAATGAGCTCCTATCTTTACCCAGGCTGCTCCCCCTATCTGCCCCTACACTACTTGGGATGTACCACCCCCCTCCCACTCCAGCCAGGAACAGACTCGGTCGTACCTGCACATTTCTAAGTGGGAGTACCGTCGGTCTGCTCCTCGGAAATGGGATGTGTGTAGTGCATGCAGCCTACCGAGCTCAGTTCCACACTCCTTCCCTACCCGGGAGTGGAATATCACACCTCTGGGTTGAGGTGCAATACCCCTGTAGCAGCCGAATCCTCAGGGTGCTACACATCCATCTGGACCATCGAGCGTTGCACGGCACTCATCGGTGAACAAAACAGTTTTGAAGTCAGTCTTCATGTATTGTTTGGCCCACTGGAGACGTTTCTGCTTGTGTACAGTGGATAGAGGAGGTCGACAGGATGGCTTACGCACAGCTGCAAACCTCTGAAGGACCCTGCATCTTGTTGTTCGGGGGACGTTGGAGGCACCAGCAGCTTCAAAAACTTGTCTGCTGCTATGACAAGGCTTTTTTGCTGCTGCTCTTTTAACCTGACGTAATTGCCTGTAGGAAAGAGTCCTCAATTTTCCATTATCAGCACGCACACGTGTGTACTGTGAATCAGCTACATACTTCTTGATTGTGCGATGATCAGGATGAAGTGTCTTGGCAATGTTGATTGTAGTCATGCCTTGACCTAAACACTCCACAATTTGTTGCTTCTCAGCAGCCGACACATCCTTTTTCTTTCACATTTTGGCAGAAAATGTAGGCTGCTTAATAATGTGAGACAGCCTTCTTAAGTAGTCTTGCCTTTCATTGGACACACCTGCCAAACTAATTAGCACAGGTGTCTGCAATTGCTTACAGTGATATAAAGAGCCCTCACACACATCACCATCAATGAGTTTAACTGACAAACAAACAAATTCTTCCCTTATCACTCCTAAACACTTTTTGCATAATAATTTGGAACACGGTGTACATGTGCTTTTCCACAAAACACCAGTGGTTCACGTAGTGAATCTTACAGTTCTAACTTGCCAACCGTGGTCTGTATGGAGTTGTTCAATAAAGGGCCCAAAATTAAGATAACATAGATGGGAGAGGTCTCTATGAATAGGAATTCCTAAGTATTTGATACCCTGTGAGGGCCAGGCAAAGGGAAAGTTGGACTGGATGGAATCCTATATGGATTTGGGGAGGGAGACATCGAGGGCCTCAGACTTCGCTGCATTGATTTTAAAATTTGACCATGTAACAAAGTGATCTATTTCAGCCATAACAGCAGGGATGGATATATGTGATTGAGTGATATATACTAGGACATCATCAGCAAATGCAGAGCACTTGTACTCGGTCCCTCCCACCTCAATCCACCTAATATTGGGGTTATGGCGAATTGATGAGAGCAGGTGCTCTGTCACTAGGATGTATAAGAGAGGGGACAGAGGACATCCCTGCCTTGTCCCATTGGTGATTATGAAAGGTCATGAAAATGTTCTGACGCGCCCCCTGGGCCTTGGGACACCTTTAGTCGGACCCTTTTTGGTGGATGCTGGGGGTTTTAGTCTCCGTGGCGGCGACCCGGTTCCGTGGCTCAGGGCGGTCGAACCAGTGGCGGAACTATTTATGTGGTTTTGATGTTTAAATGTCCGACTATGCCACCCGTGGATTGCGGTCAGAGTTAACCGCTGCTGCAGGGCAGACTGCTGAGGCTGGTGTTGTGGGTGCAGCAGAGCGTATTATAACTCCCCACGGGAGGAGTATAGCCTCAGGGCAGTGTATGCGGAGGATGGGGGTGATGGTGCAGGGCAGCAGCAGTAACGACACGGAGTCAGTGATGCAGTCCAGGGCCTTTACTCACAGTTCTTATTATCCAGACCACTTCTGCAGGTAACGGCTGCCCACGTCGTACTGTGCTCACCAGGTGAGGGGCTCGGCCAACTCCCAGATAACTTTGGAGCGCTTCACAGGACCCCCTTTGTGTGTCCTTTCTCTGGCCTTTCTTACCCCACAAGTGACCACGCTTCTGTCCGGCTGCCTCGGGCCTCCTCTTGGTAAACTTGACGCCAGTTTCCCTGACCATATGTGGTGCCTTCCTAGCGGGTGTAGCGAGGGGCTGCACCACATAAAATGTCACAGCCTCCAGTTTCTAGCTGACGGTCGTTTTCCGCCTCCACTAGTTTCGGGGACCGGTCTCCCTCTTTGGCCTGACCCCTCCACGCAGGTGGATTCGGGTGTGAGGTGGCGACTCGCCCGTCCGCACCCCTGGGATCCCTTTTTTCCTCGTTCCTGGAGCCTTCTCCGCTCCTCTTCCTTCCTTCTCCCTCTTCCAGGCCTGGGCCTCTGTTACTAAGCCCGCCTCCGGAGCAGAGCTCATGCAGAGCCCCTGCTCCCTGTCACTCCTGCTCAGACTTCTCTGCGATGAACTAAGATGGTTCCCACCTTTTATACTCCCTTCTCAATGCACCCAGGAACTGCTTCCTCCCTGCTCCTGCACTACAGGGTTCCCCTTCCTCGGTGTTCCCTCCCCCCACTCCAGCCAGGGACAGGGACTGTCATGCCCATCTCAGGGGCATATTGGTCGCCCTGCCCCACGGCAATGTGGTGTAATGCATGCAGGTGTCGGGGACCTGATCCACACTACATCCTTACCTGAGAGTGAGATATCACACCTCTGGGTGAGGTGCAATACCTCTGTAGCAACCGAGCCCTCGGGGTGCTACAGTTCCATTTATCTTCAGCCTAGGTGACGTATTGCGATACAGGGCCGTGATTTTGGCTATAAAAGGGTCCCCTAGACCCCTACCCCAAGCTTTTTAAAAGAATAATATATGGCGTGCCAGAATACTCTATGGAATGCTTTCTCAGCATCCAACGAGAGTATCTAATTACAAATTTTTAACTGCATCTAGCCCAGGAAATACTTTGTGCCTAGTAGCAGTGTCTGCTAGTTAGCGGATTATCCCAGCTGTTAAGCAAGCTACACCACCTGTAGTTTGGACACTTCATTTTTTCAAAGGAAATGCTTCGGGCCCCCGGGATACTCAGTGAAGAGCATCGGGAGGCACCCCAAGGCACAGGGGCTGGGACTGGCGGTAGGACGCCTTGCGGTGGACCGCCAAGCTCGATCCTTATGAAAGCTTTTTAACTGCAGCAGCTTTAGTGGACACTACTGGAGCTGGAATTCCCGCAGCTGCTGGCATCAGACTTGCCCTCCAATAGATCCTTGTAAAAGGATTTAAAGTGTACTCATTCAAATTAGAGAGACAATTTAAATGAAAAAGCTTAGACCTGTCTCCACCGCAGGGGGGCTCGCTCGACCCACCAGCGGACAGGCACCAGTATTGGGAAAGGGGGGCTGGCCGTCAGGGTCCATCGCAGCTCTGGCACAAACACGGTGACACGGAGGTCGCACGGGCAGTAACGGACTGGCCGTGTCGGCTTCACACTTTTTTGGTTTTAGCAGGGCATGACATGCCTATATCTGTGTCTCGAACAGTTCGTCGAACATACGGGTGTTCGACGAACCGTTCCGAACTCGAACACTGCGGGGGTGGCTCACCACTAACTATCAGCACTCCGTTTTTGCAAGCGGACCATCAGATCGCATCTATTATAGAGCCGAAGAAAGAATGAAATTGATGGCACATAATGTTACTCCACCGTTATCATCTGAATACTATCAGCACTCCGTTTTTGCAAGTGGACCATCGGATCGCATCTATTATAGAGCCGAAGAAAGAATGAAATTGATGGCACATAATGTTACTCCACCGTCATCATCTGAATACTATCAGCACTCCGTTTTTGCAAGTGGACCATCGGATCGCATCTATTATAGAGCCAAAGAAAGAATGAAATTGATGGCACATAATGTTACCCCACCGTCATCATCTGGATACTATCAGCACTCTGTTTTTGCAAGCGAACCATCGGATCGCATCTATTATAGAGCCAAAGAAAGAATGAAATTGATGGCACATAATGTTACCCCACCATCATCATCTGAATACTATTAGCACTCCATTTTTGCAAGCGGACCATCGGATCGCATCTATTATAGAGCTTAAGAAAGAATGAAATTGATGGCACATAATGTTACCCCACCGTCATCATCTGGATACTATCAGCACTCCGTTTTTGCAAGCGGACCATCGGATCGCATCTATTATAGAGCCGAAGAAAGAATGAAATTGATGGCACATAATGTTACCCCACCGTCATCATCTGGATACTATCAGCACTCCATTTTTGCAAGCGGACCATCGGATCGCATCTATTATAGAGCCAAAGAAAGAATGAAATTGATGGCACATAATGTTACCCGACCCTCATCATCTGAATACCATCAGCACTCCATTTTTGCAAGGGGACCAACGGATCGCATCTATTATAGAGCCGAAGAAAGAATGAAATTGATGGCACATAATGTTACCCCACCGTCATCATCTGGATACTATCAACGCTCCTGCGTGCTGCAAACCTGTGACCGCTGCTGGTCTTAGCCACAGTTGTGGCTAAGGATGTAGTGCTCCTCGTGCTTGCATCACTCCATGTCTGAGCCTAAGGCGAAAGGTAACCTCCTATTCTTCCTCCTCCACGTCCTCAGATGAGCTACTCAGCTGCGTTCCTCTGGGTTCAAACTAAGTGGGATCTACAACCTCATCATCATCCAATGTGTTATCCCATTCCTCGCTCTCAGAGTGACTCTTCTCCTCTTGTTGCCTTGACAGCACAGTTAAGTCTGCATGAGCCTCAGGTATCTGAGTTTCATCAGGATCACCTCCCCTTCTGGGGGTTAGGGTCTTTTGACAAGGGTCAGGAACCTGCTCAGATCCTACTCCGTCTTGCCCCGAATCCAACCTAAAAAAAATTTTGGCGTCAGTGCAGATGCTTTCCTCCTCTTCTTGACTCTGTGAATGTTTGGAGTACACTTCTGATGCCCATGGTATAGAATGGTGAACAGTTCTACAGACTCGCCCATCTGTGGTTCACTACAGTCAGTTGGGCACTTAGACAGTTGTGACATGGGGGGAAGCAAGGGTAATTGGGGTGCCACCTCTGTGGACAGTACTGTGTGTGATGTTGAGGTGGAGGAAGAAGAGGAGAGGCCACTTGAAGCTGCGTTTGCCATCCACTGGAGCACCTGCTCTTTCTGGCCCTTATCAACAAGGCTTATCATTGTGCGACTGCCAAAGAAAGGAAGTGAAGTAGCCCATCCACTAACAAAAGTTGTCAGTAGTCTTCGGATAGGACATGACAGTGTTGTTTCACTAGTGCTTTAATTAACATTACCACCTACCCCACGTATACCTTAAACACCAATCCTATTCCCCCTTCCACCACGACCTCTCTTTTTCCCGCTCATGTTGCTCAGATAGTGTAGTAGGAGCACGAAATTAGCAAAACAAAATTAGATTTTTTTCCTCTGCAACGGCTCTGCACACACCTTAATTTCAGGGGCACTAAATGACAAGGTAAGATATGGTTTGCTGTATAACGAGATAGAAGAAAGTATTTTTTAGTGTGGAACTGTGGATGAGGCCTATATAACATACAAGATATTCTCCAAACTATTTCAAACTGAGATGTCCCCTGCTGTATAACGTTAGGAACCGAACAAAATATTTTTACTGTGGTTGAGGCCTGTATAACATACGAAGTATTCTCCAAACTATTTCAAACTCAGATCTAGCCTGCTGTATCATGTTAGGAACAGCAAAAAATAGATTTTTTTACTCTGCATAAGCTTTGCATACAGCTGAATTTCACTGCCAGTAAAGGACTAGGTGGCTTATAGCAGAGTGTAACACGTTTGCGACAGAAAAAAATATTTTTTTGGACTCAGCCTGGCAAGAGAAAAAATTAATTTTTTTACTCTGAAAACAGCTGAACTTCAACGCCACTAAAATAGTAGACGGCTTTTATCAGAGTGTATCACGTTTGCGACACAAAAAAATCTTTTGTGGACTCTAGATAGCAACAGAAAAAATATATATTTTTTCTGAAAACAGCTGAAGTTCACCGCCACTAACGTAGTAGATGGCTATTAGCAGAGTGCATCACGTTTGTCACACAAAAAAAAATTTTTGGAGTCTGCCTAGCAAGAGAAAAAAATAAATTTTTTACTCTGAAAAAAACTGAACATCAATGCTACTAAAATAATAGGTCATTTTTAGCAGAGTGTATCATGTTTGTCACACCAAAAAATCTTTGGTGGATTCCGGCTAGTAACAGAAATTACTTTTTATTCTGAAAACAGCTGAAGTTCACCACCACTAACATATTAGATGGCTTATAGCAGAGTGTATCATGTTTGTCACACTTAAAAATATTTTTTAACCTCTACGTAGCAAGAGAAAAAGTATATTTTTTTACTCTGAAAACAGCTGAACTTCAACGCCACTAAAATAGTAGACGGCTTTTATCAGAGTGTATCACGTTTGTCACACTAAAAAATATTTTTTGGGCTCTGCGTAGCAAGAGAAAAAAAATCTATTTTTTTACTCTGAAAACAGCTGAACTTCAACGCCACTAAAATAGTAGGTGGCTGTTAGCAGAGTGTATCTCGTTTGCGACACAAAACAATCTTTGGTGGACTCTAGCTAGCAAGAGAAAAAATATTTTTTTTTACTGTGCATACAGTTGAATTTCACCCACCAAAACATGACAAAGTGGGCTGCTATAGCTTGCACTATCACATTAGCAAATGAAAAAAAAAAGGTTTTTGTGCTCTGCACGGAGAAGCTCTGCAGAGTCTGCATACAGCTCAACTTCAACCCCACAAAATCAAAAGGTGGGCTGCAAGGGCTTGCTTGCTTGATTTATCACATTAGCAAGTGAAAAAAATAGATTGAAGGCATACTCGTGCATAGAGCACAATACAACCAGTGCACATCACAGTTCTATGGCATGGGCCCTGCTCTTTCTGTCAGAATCTCAGTAATTGCACAAGAAAAAAAAAGTGCTGCAACATCAATTTCACAGGTAAACAGCACAGGACTTATCTACACGATCTGACTTCCACACAAACGCCCATCTATCTATCTAAAATCTCTCAGTACACAGGTGCACACTCAGCAGGAGCGTCTGTCAGCAGTCATTGACTTGCATAAAATGGCGCTGAGGGAACATAGCCGCTCTTTATATAGAGAGGACATGTGATTTCAGCAGCCAATGGCAGAAGCCCTTGAGTCTGGACAGTGTGGATGCTTCCTGCGCTCTGATTGGCTAGCCGTGCTTTACTCACTTTAAGTTACAGGTAAAAAAAAAGATTACAAGTGCTCTGACGTGTTCTGAGCTCTCACCAGCCCCTCCACTCATCTAACAAGTCCCCCCGCTCATCATAAACAGGCACTATGCTAGCCAAACTGTTCAAAACACTGTAGTTGCCCCACAATCACATTCCCGCATATATTCACCGAACGCTGCAGATTTTACCAAATTTAAGAAAAAATGCTCACCTTTCCGATTATGAATCCAAATGTGCAACATTTGTGTCGAACTTAAGTTTGGGCTCGGGTTTCGCACATATTTGCTCATCTCTAATTCTGGGTATAGTTTGCCCTAGGCTATTTTATACCCCCAGGTACAGTCTGGATGGTGTATACTCTGGCCTGTTATACTGGGATACAACGCAAACTACAAAGGAAAATGGTTAATTCAGCCAGTGCTGATCATCAGCCAAAAAAATCCAACACACATAACCAATGTTTTGAACGATAACAAATCTTCATTGGTCAGTTGTCAGTCAAAACTAATAATAATTTTCTTCATCAAAACAGTCATTTCTGCCCATTTCATTCAATTTTGCCTCTTACAGTGAGGAAAAAAAGTATTTAGTCAGCCACTAGTGTTGAGCGAGCATGCTCAACACTACTCGTTACTCGCCCGAGCATCAAGCTACTCGGGATATTCGGTGAGCACCGAGCATTTCCGGGTTACTCGGGCGTGAGCTCGGGTCTCCGCCCTGCACGTTTGGCGCTCTTTACAGAGTAAATGTAATGCTGCAGCCATGTTGTTTGTGGGCATTACAGTGATTGGCTGGCCGCACAGCATCACCTCGGGTATTTAAAACCGGGTGCCGCCATCTTGGACACAGTCGCTCCAGAACAGACAGTGTAGGGAGAGTGCTTCTGAGTTAGGGAGAGATATATAGTGAGAAATAGGTAGTGTAGGGTCTCTAAAGCCTGCCAAAATCAAACAAACAGTCCTTCTCAGGACTAATATCCATCCCAGATATCAGGCAGGCAGGCAGGCTGTATAGGAGACGCAGTGGTTATACCAGCAAACGCTGCATTACAGTCCTGTGTGCTCCTGTTGGTCAAATTGCTAGACTTATCACCCCGGTCTCAGAGGCCAGGAAAAATTATTTTTTTTTTCATCTAAATCCTGTATTTTTTTTTTCCTCAGTCAGACTGTCCAAATACGCGTCTTATTAACCTTTTGGCATTTTTTGCCGTAAAAAAAAACAGTAATAGTGTCTCCCTGACTGGTCAGACACCAATATATTTGTTTAAAAGAGTCTGGTGTAGGCCAGAAAAATATAACTGTGGTTTTGCAGTTCCACTGGTCAAATCTCTGTATTGTCCTGTTTTCGGCATTTTTTGCCATAAAAAAAAAACTGTAATAGTGTCTCCCTGACTGGTCAGAAACCAATATATCTGTTTAAAAGAGTCTGGTGTAGGCCAGAAAAATATAACTGTGGTTTTGCAGTTCCATGGGTCAAATCTCTGTATTATCCTGTTTTTGGCATTTTTTGCGGTAAAAAAAAACTGTAATAGTGTCTCCCTGACTGGTCAGACACCAATATATCTGTTTAAAAGAGTCTGGTGTAGGCCAGAAAAAAATTACTGTGGTTTTGCAGTTCCATGGGTCAAATCTCTGTATTATCCTGTTTTTGACATTTTTTGCCGTAAAAAAAAACTGTAATTGTGTCTCCCTGACTGGTCAGACACCAATATATCTGTTTAAAAGAGTCTGGTGTAGGCCAGAAAAATAGAACTGTGATTTTCCTCTTCCTCAGTTCTAATCTCCTTTTTTCCTTTTTATTACCCATTTTCTATTGATAGTGCAAGTGTAAGCTTTTTTACTTAATTTACAATGGGCAAGGCGCATGGCAAGGGACGTGGAACTGGACGTTCTGGTGATGGTGCGTGTAGAGGACGGGGCCGTGGCCAAGGTGAAAATGTGCCACAACCAACAGCCACATCTTCTCGCTCCCACTTATTTACTGAATTACTAGAAAAGCACATTAGAACACCAGTATTGCGAACTGATCAGTGTGAACAGGTTATTAATTGGATAGCAGATAATACTTCCAGTTACCTGGGCACCACCACCTCCGGTCAGCCTTCCACACGGTCAAGTTTTAGTAGCCGTGAGTCTCGACCGCATACTCCTCCTCACCCTGATGCTCCTTCCTCCCACCATGTCGAGTGTCGTCAGACAGCAACTGATCCCACACTTGGACACTCTGAAGAGCTGTTCACTGGTCCATTTCCATATTTGTGCCCCTCGCCTGCTGCGCTTGTAGTGGTGGAAGAGGAGATTCCATGTAGCGATACCCAAATATTTGAACAGCCACGGCCACAGGAAGTCGACGCTGGCAATTTGTCAAAAAAGGCGGACGATGATGAGACACAATTGCCAGGAAGTGAGGAGGAGGATCGTGGTGCGCAAGTGGAAGAGGAGGAGGTGGTGGTGATCTAGTAACTGAACCAACGTGGTAGGAGGACTTGCAGAGTGAGGCCAACAGCACACAGGGGGAGGGAGGCAGAGTACCCCAACAGGCAGGAAGAAGCAGTGTGGTGGCTGCACACAGAAGGCGGGCAACAGTTCCCCGTAACACCAACACGAGGGACGTTGCCAGTACAACTGGTAGGTCTTCCAGAGTCTGGAATTTTTTTAAAGATTCTGCTGATAACCCCAAAAAGGCCATTTGTACCACCTGCCATGCCAGCATCAGCAGGGGTGACAAAACTACCAGCCTGACCACCACCAGCATGATCAGGCACATGGCAGCAAAGCACCCGACTTTGTGGAGCGAACCCCAGGGTCCACGACCAGTGTCAGCGGGTGTCACCACTGCTTCTTCCGCTGTTGTGCGTGTAATAGAACCCCCTGTTGTGTGTGCAAGGCAATCCCCTGTCCATACTGCATGCAAAGATGCCCCCTCCTCTCAGTCTTCACTTGTTATGGCAGTTTCTCAAGAAACAGCATTAACGTCAATGTCCACGTCCCACCGCAGCGTTCAATTGTCCATATCCCAGACCTTTGAACGAAAGCGTAAATTCGCAGCCAACGCGCCCCACAGGCCACAGTCCTAAATTCGCACATTTCACGACTGCATGCGTTGGAAATGCTGCCTTTTAGGCTGGTGGAGACGGAATCCTTCCACAACCTTATGGCGGTGGACGTCCCTCGGTACTCGGTCCCCAGCTGACACTATTTTGCATGGTGTGCCATCTCCGCACTACACAAGCACGTATCCCAAAACATCTGCCGTGCCCTCAACAACGCAGTTACTGGGAGAGTCAACCTGACTATGGACACGTGGACAAGTGCTTGCGGCCAGGGACGGTACATCTCCCTGACGGCACACTGGGTAAACATAGTGGAAGTCGGGACCCAGGCGGACCTTGGGACAGAACACATCCTCCCCACACCGAGGATTGTGGGCCCTATGTCAGTCAGAGTTGCCCCCACAGTGTACAGCTCCTGCGCATCATCCTCCTCCTCATGTTCAGCCTCCATCTCAGATATCACCACATCAGTTACAAGCTGGAAGTACTGCAGTACTGCCTCAGCCAAGCGGCAACAGGCGGTGCTGAAACTCATAAGCTTAGGTGATAAACCTCACACTGCTTGTGAGTTGCGGACAGCTGTGAAAGAGCAGGCAGATCTGTGGCTGAGACCGCTAAACCTACATCCAGGCATGGTCGTGTGTGACAATGGCCGTAATCTGGTGGCGGCTCTGAGGCGAGGCGAGATAACACACGAACCATGCCTGGCTCATGTGCTTAACCTCGTGGTTCAGCAGTCTCTTAAATCGTACCCCGAGTTGCCAGATCTGCTCCTCAAAGTACGCCGCCTGTCAGCTCATTTTCGGAAGTCGGCTACAGCTTCCGCCGCCCTTGCTGTGTTGCAGCAGCGTTTGCAGCTTTCAGCACACCGACTGGTGTGTGATGTCCCCACACGTTGGAACTCTACCCTCCACATGTTGCAAAGGATTTGTGAGCAGAAGTGAGCAGTTGTGGAGTACCAACTGCAACAAGTCAGTCAATTTCAGGTTAGACTCCACACATAAGACCTCAGGAGTGGACCTGGATGTCTGACATATGTACCATCCTGACAAACTTTGAGGAGTCCACCAAGATGGTGAGTGGCGATGACGCCATCATTAGCGTCAGCATCCCACTTGTCTGTCTTTTGCAACGCTCTCTGCAGAGAATTAAAGAGGAGGCATTGCAGCCAGAGTATGATGAGATGGATCAAGAAGTTGTAGCGGGCGATTACACACAGCCCAGCCTCATCTCATCCCAACATGCATTGGGGGACAATGAGGGAGAGGAGGAGAAGGAGGAGGAGGAAGAACAGGAGCTGGTATCATGCGCTGTAGACGGTAGTACCTGTACAACTGTCATACCGTCAGTTCAGCGTGGGTGGCCTGAGGACAGGGGGGGGAGGAGGAGGAGGAGAGCATGGTCAGTCGTCATCTTGGTGAGGACACGGAAGTCTTGCCCATTACCAGTCTGGCACGCATGGCTGACTTTATGTTACGCTGCCTTAACCGTGACCCTCGCATTGTCAAAATATTTGGTGACAGTCAGTACTGGTTGGTGACACTTTTAGACCCCCGCTACAAGGAGAACTTTCACTTCTCATATTCCTGAAGTGGAGAGGTCTAAAAAATGGGGCAGTACCAGTAGTTCCTTGCTGCAGAACTGTTAAAAAAATTCCCATCTGAACACGCTAGCGGCAGGGGTCACAGTTCGTTGCCCAACCAAGGCGCACAGGCGAGAGAGACGCAAATCCAATCCAGCAGAGGCAGGGAACACTGTCAACGTTCTGGGACAGTTTTCTGAGACCCGCCCAGCTTACAGGCCCTGAGGTGCGGTGTACTCTCACAAGGAGTGGAAAGTTTCAAAAGATGGTGAGGGAGTACCTTGCCGACCGTACCAGCATCCTCCGTGATTCCTCTGTGCCTTTTAATTTTTGGGTATCCAAGCTGGACACTTGGAATGAACTCGCTCTGTACGCCTTGGAGGTCCTGGCCTGCCCTGCCGCTAGTGTGCTATAGGAGCGTGTTTTTAGTGCCACTGGGGGAATTATAACTGATAAGCGCACTCGCCTGTCAACTGACAATGCTGACAAGTTCACCCCTTATCAAAATGAACAAGGGCTGGATTGGGCCAGACTTCTCATCACCACCAAATGACAGCAGAGTAACATAAAGTCAAATTCACTGTGCTATTTCAGGAGGTGTATACCCATGCACCGCTTCACACCCACACATGGGTATACGCTTCCTCAATTCGGCTTTTTTTTGCTCTTCTCCTTATCCTCAGCCTCCACCACCACTATACCACCAGGGTGACCGTGGTCCGTGTTTCCAGCATTGCAAGTTCCTCCGTCCTAATTTTTGGCAGCTTTTGCTTGGAAGGCATAGGCAAAGACTATGGGAGACCCACTCCCCAATAATGGGAATAATGTTTTTAATATGCTGTACTGCATGGCTCTTGTAAGGGGCATTAAAACCGTATTGTTAATCTAATGTGACCTCCACCACTTTTCCCAGGGGCATTGATATTGTCTTTTTATTCCACTGCGACCTCCATGTTGTAACATACCTGGCGGCGTCCTTGCATAGTGGTCCATCTCCCACTGTGCAAGAGTGCGCACTTGATCTCCAGTCCAGTCTGCTAGCCTGGCTTCCCTCCATGCTGTCTGCTTGCCTCTGTGTCTGCTGCTTAAGGGCGGCGCCCAATCACTTCCTGGTTCTTGTACCTGCTGCGGGCACACCCCTTGTGCGTCCTCAGCCTATTGCTGTCTGTCACCTGGTATTTAACCCTGCTGCTCCAATGAATCCCGGCCAGAGCATTGTGTTTCATTCAGTGTGCTCTTTCACTCTGAATGTGCCAGGTCCCTTTCTGTGTTTGCTTGCCTGCCTTTCCTGGAGGCTGTATTTCCAGGCCTGTCTGAACACGCTCCTTGCCTGTTCGTTCCGCCTTCTAGGGGCCGCATACCTAGACCCGCTCCTGTATCTTGTCTGTCCTGTCTGAACACGCTCCTAGCCTGTTCCTCCCGCCTTCTAGGGGCTGCATACCTTGACCCGCTCCTGTATCTTGCTACTGTGTCTGTTCTTGTCTGTATACTCTTCTAGCCTGTTTCCTGTGTTTCTCTTTTCTGCAGAGTCTGAACTCGTACCTAACTCCTGCTCGTTGTCACTGTACTTCCGTTTGTGAGTTTGTGATCCACTCGCTACTTCACTGCAAGTCCCCTGTGGGTATCTGGTTCTGCACTTCCCTTCCTGCCTGTTCCGTGTGTACAGAGCCCTGTCCCCCCTGCTCTGCCTTGCTCACCGCTCCAGCGGTTCTAGCCTGCTCTGCCTTGCTCACCGCTCCGGCGGTTCTAGCCTGCTCTGCCTTGCTCACCGCTCCGGCGGTTCTAGCCTGCTCTGCCTTGCTCACCGCTCCGGCGGTTCTAGCCTGCTCTGCCTTTGCTCACTGCTCCGGCAGTCTTGCTCCGCTCTAACCCTTTGCTCACTGCTCCGGCAGTCTTGCTTCGCTCTGACCCTTTGCTCACTGCTCCGGCAGTCTTGCTCCGCTCTGACCCTTTGCTCACTGCTCCGGCAGTCTTGCTCCGCTCTGACCCTTTGCTCACTGCTCCGGCAGTCTCGCTCTGCTCTGACCCTTTGCTCACTGCTCCGGCAGTATCGCTCTGCTCTGACCCTTTGCTCACTGCTCCGGCAGTCTCGCTCTGCTCTGACTCCTTTGCTCACTGCTCCGGCAGTCTCGCTCTGCTCTGACTCCTTGCTCACTGCTCCGGCAGTCTCACTCAGCTCTGACCCTTTGCTCACCGCTGCAGGCGGCCTTGTCCTGCTCTACTCTTGCTCACTGCTCCAGGCGGCCTTGTCCTGCTCTACTCTTGCTCACCGCTCCAGGCGGCCTTGTCCTGCTCTACTCTCGCTCACCGCTCCAGGCGGCCTCATCCTGCTCTACTCTCGCTCACCGCTCTTGGCGGTCTCATCTTGCCCTGCTCTCGCTCACCACTCTGGGCGGCCTTACTCTGCTGTGTTTGTCCGCCACATCTGTGGTTCTGTTCCTGAGTCCCAGTGTGTACTGGGTCCTATCCCGCCTGTGTTCCTACCTGCTAGTGCCTCCCTGTCTGCACTCTAGCCGTGCTTGCCTGTACCCCCCTGCCTGCATACCCACCTGCCTGCATACCAGTCGTGCCTGCCTATACCCACCAGTCTGTGTGCCAGCCTAACCTGTCTGTTCCTGTATTCCCCTGTGTGGGTCAACAGCCGTGTCCGGGGTCTGTCCTGGAGTAGCAACTGGTCCCTCTGCTCGGTTCCTCCTTGGTGCACTGGCGTCGTATGCCGTTGTAAGACCGTGGTCGGATCGGGTGAATAACTAGTTACGCCCCTCCAGGTATTCACTCTCCGGTACGGTCCAGTGGAATCACACGCACACGCCGCTCAGCCCGGGCGTGTGCATTACAGCATGCTCAGGCCATGGTTCTCGTTGAGCCCCACGGCCTTCGCTCTCTGAGACGTTTTCCAGCGAATACGTGCATTAAAAATAAATTAAAAAAAAATATATATTTTTTTTTTTCTTTAGTTGAGTTCCAGGCGAATTACGCACCCGTCCAGATGGATCTTTCTGCACTCGTTCCTGCGGATCTGCCACGGTACTATGGGGATCCAAGACAGAGTCGTGCATTTGTGGAGCAATGCATGCTACACTTCAAGTTCTACCCTCTTTGTTTTCCCACCGATCGCGCTAAGGTGGGATTCATGATGTCTTACCTAGCGGGTGATGCCTTGAAATGGATCACCCCCCTATGGGACGCACAGGATCCTATCATCCTGGACACAACGGCCTTCCTGGTGGCCTTTCTAATGGTCTTCAATGACCCTAACCCGGAAGCCCCTGCTGAAGCTTCACTTCCCAATATCCCGGAGCAGCCCCGATGGGTAATGTGTGTGGGTAGCGCACTAGTCCTCCTGCCCAAAGAGACTCCTGCCCACCCAGAATCCACACAGGATGACTACGCTCTCCGGAATACTTCTCCCAACCTCAAGAGGCAGTCCAGACGTACTAGGCGTAGAGGCAAGCCGTCACGCCAGGGTCTGTCCTCCCAAAGACCTCCTGATCCCAACCTTGAAGTCCCTGCTGAAGCTTCATTTCCCTGTATCCCGGAGCAGCCCCGACAGGGAATACGCGTGGGTAGCGCACCAGTTCTCCTGCCCGAAGAGACTTCTGCCCACCTAGAATCCTCCGGGATACCACCTGATGACAAATGGAGAGAGACTTCCCTACATCCGGTACCCGATACTTCGTCCGCTCCGTCCTGTGAGCCTGACAATGGGTACCTCAAAGCGGTAGTTAACCCCGAGTCTCTACACCGCTCTGACCAGGCGGAGGACCTCCAGTTGTCTCCAGAACCCTTCGGGGTGCTACCTGGTAGCGAATGGACAGAGTCTTCCCTATACTCTGTACCTGATACCTCGGCCGCTTCGTCCAGTGAGTCTGACCTAGTGTACTCCGAAGCAGAGGCTATCCCCGAGTCTCTACACCCCTCCGACCAGGTGGAGGACCTCCAGTTGTCTCCTGAACCCTTCGGGGTGCTACCTGATAGCAAATGGACAGAGACTCTCCTATACTCGGTACCTGATACCTCGGCCGCTTCTTCCAGTGTGTCCGACCTAGTGTACTCCGAAGCAGAGGTTATCCCCGAGTCTCTACACCCCTCCGACCAGGCGGAGGACCTCCAGTTGTCTCCTGAACCCTTCGGGGTGCTGCCTGATAGCGAATGGACAGAGACTCTCCTATACTCGGTACCTGATACCTCGCCCACTTCTTCCAGCAAGTCCGACCTAGTGTACTCCGAAGCAGAGGTTACCCCTGAGTCTCTGCACTCTTCCGACCCGGCGGAGGACCCCCAGTTGTTTCCTGAATCCTCCGGGGTACCACCTGATAACAAAGAGACAGTGACTTTTCTACACCTTGTACCTGATACCTCACCCATTTCATCCTGTGAGCTTGACAAGATCTACCCCGAAGCAGAGGTTACCCCCGAGTCTCTGCACCCCTCCAATCCGGCGGAGGACTTCCAGTTGTCTCCTGCACCCTCTGGGGTGCTACCTGATAATAAGTGGAGAGAGACTTCCTTGTGTGCTGTTCCTGGCACTCCACCCGTTTCGTCTGTTGCTGAGGATGGCTGCATAGGAGGTAGCATCCTAGCTACTCAGATGAGACCAGTTTTTCCTGTGGACAGTGGAAGCGATCTACTTGAAGTGAACGATTGGCCCTCGAATTCCCTGCGGAACATTCTGGCAGGCCTGAAGAAGAGGGGGCGTAAGGGGGGGGTATTGTAACATACCTGGCGGAGTCCTTGCATAGTGGTCCATCTCCCACTGTGCAAGAGCGCGCACTTGATCTCCAGTCCAGTCTGCTAGCCTGGTTTCCCTCCATGCTGTCTGCTTGCCTCTGTGTCTGCTGCTTAAGGGCGGCGCCCGATCACTTCCTGGTTCTTGTACCTGCTGCGGGCACACCCCTTGCCTATTGCTGTCTGTCACCTGGTATTTAACCCTGCTGCTCCAATGAATCCCGGCCTGAGCATTGTGTTTCATTCAGTTTGCTCTTTCACTCTGAATGTGCCAGGTCCCTTTCTGTGTTTGCTTGCCTGCCTTTCCTGGAGGCTGTATTTCCAGGCCTGTCTGAACACGCTCCTTGTCTGTTCGCTCCGCCTTCTAGGGGCCGCATACCTAGACCCGCTCCTGTATCTTGTCTGTCCTGTCTGAACACGCTCCTAGCCTGTTCCTCCCGCCTTCTAGGGGCTGCATACCTAGACTCCTGTATCTTGCTACTGTGTCTGTTCTTGTCTGTATACTCTTCTAGCCTGTTTCCTGTGTTTCTCTGTGTCCATACCTTTCCTTTTTCTGCAGAGTCTGAACTCGTACCTAACTCCTGCTCGTTGTCACTGTACTTCCGTTTGTGAGTTTGTGATCCACTCGCTACTTCACTGCAAGTACCCTGTGGGTATCTGGTTCTGCCTTTCCCTTCCAGCCTGTTCCGTGTGTACAGAGCCCTTTCCCCCCTGCTCTGCCTTGCTCACCGCTCCGGCGGTTCTAGCCAGCTCTGCCTTGCTCACCGCTCCGGCGGTTCTAGCCTGCTCTGCCTTGCTCACCGCTCCGGCGGTTCTAGCCTGCTCTGCCTTGCTCACCGCTCCGGCGGTTCTAGCCTGCTCTGCCTTTGCTCACTGCTCCGGAAGTCTTGCTCCGCTCTGACCCTTTGCTCACTGCTCCGGCAGTCTGGCTCCGCTCTGACCCTTTGCTCACTGCTCCGACAGTCTTGTTCCGCTCTGACCCTTTGCTCACTGCTCCGGCAGTCTTGCTCCGCTCCGACCCTTTGCTCACTGCTCTGGCAGTCTCGCTCTGCTCTGACTCCTTTGCTCACTGCTCCAGCAGTCTTGCTCCGCTCTGACTCCTTGCTCACTGCTCCGGCAGTCTCACTCAGCTCTGACCCTTTGCTCACCGCTGCAGGCGGCCTTGTCCTGCTCTACTCTTGCTCACCGCTCCAGGCGGCCTTGTCCTGCTCTACTCTTGCTCACCGCTCCAGGCGGCCTTGTCCTGCTCTACTCTCGCTCACCGCTCCAGGCGGCCTCGTCCTGTTCTACTCTCGCTCACCGCTCTTGGCGGTCTCTTCTTGCTCTGCTCTCGCTCACCACTCTGGGCGGCCTTACTCTGCTGTGTTTGTCCGCCACATCTGTGGTTCTGTTCCTGAGTCCCAGTGTGTACTGGGTCCTATCCCGCCTGTGTTCCTACCTGCTAGTGCCTCCCTGTCTGCACTCTAGCCGTGCTTGCCTGTACCCCCCTGCCTGCATACCCACCTGCCTGCATACCAGTCATGCCTGCCTATACCCACCAGTCTGTGTGCCAGCCTAACCTGTCTGTTCCTGTATTCCCCAGTGTGGGTCAACAGCCGTGTCCGGGGTCTGTCCTGGAGTAGCACCTGCTCCCTCTGCTCGGTTCCTCCTTGGTGCACTGGCGTCGTATGCTGTCGTGCGACCCTGGTCGGATCGGGTGAATACCTAGTTACGCCCCTCCAGGCATTCACTCTCCGGCACAGTCCAGTGGAATCAAACGCACACGCCGCTCAGCCCGGGCGTGTGCATTACAGATGTCTCTTCCAAGGGGCATTAAAACCATCTTGTTAATCTTCTGCGACCTCCACGTCTCTTCCAAGGGGCATTAAAACCGTCTTGTTAAGCTACTGCGACCTCCACGTCTCTTCCAAGGGCCATTTAAACCATCTTGTTAAGCTACTGCAACATCCACGTCTCTTCCAAGGGGCATTAAAACCGTCATGTTAAGCTACTGCGACCTCCACCGCTCTTCCAAGGGGCATTAAAACGGTCTTGTTAAGCTACTGCGACCTCCATTGCTCTTCCAAGGGGCATTAAAGCCGTCTTGTTAAGCTAATGCGAGCTCCACCACTTTTCCAAGGGGCATTAAAACCGTCTTGTTAAGCTAATGCGACCTCCACGACTTTTCCAAGGGGCATGAAAACTGTCTTGTTAAGCTACTGCAACCTCCACGTCTCTTCCAAGGGGCATTAAAACTGTCTTGTTAAGCTACTGCGACCTCCACCAATTTTTCAAGGGGCATTGTTATTGTCTTTTTATTCCACTGTGAACTCCGCCATTCTTCCAACGGGCATTGAATTTCCTCCTAATTTTAGTCAGCTTTTGCTTTTCAATCAATAGGCGAGCACTAAGGGAGACCCACTCCCCAATAATGGGTAGAAGGTTTTTAGTATGCTGTAATCCACGTCTGTTTCAAGGGGCATTGCAGTTCCTCATAATTTTTGGAAAGCCTTCCATTCTCTGCTTAGGCCAACAGTGCACAGGAGACCCAGTTGCTATAAATGGAAAAAACGGTTTAGTTAAGGCCCTCTGACCTCCATGTCACTTCCAAGGGGCATTGGAGTGCCTGAAATTTTTGGTAGGCATTGCACTCACTGCATGCCCTATACCTGTGTAGCCGAACCTCTCCTTTTGGTACAGAAACATATCCTACTAGACATGTGTGGTTGACTGGCCTGATATTGATGTGAATGTTCCCTATTCCTCCTGCTCTTTCTCCTTTGCCACCACCTCATTCATCATTCATCACATGAAGCTTTGTTTTAACGGGAGTCATAGAACTGGCATAGTAGCAGGAAAACATCCAGCAATCCTCGGAGAAGGTAGGATATGCGCCAAAACGCTGACCACCTCAGGCCTAGCCGCTACTACATACATGCGCTTGCATTCCAAGAAAACAAAGCAGATGCTAACTTCTATCATCATCATCATGCTCCTCACCTTGGCACTCTCAACTCCCCTGATGGAGAAGCCAGGGCGGACCGGAGGAGTCTGGTTATCTGGTGGGCTCGTCCAATGCTGCCCTAAAGCAGGCCTGGCTAAGAAAAGTGTGTGGGGGGATGTTCTAAGGAGAAATAGGGGCGGCTGGGAACCGTTTATGGACACAAGGCCGCCCCCTGGCGGCTGGGGACCGAGCGTGGACACCCGGCCGCCGGGCGGCTGGGGACTGAGTATGAATACCTCACTGCCGAAGCAGCCATGAGGTAGTGGCCAGCTTCGGCCTCCTCCAAATTAAAAGGCCCCGTTTCAAGTGCAAGGAAGCTAGCAGTATGGTATTGCAGCCTGGGGGTGGGTGGGTGGCAGGCTGCATACTTGTGCTTGCATTGCAAATAATGGGAGAGGTACAATTGAACACTGCCCTGGGACAAGGACTTGCACGGGGATAGTTGCAAGTCTGCATCTTCTGATGCGGAAAGGATCATTTCTGATGGGCACACTTTTAGGCAGTGACCTGGGTGTCAGAAATGCTTCCAGGGGTCTTCCCCATGCTGTTCCCATGTCTTTTCAGCACTGTATGCATGTGTCACACAGAACATGACCAGATAAGATTGTAAAATGTTAAAATGACATTTCCCGGTGAATGCATTTGTCACGGTTGAAAGCAATACAAAAGTGCAAAACCTGATAAAAAATGCTACTTGTGAACATAGCCCAAGGTGTGGAGAAGTAATTTTGTTTTTGGTTATTTATTTTAACTTATACACATGTCTTTACCCTGGAAAGGAAGTTCCTTAACATATTTCACAGGAAAACCGTTTCAGTTTCGTTTTTGAACGTTTTATTGTGAGCCCGTTAAAGTGGCTTAAAACCTCTGACCACGTTGTTGACAGCAGTGATCTGGGGGTCAGAAATGCTTCCTGGGGCGATGCCCATGCTGTCCCCATGTCTTTTGAGCACTGTCACTATCATTTTGGGCACTTTTTAGGCTTTCTACAGACTGCCGGGGGTGCCGACGAAAAAATGCTCGGGTCTCCCATAGACTAACATTGGGCTCGTTGCTCGGATCGAGCACCCAAGTATCACGGTGAGCTCGGCCTGAGCTTCGAGCACCCGAGCATTTTAGTGCTCGCTCAACACTATCAGCCACCAATTGTGCAAGTTCTCCCACTTAAAAAGATGAGAGAGGCCTGTAATTGACAGCATAGGTAGACCTCAACTATGAGAGACAAAAATGAGAAAACAAATCCTGAAAATCAAATTGTCTGATTTGGAAAGAAATGTTTTTCAAATTTTGGTGGAAAATAAGAATTTGGTCAATTACAAAAGTTCATCTCAATACTTTGTTATATATCCTCTGTTGGCAATGACAGAGGTCAAACGTTTTCTGTAAGTCTTCACAAGGTTTGCACACACTGTTGCTGTTATGTTGGCCCATTCCTCCATGTAGATCTCCTCTAGAGCAGTGATGTTTTGGGGCTGTCGATGGGCAACACGGACTTTCAACTACCTCCAAAGCTTTTCTCTACGGTTTAGATCTGGAAACTGGCTAGGCCACTCCAGGACCTTGAAATGCTTCTTACGAAGCCACTCCTTCGTTGCCCTGGAGGTGTGCTTGGGATCATTGTCATGCTGAAAGACCCAGACACGTTTCATCTTCAATGCCTTTGCTGATGGAAGGAGGTTTGCACTCAAAATCTCACAATACATGGCCCCATTCATTCTTTCATGTACACGGATCAGTCATCCTGGTCCCTTTTTTATTATTATTATTAATTTATATAGCGCCATTGATTCTATGGTGCTGTACATAAGAGGGGGTTACATACCAAATACAGATATCACTTACAGTAAACAAACTAACAATGATAGACTGGTACAGATGGAAGAGGACCCTGCCCTTGCAGGCTTACATTCTACAGGAATGGGGAAGGAGACAGTAGGTTTAGGGGTTGCAGTAGCTCCAGTGTTGTTGAGGTGGCAGCGTGGTCAGTGCAGGCTGTAAGCTTGTTTGAAGAGATGGGTTTTCAGGTTCCGTCTGAAGGATCCAAGTGTGGCGGATAATCGGACGTGTTGAGGCACAGAATTGCATAGGACGGGGGATATTCGGGAGAAATCTTGGAGGCGATTGCATGAGGAACGAATAAGTGTGGAGGAGAGAAGGAGATTACATGAGGGAATATATTGGAAGATTTGTTCAGAGATGTACGAAGGAGAGAGATTATGGATGACTTTGTAGGTCAGTGTTTGTAGTTTGAACTGGATACGCTGGGGAAATGGGCCAGAGAGGTAGATCTGGGTGTCATCAGCGTACAGATGGTACTGGAAGCCATGCGATTTTATGAGCTGTCCCAGGACAAGGGTATAGATTGAGAAGAGTAGGAGTCCTAGGACAGAGCCTTGAGGGACTCCAACAGAGAGGGGGCGGGATGAGGAGGTAGTGTGGGAGTGGGAGACGCTAACTGTGCGGTTTGAAAGGTATGAGGAGATCCAAGATAGGGCAAGGTCTTTGATGTCAAAGGAAGAGAGGATCTGTAGCAGGAGGCAGTGGTCAACTGTATCAAAAGGAGAGGACAGGTCAAGAAGAAGGAATACAGAGAATTGTCTGTTAGCTTTGGCTGTAAGTAAGTCATTGGTGATTTTGGTAAGGGCAGTTTCGGTGGAATGGTGGGGGCGGAAGCCGGTTTGTCAGTTGTCGAAGAGGGAGTTAGATGAGAAGTGGGAGGAAAGCTCAGCGTGAACGTGTTGCTCAAGGAGTTTGGAGGCAAATGGGAGCAACGATATGGGGCGATAGCTGGACAAGGCGGTTGGGTCGAGGGATGACTTTTTGAGGATGGGCGTGATTGTGGCAGGTTTGAAGGCAGCGGGGAAGGTACCAGAAGATAGTGATAGGTTGAAAAGATGAGTTAGGGATGGGATGAGGTTGGGGAGGAGAAACAGTCCCTTGGCAGAGAAACAGCCCCAAAGCATGATGTTGCCACCCCCATGCTTCACAGTGGGTATGATGTTCTTTGGATGCAACTCAGCATTCTTTCTCCTCCAAACACGATGAGTTGGGTTTCTACCAAACAGTTCTACTTTGGTTTCATCTGACCATATGACATTCTCCCAATACTCTTCTGGATCATCCAAATGCTCTCTAGCAAACTTCAGATGGGCCCAGACATGTAATGGCTTAAGCAGGGGGACACGTCTGGCACTGCAGGATCTGAGTCGTAGTGTGTTACTGATGGTAGCCTGTGTAACGTTGGTCCCAGCTCTCTGCAGGTCATTCACTAGGTCCCCCCGTGTGGTTCTGGGATTTTTGCTCACAGTTCTTGAGATCATTTTGACCCCACAGGGTGAGATCTTGTGTGGAGCCCCAGATCGAGGGAGATTATCAGTGGTCTTGTATGTCTTCCATTTTCTAATTATTGCTCGCACAGTTGATTTCTTCACACCAAGCTGCTTGCCTATTGCAGGGCTACAATTTTGTTTCTGGTGTCTTTCGACAGCTCTTTGGTCTTCACCATAGTGGAGCTTGGAGTGTGAATGTTTGAGGTTGCAGAAAGGTGTCTTTTATACTGATAACAAGTTCAAACAGGTGCCAGTACAGGTAATGAGTGGAAGACAGAGGAGCCTCTTAAAGGAGAAGTTACAGGTCTGTGAGAGCCAGAAATCTTGCTTGTTTGTAACTGACCAAATACTTATTTTCCACCAAAATTTGAAAAAAAATTCTTTCTAAATCAGACAATGTGATTTTCAGGATTTGTTTTCTCATTTTCTCTCTCATAGTTGACGTCTACCTATGATGTCAATTACAGGTCTCTCTCATCTTTTTAATTGGAAGAACTTGCACAATTGGTGGCTGACTAAAAACTTTTTTTCCCCACTGTACCTGCTTCCTCTCCATAGAAAGAGACAGTCATGTATCCGAATGTGCCACATTTGTGTCGAACTTAAGTTTGGAGGTCAGATTTCGAACATATTCGCTCATCACTACTCTTCATCAGGCTCAGTATAACACAAAATCTGAACAGACACATATTTATATACAATAGGACACAGGAATAATGCAGTAAATAAGACAAGTGACGTGAAGCAGAACTATCAATATGGGAAGGGTAGAAGCAGTTGTGGTAGTAAATATTGAAGCATTTCAATTTCATAGATAAGGAGTGTAAAAGTTTTATTGTCCTCTAGTTGAGGTCTGGTCAAGGGTTGTGATGCCCCTAAATGGTCTGAGGAGCACATTGCTGTAGAAAGACATAAATCCATGCAACACATTCATTCATGCTCTGAGTGTTTCAAAGATTGTCATAAGTTTGTACTCCCAGACTCTTCTGTCTCTCTGTGATTTGAAGTTACTTTTCAATACCAGCAATTTCATGTCCATGATACTGTGACCAGGGTATCCAACGTACCTTAAATGAGACAGTTTTCATCCAAAATAGATAAAAAGTTCTATTGTCTACAGTCAAGCCATCAGATACAGTCGGATATGTTACAACTATACAGATAGAAACAGACACCTTGGTGGTCTCAGAAAGATCTTTTTGAATCAGGGCTACCATCCAATAACAATTGAACAATTGAAAATCTGATTGCAAGAGGCACCAGAATATCAAGGAATCATCTACATTATAAAACTAAAGAAGAAAGCAAAAGCGTGCCTCTAGAAGTCACCTACAATCTAAATCTATAGGTGTTGAGGGGAACGTCACAGAAAATACAACCTTTATTACAAAAAGATAACTGATTAAAATCTATATTTCCAGATCCCCCACTTCTGTGTTTTAAGAACACTACATTAGATGTAATGCAGCATAAAGTACCTGGGATATCGTAGTCCTGATGTGAGTTGTTAATCTTTATCTTGTCTGTTGTCGCTATAAATGGACAGGTTTAAATTTTTTTCTGGTTGCAGGGAAAAATTTCTGTTGTTGGAGAGGACCGTGAGCTTCTGACAATGATGCTTCTTAGATTTGGGGCCTGCTTAACCATATCTTTGTTTGAAATTTGGAAAAAAATGATTTTTGGTGATTTCTACAAAAAATTATAATTAAAATGTTGTGCATTATTCATATCTTATTTTGCAATTTTTGAAATAAACTTGTAAAAGTTATTTATGTGAGTTTCTCCATATGAAAAATGCCTCCTTTACGTAAAAGTGTAGATTTGTGACGTCACGCATGCTAGGGTTAATTATATGTACCAAACGTCCAACCGGGGATCTGTATGTAGGTGAATAAGGACAAAAACTTAGAACAAATATGAATTATCTTCGCCTCACAATAAAAGAAAAATGAATAGATCTATTTGTGACCAAACATTTTTGTAGCCCTGATCACCACATAATAGATATGAAATTACTCGTATTGAAAGGTAATTTAAAAATCCTAGAGAAACAGAAGAGTCTGGGTGTACAACCTTATGATAATCTTTGACATATTCAAAGCAGGAATGAATGTGTCGCATGGATTTATGTTTTTCTACAACAGTTAAGGAATGTGCCCCTCAGATCATTTGGGGACATCACAAACATGGACTAGACCTCAATCAGAGCACAATAAAACTTTCACACTCCTTATCCAATATTTACAGCCACAACTGTTTCTCCCCTTCCCACACTGATAGTACTGCTTCTCGTCACTTATTTACTGCACTATTCTATGTCCTGTTCTGTATAAATATATGTGAGACTCTTCAGATTTTGAGTTATACTGAACCTGGTGAAAAGACCTGAGTACAGTAGTTTTGAAAGCTTACTATTTGCTACCATCATTTCAGTTATGAGAAAGCAAGCAAAGATGTCTCCAGCAGGACCAGGGTTGTATATATCTTGTTAAAACTTCACTTTTAATTTCAAATTGTAAAAGCCAAGGATGAGTTACAGAATGAGCAATATAGCGGCTCTTAGGTACAGCACGTGCTTGATTGCGGTTGTTGCTGCTATGGGTGGCCCAACCAGTTATTAGGTTTAGGGGACAATCACATTTTCACATAGGGCCCTGTAGGTTTGGATTTCTTTTTCCCTTAATAATAAAGACCTTCATCTAAAAACGGCATTTACTTGCTTACTTGTGTTATCTTTGTCAAATATTTTAATTTTTTTTGTGATCTGAAACATTTAAGTGTGACAAACATGCAAAAGAATAAGAAATCAGGAAGGGGGCAAGCACTTTTTCACTATATAAGAGTAAAGAGTTAATAACAACTCGGAACAATTAATCAGATAAATAAATGTACTTCTAAAAAGCACAGAGATGGTCCCATAGCAGTGACGTGGTAAACTTGCAGAGAATTCCCATCTCTCTCAGGTAACCACTCTACCTTTTAAAATGAATTGATGGAGGCTGTGGAAAGATGGACAAAATCACTTAACCAGGTAGCAGCATTTCCTACTTTGAATTATTTATATGTGCAGTTCATAAATAGTTCTGACAAGCCCATTACATGTCAAAGGCAAAGATGGATTATGCATTAACTGGTTCTAATCTTAGAGGCATTTGCGTTAAATGATTATCGAGGAATCTCAGAGGTGAACCAACTTTTACTTAAAAAGAGTGAATTCTATGGGACTCCAGAAAAGTGGAGAGCTTTTCTATAGAAAAATAAATTGCTCAACTCACGTGGCCATCCCATTGGGTAAGGATTGTTCCAATGTTAATAACATATTACATTCTTATTTGAGCTTGTTGCCAATTAACATGCTTGTGCCAAAGTGAGAGGTTTAGCATATATTTATATTTTTATAATATATGGAGACATACAATATATCTATCATCTATCTCAATAGCATAAAGGAAAAATCATAGCATGCTATGCTAATTATAGAAAATTTTGCACCACAACATAGGCATCACTGATCTCTCTCCTGCCAAAAATGTCTATCAATAATGATGACCTCTCGTGCAGAAAGAGGAAATTACAGCTGAAGTGTTGCAGGCAGGTTGCTCATGTAACTTCTACAGCAGAGCAGGAACATATGTAAAGTAAATATTAAATGGGCATTGAAAGGGTCTTGCCAGCTAAGTAGTGATGAGCGAGCATGCTCGCTACTGCTCGGTGCTTGCCCGAGCATCTCACAGCTTGAGATGCTCGGCGCTCGCTGAGTATTCCCGGGGTTGCTCGGCGGGAGCTCAGGTCTCCTTCCTGCATGTTTGGCGCCCTTTAGACCGCCAATGAACATGCAGGGATTGCCTGCCACTCACTGTAATGCCGTAGCCATGTTGGTTGTGGCATTACAGTGATTGGCTGGCCTCACAGCATCATGCTTGTCACAGTCACTCCGGAATCAGATAGTGTAGGGAGAGGTACTGCTGAGCTAGGGAGAGATTTGCTTGTTTCTAGTGTAGATTGTACCAAACTATATTAGAGACACATATCCATCTCAACAAACAATCCTTCTGAGGACTAATCCATCTGCAGAGATCTCCTATCTTCAGCTTCTTTGTGAGAAACTAATGTATTTGGGCAGCCACTCAGTCTACCAAATAGAATTCCTGAGAAAGAAATTGGGGATGGCTATGCTACTGGTACTTGGGGCAATGCTAATACCATGGCGTCGTACCATAGTTCACTGGAAATATTACAGGCTAGTAGGAGGCAAGCAGATTCCCACAGAAAAGTACCAGCAGAAATGTTCAGGGACCTTTGCTTGTGGAAGGCGGAGACGATACTGGGAGAAATAGTGGCAGCTGGGGACCGAGTATGGCCACCCGGTCACCGTCGGCATGAGGTTTTGGACAGCTTCCACCTCCACAAGCCTAAAAGGCCATATTTCCAGTGCTGGGAGAAACGACAGCTGGAGTAGTTATGGTTCCCAAGTCCTTTCCCCAAGCTAAAGAATATGGCTGTGGTGAAATACAACTCACCAATAAGCTGTGGACTGGTTCCGTACCGTCCCTGGCCACATTCACTTGACTACATGTTTGTGGTTAGGTGGTCCATCCCAGTAAGTCCACTGGGGAGGGCACGGGTAATGTTGTGGAACCCGTGCTTGTGGAAGGCGGAGACGATACTGGGAGAAATAGTTGGGGCTGGGGATTGAGTATGGACACCCGGCCACCGTTGGCATGAGTTTGTGGACAGCTTCTACCTCCAGGAGCCTAAAAGGCCACATTTTAAGTGCAAGCAGCTTTAGAGCACTTCCTGGGAGAAATGACAGCTGGAGTAGATATGGTTTCCCAAGTCCTTTCACCAAGCTAAAGAATAATAAAGAATGTGACTGTGGTGAAATACAACTCACCGCCAAGCTGTGGACTGGCTCTGTACCATCCCTGGCCACATTCACTTGACCACGTGTTTGTGGATAGGCGGTCCTTCCCAGTAAGTCCACTAGGGAGGGCACGGGTAATGTTCAGGGACCCGTGCTTGTGGAAGGCGGAGACGATACCGGGAGAAATAGTGGCGGCTGGAGACCAAGCATGGACACCCGGCCGCCTCCGGCATGAGGTCGTGAAAAGCTTCTGCCTCCATGAGCCTAAAAGGCCACATTTCAAGTGCAAGCAGCTTTAGAGGACATCATGGATGAAATGATAGCTGGAGTAGATACGGTTCCCCAAAAGTCAGTCCTTTCACCGAGCTAAAATATATGGCTGTGGTGAACTACAACTCATCAACAAGCTGTGGACTGGCTCCGTACCACCCCTGGCCACATTCACTTGACCACATGTTTGTGGTTAGGTGGTCCTTCCCAGTAAGTCCACTGGGGAGGGCACGGGTAAGGTTGTGGAACCCGTGCTTGTGGAAGGCGGAGACGATACTGGGAGAAATAGTTGGGGCTGGGGATTGAGTATGGAAACCCGGCCGCCGTTGGCATGAGGTTGTGGACAGCTTCCACCTTCACGAGCCTAAAAGGCCACATTTCAAGTGCAAGCAGCTTTAGAGGACTTCCTGGGAGAAATGACAGCTGGAGTAGATACGGTTTCCCAAGTCCTTTCACCAAGCTAAAGAATAATAAAGAATGTGGCTGTGGTGAAATACAACTCACTGACAAGCTGTGGACTGGCTCTGCACCATCCCTGGCCACATTCACTTGACCACGTGTTTGTGGATAGGCGGTCGTTCCCAGTAAGTCCACTTGGGAGGGCACAGGTAATGTTGTGGGACCCGTGCTTGTGGAAGGCGGAGACGATACTGGGAGAAATAGTGGCGGCTGGGGACCGAGTATGGACACCCGGCCGCCGCCGGCATGAGGTCGTGAAAAGCTTCCGCCTCCATGAGCCTAAAATGCCACATTTCAAGTTCAAGCAGCTTTAGAGGACTTCCTGGGCGAAATGACAGCTGGAGTAGATACGGTTTCCCAAGTCCTTTCACCAAGCTAAAGAATAATAAAGAATGTGGCTGTGGTGAAATACAACTCACCGACAAGCTGTGGACTGGCTCTGTACAATCCCTGGCCACATTTCAAGTGCAAGCAGCTGTCAAAAATTTGGCAGTATAGTCTTGCAGCCTGTGGGTGGGTGGGTGGCTGGCAGCATACTTGCGCTTGCATTCCAAGGAATGGGGTAGGGACAACTTAACGCTGGTTGCACTGGGACAAGGACGTGGACGGTGATTGTTGCAAGTCTGCAACAACAGGTTCATTGCGGGAGGCATCTTTGCATGCACCAAGGATCACTTACAGTGGTGGCCAAAAGTATTGGCACCCCTGCAATTCTGTCAGATAATACTCAGTTTCTTCCAGAAAATGATTGCAATCACAAATTCTTTGGTCTTATTATCTTCATTTAATTTGCTTGCAAGTAAAAAACACAAAAGAGAATGAAGCAAAAATCAAATCATTGATCATTTCACACAAAACTCCAAAAATGGGCCAGACAAAAGTATTGGCACCCTCAGCCTAATACTTGGTTGCACAACCTTTAGCCAAAATAACTGCAAACAACCGCTTCCAGTAACCAATGAGTTTCTTACAATACTCTGCTGGAATTGTAGACCATTTTTCTTTGGCAATCTGCTCCAGGTCCCTGATATTTGAAGGGTGCCTTCTCCAAACTGCCATTTTGAGATCTCTCCACAGGTGTTCTATGGGATTCAGGTCTGGACTCATTGCTGGCCACCTTAGAAGTCTCCAGTGCTTTCTCTCAAACCATTTTATAGTGCTTTTGGAAGTGTGTTTTGGGTCATTGTCCTGCTGGAAGACCCATGAGCTCTGATGGAGACCCAGCTTTCTCACACTGGGCCCTACATTATGCTGCAAAATTTGTTGGTAGTCTTCAGACTTCATAATGCCATGCACATGGTCAAGCAGTCCAGTGCCAGAGGCAGCAAAGCAACCCCAAAAACATCAGGGAACCTCCGCCATGTTTGACTGTAGGGACCGTGTTCTTTTCTTTGAATGCCTCTTTTTTTTTCCTGTACACTCTATGTTGATGCTTTTTCCCAAAAAGCTCTACTTTTGTCTCATCTGACCAGAGAACATTCTTCCAAAACGTTTTAGGCTTTCTCAGGTAAGTTTTGGCAAACTCCAGCCTGGCTTTTTTATGTCTCGGGGTAAGAAGTGGGGTCTTCCTGGGTATCCTACCATACAGTCCCTTTTCATTCAGACGCCGACGGATAGTACGGGTTGACACTGTTGTACCCTCGGATTGCAGGGCAGCTTGAACTTGTTTGGATGTTAGTCGAGGTTCTTTATCCACCATCCGCACAATCTTGCGTTGAAATCTCTCGTCAATTTTTCTTTTCCGTCCACATCTAGGGAGGTTAGCCACAGTGCCATGGGCTTTAAACTTCTTGATGACACTGCGCACGGAAGACACAGGAACATTCAGGTCTTTGGAGATGGACTTGTAGCCTTGAGATTGCTCATGCTTCCTCACAATTTGGTTTCTCAAGTCCTCAGACAATTCTTTGGTCTTCTTTCTTTTCTCCATGCTCAATGTGGTACACACAAGGACACAAGACAGAGGTCGAGTCAACTTTAATCCATGTTAACTGGCTGCAAGTGTGATTTAGTTATTGCCAACACCTGTTAGGTGCCACAGGTAAGTTACAGGTGCTGTTAATTATACGAATTAGAGAAGCATCAGATGATTTTTCAAACAGTGCCAATACTTTTGTCCACCCCCTTTTTTAGGTTTGGTGTGGAATTATATCCAATTTGGCTTTAGGACAATTCTTTTTGTCTTTTTTCATTGAAGACAAATTAAATGAAGATAATAATACCAAAGAATTTGAGATTGCAATAATTTTCTGGAAGAAACTGAGTATTATCTGACAGAATTGCAGGGGTGCCAATAATTTTGGCCAGCACTGTATGATGAGTACACTTTTAGGCAGTGACCTGGGAGTCAGAGATGCTTCCAGGAGTCTTCCCTATGCTGTTCCCTTGTCTTTTCAGCACTGTATGCATGTGTCTGATGATGTGTCACACAGCACATGGCCAGATAAGGTTGTAAAATGTTAAAATGACATTTCCCAGTGAATGCATGTCTTAGTTGAAAGCAATGCAAAAGTGCAAAAACGCATCAAAAACGCTACGTGTGAACATAGCCCAAGGTGTGGAGGAGCATTTTTGTTTTTGTATATTTATTTTGCCTTATATACAAGTCATTACCCTGTAAAGGATGTTCCTTAACATATTTCCCAGGAAAATCTATTTTGGTTTAGTTTTTGTATGTTTTATTGTGAGTCCGTAAAAGTGGCGTAATACCTCTGACAACGTTGTTGACAGAAGTGACAAGGGAGTCATAAATGCTTCCATGAGTGTTCCCCATGCTGTTCCCATGTCATTTGAGCACTGTTCCCATCGATTTGGGCAATTTTTAGGCCCTCTAGAGACCGCCGGGGGGAGCCGCCTGAAAAATGCTCGAGATTCCCATAGACTTACATTGGGCTCGTTGCTCGGGTTGAGCACCCGAGCATTCCAATTTGCTCTACCCAAGCATCGAGCATCCGAGCATTTTAGTGCCCTCCCATCACTACAGCTAACCCCTGCTGAAGATGAAAATAGCGAAACCTCAGTATTTAATACCTTATATTTGAAGAGTGCAATTTCGGTCTGTGTGAATAGTTCTATCATGTGGATAGCTGATAGATGAGGTTTATGAGACACAGGATTGGGACATGATAATCAGACCACTGCATCATCTTCTGTCAATAGGAGTGGTGTTTGCACATTCTTACTAATACTCCCTTTACAGAGGGCACCCCTTCTCATGTTCATGGTTATCCCAGCAATTGGACATATAATTTATCATGTGAACAGATCAAAATATGTTGTTTATGGAACACAGGATTGGGACCTGAGAATGGAACCACTGTATCATTTGCTCTCTGTAAGAGAGGTCTTTGCAAATTTTTACTAATTCTCCCTTTACATGGGGCATCCTTTTCTCATGGTTGTGGGTGGCCCAGAAATTGGTTATATTACCTATCATGTGAATAGATGAAATATGTTGTTTATGGGACAACCCTTTAAAGACATGTGTGCCTCACATGATCTTATCTAGTCATCATAACCATGGACCAAATCACTGAAGACAATTAATTTTTCATATTCCTTTTTCTTTAATAGGCACTCACCGAAGAGTTGGTAAATACCCCTTCTCCTATGCATTTGACCCCCATCAAACATAGTAACAAGGGACCTTAGTAACACCTTCCTTCTCATTGCATGACTGCAGTGAGGAAGACATTGAATTGAGCAGTAGTCAAGGATGCACAGTCTCCATTTGAAGTCAAAGGCAATGAGGAAGACCGCCAAGGACAATACTTGGCCCCATATAGATTATTTAGAGCATATGCTGGACACCTGCTTTAAGACCTCTTCATTAATGCTACTCATCACTTTAGTTAGGCTATGAAGAGTACCGGAGGGCTTAAGACCTTTTTTCTAGTGACCACAGGTGGCTCCACAACCCTTAAAAGGGAATTTGTCATATCACCTACCCTATTTCTAGGCATGCAGCACAATGAGCTGTGGATAATCATAGCCATTTGGAACCACTGCAATACATTATGTCTGACAAAGCATTGATACATCTAACCGTGTGTGTTAATTGACAAAATATTAGATCCTGGAACACAGAAAAGTCACAAGAACTGCACCCCAGCCATTTCATGATCCAAAAATTGTGGACCCAGTCATCCAGTATTCTTTGGTGAAAATGTGACTACAGCCTTATACATGGACCTCTTCCAGCAATTCTTTGCAATTAAAGAAGTTGTCCACTACTATTGAACCTGCCCCCCATCAATGTAAATGGTGGAAATAAGACTTTTATCAAATATCTTGCACTGTCAGTGTTGCCTGTGAGCGGCGCTATCGCTGACCGCTCACAGGTATCACGTAACCCCCGGCGGCAGCCTCCTCTGTCACGTCAAGTCATGCGTGACTCAGTGACGCGCTCCCTGCTGATACATCTGCTGTGACGGGGTTTCCCCGGGCGTCACAGCCCAGCGTCCTCCGCATGCTTTTTCTCTCCTGCATTCATTGGGAAAGCAAGCAGTGGATGCTGGGCTGTGACGCATGTGGAAACCCCGCCTACAGCCCATCAATCAGCAGGGAGCGCATCACTGAGTCACACACGACTTGATATAACATCCATGGATGCCAGAGGAGGCTGCAGCTGGGGGTCACGTGATACCTGTGAGCGGTCAGCAATAGCGCCGCTCACAGGCAATACAGACAGTGCAAGGTATTTGAGAAAAGTCTTATTTCCATTGTTTACATCAAAGGAGGGCATGTTCAATAGTAGTGGACAACTTCTTTAAGTTATCATGAGCAGGAGATCGTTTCTTTCAGCATAAAGCAGTGTTTAGTCTTGTGGGCCACCCTGTAGTTTTTTTATTTGCTTAAATTTACATTTTTTTGCACTCTGGGACTAGAATTCCTCATAAGAGATCGGCAATCATTATTTTATGCACAGCCATTTAGAAATGTCTGTCAGTCACTAGATAGGATGTCTAACGGGGACTTTTAAACATAGAAAATGTACAAGTCATTCTAAATCTTTTTCTACAAAACAATAAAACAACCTGGTTCCCTTATTCTTCTCTATAACATGCCAGCAGGTTCGACACCATGTTCAATATGATTGGATTCCTCTAAACTAGACCTGGGCGAAATGCGGGTACTTGGCTGTCCCTTTTCAGCACGTGGACCATTCAGCATGTGCAACTACGACAACTGCGATGACGTCACTACATTGAGTCTGCTGTGCGGTGCCTTAGTACGCACAACAAAGACCGGAGCAAAGCGCTGGGGGGAATGTCGAGAGCAAGTTGAGTGTTTGGGAAATTTTGTTTGTTGTTGTTTTTCCAATTATCAGTCACTTCTGAGGTGAATGTGTGGGAACATCATACCATTTTGGAGGCTGTGTAGGAATCCTAGTGTATATAGTGGGCCGTGTGTGGGATCATACTATATACAGTGGTGAAAATATTTGATACACAGCCGATTTTGCAAGTTTTCCCACCTTCAAAGAATGGAGAGATCTGTAATTTTCATCGTAGATACACTTCAACTGTGAGAGAGAGAATCTTAAAAAAAATCCAGAAAATCACATTGTATGATTTTTAAATAATTCAATTGCATTTTATTGGATGAAATAAGTATTTGATCACCTACCAACCATCAAGAATTCTGGCTCTCAAAGACCTGTTAGTTTTACTTTTTCTCTATTCTGCACTCATTACCTGTATTAATTGTACCTGTTTGAACTCGTTACTTGTATGAAAGACACCTGTGCACACACTCAATCAATCACACGCCAACGCTCCACCATGGCCTAGACCAAAGAACTATCTACGGACACCGGGGACAAAATTGCACAAGGCTGGGATGGGCTACAGGACAATAGGCAAGCAGCTTGGTGAGAAGTCAACAACTGTTGGCGCAATCATTAGAAAATGGAAGAAACACAAGATGACTTTCAATCGTCATTGGTCTGGGGCTTCATGCAAGATGTCGTCTCATGGAGTAAGGATGATTCTAAAAAAGGTCAGGAATCAGCCCAGAACTACATGGGAGGGCCTGATCGATGACCTGAAGAGAGCTGGGACCACAGTCTCAAATATTACTGTTAACACACTACGCCGTCATGGATTTAAATCCTGCAGGGCACGCAAAATCCCCCTGCTCATGCCAGCTCATGTCCAGGCCCATTTGAAGTTCACCAATGACCATCTGGATGATCCAGAGTAGGAATGGGAGAAGGTCATATGGTCAGATGAGATCAAAATAGAACTTTTTGGTATCAACTCCACTAGCCCTGTTTGGAGGAAGAAGATGGATGAGTACAACCCCAAAAACACCGCCCCAACCGTGAAGCATAGTGGGGTAAGCATCATACTTTGAGGTGCTTTTCTGCAAAGGGTCATTGAAGATGGGTAGTAGCTGGGTCTTCCAGCATGACAATGTCTCAAAACATACAGACAAGGGCAACTAAGGAGTGGCTCCATAAGAAGCATTTCAAGGTCCTGGAGTGGCCTAGCCAGTCTCCAGACCTGAACTGAATATAAAATCTTTGGAGGGAGCTGAAAGTCAATGTTGCCCAGTGACAGCCCCGAAACCTGAAATATCTGGAGAAGATCTGTATGGAGAAGTGGGCCATAATCCCTGCTGCAGGGTGTTCAAACTTGGTCAAGAACTACAGGAAACGTCTGACCTCTGTAACTGCAAACAAAGGTTTCTGTACCAAATATTAAGTTCTATTTTTCTATTGTATACTTATTTCATGCAATAAAATGAAAATGAATTATGTAAAAATCATACAATTTAATTTTCTGGATTTTTTTTAGATTCTGTCTTTCACAGTTGAAGTGTACCTGCATTAAAAATGACATTCTATTCTTTGTAGATGGGAAAACTTGTAAAATTGGCAGTGTATCAAATACTTATTTTCCCCACTGTATAGGGGGCTGTTGGATCATACTGTAAATAGGGGGCTTTATGTGGGATCCTACTGTATATAAGGGGCTGTGTGCAGAATTATATTGTAAACATGGGGACTGTGTGCGATCATACTGTATATTGGGGGACTGTGTGTGGGATCATAACATATATAGGGGGGTTGAATGTGTAGCATGCTGCTTATAAGGTTGCGGTGTGTGGGATCATAAGGTATAAAGGGAGCTGTGGTAACCATCATACTGTGTGGGGGTCTGTGTGTGGGGAGCAGTGGGGGATCATACTGTGCATAAGAGGCCTCTGAGGATCATTATACCATATGTGAGGGACTGTGAGTGCCCTCATACTGTGTGTGAGGGGCTGTGAGAACTATCATGCTATGTGAGGGGCACCATGAGAACTATCATACTGTGTGGGGGTTGCTGTGAGGACCATCATACTATATATGAGGGGCTGTGAGGACCCATATACTGTATGTGAGGGCTATAAGGACCATTATGCTGTGTGTGTGAGAGGCTGTGAGGACTATCATACCATGTGTTATGAGCTGTGAGGAACATCACACTGTGTGTGGGGAGGGCTGTAAGGACAATCATACAGTCTGTGGGGGCCATCATACTATCTATGGTGGGCTATGGTGGCCATTGTATTGCGTGGGAGGGTCATCATTCTGAGTGGTAATCATGGGAATCTGTAGAGGGTAAAAGGGGGCTGTGTGTGGGGGATCATACAGTGTGATGGGCTGTGAGTACTATCATAACATGCGGGGGCTGTGAAGGATATATAATATATGGGTTGGTTGCAAAGGACACCATCATGTGTATGGGGAGATGTGAGATTCCACATACTGTGTGTGGGGGGGGTGTAGCAGAGCCAAGTAAAACAGGGTTAAGCCCTAGCTTTGCAGGATTTGATTAGATGCACATGCTTGGCTTTAACTCTTAAACCAGTGCCTCTGTTCACTATGTTCACTAGAGGTGTCAGTCTGCTGGATGTGTGCTGCTGGTGAGTAACCAGCCAAAATGTGAGCTGTAGCTGAGAGAGAGAGAGATGTGACAGAGTGTCTCTCTGAATGCAGACTGCATGGGTCAGCTAGGATAGCTGAGCAGTCTGTTTGTGGAAGCTGCAGAGAACCCTGTGGAAGCTATAGCCTGTTCAGTGTGAACTGTGCCCAGAATTGAACACTTCTGTTTGGCATTGGAAGCTGCTGGAGCTCGGGCTGAAGGGGATACCGAGACTGGTGGGATCGGGCCACTTCTTTGTATGAAGTACTATAATCTGTTTGGGTGAACCTGCACTGACATATACAGTACAGACCAAAAGTTTGGACACACCTTCTCATTTAAAGATTTTTCTGTATTTTCATGACTATGAAAATTGTACATTCACACTGAAGGCATCAAAACTATGAATTAACACATGTGGAATTATATACTTAACAAAAAAGTGTGAAACAACTGAAAATATGTCTTATATTCTAGGTTCTTCAAAGTAGTCACCTTTTGCTTTGATGTCTGCTTTGCACACTCGTGGCATTCTCTTGATGAGCTTCAAGAGGTAGTCACCGGAAATGGTCTTCCAACAATCTTGAAGCAGTTCCCAGAGATGCTTAGCACTTGTTGGCCCTTTTGCCTTCACTCTGCGGTCCAGCTCACCCCAAACCATCTCGATTGGGTTCAGGTCTGGTGACTGTGGAGGCCAGGTCATCTGGCGTAGCACCCCATCACTCTCCTTCTTGGTCAAATAGCCCTTACACAGCCTGGAAGTGTGTTTGGGGTCATTGTCCTGTTAAAAAACAAATGATGGTCCAACTAAACGCAAACCAGATGGAATAGCATGCCGCTACAAGAAGCTGTGGTAGCCATGCTGGTTCAGTATGCCTTCAATTTTGAATAAATCCCCAACAGTGTCACCAGCAAAGCACCCCCACACCATCACACCTCCTTCTCCATGCTTCACAGTGGGAACCAGGCATGTAGAGTCCATCCATTCACCTTTTCTGCGTCGCACAAAGATCTCAAATTTGGACTCATCAGACCAAAGCACAGATTTCCACTGGTCTAATGTCTATTCCTTGTGTTCTTTAGCCCAAAAAAGTCTCTTCTGCTTGTTGCCTGTCCTTAGCAGTGGTTTCCTAGCAGCTATTTTACCATGAAGGCCTGCTGCACAAAGTCTCCTCTTAATAGTTGTTGAAGAGATGTGTCTGCTGCTAGAACTCTGTGTGGCATTGACCTGGTCTCTAATCTGAGCTGCTGTTAACCTGCAATTTCTGAGGCTGGTAACTTGGATAAACTTATCCTCAGAAGCAGAGGTGACTCTTGGTCTTCCTTTCCTGGGGCGGTCCTCATGTGAGCCATTTTCTTTGTAGCGCTTGATGGTTTTTGCAACTGCACTTGGGGACACTTTCAAAGTTTGTCCAATTTTTCGCACTGACTGACCTTCATTTCTTATAGTAATGATGGCCACTCGTTTTTCTTTACGTAGCTGCTTTTTTCTTGCCATAATACAAATTCTAACAGTCTATTCAGTAGGACTATCAGCTGTGTATCCACCTCACTTCTGCACAACACAACTGATGGTCCCAACCCCATTTATAAGGCAAGAAATCCCACTTATTAAACCTGACAGGGCTCACCTGTGAAGTGAAAACCATTTCCGGTGACTACCTCTTGAAGCTCATCAAGAGAATGCCAAGAGTGTGCAAAGCAGTCATCAAAGCAAAAGGTGGCTACTTTGAAGAACCTAGAATATAAGACATATTTTCAGTTGTTTCACACTTTTTTGTTAAGTATATAATTCCACATGTGTTAATTCATAGTTTTGATGCCTTCAGTGTGAATGTACAATTTTCATAGTTATGAAAATACAGAAAAATCTTTAAATGAGAAGGTGTGTCCAAACTTTTGGTCTGTACTTTATGTGCCTGCTAAAATAACTATTTATTTGCTGTTATACCTTTGGGCACAGAAAAGGCTGTTTTTGTTTTGAATCTCTTGGAGTTTTATGAAAGCAATAGAACTGCACATGTTTGGACCAAACCACATTGCCTGTGTGAACACTATCTTCGAGAGTGTATCCTGGCAGAGGGCAGTAAGGAACATCATAATGCATGTGTGATAGCCATCATACTATGTTGGGGACTTGTGGGGGCATCATACTGTGCTGGGCGGTCGTAAAGTCATCATATTATGTTAGGGGGTTGTGGGAACATCATACTGTTTTTGGAGGTTATGGGAGCATTATGTGTTGGGGGCTGTGACTGTATCACTGTGTGGGTGCCTGGGGCTGTGAGGACATCATACTGCTTGGGGGCTGTAGAGAAAACAATGTTTGGGGGGCTGTGTGGACATCATAGTGTGTGGAGAGAACAGCTCATCAATGTACAAGGGTTGAATAACAGGAACAATATGATTTAGAAAAAGCAGTAAACTATACGATTTTGATTAGCTTCTAAGTCCTATCATAACATGTAGTAACAGTAGCAGAGAGTCAACAGACCTAATTCTGCTAAATATTAATAGATACAATTATTATTATTATAAAGTAATAATTATAATTAATATGTTAATATTAATATAGAACAGAATTAATTTCAGCCTATTAATCTGGCCTTCCACAACCGTCACAGTCTCTCATGAGGTCAAACAGGAAAATGAATTGCACACCCAAGCTCTAAATTATGGCTTTATGATTGCAGACAGGAAAGCCTCTGGGACAGGTTCAGATTTACTGCTATCGGGTAAAAGTTCTGGTACCGCCAATGTGGCCTCAGGGTACAGATACCGCCGACGCAGTTTCAGGTAAAGGGTTCTGGCCTGGGCACTCAGCCCCCAGGGTAGCAGACAGGTGCCACCGATGCAGTTTCAGGATATGGACACCTCTGAGGCGGTCACAGGAACACGGACAAACTATACTCTCAAGTGAGTGAGGAGGGTGCCTTATATACAACTTGTCTCCCAGCTATTGGCTGGGAGACACCTTGCAGATGAACACACATTAAATAAATGCCTCCCAGCTATTAGCTCGGGGCATTTACCATGTGCGCCCACTGCCCCTTTAAAAACAGGGGACCAAGCGCATGCACTGGAAACGCCGCCGAGACACAATGTGGCGTGCACACCAAGTGACAGGAGGCAGTAGCGCGCCGGGGCCGCACCAAGGACCGGGGCAGTAAGTAAGCAGACATCCCTGCATGGAGGGAGAATTTGACATCTTGCAGGGTCACCAGGAATGGCGCTACATAGTCTTTCATCTTTAAGACTTTTACTGGCTAGCCAAGAAGTGGAGCATTGTCCTGCATAAAATAATGGTTTTCTTAAAAAATGTAGACTTTGTTCTGTACCACTGCTAGAAGAAAATGTTTTCTGAAAACTGGCTGTAGGCTTAGGCGATGATTTTGAGCCCGTCTCCAACACAAAAAATAGTTCATCTTTAATAAGACCAGACCATAGCAGTTCCCCACCTCCACCTTGCTGGCGTCTGGATCAAAGTGAATGTCTGTGCCCATTACTGATGCAGCCACTCTCAAGTTATCAGTCCATGAAACTCAAATATTTCTTGGCCCAGTCTTGACATTTCAACTTATGTGTCTTGCTGAGTGGTGGTCTGGTTGCAGCCTTCCGTACCTTGGCCGTGTCTCTGAGCACTGAACTCCTTGTACTACTGAGCACTCAAGGGAAGTTGCAGTTCTGGAATATATTATTTATATTTGAGAAAACCATGGCACTACTGGGAAGGTGCTCAAGTAGGGTCTAATTCTGTTAACGATAATTTGTGATAAACTTGGCACTCATAGATGAATTAATAGATAAATTTTAATAGCAGTCCAGAGTAGAGATGAGCGAACCTTTCAAGGTTCGGTTTGGTTCCGATTGACGAAATTCCCGATGTTCGCTGAACATTTCATCAAACAGTTCGTCAAACATATCCAAACCCCACTGAATTCAATGGGAGGCAAAGCCAAACGCATAGACATCATTTTCAAAGGGGCCCTTAAGTTGCCAAAACAGCTCAAATTAGGGACAGACACCAGGAAAAGTGGCATCAAATGACCCAGAGTACAAATATTATAATTATTAGATATTGTGAGAAAGTGACGGGAATCATATGCGAGGGACTGTATGTTTCTCCTAGAATGTGCAAAGAGGCATATTAAACCCACTGGAGTGCATTGCAGTCACAGAGATAGCTGTGATTGCAGTGCAGAATAAAAGTACGTTTGGACTTGGTCAAACTAGATGTCCAAGGCAGATTTGGTAAAACCCGGCATGGGCTTTTATTCTTGGAGTGGACTACAGGAATGGCAGAGGGGCGGTCCACTCCCTCCAGCCCGGGTCTTACAGGTGGCTCACTCAGAGTCCAGCAGTTTGTCATGTTCACCCAACTCCACCCTCTCTCAGCACAGCACACATGCCAAAGCTAAGAGCTTGATCTCCACCATCTCCAATCTGTTGGCCACGGAAATGCTGCCTTTCCGCTTGGTGGATACATGCAGTTTCCGAAAGCTGATGGTCGTCGCAGTCCGCCAGTAGCAGTTGCCCAGTCGCCTCAACTTCTGTAGGAAAGCTGTGCCTGCGCTACACCAGCATGTCGCAGACAACATCACCCGTTCCTTGAAAAATCTATGTCTGACAGGGTGCATTTCACCTAAGACACCTGGACGAGCAAGCATGGCCAGGGGCGTTACATGATCTGAGCTTTTAATTGTTTTGTACTGAGATTCTGCTCTATCCAGGGCTCCACATAAGAAAATCTAATTTTTTTCTGGACCTACCGTGCTACAAAAACATGGCCACATCTGAGCTTGTAATTGTTTTATGCTGAGATTGTGCTCCATCCCGGGCTCCACATTAGGAAATCTACATTTTTGTTGCTCCAGCTACACTTTCTGAGCAAATAAATACTGATTGGTAATTTAGTGACAGGTGACTGACAGGTCTGGGCATAGGTTTGTTAAGAAACTTGGTAAAAGAGAGGAAAGGTATATCCAACATGAGTGGGAAAAAACAAGGCCAAATCTGAGCTTGTAATTTTTTTGTGCTGAGTTTCTGCTCTATCCAGGGCTTTGCATTAGAAAATCTAAAATTTTCTGGTACTACCATGCTACATAAACAAGGCCAAATCTGAGCTTGTAATTGTTTTGTGCTGAGATTCTGCTCCACCCAGGGTTCCACAATAGAAAATCTAAATTTTTGTTGCTCCAGCATTAGAAAATCTATTTTTTTTTCTGGTACTACCGTGCTACATAAGCCAGGCCACATCTGAGCTTGTAATTGCTTTGTACTGAGATTCTGCTCCATCCAGGGCTCCACAATAGAAAATGTACATTTTTCTGGTACTACTGTGCTACATAAACAAGTCCACATCTGAGTTTGTAATTGTTTTGTGCTGAGATTGTGCTCCAATGACTCCACATTGGAAAATCTAAATTTTTGTTGCTAATAGCGTGCTCCAGCCACACTATCTGTGCAAATAAATACTGATTTGTAGTTTAGTGACAGGTGACTGACAGGTCTGGGCATAGGTTTGCTAAACAACTGGGTAAAAGAGGGGAAGGGTACATCCAACATGAGTGGGAAAAAGCAAGGTTGTGATGGAAGGGGCAATAGGCTTGGTGTTCAAGGTGTGCATGGGGTATGTGGTAATGTTAGTGAAAGCTCTACTGAACAAACACTGTCACGTCCTATCCAAAAGCAACTGACGACTTCTGTTACTGGACGGGCTACTCCACTCCCTTTCTTTGGCAGCCGCCCAGCGGTTTGCCTTATAGATGAGGGTCAGAGAGAGCATGTGCTCCAGTGGATGGCAAGCGCTGCATCAAGTGGCCTCTCCTCCTCCTCAACCTCACACACAGTTCAGTCCACAGAGGTGGCACCCTAATTAACCTTGTTTCCCCTCACGTCACAACTCTCCAACCACTCAACTGACTGTAGGGAACCACAGAGCGAGTCTGCAGAGCTGCTCATACATTCTATGACATGGGCGTCAAAGGTCTTCTCCAAAGATTCACAAACTCAAGAGGAGGAAAGCATCAGCACCGATGCCCAAAATTTTTTTCAGTTGGATTCAGGGCTGGATGAAGGAGGGTCCGACCAGAATCCTGACCCTCGTCACCAGACGTTAACCCCCGCGAAAGAAGGTGATCCTCATGAGACTCAGATTTCTGAGGTGCACTCAAACTGTACTGTGCAGGAAGAGTAGGAGGGTGACTCTCAAGGCGAAGGGTGGGAGAACAGAGAGGTAGTACATTCTACATGGTGTGAACCCAGAGGAACACAGTTGAGTAGCTCAGCAGAGGAGGTGGAAGAGGAAGATGAAGAGGTTACATTGCGGCCTCCCGCATAGACACGTATTAATGCAACCACGACAACCACTGCATCCCCAGCCAAAACTGTGGCTGTGGCCAGCAGCGGTCGCGGGTCAGCAGTTCATAGGGGCGGCAACGGTTGCCTCGCCTGGGCCTATTTTAAAACCGCAAAGTATGACCCAACTCGTGTTTTTGCCAATTTTGCAAAATCCAACTCAGGAGAGGCAAAAATTGCAATAATTTGACTACTACATGCATGAACTGGTACATCAGCGATCAACATGCGCTAGTATAGGAATCCGTAAATAGAGTTTGTCATATCTCACTCGACATTTATTCACAGGTGTACAGCACCAAAACGACAGTAAGTTAATGGGAAAGGAAAAGAGGTAAATAAAATTTAAACTTTTATTTGAAAAATATTTAACATTTATAAAAGAATTAATCTTTACATAACACATGCACCCATATGGATGCATATAAGGTGACAATCAAAGAATGGTACTTCACAGTGTCCCAAAATGGGTCACTGTCAAGTACAACTGTCAAATAAAAGTTAAAATTTTATTCACATCTTTTCCTCTTTTCCTTTCCCATTAATCTTTGTCCAGGAATCTCTCTGCATTAAAGTGCAGACTAGTAGGCATCACCAACCACCGGCAGCCCCATCAACTGCATCTGCTGCTTATTCCTCCTCCATCAACGTGCCAAGTGTTGTCACACAGGTATCCGGCAGCAGAACCTCCACTTGTTTACCTGTTACAGTCGGGGTGAGTGAGAGTCCATCAGCTGTTAGAGTGGACATGCCTGCTTTTTTTGTTTCACTGAGGACACCACGCCAAGTATTGTCACGCAGGTCTCCCACCGCAGAACCTCGGGTTCTCTAACCGGTCCAGACTGAGTGAGAGCCCGTCAGCTGTAACGGAGCGGACATGCCTGCTGTGTTTGTTTCACCGAGCACACCACATCTTCCTCAATCCACTGTACCATCGCCACCTGCACCTCACTCAGAGTCCAGCAGTTTGTCGTATTCACCCAACTACACCCTCTCTCAGCACAGCAGCCAGCCCTCGTTCCCACAATTGTTTTCACGTAAAAGATTGTTTCATCCTACATATTCAAAAGCTAAGAGGTTGAACTCCACCATCTCCAATCTGTTGGCTACAGAAATGCTGCCTTTTTGCCTGGCAGACGGTTTCCAAAAGCGGATGGCCGTCGCTGTCCCCCAGTACCAGTTGCCTAGTCTCCATTACTTCTCTAAGAAAGTTATGCCTGCGCTACACCAGCATTTCACCACCACTCCTAGACAAGTAAGCATTGCCAGGGGCATTACATCTTGCTGCCTGAGCACTGAGTGACTCTGGTGGCTGTGGGGGCAGGCGGGAAAGGTCTGCTCCACAAGTCTTGGAATACCCAAGGCTTGCAGGAGAAACTTCTGTATGTAACACTTCCTCCACTGCTTCTGCCTCCTCCCTCTCCTCTAGAGCCTCCACTTGCACCTTCAACCTGTGCCTTAATGAGACATGCCTTTCAACAGTGCAGAGAGAATCCCCCCCCCCCACTTCCATACTGCACAGCTATGTCTCACCGCAATCAGGCAGTGTTAAAATCAATATGCCTTGGAGATCGCAGTCATACAGCTCAAAGAGTTGTGGACAGCTATCCAGGCCGAGTTGGAGCAAAGGCTGTCTTAACTGAACCTGGAGACAAGGAAGGCCGTGTGTGATAACAGTGCGAACCTGGTGGCGGCCCTTCCCCCAGGGCAACCTCACAGACACACCTTGCATGGCTCACGTCCTCAACCTGGTGGTACAGAAGTTTATCCGCCACTATACCGGCCTGGATGCGCTGCTGCAGCAAGCTTGGTCACTGTGTGCTCACTTCCACCGTTCGCAAGCCACAGGTCATTAACTTGCATCGCTATAGAGGTCCTGGTCATACTGGTTAACTGGTTGATATGCGATGTGCCGTCATGGTGGAATTCCTCTCTGCACATGTTGCAGCGACAGTGGCAGCAGCAACGAGCCCTGATGCGGTATCTCATTTTGCATAGCTTGGGTCAACGCAGTATGGACGTGGTGCAAATCACATTTGCAGAGTGGGCACAGATTAAGGACCTCTGCACCCTTCTGCACAGTTTACAAATGGTTACTAAGATGATTAGCACTGACGATGCCGTCATCAGCATCACTATTCCGGTCATCTACATCCTGGAGCGCACTTTGAATAGTCTGCAGGAGGAGGTGGTGGTCCCAGAGGAAGAGGAGGATGCAGAAGGGATAACAATATCTCTAAGTCCCAGACTGTCGTTGCACAGGCGGGTGAGAAGGGAGGGTAGATTACAGCAATCGAGAGGGGCTCATGGTACCCCAGAAAAACTGTTAGTGAAGGTGAAGGAGCCAAGGTACAAATAGAGGAGGATGAGGAGGAAGAGGTGATGGACTTGCAACAGTCAAAAGATGAAGAGGATAATGATCCCCTCTCTGTTGTCCGTGGTTGGCGGGAGGGGTTGGAGGAAGTTCAGTGTTAAACCGCCACCAACACACCATGGGCTTGGACCTCATGGAAGAGCCTGACATCCTTTGGCAGTGCATTGAGCTGTAGGGTGCATTGCTGCAAATGGGAAAAAAAAAAAAAACAACTCTTTAAATCTTCTTCCTTAGCGAGTGCGAACGGAGCGTAAGTGCAAACGAAAGTAAGTGTGTGACTTGTTTTTCAGTGACTTTGGATTCAGGGAGTTTGGAAGCGAGGAATTTGGACTGAATTGCTGTCGGTATTTTATTAATTCTTTACATTTCTTTTTACTTAACATTTATGTCTAGTGCAATCCCCATTAGGAAATGAGCTCCATTATTGGCATTGCTATCCAGTGTACATCTTGCCACATGTATGCAATCCTTGAACAGCTGGTCGGGGTTGCATACTGCTGCGCGAGATGTGTGCACGTTGTGCGTTTGGAAGCCCAGGTACTGGATCTAAATGAGCAGCTGGCAACACTGAGATCCATTGACAATATGGAAAGGAGTCTGCTGCTCACTGAGCAGCTGCTCACTGGGGTAGATGTGGAGGAGGGTGGTAGTAGGGAGCTGCTGGACAGTGAGGCCGCTAGCTGGGTGACAGTTAGAAGGGGGGGTAGAGGGAAGAGTGCCAGGGAGGCTAGTCCTGATATGGCACACCCCAATAAGTTTGCAAAGTTGGCAGATGAGGGGGGTGACGGTACAGGGGTAGCACTGCTGCAGCAAGTCATGTCCCCTGAAAGCCAGAGGAGTGTCAGCTCCAGTAAGGAGGGAAATAGGAGAGCAGGGCAGGCCAGGCAGGTGCTGGTAGTGGGGGACTCAATTATTAGGGGAACAGATAGGGCAATCTGTCACAAAGACAGGGATCGTCGAACAGTGTGCTGCCTACCTGGCGCTCGAGTCTGGCACATCGCTGATCGGGTTGACAGATTATTGGGAGGGGCTATTGAGGACCCAGCGGTCATGGTGCACATTGGCACAAATGACAAAATAAGAGGTAGGTGGAAGGTCCTTAAAGATGATTTCAGGGAATTAGGCTGCAAGCTGAAAGCAAGGACCTCCAAGGCGGTATTCTCTGAAATACTACCGGTACCACGTGCCACGCCAGAGAGGCAATGGGAGATTAGGGAGATAAACAAGTGGCTCAAGAACTGGTGTAGAAAGGAGGGATTTGGGTTCCTGGAGAACTGGGCCGACTTCTCAGTTGGCTACAGACTCTATGCTAGGGACCGGCTGCACCTCAATGGGGAGGGTGCAGCTGTACTGGTTGAAAAAATGGCTAGAAGGTTGGAGGAATGTTTAAACTAGGGATTGGGGGGGAGGGTATTCATTTTATAGGTGGGGAAGATAGTGCAGATAGTGACCTGGGCACAAATAAAGAAATTGGGGGTGGGGTTAGAACAGTCAATAAAGTAAGAAGGAATAGAGGTTCAGAGAGATACAAAAAATGTATGTACACTAATGCCAGAAGCCTCACCAACAAAATGGAGGAATTAGAATTAATTTTGTTGGAAAATAATTATGACATGGTGGGGATGTCTGAGACGTGGTGGATGAGAGCCATGACTGGGCAGTTAATTTACAGGGCTATAGTCTGTTCAGAAATGACTGCACAAACAAGCGAGGGGGGGATGTGTGTTTATATGTAAAATCATCCTTAAAACCCATCTTGCGGGAGTCCCTGTGGGTGGAGATAAGGGGAGGGGGAAAAATAATAAATTACTGATAGGGGTTTGTTATAAGTCTCCAAAAATAATGGAAGCAGCGAAGAATATCCTCGTAAAGCAAATAGATGAAGCAGCGACACAAGGAGAAGTCATTATTATGGGGGACTTCAACTACCCTGAAATACATTGGGGGACAGAAAACTGTAGTTCAAGCAAAGGTAATAGGTTTTTGACAACTATGAGAGACAATTACTAGTGTTGAGCAAACATGCTCGACACTGCTCGGTAATCGCCCGAGCATCACGCTACTCGGGATGTTCGGCGAGCACCGAGCATTTCCGGGTTACTCGGGCGAGAGACCTGCATGTTTGGCGCTCTTTACAGAGCCAATGACCATGCAGGGATTGCCAGCCAGTCACTGTAATGCCAAAGCCATGTTGGTTGTGGGCATTACATTGATTGGCTGGCCGCACAGCGTCACCTCGAGTATTTAAAACCGGGTGCCGCCATCTTGGACACAGACGGCTGGGATCAGACAGTGTAGGGACAGCGCTGCTGATTTAGGGAGAGATATATACTGCGAAATAGTTAGTGTAAGGTCTGTAAAGGCTGCCAGATCAAACAAACAGTCCTGCTCAGGACTAATATCCATCCCAGATATCAGGCAGGCAGGCTGTATAGGAGACGCAGTGGTTATACCAGCAAACGCTGCATTACAGTCCTATGTGCTCCTGTTGCTGAAATTGCTGGACTTAGCTCCAGGTCTCGGGGGCCAGGAAAAATCCTTTTTTTTATCTAAATCCTCTTTTACTTTTTTTCCCTCCTTCACACTGTACAAATACCCATCTTATTAACCTTTTGGTGTCCCTCCCCCCAAAAAAAAAAAAGTGTGTCTGTGACAGTTTAGACACAAATATATTTTTTTAAAAGAGTCTGGTGTAGTCCAGAGAAATAGAAGTGTGGTTTTGCAGTTCCATGGTTCAAACCTCTGTATTATCCACTTTTGGGCCATTTTTACCTAAAACAAAAACAGTTTGAGTGTGTCACTCACTGTTCAGCGGCAAATATATCTATTTAAAAAGTCTGGTATACACCAGTAAATTATAACTGTGGTTTTGCCGTTCCACAGTAAAAAATCTCTGTTATCCTGCTTTTATCATTTTTTGCCGCAAAAAAAAACGTGTAATAGTGTCTCCCTGATTGTTCAGACACAAATATATTTGTTGAAAATAGTCTGGTGTAGGTCAGAGAAATAGAACTGTGGTTTCGCAGTTCCACGGGTCAAATCTCTGTATTATCCTGCTTTTGGCATTTTTTGCCGTAAAGAAAAACAGTAATAGTGTCTCCTGATTGTTCAGACACAAATATATCTGTTTAAAAGAGTCTGGTATACACCAGTAAATTATGACTGTGGTTTTGCCGTTCCACGGTAAAAAATCTCTATTATCCTGCTTTTGGCATTTTTTGCCGTTAAAAAAAATAAATAATAGTGTCTCCCTGATTGTTCAGACACAATTATCCTGCTTTTGGCATTTTTTTCCGTAAAGAAAAACAGTAATAGTGTTTCCTGATTGTTCAGACACAGATATATCTATTTAAAAGAGTCTGGTATGCACCATTAAATTATAACTGTGGTTTTGCGGTCCCACGGTAAAAAATCTCTATTATCCAGCTTTTGGTATTTTTTCCGTAAAGAAAAACAGTAATAGTGTCTCCTGATTATTTTAACAGATATATTGGTGTCTGAACACTCTGGTGTAGGCCCGAGAAACAGAACCGTGGTTTTGCAGTTCCACTGTAAAAAATCTCTATTATCCAGCTTTTGGTATTTTTTCCTTAAAGAAAAACAGTAATAGTGTCTCCTGATTGTTCAGACACAAATATACCTGTTTAAAATAGTCTGGTATACACCAGTAAATTATAACTGTAGTTTTGCCATTCCGCGGTGAAAAATCTCTATTATCCTGCTTTTGGCATTTTTTCCATAAAGAAAAACAGTAATAGTGTCTCCTGATTGTTCAGACACAAATATATCTGTTGAAAATAGTCTGGTGTAGGCCCGAGAGATAGAACTGTGGTTTTGCAGTTCCACGGGTCAAATCTCTGTATTATCCTGCTTTTGCCATTTTTTGCCGTAAAGAAAAACAGTAATAGTGTCTCCTGATTGTTCATACACAAATATATCTGTTTAAAAGAGTCTGGTATACACCAGTAAATTATAACTGTGGTTTTTCCGTCCCATGGTAAAAAATCTCTATTATCCAGCTTTTGGGATTTTTTCCGCAAAGAAAAACAGTAATAGTGTCTCCTGATTGTTCAGACACCAATATATCTGTTTAAAAGAGTCTGGTATACACCAGTAAATTATAACTGTGGTTTTGCCGTTCCACTGTAAAAAATCTCTATTATCCTGCTTTTTGCATTTTTTGCCGTAAAAAAAAAAATTTAATAGTGTCTCCCTGATTGTTCAGACACAAATATATTGGTTGAAAATAGTCTGGTGTAGGCCAGAGAAATAGAAGTGTGGTTTTGCAGTTCCACGGTTCAAACCTCTGTATTATCTACTTTTGGGCCATTTTTACCTAAAAAAAAAACAGTTTGAGTGTGTCGCTCACTGTTCAGCCGCAAATATATCTATTTAAAATTGTCTGGTATACCCCAGTAAACAATAACTCTGGTTTTGCCATTCCACGGTAAAAAATCTCTATTATTCAGCTTTTGGTATTTTTTCCGTAAAGAAAAACAGTAATAGTTTCTCCCTGATTGTTCAGATTGTTTAAAAGAGTCGAGTGTAGGCCAGAGAAATAGAACTGTGGTTTTCCTCTTCCACGGTTCTAATCTACTTTTTATTACCCTTTCGACATTGATAGTGCGAGTGTAAGCTATTTTACTTCCTTTACAATGGGCAAGGCGCGTGGCAAGGGACGTCGAACTGGACGTTCTGGTGATGGTGCGTGCAAAGGACGGGGCCGTGGCCAAGGTGAAAATGTGCCACAACCAACAGCCACATCTTCTCGCTCCCACTTCTTGACCTAATTACTAGGGAAGCACAGACCAACACCAGTATTGCGAACTGATCTGTGTGAACAAGTTATTAATTGGATAGCAGATAATACTTCCAGTTACCTGGCCACCACCACCTCCGGTCTGTCTTCCACACGGTCAAATCTTAGTAGCCCTGAGTCTCGACCGCATAACTCCTCCTCACCCTGATGCTCCTTCCTCCTACCATGCCGATTGTCGTCAGACAGCAACTGATCCCACACTTGGACACTCTGAAGAGCTGTTCACTGGTCCATTTCCAGATTTGTGCCCCTCGCCTGCTCCGCTTGAAGTGGTGGAAGAGGAGATCCCATGTAGCGATGCCCAAATTTTTGAACAGCCACGGCCACAGGAAGTCGACGCTGGCAATTTGTCACAAGAGGTGGACGATGACGAGACACAATTGCCAGGAAGTGTGGAGGAGGATCGTGGTGCGCAAGTGGAAGAGGAGGAGGTGGTGGATGATCTAGTAACTGACCCAACGTGCCAGGAGGACATGCAGAGCCAGGCCAGCAGCACACAGGGTGAGGGAGGCAGAGTACCCCAACAGGCAGGAAGAAGCAGTGTGGTGGCCGCACACAGAAGGCAGGCAACAGTTACCCGTAACACCAACACGAGGGACATTGTCAGTACAACCTGTAGGTCTTCCAGAGTCTGGAATTTTTTTAAAGACTCTGCTGATAACCCCAAAAAGGCTATTTGTACCACCTGCCATGCCAGCATCAGGTAACAAAACTACCAGCCTGACCACCACCAGCATGATCAGGCACAAGGCAGCAAAGCACCCGACTTTGTGGTGCGAACCCCAGGGTCCACGACCAGTGTCAGCGGGTGTCACCACTGCTTCTTCCGCTGTTGTGTGTGCAATAGAACCCCCTGTTGTGTGTGCAAGGCAATCCCCTGTCCATACTGCATGCAAAGATGCCCCCTCCTCTCAGTCTTCACTTGTTATGGCAGTTCTCAAGAAACAGCATCAACGTCCACGTCCCACCGCAGCGTTCAATTGTCCTTATCCCAGAACTTTGAACAAAAGCGGAAATTCGCAGCCAACGCCCCACAGGCCACAGTCCTAAATTCGCACATTTCACGACGGTTTGTGTTGGAAATGCTGCTTTTTAGGCTGGTGGAGACGGAATCCTTCCGCAACCTTATGGCGGTGGCTGTCCCTTGGTACTCGGTCCCCAGCCAACACTATTTTGCCCGGTGTGCCATCCCCGCACTACAAAAGCACTTGTCCCAAAACATCTGCCGTGCCCTCAACAACGCAGTTACTGGGAGAGTCCACCTGACAACGGACACGTGGACAAGTGCTTGTGGCCAGGGATGGTACATCTCCCTGAGGGCACACTGGGTAAACATAGTGGAAGCCGGGACCCAGTCGGACCTTGGGAAGGAACACATCCTCCCCACACCGAGGATTGTGGGCCCTATGTCAGTCAGAGTTGCCCCCACAGTGTACAGCTCCTGCGCATCATCCTCCTCCTCCTCCTCATGTTCAGCCTCCATCTCAGATATCACCACATCAGTTACAAGCTGGAAGCAATGCAGTACTGCCTCCGCCAAGCGGCAACAGGCTGTGCTGAAACTCATAAGCTTAGGTGAGAAACCTCACACTGTTTGTGAGTTGAGTTGTGGACAGCTGTGAAAGAGCAGGCAGATCTATGGCTGAGACCGCTGAACCTACATCCAGGCATGGTCGTGTGTGACAATGGCCGTAACCTGGTGGCGGCTCTGAGGTGAGGCGAGGCGAGATCACACACATACCATGCCTGGCTCATGTGCTTAACCTCGTAGTTCAGCGGTTTCTTAAATCGTACCCCGAGATGCCAGATCTGCTCGTCAAAGTACGCCACCTGTCAGCTCATTTTCACAAGTCGGCTACAGCTTCCGCCGCCCTTGCTGTGTTGCAGCAGGGTTTGCAGTTTCCGGCACACCGACTGGTGTGTGATGTGTCCACACGTTGGAACTCTACACTCCACATGTTGCAAAGGATTTGTGAGCAGAAGAGAGCAGTTGTGGAGTACCAGCTGCAACAAGACCGTCGATATTCAGGTCAGACTCCAAACATAAGACCTCAGGAGTGGACCTGGATGTCTGACATATGTACCATCCTGACAAACTTTGAGGAGTCCACCAAGATGGTGAGTGGCGATGACGCCATCATTAGCGTCAGCATCCCACTTGTCTGTCTTTTGCAACGCTCTCTGCAGAGAATTAAAGAGGAGGCATTGCAGCCAGATTATGATGAGATGGATCAAGAATCCGTAGCGGGCGATTACACACAGCCCAGCCTCATCTCATCCCATTTTGCATTGGGGGACAACGAGGGAGATGAGGACGAGGAAGAACAGGAGCTTGTATCATGCGCTGTAGATGGTAGTACCTGTACGACTGTCATACCGTCGGTTCAGCGGGGTGGCCTGAGGAAAGGGGGAGGAGGAGGAGGAGCAGAGCATGGTCAGTCGTCATCTCGGTGAGGACATGGAAGTCTTGCCCGTTACCAGTCTGGCACGCATGGCTGACTTTATGTTACGCTGCCTTAACCGTGACCCTCGCGTTGTCAAAATGTTGGGTGACAGTCATTACTGGTTGGTGACACTTTTAGACCCCCGCTACAAGGAGAACTTTCACTCTCTTATTCCTGAGGTGGAGAGGTCTACAAAAATGGGGCAGTACCAGAAGGCCCTGGCTGCAGAACTGTTAAAAAAATTCCCATCTGAACACGAAGTCACAGTTCGTTGCCCAGCCAAGGCGTACAGGCGAGAGAGACGCAACTCCAATCCAGCAGAGGCAGGGGAACACTGTCAATGTTCTGGGACAGTTTTCTGAGACCCTCCCTTCTGACAGACCCTGAGGCGTGGGGTACTCTCACAAGGAGTGGAAAATTTCAAAAGATGGTGAGGGAGTACCTTGCCGACTTTACAAGCGTCCTCTGTGATTCCTCTGTGCCTTTTAATTATTGGGTATCCAAGCTGGACACTTGGAATGAACTCGCTCTGTACGCCTTGGAGGTCCTAGCCTGCCCTGCCGCTAGCGTGTTATCGGAGCGTGTTTTTAGTGCCGCTGGGGGAATTATAACTGATAAGCGCACTAGCCTGTCAACTGACAATGCTGACAAGCTGACCCTTTTCAAAACGAACAAGGGCAGGATTGGGCCAGACTTCTCATCACCACCAAATGACAGCAGAGTAACAAAAATTCAAATCCACTGTGTTATTTCGGGAGGTGTATTCACATGCACCCCTTCACACCCACACATGGGTATACGCTTCCTCATTTCAGCTGTTTTATCTTCTTCTCCTTATCCTCAGCCTCCACCACCACTATACCACCAGGGTGACCGTGGTCCGTGTTGCCTTTATTGAAAGTTCCTCCGTCCTAATTTTGGGCAGCTTTTGCTTGGAAGGCATAAGCAAAGACTATGGGAGACCGACTCCCCAATAATGGGAATAATGTTTTTAAGATGCTGTACTGTATGGCTCTTGTAAGGGGCATTAAAACCATCTTTTTAAGCTACTGCGACCTCCACCACTTTTCCAAGGGCCATTAAAACCGTCTTGTTAAGCTACTGCGACCTCCACCACTTTTCCAAGGGGCATTAAAACCGTCTTGTTAAGTTACTGCGACCTCCACGTCTCTTCCGAGGGGCATCAAAACCATCTTGTTAAGCTACTGTGACCTCCACCACTTTGCCAAGGGGCATTCAAACCGTCTTGTAAGCTACTGTGACCTCCACCACTTTTCCAAGGGGCATTAAAACCGTCTTGTTAAGCTACTGCGACCTCCACGACTCTTCCAACGGGCATTGCATTTCCTCCTAATTTTAGTCAGCTTTTGCTTTTCAATGCATAGGTGAACACTAAGGGAGACCCACTCCCCAATAAAGGGTAGAAGGTTTTTAGTATGCTATAATCCACGTCTGTTTCAAGGGGCATTGCAGTTCCTCATAATTTTTGGAAATCCTTCCATTCACTGCTTAGGCCAACAGTGCACAGGAGACCCAGTTGCTATAAATGGAAAAAATGTTTTAGTTAAGGCTCTCTGACCTCCATGTCACTTCCAAGGGGCATTGGAGTGCCTCGAAAATTTGGTAGGCATTGCACTCACTGTATGCCCTATAACTGTGTAGCCGAACCGCTCCTTTTGGTAGAGAAACATATCCTACAAGACATGTGTGGTTGACTGGCCTGATATTGATGTGAATGGTCCCAGTTCCTCCTGCTCTTTCTACTTTGCCACCACCTCATCCATCATTTATCACCTGAAGCTTTGTTTTAACGGGAGTCATAGAACTGGGATAGTAGCAGGAAAACATCCAGCAATCCTCGAAGGAGGTGGGATATGCGCCAAAACGCTGACCACCTCAGGCCTAGCCGCTACTACATACATGCGCTTGCATTCCAAGAAAACAAAGCAGATGCTAACTTCTATCATCATCATCATGCTCCTCATCTTGGCACTCTCAACATCCCTGATGGAGAAGCCAGGGCCCACTGGAGGAATCTGGTTCTCTGGTGGGCTCGTCCAATGCTGCCCCAAAGCAGACCAGGCTAAGAAAAGTGTGTGGGAAGGTGACAGGAGAAATAGGGGCGGCTGGGGACCGTTTATGGACACCCGACCGCCAGGCGGCTTGGGACTGAGTATGGATACCAGGCTACCGAAGCAGCCAAGAGGTAGTGGCCAGCTTTGGCCTCCTCCAAACTAAAAGGCCCCATTTCAAGTGCTAGCTAGCAGTATGGCATTGCAGCCTGGAGGTGGGTGGGTGGCAGGCTGCACACTTACGCTTGCATTAAAAGAAAACAAAGCAGATGCTAACTTCTATCATCATCATGCTCCTCACCTTGGCACTCTCAACTCCCCTGATGGAGAAGCCAGGGCCCACCGGAGGAGTCTGGTTTTCTGGTGGGCTCTTCCAATGCTGCTCTAAAGCAGGCCAGGCTAAGAAAAGTGTGGGGTAAGGTGACAGGAGAAATAGGGGCGGCTGGAGACCGTTTATGGACACCTGACCGCCCCCAGGCAGCTGGGGACCGTGTGTGGACACCGGGCCGCGGGGCGGCTGGGGACCGAGTATGGACACCCGGCCGCCCCCTGGTGGCTGGGGACCGAGCGTGGACACCCGGCCGCCGGGCAGCTGGGGACTGAGTATGGATACCTCGTTGCCGAAGCAGCCATGATTTAGTGGCCAGCTTCGGCCTCCTCCAAGCTAAAAGGCCCCATTTCAAGTGCAAGCTAGCAGTATAGTATTGCAGCCTGCAGGTGGGTGGGTGGTTGGCTGCATATTTGCGCTTGCATTGCAAGGAATGGGGGAGGTACAATTGAACACTGCCCTGGGACAAGGACTTGCACGGGGATAGTTGCAAGTCTGCATCTTCTGATGCAGCAAGGATGACTTCTGATGGGCACACTTTTAGGCAGTGACCTGGGTGTCAGAGATGCTTCCAGGGGTCTTCCCCATGCTGTTCCCATGTCTTTTCAGCACTGTATGCATGTGTCACACAGCACATGGCCAGATAAGGTTGTAAAATGTTAAAATGACATTTCCCGGTGAATGCATTTGTCACGGTTGAAAGCAATACAAAAATGCAAAAACGCATAAAAAATGCTACTTGTGAACATAGCCCAAGGTGTGGAGGAGTATTTTTTTTTTGGTTATTTATTTTACCTTATACACAAGTCTTTACCCTGGAAAGGAACTTCCTTAACATATTTCACAGGAAAGCAGTTTCAGTTTAGTTTTTGATCGTTTTATTGTGAACCCTTAAAATAGGCTTAATACCTCTGACTACGTTGTTGACAGCAGTGACCTGGGGGTCAGAAATGCTTCCTGGGGCGATCCCTATGCTGTCCCCATGTCATTTGAGCACTGTCACAATTGTTTTGGGCACTTGTTAGGCTTTTAAAAGACTGCCGGGGGTGCCGCCGCAAAAATGCTCGGGTCTCCCATAGCACCCGAGTATCACGGCGAGCTCGGCCTGAGCTTCGAGCACCCGAGCATTTTAGTGTTCGCTCAACACTAGTATTTACACAAGAAAATCGCATGACAGAAAACATGATTAGTGATAACAAAAATTGTCCATTAAATGTCACTTGCTTAACCAAGCAGGAAGTACGGCGGCATCTAAAAATCACTAAAATTAACAAATCCCCGAGCCCGGATGGGATACACCCACGAGTACTGCAGGAATTAAGTAACATCATAGATAGACCATTACTTTTAATCTTTAAAGATTCCATAATAACAGGGTCTGTACCACAGGACTGGCGTATAGCAAATTTGGTGCCAATATTCAAAAAGGGGACAAAAACTGAACTTGGAAATTATAGCCAAGCAAGCTTAACCTCTACTGTGGGTAAAATCCTGGAGGGTTTCCTAAGAGAAGCTATACTAGAGTGTTAGGAGGGCGGTTGCAAACAAATTTAATATAATGGAATACAACCGACCCCGGGATCCGCAATGCAGCCTGGTGTACTGCTGCCGAACACTTTCCAGATGGAAAGGAAAGCAACCAACTTAAATGTTAAACCCTTCCGTGTTTCTGCACACTGGAACGGGTATAGCAATTTGCACTATCTCCATTAGCAGCAAGAGAGATAGGCAGAGAAAAACTATCTGTAGTCCTGTTACAGCACAGGGACTACAGTGGCTGCGTTAGGATGCGTGTGTGAATACGCCGAAGGGTACACGTGCCTCCAGCCGGCGTGCTACCAGACTGAAGGGTACTACTCCACGTGGCTGACAGGCGATGGCAATGGATAAGACGTCTGCAGGCTGCTCGGGGTGTTAGGCGACCCCTTTGGCAGAGCCAGACTGCTAGACGAAACTACCTGCCTCTATGGAACTAGCCTGCCTCTATGGAACTAGCCTGCCTGACAGAAACTACTCGTGGAACACAGTCGTCCACACAATCGCATCACTGCTCAATGATCAGAGCGCGCCGCCATGTTTGTGGGCGGGCCTTTTAAAGACAAAGCCCTGCCCACCGACGCGCCATTGGTGACGCCACCCGTGGACCAATCAGGCGGTGCCAGGTCACCGAATCAGGTGGGTGCCAAACCACCAATCACGATCCGCCAGGTCACGGGCATGCTCAGTGCGGCGAATCCTGGACTTAGACTCCAAACGCCCTGTCTCCCTCTGCAACCCATGCTTAACATTGCTAGGTACCAACACACGGGAGACAATCTGTACGTCTCATGGACCAGCTAGGCGTTGGGGCTGATGACGATGCTGAGTAGCATCAGCCCTTGCTAGATTGAAATGGGAGACCACAGAGAGTCCTGGACCCGTTTCAAATCCAGCCACAGACTGACACCTAACACTAGAGTATCTGAAGAAGAATAACCTAATGACCCAATATCAACATGGGTTTACGAGGGACTGTTCCTGTCAAACTAATCTGATCAGTTTTTATGAGGAGTAGTGTTGAGCCACCCCCGTAGTGTTCGAGTTCGGTTCGGTTCGTCGAACACCCGTATGTTCGCCGAACTGTTCGTCAAATACCTTCAAACACTGTTAAAACCAATGGCAGGCAAACAAAAACACATAGAAAACACTTCAAAGGTGTCCAAAAGCTGACAAACTGCTCAGAAGACACAACTAACATATGGAAAAGTGACAAGTACATATAGTCATGCGAAAAGAAAAGAGGTGGAGGAGTAAAAGGAGGGGGAGACACAGATATAGGCATGTCATGCCCTTCTAAAACCAAAAAAGTGCGAAGCCGACACGGCCAGTCCGTTCCTGCCCGTGCGACCTCCGTGTCACCGTGTTTGTGCCAGAGCTGCGGTGGACCCTGACGGCCAGCCCCCCTCTCCCAATACTGGTGCCTGTCCGCTGGTGGGTCGAGCGAGCCCCCCTGCGGTGAAGACAGGTCTAAGCTTTTTCATTTAAATTGTCTCTCTAATTTGAATGAGTACACTTTAAATCCTTTTACAAGGATCTATTGGAGGGCAAGTCTGATGCCAGCAGCTGCGGGAATTCCAGCTCCAGTAGCGTCCACTAAAGCTGCTGCAGTTAAAAAGCTTTTATAAATATCGAGCTTGGCGGTCCACCGCAAGGCGTCCTACTGCCAGTCCCAGCCCCTGTGCCTTGGGGTGCCTCCCCGATGCTCTTCACTGAGTGTCCCGGGGGCCCGAAGCATTTCCTTTGAAAAAATTAAGTGTCCAAACTACAGGTGGTGTAGCTTGCTTAACAGCTGGGATAATCCGCTGACTAGCAGACACTGCTACTAGGCACAAAGTATTTCCTGGGCTAGATGCAGTTAAAAATTTGTAATTAGATACTCTCTTTGGATGATGAGAAAGCATTCCATAGAGTCTCCTGGCACGCCATATATTATTCTCTTAAAAAGCTTGGGGTAGGGGTCTAGGGGACCCTTTTATAGGCAAAATCACGGCCCTGTATCGCAATACGTCACCTAGGCTGAAGATAAATGGAACATTTTTATCACCTTTCAAAATCACCAATGGGACAAGGCAGGGATGTCCTCTGACCCCTCTCTTATACATCCTAGTGATGGAGCACCTGCTCTCATCAATTCGCCATAACCCCAATATTAGGTGGATTGAGGTGGGAGGCACCGAGTACAAGTGCTCTGCATTTGCTGATGATGTCCTAGTATATATCACTCAATCACATATATCCATCCGTGCTGTTATGGCTGAAATAGATCACTTTGTTACATGGTCAAATTTTAAAATCAATGCAGCGAAGTCTGAGGCCCTCGATGTCTCCCTCCCCAAATCCATACAGGATTCCATCTAGTCCAACTTTCCCTTTGCCTGGCCCTCACAGGGTATCAAATACTTAGGAATTCGTATTCATAGAGACCTCTCCCGTCTATGTTATCTTAATTTTGGGCCCTTTATTGAACAACTCCATACAGACCACGGTTGGCATGTTAGAACTGTAAGATTCACTACGTGAACCACTGGTGTTTTGTGGAAAAGCACATGTACGCTGTGTTCCAAATTATTATGCAAAAAGTGTTTAGGAGTGATAAGGTAAGAATTTTTTTGTTTGTCAGTTAAACTCATTGATGGTGATGTGTGTCAGGGCTCTTTATATCACTGTAAGCAATTGTAGACACCTGTGCTAATTAGTTTGGCAGGTGTGTCCAATGAAAGGCAAGACTACTTAAGAAGGCTGTTCCTGTTAGAACCTTGCTGTTAGGTTTTTTTCCTTTGCTGGTCACATGACCTTGTTGGCCTATTTAATCCTGCTCCGCCCTTCTGGCTTTGCTGGACTTCATTGTATATCTACTTTCTAGCTAGCCTGTGCTCTGTATCTAGCTCTGTTAGTTTGCTTGGTCTACGGACCTCTATGTTCTATCTATTTTGTTTGTTCGTCTGTCTGCTACTATTTCTGTTAGGAGGTGTCCCATATTCCTCCCAGTCCTTAGTACTTGTAGGGATTCCCTCCCCACATCTATAGGTCTCCGTACAGACTAGATTAGGACTTTAGCAGGTCTGATCGCAGGATCAGGTTCCCTGTTACATCGTAGGGATTCAGCTGAGTCCTATAGTAGGGACAGATCTCCTCTCTTTCCTTAGCTTTGGTAGCAGAACATAACAGTTCCACATTATTAAGCAGCCTACATTTTCTGCCAAAATGGGAAAGAAAAAGGATGTGTCGGCTGCTGAGAAGCAACAAATTGTGGAGTGTTTAGGTCGAGGCATGACTACAATCAACATTGCCAAGACACTTCATCCTGATCATCGCACAATCAAGAAGTATGTAGCTGATTCACAGTACACACGTGTGCGTGCTAAGGGAAAATTGAGGACTCTTTCCTACAGGCAATTACGTCAGGTTAAAAGAGCAGCGGCAAAAAAGCCTTGCCATAGAAGCAGACAAGTTTTTGAAGCTGCTGGTGCCTCCAACGTCCCCTGAACAACAAGATGCAGGGTCCTTCAGAGGTTTGCAGCTGTGCGTAAGCCATCCTGTCGACCTCCTCTATCCACTGTACACAAGCAGAAACGTCTCCAGTGGGCCAAACAATACATGAAGACTGACTTCAAAACTGTTTTGTTCACCGATTAGTGCCGTGCAACGCTCGATGGTCCAGATGGATGGAGTGGAGGATGGCTGGTTGATGGACACGCCATGCAAACACGGCTACGGCGCCAGCAAGGAGGAGGTGGAGTAATGTTTTTGGCTGGAATCATGGGGAGAGAGATTGTCGGCCCCTTTAGGATCCCTGAAGGGGTAAAGATGAACTCCATAATGTATGTGGAGTTTCTCAAACAGCACTTCCTGCCATGGTTCAAGAAGAAGAACCGTGTATTCCACAGCAAGATCATTTTCATGCATGATAATGCACCGTCTCATGCTGCACATAACACATCTGCATCTCTGGCTGATATGTGCATAAAAGGGGACAAACTTATGGTGTGACCTCCATGCTCCCCTGACCTCAACCCCATTGAGAACCTCTGGAGCATCATCAAAAGGAGTGTCTATGATGGCGGGAGGCAGTTCACATCTAAGCAACAGCTCTGGGAGGGTATTCTGTCTTCATGCAAAACAATTGAAGCAGAAACCATCCAAAACCTGACAAATTCAATGGACGAGAGAGTTCAGAAGCTCCTTTCGAACAAGCGGTCCTATGTGCAAATGTAACATCACCTAGAATAAAGTTTTGAGTTGAAAACTGTTTGATTTCAGTTTCTAATAACCTGCTAATGCTTATAATTTCAAAAATGACCATTTTTTTGTTCTTTATTAAAATGAAAAGTTTGATCCAAGAGTGTGGGGGATCTAAGAGTGTGGCAACCCAGTAGTCAGGATTATTTTGAATTCTGACAATCTGAGGGTCATTTTGCAGGTAGTGCAGCAAGAAGGCACTCATGTGTCTTGCGCATCTAGGAGCCCCAAAATTATTTTCCGGGCTAGATGCAGCTAAAAATTATTATTAATTTGAAAGCTGGTGGAGCTTAGTATAGATGGCCTAATAGAATCAGTGCTGCAAACTGCTACAAGGCCCAAATTATTTTCCAGCCAAGATACAGATAAACATGATTACTAATTTTAAATCTGGTGGAGTTTAGTATAGATGGCCTAATAGAATCAATACTGCACACTGCTACATGGCCCAAATTATTTTCCAGCCAAGATACAGATAAACATGATTAGTAATTTGAAAGCTTAAAAAGGTTGGTGAAGTGATTTTAACAAATCATCAAGCTTTTACTCTCCCCAGGATGACACAGGGGTAGAAAAGTCATTTCGGATCCATGATTTGTTCATCTTTATGAACGTGAGTCTGTCTACATTATCAGTGGAGAGCCGCGTGCGCTTATCTGTCAGCACACCACCAGCAACGCTGAACACACGTTCAGACAGAACGCTGGCTGCGGGGCATGACAAGATCTCCAAAGCATAAGTGGTAAGCTCCGGCCATTTATCCAGATTGGAAGCCCAAAAAAAGCAAGGGTCCAGTGACACAGTCATGGCTTCAATGTATACTTGGAGATACTCCTGTACCATCGTCTCTAGGCGTTGACTATGTGTCAGACTTCATGTCTCCTGTGGCCTTGCAAAGGATGGGCTAAAAAAGTGGTGAAATGATTCTGCAAAATTGATGTTACCAGCAGATACTGTGTTTCTGTTACGTTTTAAGTGCTGAACACTCGACGGTCCCACGGTTGGCAAGTTGGAACTGTGAGATTCACTACGTGCACCACTAGTGTTTTGGGGAAAAGCACATGTAAGATTCTGCAACAGTCTCTGCTGATACTCCTGCATGCGTGCATCTCTTTCTATGGCAGGAATAATTTCTGCAAATTTACTTTTGTACCGGGGATCTAACAGTGTGGCAACCCAGTAGTCAGGATTATTTCTAATTCTCACAATTCGAGGGTCATGTTGCTGGTAGTGCAGCAAGAAGGCACTCATGTGTCTTGCGCATCCAGGAGCACCAAGTCCCTGTTGTATTGGTGACGAGGTAACAATCATGCTTCCTTCCTCTGTCCTCTCCCCCCAACCTCGCACAACAGAAATTTGATCAAGGTCTCCCCCATCTGATGAGTCTTCCATCAGTTCGCCCTCCACTTCTTCCTGGGCTCCTGCACCTTCCTCACTAGTTTGGCTGCTACCATGCACCCTGGTAAAACCATCTCCCCCACCCTCACATGCCTGCCGCCTTGGTACTGCTGACCGTCTGGACCTTGCAGATGTTAGCCCTTCCGCATACAACTCCTCCTTCTCTACTTCCTCCACCTCCTCTTGTGCCACCACCTGACTCCGAATTCTGTTTAACATGTGCTCCAGCATGTAAATCACTGGAATAGTCATGCTGATAATGGCATCGTCAGCACTAAACATCTTCATCGCCATTTCAAAACTGTGCAGAAGGGTACATAGGTCTCTGATCTGAGACCACTCCTCCAGCGTGATTTGCCCCACCTCTGGATCTCGTTGGCCCAGGCTATACGTCAGAACGTATTGCACCAGGGCTTGTTGGTGCTGCCACAGTCGCTGCAACATGTGCAGAGTTGAATTCCACCGGGTAGGCACATCGCATTTTAGCCGTTGAAGTGGCAGGCCCAACGACTTCTGTAGAGATGTATAGTGGTGGCCAAAAGTATTGGCACCCCTGCAATTCTGTCAGATAATACTCAGTTTCTTCCTGAAAATGATTGCAATCACAAATTTGTTGGTATTATTATCTTCATTTAATTTGTCTTCAATGAAAAAACACAAAATGAATTGTCCTAAAGCCAAATTGGATACAATTCCACACCAAACCTAAAAAAGGGGGTGGACAAAAGTATTGGCTCTGTTTGAAAAATCATGTGATGCTTCTCTAATTCGTGTAATTAACAGCACCTGTAACTTACCTGTGGCACCTAACAGGTGTTGGCAATAACTAAATCACACTTGCAGCCAGTTAACATGGATTAAAGTTGACTCAACCTCTGTCCTGTGTCCTTGTGTGTACCACATTGAGCATGGAGAAAATACAGAAGACCAAAGAACTGTCTGAGGACTTGAGAAACCAAATTGTGAGGAAGCATGAGCAATCTCAAGGCTACAAGTCCATCTCCAAAGACCTGAATGTTCCTGTGTCTTCTGTGCGCAGTGTCATCAAGAAGTTTAAAGTCCATGGCACTGTGGCTAACCTCCCTAGATGTGGACGGAAAAGAAAAATTGACGAGAGATTTCAACGCAAGATTGTGCGGATGGTGGATAAAGAACCTCGACTAACATCCAAACAAGTTCAAGCTGCCCTGCAGTCCGAGGGTACAACAGTGTCAACCCGTACTATCCGTCGGCGTCTGAATGAAAAAGGACTGTATGGTAGGATACACAGGAAGACCCCACTTCTTACCCAGAGACATAAAAAAGCCAGGCTGGAGTTTGCCAAAACTTACCTGAGAAAGCCTAAAACGTTTTGGAAGAATGTTCTCTGGTCAGATGAGACAAAAGTAGAGCTTTTTGGCAAAAAGCATCAACATAGAGTGTACAGGAAAAAAAAAGAGGCATTCAAAGAAATGAACACGGTCCCTACAGTCAAATATGGCGGAGGTTCCCTGATGTTTTGGGGTTGCTTTGCTGCCTCTTGCACTGGACTGCTTGACCGTGTGCAAGGCATTATGAAGTCTGAAGACTACCAACAAATTTTGCAGTATAATGTAGGGCCCAGTGTGAGAAAGCTGGGTCTCCCTCAGAGGTCATGGGTCTTCCATCAGGACAATGACCCAAAACGCACTTCCAAAAGCACTATAAAATGGTTTGAGAGAAAGCACTGGAGACTTCTAAGGTGGCCAGCAATAAGTCCAGACCTGAATCCCATAGAACACCTGTGGAGAAATCTCAAAATGGCAGTTTGGAGAAGGCACCCTTCAAATATCAGGGACCTGGAGCAGTTTGCCAAAGAAGAATGGTCTACAATTCCAGCAGAGCATTGTAAGAAACTCATTGATGGTTACCGAAAGCGGTTGTTCGCAGTTATTTTGGCTAAAGGTTGTGCAACCAAGTATTAGGCTGAGGGTGCCAATACTTTTGTCTGGCCCATTTTTGGAGTTTTGTGTGAAAAGATCAATGATTTGATTTTTGCTTCATTCTCTTTTGTGTTTTTTCCTTGCAAGCAAATTAAATGAAGATAATAATACCAAAGAATTTGTGATTGCAATCATTTTCAGGAAGAAACTGAGTATTATCTGACAGAATTGCAGGGGTGCCAATAATTTTGGCCACCACTGTAAGTCGCTGAGCTGCAGGATGCGAATGGAGGAAGTGAGCACACAGCGACCGTGCCCTCTGCAGAAGGCCATCTAGTCCGGAATAGTGGGCTAAAAATTGCTGGACAACCAGGTTCATCACGTGAGCCATACAAGGCACGTGTGACATTGCCCCGGCGAAGGGCCGCACCCAGGTTTGCAGCATTGTCGCACACGGCCTTCCCTGTTTTCAGGTTCAGTGGAGACAACCATTCATGAAACTGGTTCTCCAGAGCTGACCACAACTCCTCAGCTGTGTGACTCACATTTCCCAGACATTTCAAAGTAAAAACCGCCTGATGACGTTGAGCCCTGCTGCCAGCATAGTAAGGAGGTGTGCGGGATCCCTTCTGCGCAGTTAGAAAGCTTGTGGCATGACCAGACAGGCTTTGGGTGCAGGTGGAGGACCGAGAGTTGGTTGAGGAGGCAGAAGCAGTGGAGGAACTTCGAGATAAAGAGGATTGACGCACAACTCGTGGGGATGGCAAGACTTGGACAGCAGCCCATTGTCCTGCTGTCACCATAGTTACCCAGTGCCCAGTCAGCGACATGTAACGCCCCTGTCCATGCTTACTCGTCCAAGTGTCTGTGGTGAAATGCACCCTGTCACACACAGAGTTTCTCAAAGAAGCGGTGATGTTGTGTGCGACATGCTGATGGAGCGCAGGCACACCTTTCTTTGAGAAGTAGTGCCGACTGGGCATCTGGTACTGGGGCACTGCGACGGACATAAGGTCTCGAAAATCCTCTGTGTCCACCAGGCGGAAAGGCAGCATTTCTGTAGTCAAGAGCTTGCAGATGGTGAAATTCAACTTCTTAGCTTTCTCATGGCTAGGAGGAAATGGTCTTTTACTTGTCCACATCTGAGGGACCGAGGGCTGGCTGTTGTGCTTAGATGGGGTTGAGAAGGGTGTCCCTGGCAAACTTCCGGTCTGTGAGGAAGATGCAGGCGGACATGTTAGGTTGCCTTGATCCAAAGGTGGTGCTATCGATGTCGGACAGCACTGAACACCAGCTGGTGTTTCCACCTCCAAAGAAAATGATGACCTGCCAATCACACTGGCTGTTGAGGGTAAAGAGGTGGCAGGTCTGCATCCCAAAACAGGTGTGACTGCTGTCCCCCCAGTCACAGAGGATGAAGAGGCCGCGGATGAACAAGATGTGGCTGACGGTGGTTGGCCCGGCCGGCTAGGCCGCATTGTAGCACAGTGAGCTACCCACTGCAACTTATGCTTCATATCCATGTGCCGGTTCATGCATGAAGTACTCAAACTATGTATTTTTTGGCCTCTACTTAGCTTTTGCTGACAAATTTTACAGATAACACGACTTGGGTCATCCTTATCGATCTGAAAAAATTCCCAGGCTATGAAAGGCTTAGCACCCATGCGACCTGAAGAGCCACCATGACTTGTGGTCAGAGGCAGAGTTGTGTTTGAGGATGCAGTTGTTGACGTGCTTCCAGTACTACGTCTCTGTCCAGGAAGGTGCAACCTGACCTTGTCGTCAGTAGCATCCTCCTCCACCTCCTCTGCTGACATCATCGACTGGCTGACTGTGGGTTGACAGTAAGTGGGATCTCCAACCTCGTCATCATCACCCTGTGTGTTATCACACCCGTCGTCCTCAGAGCCAACCTCTTCCTGCCCTGACAAAAAACTAAAGTTGTCACTCCAATCAGGTATTTGAGTCTCATCATCATCTTTCTCATTGTCTCCACCAATAGGAGTTACAGTTTGGGAACGAGGGTCGACATTATGGTCAGAACCTTCTGCGTCTGGTCCTGGATCCGACTCATAAAGATTCTGGGCATCAGTGCAGATCATTTCCTCGTCTGGATTCACAGAAGCTTTGGAGCCGACCTCTGATTCCCAGGCTATAGTATGAGTAAACAGCTCTGCAGACTCAACCATCTGTTCTACCCCATACTCAGACGGGCAGCTGGAGACTTGGGAGCTGTGAGGAAGCAAGTGCGATTGGGGTGACAACTCTGAGGACTGAAGTATTTGTGATGTTGAAGTTGAGGTGGAGGAGAGCCCACTTAAAGGAGCACTTGATATCCGTTGAAGTACCTGCTGTTTTTGTGCCTCATCTGGAATTTGTAGCGATTGGCGTGGCCGTAAGAAAGGGATCTTATCACATTGTCCGCTAAAAGAAGTAGACATCTTAGTTTGGCTGGAAGATGGTCTTTCTTCTGCAGATGTTACTGTTGCTTTAACACCTACCCCACGGACACAAACTTTTTTTCCCTTCCCAACACGCCTATTCCCCTTTCCACCAGCTTTTTCCACACATTTTGGAGGTTAACTAATTGACAACTCTGGAGTTGTTTGCACAAAAAACAATGGATGGGAACCGAGCAGAGCTGAGTGGCCAAACTGTGGTATTAGCCCAAAAGTATTGGCTGGGTTAGATGCAGTAAAACAATTTTATTACATACACAGGTGGTGGAGGCTAGTATAGATGGACTAATAGAACAAGTCCCACACACTGCTAAAAGCCCAAGCCCAAATATTTTTTCAGAGCTAGATGCAGATAAAAATTATTTTGAATTTGCAACCTGGTGGAGGTTAGTATAGATGGACTAATAGAACAAGTCCCACACACTGCTACAAGCCCAAATATTTTTTCAGAGCTAGATGCAGATAAAAATTATTTTGAATTTGCAACCTGGTGGAGGTTAGTATAGATGAACTAATAGAACAAGTCCCACACACTGCTACAAGCCCAAGCCCAAATATTTTTTCTGAGCTAGAAGCAGATAAAAATTATTTTGAATTTGCAACCTGGTGGAGGTTAGTATAGATGGACTAATAGAACAAGTCCCACACACTGCTAGAAGCCCAAGCCCAAATGTTTTTTCAGAGCTAGATGCAGATAAAAATTATTTTGAATTTGCAACCTGGTGGAGGTTAGTATAGATGGACTAATAGAACAAGTCCCACACACTGCTACAAGCCCAAGCCCAAATATTTTTTCAGAGCTAGATGCAGATAAAAATTATTCTGAATTTGCAACCTGGTGGAGGTTAGTATAGATGGACTAATAGAACAAGTTCCACACACTGCTACAAGCCCAAGCCCAAATATTTTTTCAGAGCTAGATGCAGATAAAAATTATTTTGAATTTGCAACCTTGTGGAGGTTAGTATAGATGGACTAATAGAACAAGTCCCACACACTGCTACAAGCTCAAGCCCAAATATTTTTTCAGAGCTAGATGCAGATAAAAATTATTTTGAATTTGCAACCTGCTGGAGGTTAGTATAGATGGACTAATAGAACAAGTCCCACACACTGCTACAAGCCCAAACCCAAATATTTTTTCAGAGCTAGATGTAGATAAAAATTATTTTGAATTTGCAACCTGGTGGAGGTTAGTATAGATGGACTAATAGAACAAGTCCCACACACTGCTACAAGCCCAAGCCCAAATATTTTTTCAGAGCTAGATGCAGATAAAAATTATTCTGAATTTGCAACCTGGTGGAGGTTAGTATAGATGGACTAATAGAACAAGTTCCACACACTGCTACAAGTCCAAGCCCAAATATTTTTTCAGAGCTAGATGCAGATAAAAATTATTTTGAATTTGCAACCTGGTGGAGGTTAGTATAGATGGACTAATAGAACAAGTTCCACACACTGCTACAAGCCCAAGCCCAAATATTTTTTCAGAGCTAGATGCAGATAAAAATTATTTTGAATTTGCAACCTGCTGGAGGTTAGTATAGATGGATTAATAGAGGAAGTTCCACACACTGCTACAAGCCCAAGCCCAAATATTTTTTCAGAGCTAGATGCAGGTAAAAATTATTTTGAATTTGCAACCTGGTGGAGGTTAGTATAGATGGACTAATAGAACAAGTCCCACACACTGCTACAAGCCCAAGCCCAAATATTTTTTCAGAGCTAGATGCAGATAAAAATTATTCTGAATTTGCAACCTGGTGGAGGTTAGTATAGATGGACTAATAGAACAAGTTCCACACACTGCTACAAGCCCAAGACCAAATATTTTTTCAGAGCTAGATGCAGATAAAAATTATTTTGAATTTGCAACCTTGTGGAGGTTAGTATAGATGGACTAATAGAACAAGTCCCACACACTGCTACAAGCCCAAGCCCAAATATTTTTTCAGAGCTAGATGTAGATAAAAATTATTTTGAATTTGCAACCTGCTGGAGGTTAGTATAGATGGACTAATAGAACAAGTCCCACACACTGCTACAAGCCCAAACCCAAATATTTTTTCAGAGCTAGATGTAGATAAAAATTATTTTGAATTTGCAACCTGGTGGAGGTTAGTATACATGGACTAATAGAACAAGTCCCACACACTGCTACAAGCCCAAGCCCAAATATTTTTTCAGAGCTAGATGCAGATAAAAATTATTTTGAATTTGCAACCTGGTGGAGGTTAGTATAGATGGACTAATAGAACAAGTCCCACACACTGCTACAAGCCCAAGCCCAAATATTTTTTCAGAGCTAGATGCAGATAAAAATTATTTTGAATTTGCAACCTGGTGGAGGTTAGTATAGATGGATTAATAGAGGAAGTTCCACACACTGCTACAAGCCCAAGCCCAAATATTTTTTCAGAGCTAGATGCAGATAAAAATTATTTTGAATTTGCAACCTGGTGGAGGTTAGTATAGATGGACTAATAGAACAAGTCCCACACACTGCTACAAGCCCAAACCCAAATATTTTTTCAGAGCTAGATGTAGATAAAAATTATTTTGAATTTGCAACCTGGTGGAGGTTAGTATAGATGGACTAATAGAACAAGTTCCACACACTGCTACAAGCCCAAGCCCAAATATTTTTTCAGAGCTAGATGCAGATAAAAATTATTTTAAATATGCAACCTGCTGGAGGTGAGTATAGATGGACTAATAGAACAAGTCCCACACACTGCTACAAGCCCAAACCCAAATATTTTTTCAGCGCTAGATGTAGATAAAAATTATTTTGAATTTGCAACCTGGTGGAGGTTACTATAGATGGACTAATAGAATTAGTCCCACACACTGCTACAAGCCCAAATATTTATTTCAGAGCTAGATGCAGATAAAAATTATTTTGAATTTGCAACCTGGTAGAGGTTAGTATAGATGGACTAATAGAACAAGTCCCACACACTGCTACAAGCCCAAGCCCAAATATTTTTTCAGAGCTAGATGCACATAAAAATTATTTTGAATTTGCAGCCTGGTGGAGGTTAGTATAGATGGACTAATAGAACGAGTCCCACACACTGCTACAAGCCCAAGCCCAAATATTTTTTCAGAGCTAGATGCAGATAAAAATTATTTTGAATTTGCAACCTGGTGGAGGTTAGTATAGATAGACTAATAGAACGAGTCCCACACACTGCTACAAGCCCAAGCCCAAATATTTTTTCAGAGCTAGATGCAGATAAAAATTATTCTGAATTTGCAACCTGGTGGAGGTTAGTATAGATGGACTAATAGAACACGTTCCACACACTGCTACAAGCCCAAGCCCAAATATTTTTTCAGATCTAGATGCAGATAAAAATTATTTTGAATTTGCAACCTGGTGGAGGTTAGTAGAGATGGACTAATAGAACAAGTCCCACACACTGCTACAAGCCCAAGCCCAAATATTTTTTCAGAGCTAGATGCAGATAAAAATTATTTTGAATTTGCAACCTTGTGGAGGTTAGTTTAGATGGACTAATAGAACAAGTCCCACACACTGCTACAAGCCCAAGCCCAAATATTTTTTCAGAGCTAGATGCAGATAAAAATTATTTTGAATTTGCAACCTGGTGGAGGTTAGTATAGATGGACTAATAGAGCAAGTTCCACACACTGCTACAAGCCCAAGCCCAAATATTTTTTCAGGGCTAGATGCAGTTAAAAATTATTTTGAATTTGCAACCTGCTGGAGGTTAGTATAGATGGACTAATAGAACAAGTCCCACACACTGCTACAAGCCCAAACCCAAATATTTTTTCAGAGCTAGATGTAGATAAAAATTATTTTGAATTTGCAACCTGGTATAGGTTACTATAGATGGACTAATAGAATTAGTCCCACACACTGCTACAAGCCCAAATATTTATTTCAGAGCTAGATGCAGATAAAAATTATTTTGAATTTGCAACCTGGTAGAGGTTAGTATAGATGGACTAATAGAACAAGTCCCACACACTGCTACAAGCCCAAGCCCAAATATTTTTTCAGAGCTAGATTCAGATAAAAATTATTTTGAATTTGCAACCTGGTGGAGGTTAGTATAGATGGACTAATAGAACAAATCCCACACACTGCTACAAGGCCAAGCCCACATATTTATTTCAGAGCTAGATGCAGATAAAAATTATTTTGAATTTGCAACCTGGTGGAGGTTAGTATAGATATACTAATAGAACAAGTCCCACACACTGCTACAAGCCCAAGCCCAAATATTTTTTCAGAGCTAGATGCAGATAAAAATTATTTTGAATTTGCAACCTGGTGGAGGTTAGTATAGATGGACTAATAGAACAAGTCCCACACACTGCTACAAGCCCAAGCCCAAATATTTTTTCAGAGCTAGATGCAGATAAAAATTATTTTGAATTTGCAACCTGGTGGAGGTTAGTATAGATGGATTAATAGAGGAAGTTCCACACACTGCTACAAGCCCAAGTCCAAATATTTTTTCAGAGCTAGATGCAGATAAAAATTATTTTGAATTTGCAACCTGGTGGAGGTTAGTATAGATTGACTAATAGAACAAGTCCCACACACTGCTACAAGCCCAAACCCAAATATTTTTTCAGAGCTAGATGTAGATAAAAATTATTTTGAATTTGCAACCTGGTGGAGGTTAGTATAGATGGACTAATAGAACAAGTTCCACACACTGCTACAAGCCCAAGCCCAAATATTTTTTCAGAGCTAGATGCAGATAAAAATTATTTTGAATATGCAACCTCCTGGAGGTGAGTATAGATGGACTAATAGAACAAGTCCCACACACTGCTACAAGCCCAAACCCAAATATTTTTTCAGCGCTAGATGTAGATAAAAATTATTTTGAATTTGCAACCTGGTGGAGGTTACTATAGATGGACGAATAGAATTAGTCCCACACACTGCTACAAGCCCAAATATTTATTTCAGAGCTAGATGCAGATAAAAATTATTTTGAATTTGCAACCTGGTGGAGGTTAGTATAGATGGACTAATAGAACAAGTCCCACACACTGCTACAAGCCCAAGCCCAAATATTTTTTCAGAGCTAGATGCACATAAAAATTATTTTGAATTTGCAGCCTGGTGGAGGTTAGTATAGATGGACTAATAGAACGAGTCCCACACACTGCTACAAGCCCAAGCCCAAATATTTTTTCAGAGCTAGATGCAGATAAAAATCATTTTGAATTTGCAACCTGGTGGAGGTTAGTATAGATGGACTAATAGAACGAGTCCCACACACTGCTACAAGCCCAAGCCCAAATATTTTTTCAGAGCTAGATGCAGATAAAAATTATTCTGAATTTGCAACCTGGTGGAGGTTAGTATAGATGGACTAATAGAACACGTTCCACACACTGCTACAAGCCCAAGCCCAAATATTTTTTCAGATCTAGATGCAGATAAAAATTATTTTGAATTTGCAACCTGGTGGAGGTTAGTAGAGATGGACTAATAGAACAAGTCCCACACACTGCTACAAGCCCAAGCCCAAATATTTTTTCAGAGCTAGATGCAGATAAAAATTATTTTGAATTTGCAACCTTGTGGAGTTTAGTTTAGATGGACTAATAGAACAAGTCCCACACACTGCTACAAGCCCAAGCCCAAATATTTTTTCAGAGCTAGATGCAGATAAAAATTATTTTGAATTTGCAACCTGGTGGAGGTTAGTATAGATGGACTAATAGAGCAAGTTCCACACACTGCTACAAGCCCAAGCCCAAATATTTTTTCAGGGCTAGATGCAGTTAAAAATTATTTTGAATTTGCAACCTGCTGGAGGTTAGTATAGATGGACTAATAGAACAAGTCCCACACACTGCTACAAGCCCAAACCCAAATATTTTTTCAGAGCTAGATGTAGATAAAAATTATTTTGAATTTGCAACCTGGTATAGGTTACTATAGATGGACTAATAGAATTAGTCCCAAACACTGCTACAAGCCCAAATATTTATTTCAGAGCTAGATGCAGATAAAAATTATTTTGAATTTGCAACCTGGTAGAGGTTAGTATAGATGGACTAATAGAACAAGTCCCACACACTGCTACAAGCCCAAGCCCAAATATTTTTTCAGAGCTAGATTCAGATAAAAATTATTTTGAATTTGCAACCTGGTGGAGGTTAGTATAGATGGACTAATAGAACAAATCCCACACACTGCTACAAGGCCAAGCCCACATATTTATTTCATAGCTAGATGCAGATAAAAATTATTTTGAATTTGCAACCTGGTGGAGGTTAGTATAGATGGACTAATAGAACACGTCCCACACACTGCTACAAGCCCAAGCCCAAATATTTTTTCAGAGCTAGATGCACATAAAAATTATTTTCATTTTGCAACCTGGTGGAGGTTAGTATAGATGGACTAATAGAACAAGTCCCACACACTGCTACAAGCCCAAGCCCAAATATTTTTTCAGAGCTAGATGCAGATAAAAATTATTTTGAATTTGCAACCTGGTGGAGGTTAGTACAGATGGATTAATAGAGGAAGTTCCACACACTGCTACAAGCCCAAGCCCAAATATTTTTTCAGAGCTAGATGCAGATAAAAATTATTTTGAATTTGCAACCTGGTGGAGGTTAGTATAGATGGACTAATAGAACAAGTCCCACACACTGCTACAAGCCCAAACCCAAATATTTTTTCAGAGCTAGATGTAGATAAAAATTATTTTGAATTTGCAACCTGGTGGAGGTTAGTATAGATGGACTAATAGAACAAGTCCCACACACTGCTACAAGCCCAAACCCAAATATTTTTTCAGAGCTAGATGTAGATAAAAATTATTTTGAATTTGCAACCTGGTGGAGGTTACTATAGATGGACTAATAGAATTAGTCCCACACACTGCTACAAGCCCAAATATTTTTTTCAGAGCTAGATGCAGATAAAAATTATTTTGAATTTGAAACCTGGTAGAGGTTAGTATAGATGGACTAATAGAACAAGTCCCACACACTGCTATAAGCCCAAGCCCAAATATTTTTTCAGAGCTAGATGCAGATAAAAATTATTTTGAATTTGCAACCTGGTGGAGGTTAGTATAGATGGACTAATAGAACAAATCACACACACTGCTACAAGCCCAAGCCCACATATTTATTTCAGAGCTAGATGCAGATAAAAATTATTTTGAATTTGCAACCTGGTGGAGGTTAGTATAGATGGACTAATAGAACAAGTCCCACACACTGCTACAAGCCCAAGCCCAAATATTTTTTCAGAGCTAGATGCACATAAAAATTATTTTCATTTTGCAACCTGGTGGAGGTTATTATAGATGGACTAATAGAACAAGTCCCACACACTGCTACAAGCCCAAGCCCAAATATTTTTTCAAAGCTAGATGCACATAAAAATTATTTTGAATTTGCAACCTGGTGGAGGTTAGTATAGATGGACTAATAGAACAAGTCCCACACACTGCTACAAGCCCAAGCCCAAATATTTTTTCAGAGCTAGATGCAGATAAAAATTATTTTGAATTTGCAACCTGGTGGAGGTTAGTATAGATGGACTAATAGAGGAAGTTCCACACACGGCTACAAGCCCAAGCCCAAATATTTTTTCAGAGCTAGATGCAGATAAAAATTATTTTGAATTTGCAACCTGGTGGAGGTTAATATCGATGGACTAATAGAACAAGTCCCACACACTGCTACAAGCCCAAACCCAAATATTTTTTCAGAGCTAGATGTAGATAAAAATTATTTTGAATTTGCAACCTGGTGGAGGTTAGTAGAGATGGACTAATAGGACAAGTCCCACACACTGCTACAAGCCCAAACCCAAATATTTTTTCAGAGCTAGATGCAGATAAAAATTATTTTGAATTTGCAACCTTGTGGAGGTTAGTATAGATGGACTAATAGAACAAGTCCCACACACTGCTACAAGCCCAAGCCCAAATATTTTTTCAGAGCTAGATGTAGATAAAAATTATTTTGAATTTGCAACCTGGTGGAGGTTACTATAGATGGACTAATAGAATTAGTCCCACACACTGCTACAAGCCCAAATATTTATTTCAGAGCTAGATGCAGATAAAAATTATTTTGAATTTGCAACCTGGTAGAGGTTAGTATAGATGGACTAATAGAACAAGTCCCACACACTGCTACAAGCCCAAGCCCAAATATTTTTTCAGAGCTAGAGGCAGATAAAAATTATTTTGAATTTGCAACCTGGTGGAGGTTAGTATAGATGGACTAATAGAACAAGTCCCACACACTGCTACAATCCCAAGCCCACATATTTATTTCAGAGCTAGATGCAGCTAAAAATTATTTTGAATTTGCAACTTGGTGGAGGTTAGTATAGAAGGACTAATAGAACAAGTCCCACACACTGCTACAAGCCCAAGCCCAAATATTTTTTCAGAGCTAGATGCAGATAAAAATTATTCTGAATTTGCAACCTGGTGGAGGTTAGTATAGATGGACTAATAGAACAAGTTCCACACACTGCTACAAGCCCAAGCCCAAATATTTTTTCAGAGCTAGATGCAGATAAAAATTATTTTGAATTTGAAACCTGGTGGAGGTTAGTAGAGATGGACTAATAGAACAAGTCCCACACACTGCTACAAGCCCAAGCCCAAATATTTTTTTCAGAGCTAGATGCAGATAAAAATTATTTTGAATTTGCAACCTTGTGGAGGTTAGTATAGATGGACTAATAGAACAAGTCCCACACACTGCTACAAGCCCAAGCCCAAATATTTTTTCAGAGCTAGATGCAGATAAAAATTATTTTGAATTTGCAACCTGGTGGAGGTTCCTATAGATGGACTAATAGAATTACTCCCACACACTGCTACAAGCCCAAATATTTATTTCAGAGCTAGATGCAGATAAAAATTATTTTGAATTTGCAACCTGGTAGAGGTTAGTATAGATGGACTAATAGAACAAGTCCCACACACTGCTACAAGCCCAAGCCCAAATATTTTTTCAGAGCTAGATGCAGATAAAAATTATTTTGAATTTGCAACCTGGTGGAGGTTAGTATAGATGGACTAATAGAACAAATCCCACGCACTGCTACAAGTCCAAGCCCAAATATTTTTTCAGAGCTAGATGCAGATAAAAATTATTTTGAATTTGCAACCTTGTGGAGGTTAGTATAGATGGACTAATAGAACAAGTCCCACACACTGCTACAAGCCCAAACCGAAATATTTTTTCAGAGCTAGATGCAGATAAAAATTATTTTGAATTTGCAACCTGGTGGAGGTTAGTATAGATGGACTAATAGAGCAAGTTCCACACACTGCTACAAGCCCAAGCCCAAATATTTTTTCAGAGCTAGATGCAGTTAAAAATTATTTTGAATTTGCAACCTGCTGGAGGTTAGTATAGATGGACTAATAGAACAAGTCCCACACACTGCTACAAGCCCAAACCCAAATATTTTTTCAGAGCTAGATGTAGATAAAAATTATTTTGAATTTGCAACCTGGTGGAGGTTACTATAGATGGACTAATAGAATCAGTCCCACACACTGCTACAAGCCCAAATATTTATTTCAGAGCTAGATGCAGATAAAAATTATTTTGAATTTGCAACCTGGTAGAGGTTAGTATAGATGGATTAATAGAACAAGTCCCACACACTGCTACAAGCCCAAGCCCAAATATTTTTTCAGAGCTAGATGCAGATAAAAATTATTTTGAATTTGCAACCTGGTGGAGGTTAGTATAGATGGACTAATAGAACAAATCCCACACACTGCTACAAGGCCAAGCCCACATATTTATTTCAGAGCTAGATGCAGATAAAAATTATTTTGAATTTGCAACCTGGTGGAGGTTAGTATAGATGGACTAATAGAACAAGTCCCACACACTGCTACAAGCCCAAGCCCAAATATTTTTTCAGAGCTAGATGCACATAAAAATTATTTTCATTTTGCAACCTGGTGGAGGTTAGTATAGATGGACTAATAGAACAAGTCCCACACACTGCTACAAGCCCAAGCCCAAATATTTTTTCAGAGCTAGATGCAGATAAAAATTATTTTGAATTTGCAACCTGGTGGAGGTTAGTATAGATGGACGAATAGAGGAAGTTCCACACACTGCTACAAGCCCAAGCCCAAATATTTTTTCAGAGCTAGATGCAGATAAAAATTATTTTGAATTTGCAACCTGGTGGAGGTTAGTAGAGATGGACTAATAGGACAAGTCCCACACACTGCTACAAGCCCAAGCCCAAATATTTTTTCAGAGCTAGATGCAGATAAAAATTATTTTGAATTTGCAACCTTGTGGAGGTTAGTATAGATGGACTAATAGAACAAGTCCCACACACTGCTACAAGCCCAAGCCCAAATATTTTTTCAGAGCTAGATGTAGATAAAAATTATTTTGAATTTGCAACCTGGTGGAGGTTACTATAGATGGACTAATAGAATTAGTCCCACACACTGCTACAAGCCCAAATATTTATTTCAGAGCTAGATGCAGATAAAAATTATTTTGAATTTGCAACCTGGTAGAGGTTAGTATAGATGGACTAATAGAACAAGTCCCACACACTGCTACAAGCCCAAGCCCAAATATTTTTTCAGAGCTAGATGCAGATAAAAATTATTTTGAATTTGCAACCTGGTGGAGGTTAGTATAGATGGACTAATAGAACAAGTCCCACACACTGCTACAATCCCAAGCCCACATATTTATTTCAGAGCTAGATGCAGCTAAAAATTATTTTGAATTTGCAACCTGGTGGAGGTTAGTATAGAAGGACTAATAGAACAAGTCCCACACACTGCTACAAGCCCAAGCCCAAATATTTTTTCAAAGCTAGATGCAGATAAAAATTATTTTGAATTTGCAACCTGCTGGAGGTTAGTATAGATGGACTAATAGAACAAGTCCCACACACTGCTACAAGCCCAAACCCAAATATTTTTTCAGAGCTAGATGTAGATAAAAATTATTTTGAATTTGCAACCTGGTGGAGGTTAGTATACATGGACTAATAGAACAAGTCCCACACACTGCTACAAGCCCAAGCCCAAATATTTTTTCAGAGCTAGATGCAGATAAAAATTATTTTGAATTTGCAACCTGGTGGAGGTTAGTATAGATGGACTAATAGAACAAGTCCCACACACTGCTACAAGCCCAAGCCCAAATATTTTTTCAGAGCTAGATGCAGATAAAAATTATTTTGAATTTGCAACCTGGTGGAGGTTAGTATAGATGGACTAATAGAGCAAGTTCCACACACTGCTACAAGCCCAAGCCCAAATATTTTTTCAGAGCTAGATGCAGATAAAAATTATTTTGAATTTGCAACCTGCTGGAGGTTAATATAGATGGACTAATAGAACAAGTCCCACACACTGCTACAAGCCCAAACCCAAATATTTTTTCAGAGCTAGATGTAGATAAAAATTATTTTGAATTTGCAACCTGGTGGAGGTTACTATAGATGGACTAATAGAATTAGTCCCACACACTGCTACAAGCCCAAATATTTTTTTCAGAGCTAGATGCAGATAAAAATTATTTTGAATTTGCAACCTGGTGGAGGTTAGTATAGATGGACTAATAGAACAAGTCCCACACACTGCTAGAAGCCCAAGCCCAAATGTTTTTTCAGAGCTAGATGCAGATAAAAATTATTTTGAATTTGCAACCTGGTGGAGGTTAGTATAGATGGACTAATAGAACAAGTCCCACACACTGCTACAAGCCCAAGCCCAAATATTTTTTCAGAGCTAGATGCACATAAAAATTATTTTGAATTTGCAGCCTGGTGGAGGTTAGTATAGATGGACTAATAGAACGAGTCCCACACAGTGCTACAAGCCCAAGCCCAAATATTTTTTCAGAGCTAGATGCAGATAAAAATTATTTTGAATTTGCAACCTGGTGGAGGTTAGTATAGATGGATTAATAGAGGAAGTTCCACACACTGCTACAAGCCCAAGCCCAAATATTTTTTCAGAGCTAGATGCAGATAAAAATTATTTTGAATTTGCAACCTGGTGGAGGTTAGTATAGATGGACTAATAGAACAAATCCCACACACTGCTACAAGGCCAAGCCGACATATTTATTTCAGAGCTAGATGCAGATAAAAATTATTTTGAATTTGCAACCTTGTGGAGGTTAGTATAGATGGACTAATAGAACAAGTCCCACACACTGCTACAAGCCCAAGCCCAAATATTTTTTCAGAGCTAGATGCAGATAAAAATTATTTTGAATTTGCAACCTGGTGGAGGTTAGTATAGATGGACTAATAGAGCAAGTTCCACACACTGCTACAAGCCCAAGCCCAAATATTTTTTCAGAGCTAGATGCAGATAAAAATTATTTTGAATTTGCAACCTACTGGAGGTTAGTATAGATGGACTAATAGAACAAGTCCCACACACTGCTACAAGCCCAAACCCAAATATTTTTTCAGAGCTAGATGTAGATAAAAATTATTTTGAATTTGCAACCTGGTGGAGGTTACTATAGATGGACTAATAGAATTAGTCCCACACACTGCTACAAGCCCAAATATTTATTTCAGAGCTAGATGCAGATAAAAATTATTTTGAATTTGCAACCTGGTAGAGGTTAGTATAGATGGACTAATAGAACAAGTCCCACACACTGCTACAAGCCCAAGCCCAAATATTTTTTCAGAGCTAGATGCAGATAAAAATTATTTTGAATTTGCAACCTGGTGGAGGTTAGTATAGATGGACTAATAGAAGAAATCCCACACACTGCTACAAGCCCAAGCCCAAATATTTTTTCAGAGCTAGATGCAGATAAAAATTATTTTGAATTTGCAACCTTGTGGAGGTTAGTATAGATGGACTAATAGAACAAGTCCCACACACTGCTACAAGCCCAAGCCCAAATATTTTTTCAGAGCTAGATGCAGATAAAAATTATTTTGAATTTGCAACCTGGTGGAGGTTAGTATAGATGGACTAATAGAGCAAGTTCCAGACACTGCTACAAGCCAAAGCCCAAATATTTTTTCAGAGCTAGATGCAGTTAAAAATTATTTTCAATTTGCAACCTGCTGGAGGTTAGTACAGATGGACTAATAGAACAAGTCCCACACACTGCTACAAGGCCAAGCCCACATATTTATTTCAGAGCTAGATGCAGATAAAAATTATTTTGAATTTGCAACCTGGTGGAGGTTAGTATAGATGGACTAATAGAACAAGTCCCACACACTGCTACAAGCCCAAGCCCAAATATTTTTTCAGAGCTAGATGCACATAAAAATTATTTTCATTTTGCAACCTGGTGGAGGTTAGTATAGATGGACTAATAGAACAAGTCCCACACACTGCTACAAGCCCAAGCCCAAATATTTTTTCAGAGCTAGATGCAGATAAAAATTATTTTGAATTTGCAACCTGGTGGAGGTTAGTATAGATGGACTAATAGAACAAGTCCCACACAATGCTACAAGCCCAAGCCCAAATATTTTTTCAGAGCTAGATGCAGATAAAAATTATTTTGAATTTGCAACCTGGTGGAGGTTAGTATAGATGGATTAATAGAGGAAGTTCCACACACTGCTACAAGCCCAAGCCCAAATATTTTTTCATAGCTAGATGCAGATAAAAATTATTTTGAATTTGCAACCTGGTGGAGGTTAGTATAGATGGACTAATAGAACAAGTCCCACACACTGCTACAAGCCCAAGCCCAAATATTTTTTCAGAGCTAGATGCAGATAAAAATTATTTTGAATTTGCAACCTGGTGGAGGTTAGTATAGATGGACGAATAGAGGAAGTTCCACACACTGCTACAAGCCCAAGCCCAAATATTTTTTCAGAGCTAGATGCAGATAAAAATTATTTTGAATTTGTAACCTGGTGGAGGTTAGTATAGATGGACTAATAGAACAAGTCCCACACACTGCTACAAGCCCAAACCCAAATATTTTTTCAGAGCTAGATGTATATAAAAATTATTTTGAATTTGCAACCTGGTGGAGGTTAGTAGAGATGGACTAATAGGACAAGTCCCACACACTGCTACAATCCCAAGCCCACATATTTATTTCAGAGCTAGATGCAGCTAAAAATTATTTTGAATTTGCAACCTGGTAGAGGTTAGTATAGATGGACTAATAGAACAAGTCCCACACACTGCTACAAGCCCAAGCCCAAATATTTTTTCAGAGCTAGATGCAGATAAAAATTATTTTGAATTTGCAACCTGGTGGAGGTTAGTATAGATGGACTAATAGAACAAGTCCCACACACTGCTACAATCCCAAGCCCACATATTTATTTCAGAGCTAGATGCAGCTAAAAATTATTTTGAATTTGCAACCTGGTGGAGGTTAGTATAGAAGGACTAATAGAACAAGTCCCACACACTGCTACAAGCCCAAGCCCAAATATTTTTTCAGAGCTAGATGCAGATAAAAATTATTTTGAATTTGCAACCTTGTGGAGGTTAGTATAGATGGACTAATAGAACAAGTCCCACACACTGCTACAAGCCCAAACCCAAATATTTTTTCAGAGCTAGATGTAGATAAAAATTATTTTGAATTTGCAACCTGGTGGAGGTTAGTATACATGGACTAATAGAACAAGTCCCACACACTGCTACAAGCCCAAGCCCAAATATTTTTTCAAACCTAGATGCAGATAAAAATTATTTTGAATTTGCAACCTGGTGGAGGTTAGTATAGATGGACTAATAGAACAAGTCCCACACACTGCTACAAGCCCAAGCCCAAATATTTTTTCAGAGCTACATGCAGATAAAAATTATTTTGAATTTGCAACCTGGTGGAGGTTAGTATAGATGGACTAATAGAGCAAGTTCCACACACTGCTACAAGCCCAAGCCCAAATATTTTTTCAGAGCTAGATGCAGATAAAAATTATTTTGAATTTGCAACCTGCTGGAGGTTAATATAGATGGACTAATAGAACAATTCCCACACACTGCTACAAGTCCAAACCCAAATATTTTTTCAGAGCTAGATGTAGATAAAAATTATTTTGAATTTGCAACCTGGTGGAGGTTACTATAGATGGACTAATAGAATTAGTCCCACACACTGCTACAAACCCAAATATTTATTTCAGAGCTAGATGCAGATAAAAATTATTTTGAATTTGCAACCTGGTGGAGGTTAGTATAGATGGACTAATAGAACAAGTCCCACACACTGCTAGAAGCCCAAGCCCAAATGTTTTTTCAGAGCTAGATGCAGATAAAAATTATTTTGAATTTGCAACCTGGTGGAGGTTAGTATAGATGGACTAATAGAACAAGTCCCACACACTGCTACAAGCCCAAGCCCAAATATTTTTTCAGAGCTAGATGCACATAAAAATTATTTTGAATTTGCAGCCTGGTGGAGGTTAGTATAGATGGACTAATAGAACGAGTCCCACACAGTGCTACAAGCCCAAGCCCAAATATTTTTTCAGAGCTAGATGCAGATAAAAATTATTTTGAATTTGCAACCTGGTGGAGGTTAGTATAGATGGACTAATAGAACAAGTCCCACACACTGCTACAAGCCCAAGCCCAAATATTTTTTCAGAGCTAGATGCAGATAAAAATTATTCTGAATTTGCAACCTGGTGGAGGTTAGTATAGATGGACTAATAGAACAAGTTCCACACACTGCTACAAGCCCAAGACCAAATATTTTTTCAGAGCTAGATGCAGATAAAAATTATTTTGAATTTGCAACCTTGTGGAGGTTAGTATAGATGGACTAATAGAACAAGTCTCACACACTGCTACAAGCCCAAGCCCAAATATTTTTTCAGAGCTAGATGTAGATAAAAATTATTTTGAATTTGCAACCTGCTGGAGGTTAGTATAGATGGACTAATAGAACAAGTCCCACACACTGCTACAAGCCCAAACCCAAATATTTTTTCAGAGCTAGATGTAGATAAAAATTATTTTGAATTTGCAACCTGGTGGAGGTTAGTATACATGGACTAATAGAACAAGTCCCACACACTGCTAGAAGCCCAAGCCCAAATATTTTTTCAGAGCTAGATGCAGATAAAAATTATTTTGAATTTGCAACCTGGTGGAGGTTAGTATAGACGGACTAATAGAACAAGTCCCACACACTGCTACAAGCCCAAGCCCAAATATTTTTTCAGAGCTAGATGCAGATAAAAATTATTTTGAATTTGCAACCTGGTGGAGGTTATTATAGATGGACTAATAGAATTAGTCCCACACACTGCTACAAGCCCAAATATTTATTTCAGAGCTAGATGCAGATAAAAATTATTTTGAATTTGCAACCTGGTGGAGGTTAGTATAGATGGACTAATAGAACAAGTCCCACACACTGCTAGAAGCCCAAGCCCAAATGTTTTTTCAGAGCTAGATGCAGATAAAAATTATTTTGAATTTGCAACCTGGTGGAGGTTAGTATAGATGGACTAATAGAACAAGTCCCACACACTGCTACAAGCCCAAGCCCAAATATTTTTTCAGAGCTAGATGCACATAAAAATTATTTTGAATTTGCAGCCTGGTGGAGGTTAGTATAGATGGACTAATAGAACGAGTCCCACACAGTGCTACAAGCCCAAGCCCAAATATTTTTTCAGAGCTAGATGCAGATAAAAATTATTTTGAATTTGCAACCTGGTGGAGGTTAGTATAGATGGACTAATAGAACAAGTCCCACACACTGCTACAAGCCCAAGCCCAAATATTTTTTCAGAGCTAGATGCAGATAAAAATTATTCTGAATTTGCAACCTGGTGGAGGTTAGTATAGATGGACTAATAGAACAAGTCCCACACACTGCTACAAGCCCAAGCCCAAATATTTTTTCAGAGCTAGATGCAGATAAAAATTATTTTGAATTTGCAACCTGCTGGAGGTTAGTATAGATGGACTAATAGAACAAGTCCCACACACTGCTACAAGACCAAACCCAAATATTTTTTCAGAGCTAGATGCAGATAAAAATTATTTTGAATTTGCAACCTGGTGGAGGTTAGTATAGACGGACTAATAGAACAAGTCCCACACACTGCTACAAGCCCAAGCCCAAATATTTTTTCAGAGCTAGATGCAGATAAAAATTATTTTGAATTTGCAACCTGGTGGAGGTTAGTATAGATGGATTAATAGAGGAAGTTCCACACACTGCTACAAGCCCAAGCCCAAATATTTTTTCAGAGCTAGATGCAGATAAAAATTATTTTGAATTTGCAACCTGGTGGAGGTTAGTATAGATGGACTAATAGAACAAGTCCCACACACTGCTACAAGCCCAAACCCAAATATTTTTTCAGAGCTAGATGTAGATAAAAATTATTTTGAATTTGCAACCTGGTGGAGGTTAGTATAGATGGACTAATAGAACAAGTTCCACACACTGCTACAAGCCCAAGCCCAAATATTTTTTCAGAGCTAGATGCAGATAAAAATTATTTTGAATATGCAACCTGCTGGAGGTGAGTATAGATGGACTAATAGAACAAGTCCCACACACTGCTACAAGCCCAAACCCAAATATTTTTTCAGCGCTAGATGTAGATAAAAATTATTTTGAATTTGCAACCTGGTGGAGGTTACTATAGATGGACTAATAGAATTAGTCCCACACACTGCTACAAGCCCAAATATTTATTTCAGAGCTAGATGCAGATAAAAATTATTTTGAATTTGCAACCTGGTGGAGGTTAGTATAGATGGACTAATAGAACAAGTCCCACACACTGCTACAAGCCCAAGCCCAAATATTTTTTCAGAGCTAGATGCACATAAAAATTATTTTGAATTTGCAGCCTGGTGGAGGTTAGTATAGATGGACTAATAGAACGAGTCCCACACACTGCTACAAGCCCAAACCCAAATATTTTTTCAGAGCTAGATGTAGATAAAAATTATTTTGAATTTGCAACCTGGTGGAGGTTACTATAGATGGACTAATAGAATTAGTCCCACACACTGCTACAAGCCCAAATATTTATTTCAGAGCTAGATGCAGATAAAAATTATTTTGAATTTGCAACCTGGTGGAGGTTAGTATAGATGGACTAATAGAACAAGTCCCACACACTGCTAGAAGCCCAAGCCCAAATGTTTTTTCAGAGCTAGATGCAGATAAAAATTATTTTGAATTTGCAACCTGGTGGAGGTTAGTATAGATGGACTAATAGAACAAGTCCCACACACTGCTACAAGCCCAAGACCAAATATTTTTTCAGAGCTAGATGCACATAAAAATTATTTTGAATTTGCAGCCTGGTGGAGGTTAGTATAGATGGACTAATAGAACGAGTCCCACACAGTGCTACAAGCCCAAGCCCAAATATTTTTTCAGAGCTAGATGCAGATAAAAATTATTTTGAATTTGCAACCTGGTGGAAGTTAGTATAGATGGACTAATAGAACAAGTCCCACACACTGCTACAAGCCCAAGCCCAAATATTTTTTCAGAGCTAGATGCAGATAAAAATTATTCTGAATTTGCAACCTGGTGGAGGTTAGTATAGATGGACTAATAGAACAAGTTCTACACACTGCTACAAGCCCAAGACCAAATATTTTTTCAGAGCTAGATGCAGATAAAAATTATTTTGAATTTGCAACCTTGTGGAGGTTAGTATAGATGGACTAATAGAACAAGTCTCACACACTGCTACAAGCCCAAGCCCAAATATTTTTTCAGAGCTAGATGTAGATAAAAATTATTTTGAATTTGCAACCTGGTGGAGGTTACTATAGATGGACTAATAGAATTAGTCCCACACACTGCTACAAGCCCAAATATTTATTTCAGAGCTAGATGCAGATAAAAATTATTTTGAATTTGCAACCTGGTGGAGGTTAGTATAGATGGACTAATAGAACAAGTCCCACACACTGCTAGAAGCCCAAGCCCAAATGTTTTTTCAGAGCTAGATGCAGATAAAAATTATTTTGAATTTGCAACCTGGTGGAGGTTAGTATAGATGGACTAATAGAACAAGTCCCACACACTGCTACAAGCCCAAGCCCAAATATTTTTTCAGAGCTAGATGCACATAAAAATTATTTTGAATTTGCAGCCTGGTGGAGGTTAGTATAGATGGACTAATAGAACGAGTCCCACACAGTGCTACAAGCCCAAGCCCAAATATTTTTTCAGAGCTAGATGCAGATAAAAATTATTTTGAATTTGCAACCTGGTGGAGGTTAGTATAGATGGACTAATAGAACAAGTCCCACACACTGCTACAAGCCCAAGCCCAAATATTTTTTCAGAGCTAGATGCAGATAAAAATTATTCTGAATTTGCAACCTGGTGGAGGTTAGTATAGATGGACTAATAGAACAAGTTCCACACACTGCTACAAGCCCAAGACCAAATATTTTTTCAGAGCTAGATGCAGATAAAAATTATTTTGAATTTGCAACCTTGTGGAGGTTAGTATAGATGGACTAATAGAACAAGTCTCACACACTGCTACAAGCCCAAGCCCAAATATTTTTTCAGAGCTAGATGTAGATAAAAATTATTTTGAATTTGCAACCTGCTGGAGGTTAGTATAGATGGACTAATAGAACAAGTCCCACACACTGCTACAAGCCCAAACCCAAATATTTTTTCAGAGCTAGATGTAGATAAAAATTATTTTGAATTTGCAACCTGGTGGAGGTTAGTATACATGGACTAATAGAACAAGTCCCACACACTGCTACAAGCCCAAGCCCAAACATTTTTTCAGAGCTAGATGCAGATAAAAATTATTTTGAATATGCAACCTGCTGGAGGTGAGTATAGATGGACTAATAGAACAAGTCCCACACACTGCTACAAGCCCAAACCCAAATATTTTTTCAGCGCTAGATGTAGATAAAAATTATTTTGAATTTGCAACCTGGTGGAGGTTACTATAGATGGACTAATAGAATTAGTCCCACACACTGCTACAAGCCCAAATATTTATTTCAGAGCTAGATGCAGATAAAAATTATTTTGAATTTGCAACCTGGTGGAGGTTAGTATAGATGGACTAATAGAACAAGTCCCACACACTGCTACAAGCCCAAGCCCAAATATTTTTTCAGAGCTAGATGCACATAAAAATTATTTTGAATTTGCAGCCTGGTGGAGGTTAGTATAGATGGACTAATAGAACGAGTCCCACACACTGCTACAAGCCCAAACCCAAATATTTTTTCAGAGCTAGATGTAGATAAAAATTATTTTGAATTTGCAACCTGGTGGAGGTTACTATAGATGGACTAATAGAATTAGTCCCACACACTGCTACAAGCCCAAATATTTATTTCAGAGCTAGATGCAGATAAAAATTATTTTGAATTTGCAACCTGGTGGAGGTTAGTATAGATGGACTAATAGAACAAGTCCCACACACTGCTAGAAGCCCAAGCCCAAATGTTTTTTCAGAGCTAGATGCAGATAAAAATTATTTTGAATTTGCAACCTGGTGGAGGTTAGTATAGATGGACTAATAGAACAAGTCCCACACACTGCTACAAGCCCAAGACCAAATATTTTTTCAGAGCTAGATGCACATAAAAATTATTTTGAATTTGCAGCCTGGTGGAGGTTAGTATAGATGGACTAATAGAACGAGTCCCACACAGTGCTACAAGCCCAAGCCCAAATATTTTTTCAGAGCTAGATGCAGATAAAAATTATTTTGAATTTGCAACCTGGTGGAAGTTAGTATAGATGGACTAATAGAACAAGTCCCACACACTGCTACAAGCCCAAGCCCAAATATTTTTTCAGAGCTAGATGCAGATAAAAATTATTCTGAATTTGCAACCTGGTGGAGGTTAGTATAGATGGACTAATAGAACAAGTTCTACACACTGCTACAAGCCCAAGACCAAATATTTTTTCAGAGCTAGATGCAGATAAAAATTATTTTGAATTTGCAACCTTGTGGAGGTTAGTATAGATGGACTAATAGAACAAGTCTCACACACTGCTACAAGCCCAAGCCCAAATATTTTTTCAGAGCTAGATGTAGATAAAAATTATTTTGAATTTGCAACCTGGTGGAGGTTACTATAGATGGACTAATAGAATTAGTCCCACACACTGCTACAAGCCCAAATATTTATTTCAGAGCTAGATGCAGATAAAAATTATTTTGAATTTGCAACCTGGTGGAGGTTAGTATAGATGGACTAATAGAACAAGTCCCACACACTGCTAGAAGCCCAAGCCCAAATGTTTTTTCAGAGCTAGATGCAGATAAAAATTATTTTGAATTTGCAACCTGGTGGAGGTTAGTATAGATGGACTAATAGAACAAGTCCCACACACTGCTACAAGCCCAAGCCCAAATATTTTTTCAGAGCTAGATGCACATAAAAATTATTTTGAATTTGCAGCCTGGTGGAGGTTAGTATAGATGGACTAATAGAACGAGTCCCACACAGTGCTACAAGCCCAAGCCCAAATATTTTTTCAGAGCTAGATGCAGATAAAAATTATTTTGAATTTGCAACCTGGTGGAGGTTAGTATAGATGGACTAATAGAACAAGTCCCACACACTGCTACAAGCCCAAGCCCAAATATTTTTTCAGAGCTAGATGCAGATAAAAATTATTCTGAATTTGCAACCTGGTGGAGGTTAGTATAGATGGACTAATAGAACAAGTTCCACACACTGCTACAAGCCCAAGACCAAATATTTTTTCAGAGCTAGATGCAGATAAAAATTATTTTGAATTTGCAACCTTGTGGAGGTTAGTATAGATGGACTAATAGAACAAGTCTCACACACTGCTACAAGCCCAAGCCCAAATATTTTTTCAGAGCTAGATGTAGATAAAAATTATTTTGAATTTGCAACCTGCTGGAGGTTAGTATAGATGGACTAATAGAACAAGTCCCACACACTGCTACAAGCCCAAACCCAAATATTTTTTCAGAGCTAGATGTAGATAAAAATTATTTTGAATTTGCAACCTGGTGGAGGTTAGTATACATGGACTAATAGAACAAGTCCCACACACTGCTACAAGCCCAAGCCCAAACATTTTTTCAGAGCTAGATGCAGATAAAAATTATTTTGAATTTGCAACCTGGTGGAGGTTAGTATAGACGGACTAATGGAACAAGTCCCACACACTGCTACAAGCCCAAGCCCAAATATTTTTTCAGAGCTAGATGCAGATAAAAATTATTTTGAATTTGCAACCTGGTGGAGGTTACTATAGATGGACTAATAGAATTAGTCCCACACACTGCTACAAGCCCAAATATTTATTTCAGAGCTAGATGCAGATAAAAATTATTTTGAATTTGCTACCTTGTGGAGGCTAGTATAGATGGACTAATAGAACAAGTCTCACACACTGCTACAAGCCCAAGCCCAAATATTTTTTCAGAGCTAGATGTAGATAAAAATTATTTTGAATTTGCAACCTGCTGGAGGTTAGTATAGATGGACTAATAGAACAAGTCCCACACACTGCTACAAGCCCAAACCCAAATATTTTTTCAGAGCTAGATGTAGATAAAAATTATTTTGAATTTGCAACCTGGTGGAGGTTAGTATACATGGACTAATAGAACAAGTCCCACACACTGCTACAAGCCCAAGCCCAAACATTTTTTCAGAGCTAGATGCAGATAAAAATTATTTTGAATTTGCAACCTGGTGGAGGTTAGTATAGATGGACTAATAGAACAAGTCCCACACACTGCTACAAGCCCAAGCCCAAATATTTTTTCAGAGCTAGATGCACATAAAAATTATTTTGAATTTGCAGCCTGGTGGAGGTTAGTATAGATGGACTAATAGAACGAGTCCCACACACTGCTACAAGCCAAAACCCAAATATTTTTTCAGAGCTAGATGTAGATAAAAATTATTTTGAATTTGCAACCTGGTGGAGGTTACTATAGATGGACTAATAGAATTAGTCCCACACACTGCTACAAGCCCAAATATTTATTTCAGAGCTAGATGCAGATAAAAATTATTTTGAATTTGCAACCTGGTGGAGGTTAGTATAGATGGACTAATAGAACAAGTCCCACACACTGCTAGAAGCCCAAGCCCAAATGTTTTTTCAGAGCTAGATGCAGATAAAAATTATTTTGAATTTGCAACCTGGTGGAGGTTAGTATAGATGGACTAATAGAACAAGTCCCACACACTGCTACAAGCCCAAGCCCAAATATTTTTTCAGAGCTAGATGCACATAAAAATTATTTTGAATTTGCAGCCTGGTGGAGGTTAGTATAGATGGACTAATAGAACGAGTCCCACACAGTGCTACAAGCCCAAGCCCAAATATTTTTTCAGAGCTAGATGCAGATAAAAATTATTTTGAATTTGCAACCTGGTGGAGGTTAGTATAGATGGACTAATAGAACAAGTCCCACACACTGCTACAAGCCCAAGCCCAAATATTTTTTCAGAGCTAGATGCAGATAAAAATTATTCTGAATTTGCAACCTGGTGGAGGTTAGTATAGATGGACTAATAGAACAAGTTCCACACACTGCTACAAGCCCAAGACCAAATATTTTTTCAGAGCTAGATGCAGATAAAAATTATTTTGAATTTGCAACCTTGTGGAGGTTAGTATAGATGGACTAATAGAACAAGTCTCACACACTGCTACAAGCCCAAGCCCAAATATTTTTTCAGAGCTAGATGTAGATAAAAATTATTTTGAATTTGCAACCTGCTGGAGGTTAGTATAGATGGACTAATAGAACAAGTCCCACACACTGCTACAAGCCCAAACCCAAATATTTTTTCAGAGCTAGATGTAGATAAAAATTATTTTGAATTTGCAACCTGGTGGAGGTTAGTATACATGGACTAATAGAACAAGTCCCACACACTGCTACAAGCCCAAGCCCAAACATTTTTTCAGAGCTAGATGCAGATAAAAATTATTTTGAATTTGCAACCTGGTGGAGGTTAGTATAGACGGACTAATGGAACAAGTCCCACACACTGCTACAAGCCCAAGCCCAAATATTTTTTCAGAGCTAGATGCAGATAAAAATTATTTTGAATTTGCAACCTGGTGGAGGTTACTATAGATGGACTAATAGAATTAGTCCCACACACTGCTACAAGCCCAAATATTTATTTCAGAGCTAGATGCAGATAAAAATTATTTTGAATTTGCAACCTGGTGGAGGTTAGTATAGATGGACTAATAGAACAAGTCCCACACACTGCTAGAAGCCCAAGCCCAAATGTTTTTTCAGAGCTAGATGCAGATAAAAATTATTTTGAATTTGCAACCTGGTGGAGGTTAGTATAGATGGACTAATAGAACAAGTTCCACACACTGCTACAAGCCCAAGCCCAAATATTTTTTCAGAGCTAGATGCAGATAAAAATTATTTTGAATATGCAACCTGCTGGAGGTGAGTATAGATGGACTAATAGAACAAGTCCCACACACTGCTACAAGACCAAACCCAAATATTTTTTCAGCGCTAGATGTAGATAAAAATTATTTTGAATTTGCAACCTGGTGGAGGTTACTATAGATGGACTAATAGAATTAGTCCCACACACTGCTACAAGCCCAAATATTTATTTCAGAGCTAGATGCAGATAAAAATTATTTTGAATTTGCAACCTGGTGGAGGTTAGTATAGATGGACTAATAGAACAAGTCCCACACACTGCTACAAGCCCAAGCCCAAATATTTTTTCAGAGCTAGATGCACATAAAAATTATTTTGAATTTGCAGCCTGGTGGAGGTTAGTATAGATGGACTAATAGAACGAGTCCCACACACTGCTACAAGCCCAAACCCAAATATTTTTTCAGAGCTAGATGTAGATAAAAATTATTTTGAATTTGCAACCTGGTGGAGGTTACTATAGATGGACTAATAGAATTAGTCCCACACACTTCTACAAGCCCAAATATTTATTTCAGAGTTAGATGCAGATAAAAATTATTTTGAATTTGCAACCTGGTGGAGGTTAGTATAGATGGACTAATAGAACAAGTCCCACACACTGCTAGAAGCCCAAGCCCAAATGTTTTTTCAGAGCTAGATGCAGATAAAAATTATTTTGAATTTGCAACCTGGTGGAGGTTAGTATAGATGGACTAATAGAACAAGTCCCACACACTGCTACAAGCCCAAGAGCAAATATTTTTTCAGAGCTAGATGCACATAAAAATTATTTTGAATTTGCAGCCTGGTGGAGGTTAGTATAGATGGACTAATAGAACGAGTCCCACACAGTGCTACAAGCCCAAGCCCAAATATTTTTTCAGAGCTAGATGCAGATAAAAATTATTTTGAATTTGCAACCTGGTGGAGGTTAGTATAGATGGACTAATAGAACAAGTCCCACACACTGCTACAAGCCCAAGCCCAAATATTTTTTCAGAGCTAGATGCAGATAAAAATTATTCTGAATTTGCAACCTGGTGGAGGTTAGTATAGATGGACTAATAGAACAAGTTCCACACACTGCTACAAGCCCAAGACCAAATATTTTTTCAGAGCTAGATGCAGATAAAAATTATTTTGAATTTGCAACCTTGTGGAGGTTAGTATAGATGGACTAATAGAACAAGTCTCACACACTGCTACAAGCCCAAATATTTTTTCAGAGCTAGATGTAGATAAAAATTATTTTGAATTTGCAACCTGCTGGAGGTTAGTATAGATGGACTAATAGAACAAGTCCCACACACTGCTACAAGCCCAAACCCAAATATTTTTTCAGAGCTAGATGTAGATAAAAATTATTTTGAATTTGCAACCTGGTGGAGGTTAGTATACATGGACTAATAGAACAAGTCCCACACACTGCTACAAGCCCAAGCCCAAACATTTTTTCAGAGCTAGATGCAGATAAAAATTATTTTGAATTTGCAACCTGGTGGAGGTTAGTATAGATGGACTAATAGAACAAGTCCCACACACTGCTACAAGCCCAAGCCCAAATATTTTTTCAGAGCTAGATGCACATAAAAATTATTTTGAATTTGCAGCCTGGTGGAGGTTAGTATAGATGGACTAATAGAACGAGTCCCACACACTGCTACAAGCCCAAACCCAAATATTTTTTCAGAGCTAGATGTAGATAAAAATTATTTTGAATTTGCAACCTGGTGGAGGTTACTATAGATGGACTAATAGAATTAGTCCCACACACTGCTACAAGCCCAAATATTTATTTCAGAGCTAGATGCAGATAAAAATTATTTTGAATTTGCAACCTGGTGGAGGTTAGTATAGATGGACTAATAGAACAAGTCCCACACACTGCTAGAAGCCCAAGCCCAAATGTTTTTTCAGAGCTAGATGCAGATAAAAATTATTTTGAATTTGCAACCTGGTGGAGGTTAGTATAGATGGACTAATAGAACAAGTCCCACACACTGCTACAAGCCCAAGCCCAAATATTTTTTCAGAGCTAGATGCACATAAAAATTATTTTGAATTTGCAGCCTGGTGGAGGTTAGTATAGATGGACTAATAGAACGAGTCCCACACAGTGCTACAAGCCCAAGCCCAAATATTTTTTCAGAGCTAGATGCAGATAAAAATTATTTTGAATTTGCAACCTGGTGGAGGTTAGTATAGATGGACTAATAGAACAAGTCCCACACACTGCTACAAGCCCAAGCCCAAATATTTTTTCAGAGCTAGATGCAGATAAAAATTATTCTGAATTTGCAACCTGGTGGAGGTTAGTATAGATGGACTAATAGAACAAGTTCCACACACTGCTACAAGCCCAAGACCAAATATTTTTTCAGAGCTAGATGCAGATAAAAATTATTTTGAATTTGCAACCTTGTGGAGGTTAGTATAGATGGACTAATAGAACAAGTCTCACACACTGCTACAAGCCCAAGCCCAAATATTTTTTCAGAGCTAGATGTAGATAAAAATTATTTTGAATTTGCAACCTGCTGGAGGTTAGTATAGATGGACTAATAGAACAAGTCCCACACACTGCTACAAGCCCAAACCCAAATATTTTTTCAGAGCTAGATGTAGATAAAAATTATTTTGAATTTGCAACCTGGTGGAGGTTAGTATACATGGACTAATAGAACAAGTCCCACACACTGCTACAAGCCCAAGCCCAAACATTTTTTCAGAGCTAGATGCAGATAAAAATTATTTTGAATTTGCAACCTGGTGGAGGTTAGTATAGACGGACTAATAGAACAAGTCCCACACACTGCTACAAGCCCAAGCCCAAATATTTTTTCAGAGCTAGATGCAGATAAAAATTATTTTGAATTTGCAACCTGGTGGAGGTTACTATAGATGGACTAATAGAATTAGTCCCACACACTGCTACAAGCCCAAATATTTATTTCAGAGCTAGATGCAGATAAAAATTATTTTGAATTTGCAACCTGGTGGAGGTTAGTATAGATGGACTAATAGAACAAGTCCCACACACTGCTAGAAGCCCAAGCCCAAATGTTTTTTCAGAGCTAGATGCAGATAAAAATTATTTTGAATTTGCAACCTGGTGGAGGTTAGTATAGATGGACTAATAGAACAAGTCCCACACACTGCTACAAGCCCAAGCCCAAATATTTTTTCAGAGCTAGATGCACATAAAAATTATTTTGAATTTGCAGCCTGGTGGAGGTTAGTATAGATGGACTAATAGAACGAGTCCCACACAGTGCTACAAGCCCAAGCCCAAATATTTTTTCAGAGCTAGATGCAGATAAAAATTATTTTGAATTTGCAACCTGGTGGAGGTTAGTATAGATGGACTAATAGAACAAGTCCCACACACTGCTACAAGCCCAAGCCCAAATATTTTTTCAGAGCTAGATGCAGATAAAAATTATTCTGAATTTGCAACCTGGTGGAGGTTAGTATAGATGGACTAATAGAACAAGTTCCACACACTGCTACAAGCCCAAGACCAAATATTTTTTCAGAGCTAGATGCAGATAAAATTTATTTTGAATTTGCAACCTTGTGGAGGTTAGTATAGATGGACTAATAGAACAAGTCTCACACACTGCTACAAGCCCAAGCCCAAATATTTTTTCAGAGCTAGATGTAGATAAAAATTATTTTGAATTTGCAACCTGCTGGAGGTTAGTATAGATGGACTAATAGAACAAGTCCCACACACTGCTACAAGCCAAAGCCCAAATATTTTTTCAGAGCTAGATGCAGATAAAAATTATTTTGAATTTGCAACCTGGTGGAGGTTAGTATAGATGGATTAATAGAGGAAGTTCCACACACTGCTACAAGCCCAAGCCCAAATATTTTTTCAGAGCTAGATGCAGATAAAAATTATTTTGAATTTGCAACCTGGTGGAGGTTAGTATAGATGGACTAATAGAACAAGTCCCACACACTGCTACAAGCCCAAACCCAAATATTTTTTCAGAGCTAGATGTAGATAAAAATTATTTTGAATTTGCAACCTGGTGGAGGTTAGTATAGATGGACTAATAGAACAAGTTCCACACACTGCTACAAGCCCAAGCCCAAATATTTTTTCAGAGCTAGATGCAGATAAAAATTATTTTGAATATGCAACCTGCTGGAGGTGAGTATAGATGGACTAATAGAACAAGTCCCACACACTGCTACAAGCCCAAACCCAAATATTTTTTCAGCGCTAGATGTAGATAAAAATTATTTTGAATTTGCAACCTGGTGGAGGTTACTATAGATGGACTAATAGAATTAGTCCCACACACTGCTACAAGCCCAAATATTTATTTCAGAGCTAGATGCAGATAAAAATTATTTTGAATTTGCAACCTGGTGGAGGTTAGTATAGATGGACTAATAGAACAAGTCCCACACACTGCTACAAGCCCAAGCCCAAATATTTTTTCAGAGCTAGATGCACATAAAAATTATTTTGAATTTGCAGCCTGGTGGAGGTTAGTATAGATGGACTAATAGAACGAGTCCCACACACTGCTACAAGCCCAAGCCCAAATATTTTTTCAGAGCTAGATGCAGATAAAAATTATTTTGAATTTGCAACCTGGTGGAGGTTAGTATAGATGGACTAATAGAACGAGTCCCACACACTGCTACAAGCCCAAGCCCAAATATTTTTTCAGAGCTAGATGCAGATAAAAATTATTCTGAATTTGCAACCTGGTGGAGGTTAGTATAGATGGACTAATAGAACAAGTTCCACACACTGCTACAAGCCCAAGCCCAAATATTTTTTCAGATCTAGATGCAGATAAAAATTATTTTGAATTTGCAACCTGGTGAAGGTTAGTAGAGATGGACTAATAGAACAAGTCCCACACACTGCTACAAGCCCAAGCCCAAATATTTTTTCAGAGCTAGATGCAGATAAAAATTATTTTGAATTTGCAACCTTGTGAAGGTTAGTATAGATGGACTAATAGAACAAGTCCCACACACTGCTACAAGCCCAAGCCCAAATATTTTTTCAGAGCTAGATGCAGATAAAAATTATTTTGAATTTGCAACCTGGTGGAGGTTAGTATAGATGGACTAATAGAGCAAGTTCCACACACTGCTACAAGCCCAAGCCCAAATATTTTTTCAGAGCTAGATGCAGATAAAAATTATTTTGAATTTGCAACCTGCTGGAGGTTAATATAGATGGACTAATAGAACAAGTCCCACACACTGCTACAAGCCCAAACCCAAATATTTTTTCAGAGCTAGATGTAGATAAAAATTATTTTGAATTTGCAACCTGGTGGAGGTTACTATAGATGGACTAATAGAATTAGTCCCACACACTGCTACAAGCCCAAATATTTATTTCAGAGCTAGATGCAGATAAAAATTATTTTGAATTTGCAACCTGGTGGAGGTTAGTATAGATGGACTAATAGAACAAGTCCCACACACTGCTAGAAGCCCAAATGTTTTTTCAGAGCTAGATGCAGATAAAAATTATTTTGAATTTGCAACCTGGTGGAGGTTAGTATAGATGGACTAATAGAACAAGTCCCACACACTGCTACAAGGCCAAGCCCAAATATTTTTTCAGAGCTAGATGCAGATAAAAATTATTTTGAATTTGCAACCTGGTGGAGGTTAGTATAGATGGACTAAGAGAACGAGTCCCACACACTGCTACAAGCCCAAGCCCAAATATTTTTTCAGAGCTAGATGCACATAAAAATTATTTTCATTTTGCAACCTTGTGGAGGTTAGTATAGATGGACTAATAGAACAAGTCCCACACACTGCTACAAGCCCAAGCCCAAATATTTTTTCAGATCTAGATGCAGATAAAAATTATTTTGAATTTGCAACCTGGTGGAGGTTAGTATAAATGGACTAATAGAACAAGTCCCACACACTGCTACAAGCCCAAGCCCAAATATTTTTTCAGAGCTAGATGCAGATAAAAATTATTTTGAATTTGCAACCTTGTGGAGGTTAGTATAGATGGACTAATAGAACAAGTCCCACACACTGCTACAAGCCCAAGCCCAAATATTTTTTCAGAGCTAGATGCAGATAAAAATTATTCTGAATTTGCAACCTGGTGGAGGTTAGTATAGATGGACTAATAGAACAAGTTCCACACACTGCTACAAGCCCAAGCCCAAATATTTTTTCAGATCTAGATGCAGATAAAAATTATTTTGAATTTGCAACCTGGTGAAGGTTAGTAGAGATGGACTAATAGAACAAGTCCCACACACTGCTACAAGCCCAAGCCCAAATATTTTTTCAGAGCTAGATGCAGATAAAAATTATTTTGAATTTGCAACCTTGTGAAGGTTAGTATAGATGGACTAATAGAACAAGTCCCACACACTGCTACAAGCCCAAGCCCAAATATTTTTTCAGAGCTAGATGCAGATAAAAATTATTTTGAATTTGCAACCTGGTGGAGGTTAGTATAGATGGACTAATAGAGCAAGTTCCACACACTGCTACAAGCCCAAGCCCAAATATTTTTTCAGAGCTAGATGCAGATAAAAATTATTTTGAATTTGCAACCTGCTGGAGGTTAATATAGATGGACTAATAGAACAAGTCCCACACACTGCTACAAGCCCAAACCCAAATATTTTTTCAGAGCTAGATGTAGATAAAAATTATTTTGAATTTGCAACCTGGTGGAGGTTACTATAGATGGACTAATAGAATTAGTCCCACACACTGCTACAAGCCCAAATATTTATTTCAGAGCTAGATGCAGATAAAAATTATTTTGAATTTGCAACCTGGTGGAGGTTAGTATAGATGGACTAATAGAACAAGTCCCACACACTGCTAGAAGCCCAAATGTTTTTTCAGAGCTAGATGCAGATAAAAATTATTTTGAATTTGCAACCTGGTGGAGGTTAGTATAGATGGACTAATAGAACAAGTCCCACACACTGCTACAAGGCCAAGCCCAAATATTTTTTCAGAGCTAGATGCAGATAAAAATTATTTTGAATTTGCAACCTGGTGGAGGTTAGTATAGATGGACTAAGAGAACGAGTCCCACACACTGCTACAAGCCCAAGCCCAAATATTTTTTCAGAGCTAGATGCACATAAAAATTATTTTCATTTTGCAACCTTGTGGAGGTTAGTATAGATGGACTAATAGAACAAGTCCCACACACTGCTACAAGCCCAAGCCCAAATATTTTTTCAGATCTAGATGCAGATAAAAATTATTTTGAATTTGCAACCTGGTGGAGGTTAGTATAAATGGACTAATAGAACAAGTCCCACACACTGCTACAAGCCCAAGCCCAAATATTTTTTCAGAGCTAGATGCAGATAAAAATTATTTTGAATTTGCAACCTTGTGGAGGTTAGTATAGATGGACTAATAGAACAAGTCCCACACACTGCTACAAGCCCAAGCCCAAATATTTTTTCAGAGCTAGATGCAGATAAAAATTATTTTGAATTTGCAACGTGGTGGAGGTTAGTATAGATTGACTAATAGAACAAGTCCCACACACTGCTACAAGCCCAAACCCAAATATTTTTTCAGAGCTAGATGTAGATAAAAATTATTTTGAATTTGCAACCTGGTGGAGGTTAGTATAGATGGACTAATAGAACAAGTTCCACACACTGCTTCAAGCCCAAGCCCAAATATTTTTTCAGAGCTAGATGTAGATAAAAATTATTTTGAATTTGCAACCTGGTGGAGGTTAGTAGAGATGGACTAAGAGGACAAGTCCCACACACTGCTACAAGCCCAAACCCAAATATTTTTCAGAGCTAGATGTAGATAAAAATTATTTTGAATTTGCAACCTGGTGGAGGTTACTATAGATGGACTAATAGAATTAGTCCCACACACTGCTACAAGCCCAAATATTTTTTTCAGAGCTAGATGCAGATAAAAATTATTTTGAATTTGCAACCTGGTAGAGGTTAGTATAGATGGACTAATAGAACAAGTCCCACACACTGCTACAAGCCCAAGCCCAAATATTTTTTCAGAGCTAGATGCAGATAAAAATTATTTTGAATTTGCAACCTGGTGGAGGTTAGTATAGATGGACTAATAGAACAAATCACACACACTGCTACAAGCCCAAGCCCACATATTTATTTCAGAGCTAGATGCAGATAAAAATTATTTTGAATTTGCAACCTGGTGGAGGTTAGTATAGATGGACTAATAGAACAAGTCCCACACACTGCTACAAGCCCAAGCCCAAATATTTTTTCAGAGCTAGATGCACATAAAAATTATTTTCATTTTGCAACCTGGTGGAGGTTAGTATAGATGGACTAATAGAACAAGTCCCACACACTGCTACAAGCCCAAGCCCAAATATTTTTTCAGAGCTAGATGCACATAAAAATTATTTTGAATTTGCAACCTGGTGGAGGTTAGTATAGATGGACTAATAGAACAAGTCCCACACACTGCTACAAGCCCAAATATTTTTTCAGAGCTAGATGCAGATAAAAATTATTTTGAATTTGCAACCTGGTGGAGGTTAGTATAGATGGACTAATAGAGGAAGTTCCACACACTGCTACAAGCCCAAGCCCAAATATTTTTTCAGAGCTAGATGCAGATAAAAATTATTTTGAATTTGCAACCTTGTGAAGGTTAGTATAGATGGACTAATAGAACAAGTCCCACACACTGCTACAAGCCCAAGCCCAAATATTTTTTCAGAGCTAGATGCAGATAAAAATTATTTTGAATTTGCAACCTGGTGGAGGTTAGTATAGATGGACTAATAGAGCAAGTTCCACACACTGCTACAAGCCCAAGCCCAAATATTTTTTCAGAGCTAGATGCAGATAAAAATTATTTTGAATTTGCAACCTGCTGGAGGTTAATATAGATGGACTAATAGAACAAGTCCCACACACTGCTACAAGCCCAAACCCAAATATTTTTTCAGAGCTAGATGTAGATAAAAATTATTTTGAATTTGCAACCTGGTGGAGGTTACTATAGATGGACTAATAGAATTAGTCCCACACACTGCTACAAGCCCAAATATTTATTTCAGAGCTAGATGCAGATAAAAATTATTTTGAATTTGCAACCTGGTGGAGGTTAGTATAGATGGACTAATAGAACAAGTCCCACACACTGCTAGAAGCCCAAATGTTTTTTCAGAGCTAGATGCAGATAAAAATTATTTTGAATTTGCAACCTGGTGGAGGTTAGTATAGATGGACTAATAGAACAAGTCCCACACACTGCTACAAGGCCAAGCCCAAATATTTTTTCAGAGCTAGATGCAGATAAAAATTATTTTGAATTTGCAACCTGGTGGAGGTTAGTATAGATGGACTAAGAGAACGAGTCCCACACACTGCTACAAGCCCAAGCCCAAATATTTTTTCAGAGCTAGATGCACATAAAAATTATTTTCATTTTGCAACCTTGTGGAGGTTAGTATAGATGGACTAATAGAACAAGTCCCACACACTGCTACAAGCCCAAGCCCAAATATTTTTTCAGATCTAGATGCAGATAAAAATTATTTTGAATTTGCAACCTGGTGGAGGTTAGTATAAATGGACTAATAGAACAAGTCCCACACACTGCTACAAGCCCAAGCCCAAATATTTTTTCAGAGCTAGATGCAGATAAAAATTATTTTGAATTTGCAACCTTGTGGAGGTTAGTATAGATGGACTAATAGAACAAGTCCCACACACTGCTACAAGCCCAAGCCCAAATATTTTTTCAGAGCTAGATGCAGATAAAAATTATTTTGAATTTGCAACGTGGTGGAGGTTAGTATAGATTGACTAATAGAACAAGTCCCACACACTGCTACAAGCCCAAACCCAAATATTTTTTCAGAGCTAGATGTAGATAAAAATTATTTTGAATTTGCAACCTGGTGGAGGTTAGTATAGATGGACTAATAGAACAAGTTCCACACACTGCTTCAAGCCCAAGCCCAAATATTTTTTCAGAGCTAGATGTAGATAAAAATTATTTTGAATTTGCAACCTGGTGGAGGTTAGTAGAGATGGACTAAGAGGACAAGTCCCACACACTGCTACAAGCCCAAACCCAAATATTTTTTCAGAGCTAGATGTAGATAAAAATTATTTTGAATTTGCAACCTGGTGGAGGTTACTATAGATGGACTAATAGAATTAGTCCCACACACTGCTACAAGCCCAAATATTTTTTTCAGAGCTAGATGCAGATAAAAATTATTTTGAATTTGCAACCTGGTAGAGGTTAGTATAGATGGACTAATAGAACAAGTCCCACACACTGCTACAAGCCCAAGCCCAAATATTTTTTCAGAGCTAGATGCAGATAAAAATTATTTTGAATTTGCAACCTGGTGGAGGTTAGTATAGATGGACTAATAGAACAAATCACACACACTGCTACAAGCCCAAGCCCACATATTTATTTCAGAGCTAGATGCAGATAAAAATTATTTTGAATTTGCAACCTGGTGGAGGTTAGTATAGATGGACTAATAGAACAAGTCCCACACACTGCTACAAGCCCAAGCCCAAATATTTTTTCAGAGCTAGATGCACATAAAAATTATTTTCATTTTGCAACCTGGTGGAGGTTAGTATAGATGGACTAATAGAACAAGTCCCACACACTGCTACAAGCCCAAGCCCAAATATTTTTTCAGAGCTAGATGCACATAAAAATTATTTTGAATTTGCAACCTGGTGGAGGTTAGTATAGATGGACTAATAGAACAAGTCCCACACACTGCTACAAGCCCAAATATTTTTTCAGAGCTAGATGCAGATAAAAATTATTTTGAATTTGCAACCTGGTGGAGGTTAGTATAGATGGACTAATAGAGGAAGTTCCACACACTGCTACAAGCCCAAGCCCAAATATTTTTTCAGAGCTAGATGCAGATAAAAATTATTTTGAATTTGCAACCTGGTGGAGGTTAATATAGATGGACTAATAGAACAAGTCCCACACACTGCTACAAGCCCAAACCCAAATATTTTTTCAGAGTTAGATGTAGATAAAAATTATTTTGAATTTGCAACCTAGTGGAGGTTAGTAGAGATGGACTAACAGGACAAGTCCCACACACTGCTACAAGCCCAAACCCAAATATTTTTTCAGAGCTAGATGCAGATAAAAATTATTTTGAATTTGCAACCTTGTGGAGGTTAGTATAGATGGACTAATAGAACAAGTCCCACACACTGCTACAAGCCCAAGCCCAAATATTTTTTCAGAGCTAGATGTAGATAAAAATTATTTTGAATTTGCAACCTGGTGGAGGTTACTATAGATGGACTAATAGAATTAGTCCCACACACTGCTACAAGCCCAAATATTTATTTCAGAGCTAGATGCAGATAAAAATTATTTTGAATTTGCAACCTGGTAGAGGTTAGTATAGATGGACTAATAGAACAAGTCCCACACACTGCTACAAGCCCAAGCCCAAATATTTTTTCAGAGCTAGAGGCAGATAAAAATTATTTTGAATTTGCAAACTGGTGGAGGTTAGTATAGATGGACTAATAGAACAAGTCCCACACACTGCTACAATCCCAAGCCCACATATTTATTTCAGAGCTAGATGCAGCTAAAAATTATTTTGAATTTGCAACTTGGTGGAGGTTAGTATAGAAGGACTAATAGAACAAGTCCCACACACTGCTACAAGCCCAAGCCCAAATATTTTTTCAGAGCTAGATGCAGATAAAAATTATTCTGAATTTGCAACCTGGTGGAGGTTAGTATAGATGGACTAATAGAACAAGTTCCACACACTGCTACAAGCCCAAGCCCAAATATTTTTTCAGAGCTAGATGCAGATAAAAATTATTTTGAATTTGAAACCTGGTGGAGGTTAGTAGAGATGGACTAATAGAACGAGTCCCACACACTGCTACAAGCCCAAGCCCAAATATTTTTTTCAGAGCTAGATGCAGATAAAAATTATTTTGAATTTGCAACCTTGTGGAGGTTAGTATAGATGGACTAATAGAACAAGTCCCACACACTGCTACAAGCCCAAGCCCAAAAATTTTTTCAGAGCTAGATGCAGATAAAAATTATTTTGAATTTGCAACCTGGTGGAGGTTAGTATAGATGGACTAATAGAGCAAGTTCCACACACTGCTACAAGCCCAAGCCCAAATATTTTTTCATAGCTAGATGCAGATAAAAATTATTTTGAATTTGCAACCTGGTGGAGGTTAGTATAGATGGACTAATAGAACAAGTCCCACACACTGCTACAAGCCCAAACCCAAATATTTTTTCGGAGCTAGATGTAGATAAAAATTATTTTGAATTTGCAACCTGGTGGAGGTTACTATAGATGGACTAATAGAATTAGTCCCACACACTGCTACAAGCCCAAATATTTATTTCAGAGCTAGATGCAGATTAAAATTATTTTGAATTTGCAACCTGGTAGAGGTTAGTATAGATGGACTAATAGAACAAGTCCCACACACTGCTACAAGCCCAAGCCCAAATATTTTTTCAGAGCTAGATGCAGATAAAAATTATTTTGAATTTGCAACCTGGTGGAGGTTAGTATAGATGGACTAATAGAACAAATCCCACACACTGCTACAAGCCCAAGCCCAAATATTTTTTCAGAGCTAGATGCAGATAAAAATTATTTTGAATTTGCAACCTTGTGGAGGTTAGTATAGATGGACTAATAGAACAAGTCCCACACACTGCTACAAGCCCAAGCTCAAATATTTTTTCAGAGCTAGATGCAGATAAAAATTATTTTGAATTTGCAACCTTGTGGAGGTTAGTATAGATGGACTAATAGAACAAGTCCCACACACGGCTACAAGCCCAAGCCCAAATATTTTTTCAGAGCTAGATGCAGATAAAAATTATTTTGAATTTGCAACCTGGTGGAGGTTAGTATAGATGGACTAATAGAGGAAGTTCCACACACTGCTACAAGCCCAAGCCCAAATATTTTTTCAGAGCTAGATGCAGATAAAAATTATTTTGAATTTGCAACCTGGTGGAGGTTAGTATAGATGGACTAATAGAACAAGTCCCACACACTGCTACAAGCCCAAGCCCAAATATTTTTTCAGAGCTAGATGCAGATAAAAATTATTTTGAATTTGCAACCTTGTGGAGGTTAGTATAGATGGACTAATAGAACAAGTCCCACACACTGCTACAAGCCCAAGCCCAAATATTTTTTCAGAGCTAGATGTAGATAAAAATTATTTTGAATTTGCAACCTGGTGGAGGTTACTATAGATGGACTAATAGAATTAGTCCCACACACTGCTACAAGCCCAAATATTTATTTCAGAGCTAGATGCAGATAAAAATTATTTTGAATTTGCAACCTGGTAGAGGTTAGTATAGATGGACTAATAGAACAAGTCCCACACACTGCTACAAGCCCAAGCCCAAATATTTTTTCAGAGCTAGATGCAGATAAAAATTATTTTGAATTTGCAACCTGGTGGAGGTTAGTATAGATGGACTAATAGAACAAGTCCCACACACTGCTACAAGCCCAAGCCCACATATTTATTTCAGAGCTAGATGCAGCTAAAAATTATTTTGAATTTGCAACCTGGTGGAGGTTAGTATAGAAGGACTAATAGAACAAGTCCCACACACTGCTACAAGCCCAAGCCCAAATATTTTTTCAGAGCTAGATGCACATAAAAATTATTTTCATTTTGCAACCTGGTGGAGGTTAGTATAGATGGACTAATAGAACAAGTCCCACACACTGCTACAAGCCCAAGCCCAAATATTTTTTCAGAGCTAGATGCAGATATAATTATTTTGAATTTGCAACCTGGTGGAGGTTAGTATAGATGGACTAATAGAACAAGTCCCACACACTGCTACAAGCCCAAGCCCAAATATTTTTTCAGAGCTAGATGCAGATAAAAATTATTTTGAATTTGCAACCTCGTGGAGGTTAGTATAGATGGACTAATAGAGGAAGTTCCACACACTGCTACAAGCCCAAGCCCAAATATTTTTTCAGAGCTAGATGCAGATAAAAATTATTTTGAATTTGCAACCTGGTGGAGGTTAGTATAGATGGACTAATAGAACAAGTCCCACACACTGCTACAAGCCCAAACCCAAATATTTTTTCAGAGCTAGATGTAGATAAAAATTATTTTGAATTTGCAACCTGGTGGAGGTTAGTATAGATGGACTAATAGAACAAGTTCCACACACTGCTACAAGCCCAAGCCCAAATATTTTTTCAGATCTAGATGCAGATAAAAATTATTTTGAATTTGCAAGCGGGTGGAGGTTAGTAGAGATGGACTAATAGGACAAGTCCCACACACTGCTACAAGCCCAAGCCCAAATATTTTTTCAGAGCTAGATGCAGATAAAAATTATTTTGAATTTGCAACCTTGTGGAGGTTAGTATAGATGGACTAATAGAACAAGTCCCACACACTGCTACAAGCCCAAGCCCAAATATTTTTTCAGAGCTAGATGTAGATAAAAATTATTTAGAATTTGCAACCTGGTGGAGGTTACTATAGATGGACTAATAGAATTAGTCCCACACACTGCTACAAGCCCAAATATTTATTTCAGAGCTAGATGCAGATAAAAATTATTTTGAATTTGCAACCTGGTAGAGGTTAGTATAGATGGACTAATAGAACAAGTCCCACACACTGCTACAAGCCCAAGCCCAAATATTTTTTCAGAGCTAGATGCAGATAAAAATTATTTTGAATTTGCAACCTGGTGGAGGTTAGTATAGATGGACTAATAGAACAAGTCCCACACACTGCTACAAGCCCAAGCCCACATATTTATTTCAGAGCTAGATGCAGCTAAAAATTATTTTGAATTTGCAACCTGGTGGAGGTTAGTATAGAAGGACTAATAGAACAAGTCCCACACACTGCTACAAGCCCAAGCCCAAATATTTTTTCAGAGCTAGATGCACATAAAAATTATTTTGAATTTGCAACCTGGTGGAGGTTAGTATAGATGGACTAATAGAACAAGTCCCACACACTGCTAGAAGCCCAAGCCCAAATGTTTTTTCAGAGCTAGATGCAGATAAAAATTATTTTGAATTTGCAACCTGGTGGAGGTTAGTATAGATGGACTAATAGAACAAGTCCCACACACTGCTAGAAGCCCAAGCCCAAATGTTTTTTCAGAGCTAGATGCAGATAAAAATTATTTTGAATTTGCAACCTGGTGGAGGTTAGTATAGATGGACTAATAGAACAAGTCCCACATACTGCTACAAGCCCAAGCCCAAATATTTTTTCAGAGCTAGATGCACATAAAAATTATTTTGAGTTTGCAGCCTGGTGGAGGTTAGTATAGATGGACTAATAGAACGAGTCCCACACAGTGCTACAAGCCCAAGCCCAAATATTTTTTCAGAGCTAGATGCAGATAAAAATTATTTTGAATTTGCAACCTGGTGGAGGTTAGTATAGATGGACTAATAGAACAAGTCCCACACACTGCTACAAGCCCAAGCCCAAATATTTTTTCAGAGCTAGATGCAGATAAAAATTATTCTGAATTTGCAACCTGGTGGAGGTTAGTATAGATGGACTAATAGAACAAGTTCCACACACTGCTACAAGCCCAAGACCAAATATTTTTTCAGAGCTAGATGCAGATAAAAATTATTTTGAATTTGCAACCTTGTGGAGGTTAGTATAGATGGACTAATAGAACAAGTCTCACACACTGCTACAAGCCCAAGCCCAAATATTTTTTCAGAGCTAGATGTAGATAAAAATTATTTTGAATTTGCAACCTGCTGGAGGTTAGTATAGATGGACTAATAGAACAAGTCCCACACACTGCTACAAGCCCAAGCCCAAATATTTTTTCAGAGCTAGATGCAGATAAAAATTATTTTGAATTTGCAACCTGGTGGAGGTTAGTATAGATGGATTAATAGAGGAAGTTCCACACACTGCTACAAGCCCAAGCCCAAATATTTTTTCAGAGCTAGATGCAGATAAAAATTATTTTGAATTTTCAACCTGGTGGAGGTTAGTATAGATGGACTAATAGAACAAGTCCCACACACTGCTACAAGCCCAAACCCAAATATTTTTTCAGAGCTAGATGTAGATAAAAATTATTTTGAATTTGCAACCTGGTGGAGGTTAGTATAGATGGACTAATAGAACAAGTTCCACACACTGCTACAAGCCCAAGCCCAAATATTTTTTCAGAGCTAGATGCAGATAAAAATTATTTTGAATATGCAACCTGCTGGAGGTGAGTATAGATGGACTAATAGAACAAGTCCCACACACTGCTACAAGCCCAAACCCAAATATTTTTTCAGCGCTAGATGTAGATAAAAATTATTTTGAATTTGCAACCTGGTGGAGGTTACTATAGATGGACTAATAGAATTAGTCCCACACACTGCTACAAGCCCAAATATTTATTTCAGAGCTAGATGCAGATAAAAATTATTTTGAATTTGCAACCTGGTGGAGGTTAGTATAGATGGACTAATAGAACAAGTCCCACACACTGCTACAAGCCCAAGCCCAAATATTTTTTCAGAGCTAGATGCACATAAAAATTATTTTGAATTTGCAGCCTGGTGGAGGTTAGTATAGATGGACTAATAGAACGAGTCCCACACACTGCTACAAGCCCAAGCCCAAATATTTTTTCAGAGCTAGATGCAGATAAAAATTATTTTGAATTTGCAACCTGGTGGAGGTTAGTATAGATGGACTAATAGAACGAGTCCCACACACTGCTACAAGCCCAAGCCCAAATATTTTTTCAGAGCTAGATGCAGATAAAAATTATTCTGAATTTGCAACCTGGTGGAGGTTAGTATAGATGGACTAATAGAACAAGTTCCACACACTGCTACAAGCCCAAGCCCAAATATTTTTTCAGATCTAGATGCAGATAAAAATTATTTTGAATTTGCAACCTGGTGAAGGTTAGTAGAGATGGACTAATAGAACAAGTCCCACACACTGCTACAAGCCCAAGCCCAAATATTTTTTCAGAGCTAGATGCAGATAAAAATTATTTTGAATTTGCAACCTTGTGAAGGTTAGTATAGATGGACTAATAGAACAAGTCCCACACACTGCTACAAGCCCAAGCCCAAATATTTTTTCAGAGCTAGATGCAGATAAAAATTATTTTGAATTTGCAACCTGGTGGAGGTTAGTATAGATGGACTAATAGAGCAAGTTCCACACACTGCTACAAGCCCAAGCCCAAATATTTTTTCAGAGCTAGATGCAGATAAAAATTATTTTGAATTTGCAACCTGCTGGAGGTTAATATAGATGGACTAATAGAACAAGTCCCACACACTGCTACAAGCCCAAACCCAAATATTTTTTCAGAGCTAGATGTAGATAAAAATTATTTTGAATTTGCAACCTGGTGGAGGTTACTATAGATGGACTAATAGAATTAGTCCCACACACTGCTACAAGCCCAAATATTTATTTCAGAGCTAGATGCAGATAAAAATTATTTTGAATTTGCAACCTGGTGGAGGTTAGTATAGATGGACTAATAGAACAAGTCCCACACACTGCTAGAAGCCCAAATGTTTTTTCAGAGCTAGATGCAGATAAAAATTATTTTGAATTTGCAACCTGGTGGAGGTTAGTATAGATGGACTAATAGAACAAGTCCCACACACTGCTACAAGGCCAAGCCCAAATATTTTTTCAGAGCTAGATGCAGATAAAAATTATTTTGAATTTGCAACCTGGTGGAGGTTAGTATAGATGGACTAAGAGAACGAGTCCCACACACTGCTACAAGCCCAAGCCCAAATATTTTTTCAGAGCTAGATGCACATAAAAATTATTTTCATTTTGCAACCTTGTGGAGGTTAGTATAGATGGACTAATAGAACAAGTCCCACACACTGCTACAAGCCCAAGCCCAAATATTTTTTCAGATCTAGATGCAGATAAAAATTATTTTGAATTTGCAACCTGGTGGAGGTTAGTATAAATGGACTAATAGAACAAGTCCCACACACTGCTACAAGCCCAAGCCCAAATATTTTTTCAGAGCTAGATGCAGATAAAAATTATTTTGAATTTGCAACCTTGTGGAGGTTAGTATAGATGGACTAATAGAACAAGTCCCACACACTGCTACAAGCCCAAGCCCAAATATTTTTTCAGAGCTAGATGCAGATAAAAATTATTTTGAATTTGCAACGTGGTGGAGGTTAGTATAGATTGACTAATAGAACAAGTCCCACACACTGCTACAAGCCCAAACCCAAATATTTTTTCAGAGCTAGATGTAGATAAAAATTATTTTGAATTTGCAACCTGGTGGAGGTTAGTATAGATGGACTAATAGAACAAGTTCCACACACTGCTTCAAGCCCAAGCCCAAATATTTTTTCAGAGCTAGATGTAGATAAAAATTATTTTGAATTTGCAACCTGGTGGAGGTTAGTAGAGATGGACTAAGAGGACAAGTCCCACACACTGCTACAAGCCCAAACCCAAATATTTTTTCAGAGCTAGATGTAGATAAAAATTATTTTGAATTTGCAACCTGGTGGAGGTTACTATAGATGGACTAATAGAATTAGTCCCACACACTGCTACAAGCCCAAATATTTTTTTCAGAGCTAGATGCAGATAAAAATTATTTTGAATTTGCAACCTGGTAGAGGTTAGTATAGATGGACTAATAGAACAAGTCCCACACACTGCTACAAGCCCAAGCCCAAATATTTTTTCAGAGCTAGATGCAGATAAAAATTATTTTGAATTTGCAACCTGGTGGAGGTTAGTATAGATGGACTAATAGAACAAATCACACACACTGCTACAAGCCCAAGCCCACATATTTATTTCAGAGCTAGATGCAGATAAAAATTATTTTGAATTTGCAACCTGGTGGAGGTTAGTATAGATGGACTAATAGAACAAGTCCCACACACTGCTACAAGCCCAAGCCCAAATATTTTTTCAGAGCTAGATGCACATAAAAATTATTTTCATTTTGCAACCTGGTGGAGGTTAGTATAGATGGACTAATAGAACAAGTCCCACACACTGCTACAAGCCCAAGCCCAAATATTTTTTCAGAGCTAGATGCACATAAAAATTATTTTGAATTTGCAACCTGGTGGAGGTTAGTATAGATGGACTAATAGAACAAGTCCCACACACTGCTACAAGCCCAAATATTTTTTCAGAGCTAGATGCAGATAAAAATTATTTTGAATTTGCAACCTGGTGGAGGTTAGTATAGATGGACTAATAGAGGAAGTTCCACACACTGCTACAAGCCCAAGCCCAAATATTTTTTCAGAGCTAGATGCAGATAAAAATTATTTTGAATTTGCAACCTGGTGGAGGTTAATATAGATGGACTAATAGAACAAGTCCCACACACTGCTACAAGCCCAAACCCAAATATTTTTTCAGAGTTAGATGTAGATAAAAATTATTTTGAATTTGCAACCTAGTGGAGGTTAGTAGAGATGGACTAACAGGACAAGTCCCACACACTGCTACAAGCCCAAACCCAAATATTTTTTCAGAGCTAGATGCAGATAAAAATTATTTTGAATTTGCAACCTTGTGGAGGTTAGTATAGATGGACTAATAGAACAAGTCCCACACACTGCTACAAGCCCAAGCCCAAATATTTTTTCAGAGCTAGATGTAGATAAAAATTATTTTGAATTTGCAACCTGGTGGAGGTTACTATAGATGGACTAATAGAATTAGTCCCACACACTGCTACAAGCCCAAATATTTATTTCAGAGCTAGATGCAGATAAAAATTATTTTGAATTTGCAACCTGGTAGAGGTTAGTATAGATGGACTAATAGAACAAGTCCGACACACTGCTACAAGCCCAAGCCCAAATATTTTTTCAGAGCTAGAGGCAGATAAAAATTATTTTGAATTTGCAAACTGGTGGAGGTTAGTATAGATGGACTAATAGAACAAGTCCCACACACTGCTACAATCCCAAGCCCACATATTTATTTCAGAGCTAGATGCAGCTAAAAATTATTTTGAATTTGCAACTTGGTGGAGGTTAGTATAGAAGGACTAATAGAACAAGTCCCACACACTGCTACAAGCCCAAGCCCAAATATTTTTTCAGAGCTAGATGCAGATAAAAATTATTCTGAATTTGCAACCTGGTGGAGGTTAGTATAGATGGACTAATAGAACAAGTTCCACACACTGCTACAAGCCCAAGCACAAATATTTTTTCAGAGCTAGATGCAGATAAAAATTATTTTGAATTTGAAACCTGGTGGAGGTTAGTAGAGATGGACTAATAGAACGAGTCCCACACACTGCTACAAGCCCAAGCCCAAATATTTTTTTCAGAGCTAGATGCAGATAAAAATTATTTTGAATTTGCAACCTTGTGGAGGTTAGTATAGATGGACTAATAGAACAAGTCCCACACACTGCTACAAGCCCAAGCCCAAAAATTTTTTCAGAGCTAGATGCAGATAAAAATTATTTTGAATTTGCAACCTGGTGGAGGTTAGTATAGATGGACTAATAGAGCAAGTTCCACACACTGCTACAAGCCCAAGCCCAAATATTTTTTCATAGCTAGATGCAGATAAAAATTATTTTGAATTTGCAACCTGGTGGAGGTTAGTATAGATGGACTAATAGAACAAGTCCCACACACTGCTACAAGCCCAAACCCAAATATTTTTTCGGAGCTAGATGTAGATAAAAATTATTTTGAATTTGCAACCTGGTGGAGGTTACTATAGATGGACTAATAGAATTAGTCCCACACACTGCTACAAGCCCAAATATTTATTTCAGAGCTAGATGCAGATTAAAATTATTTTGAATTTGCAACCTGGTAGAGGTTAGTATAGATGGACTAATAGAACAAGTCCCACACACTGCTACAAGCCCAAGCCCAAATATTTTTTCAGAGCTAGATGCAGATAAAAATTATTTTGAATTTGCAACCTGGTGGAGGTTAGTATAGATGGACTAATAGAACAAATCCCACACACTGCTACAAGCCCAAGCCCAAATATTTTTTCAGAGCTAGATGCAGATAAAAATTATTTTGAATTTGCAACCTTGTGGAGGTTAGTATAGATGGACTAATAGAACAAGTCCCACACACTGCTACAAGCCCAAGCTCAAATATTTTTTCAGAGCTAGATGCAGATAAAAATTATTTTGAATTTGCAACCTTGTGGAGGTTAGTATAGATGGACTAATAGAACAAGTCCCACACACTGCTACAAGCCCAAGCCCAAATATTTTTTCAGAGCTAGATGCAGATAAAAATTATTTTGAATTTGCAACCTGGTGGAGGTTAGTATAGATGGACTAATAGAGGAAGTTCCACACACTGCTACAAGCCCAAGCCCAAATATTTTTTCAGAGCTAGATGCAGATAAAAATTATTTTGAATTTGCAACCTGGTGGAGGTTAGTATAGATGGACTAATAGAACAAGTCCCACACACTGCTACAAGCCCAAGCCCAAATATTTTTTCAGAGCTAGATGCAGATAAAAATTATTTTGAATTTGCAACCTTGTGGAGGTTAGTATAGATGGACTAATAGAACAAGTCCCACACACTGCTACAAGCCCAAGCCCAAATATTTTTTCAGAGCTAGATGTAGATAAAAATTATTTTGAATTTGCAACCTGGTGGAGGTTACTATAGATGGACTAATAGAATTAGTCCCACACACTGCTACAAGCCCAAATATTTATTTCAGAGCTAGATGCAGATAAAAATTATTTTGAATTTGCAACCTGGTAGAGGTTAGTATAGATGGACTAATAGAACAAGTCCCACACACTGCTACAAGCCCAAGCCCAAATATTTTTTCAGAGCTAGATGCAGATAAAAATTATTTTGAATTTGCAACCTGGTGGAGGTTAGTATAGATGGACTAATAGAACAAGTCCCACACACTGCTACAAGCCCAAGCCCACATATTTATTTCAGAGCTAGATGCAGCTAAAAATTATTTTGAATTTGCAACCTGGTGGAGGTTAGTATAGAAGGACTAATAGAACAAGTCCCACACACTGCTACAAGCCCAAGCCCAAATATTTTTTCAGAGCTAGATGCACATAAAAATTATTTTCATTTTGCAACCTGGTGGAGGTTAGTATAGATGGACTAATAGAACAAGTCCCACACACTGCTACAAGCCCAAGCCCAAATATTTTTTCAGAGCTAGATGCAGATATAATTATTTTGAATTTGCAACCTGGTGGAGGTTAGTATAGATGGACTAATAGAACAAGTCCCACACACTGCTACAAGCCCAAGCCCAAATATTTTTTCAGAGCTAGATGCAGATAAAAATTATTTTGAATTTGCAACCTGGTGGAGGTTAGTATAGATGGACTAATAGAGGAAGTTCCACACACTGCTACAAGCCCAAGCCCAAATATTTTTTCAGAGCTAGATGCAGATAAAAATTATTTTGAATTTGCAACCTGGTGGAGGTTAGTATAGATGGACTAATAGAACAAGTCCCACACACTGCTACAAGCCCAAACCCAAATATTTTTTCAGAGCTAGATGTAGATAAAAATTATTTTGAATTTGCAACCTGGTGGAGGTTAGTATAGATGGACTAATAGAACAAGTTCCACACACTGCTACAAGCCCAAGCCCAAATATTTTTTCAGATCTAGATGCAGATAAAAATTATTTTGAATTTGCAAGCGGGTGGAGGTTAGTAGAGATGGACTAATAGGACAAGTCCCACACACTGCTACAAGCCCAAGCCCAAATATTTTTTCAGAGCTAGATGCAGATAAAAATTATTTTGAATTTGCAACCTTGTGGAGGTTAGTATAGATGGACTAATAGAACAAGTCCCACACACTGCTACAAGCCCAAGCCCAAATATTTTTTCAGAGCTAGATGTAGATAAAAATTATTTAGAATTTGCAACCTGGTGGAGGTTACTATAGATGGACTAATAGAATTAGTCCCACACACTGCTACAAGCCCAAATATTTATTTCAGAGCTAGATGCAGATAAAAATTATTTTGAATTTGCAACCTGGTAGAGGTTAGTATAGATGGACTAATAGAACAAGTCCCACACACTGCTACAAGCCCAAGCCCAAATATTTTTTCAGAGCTAGATGCAGATAAAAATTATTTTGAATTTGCAACCTGGTGGAGGTTAGTATAGATGGACTAATAGAACAAGTCCCACACACTGCTACAAGCCCAAGCCCACATATTTATTTCAGAGCTAGATGCAGCTAAAAATTATTTTGAATTTGCAACCTGGTGGAGGTTAGTATAGAAGGACTAATAGAACAAGTCCCACACACTGCTACAAGCCCAAGCCCAAATATTTTTTCAGAGCTAGATGCACATAAAAATTATTTTGAATTTGCAACCTGGTGGAGGTTAGTATAGATGGACTAATAGAACAAGTCCCACACACTGCTACAAGCCCAAGCCCAAATATTTTTTCACAGCTAGATGCAGATAAAAATTATTTTGAATTTGCAACCTGGTGGAGGTTAGTATAGATGGACTAATAGAACAAGTCCCGCACACTGCTATAAACCCAAATATTTTTTCAGAGCTAGATGCAGATAAAAATTATTTTGAATTTGAAACCAGGTGGAGGTTAGTTTAGATGGACTAATAGAATGATGCTATGCCCAAATGTTTTTTCTTTGCTAAGTGCAGTAAAAAAAATGTATTCTATGCACAGGTGGTGTAGCTTGCAACACAGATAGGCTACTCCACTGACTAACACACACTGCAAGAGGCCAAAAAGGATTTGCTTAGCTAGATTTAGCCAAATGCTGTGAAAAAAACTTGCACAGCACTGGCACAGACCTGCCTGGCAAAAAGTGATAGGAACTGATGTAACCTAGTCCTCAAAAGGACTACAATTACAATTAGTCCCTACTCCCAACCTATCTATTTAAGAGCACAGACCTTCCTGATAAACGTGATAGGAACTGATGTAACCTAGCCCTCAAAAGGACTGCAATTACAATTAGTCTTTACTCCCAACCTATCTATTTAAGAGCACAGACCTGCCTGATAAAAGCGGTAGGAACTGATGTAACCTAGCCCTCAAAAGGACTGCAATTACAATTAGTCTTTACTCCCAACCTATCTATTTAAGAGCACAGACCTGCCTGATAAAAGTGGTAGGAACTGATGTAACCTAGCCCTCAAAAGGACTGCAATTACAATTAGTCTTTACTCCCAACCTATCTATTTAAGAGCACAGACCTGCCTGATAAAAGTCGTAGGAAATGATGTAACCTAGTCCTCAAAAGGACTGCAATCACAACTATTCCCTAGTCCCAAGCTATCTGTAGATTTGTGCGAAAATTGGCTTGAAATTAACACTCAAAGTATAGCGCGCACAGCAACAGTGATGCCGTCTAACACGCAGCTGCACCAGTGAGAAAATGGTGGCTACGTGGAAAATGTCTGGGTCTTATTGGGCAAGGACATGTGACATACACTGCCAATGACACATGCCCTTGCTTGTGTGAAAAAAAGCAGTTCGCTCCGTGTGTGCGCTGCTGATAGGCTGACAGATTGCACCTCCCCACTGTAAATGTGGGAAAGAGAAAAAAAATGGAGATCTTCATTATTTATGCAGAGATCCATCCCCTGCCCCTCCCCCCACCCCGCTGTACACTCAAACTGCGTATTAACATTAATTTTCAGCATTACTGAGAAAAAATCCAGTTATGATTTTGGTGCATGAACAGTTATCGAACATAACCTCGAACAGCCGAATTTTTTCCAAATTGTCCATGTTCGCCGAACGGCTCGAACACCGCCCAAAACAGCTCGAATTTGAGATTGGCGAACAGTCCGAGTCGAACACCGATCATCTCTAATGAGCAGACAAGTTCTGCACTGGACCAAGGAAATGCAGTGGATGTTGTGTATATGGACTTTTCAAAAGCTTTTGATACAGTTCCACACAAAAGGTTGATACATAAAATGAGAACAATGAGGATAGGGGAAAATATATGTATGTGGGTTAAGAATTGGCTCAGTGATAGGAAACAAAGGGTGGTTATTAATGGAAAACACTCAGACTGGGTCTCAGTTAACAGTGGGGTACCATAGGGGTCAGTATTGGGCCCCCTTCTTTTTAACATATTTATTAATGACCTTGTAGGGGGCATACAGAGTAATATTTCAATATTTGCAGATGACACTAAACTCTGCAGGGTAATCAATACAGATGAGGACAATTTTATATTACAGGAGGATCTATGTAAACTAGAAGCTTGGGCTAATAAATGGCAAATGAGCTTTAATGGGGATAAATGTAAGGTAATGCACTTGGGCAGAGGAAATAAAATGTATAATTATATACTTAATTGTAAAACACTGGGCAAAACTGTAACTGAAAAAGACCTGGGTGTATTGGTGGACGACAAGCTCACGTTTAGTGGCCAGTGTCAGGCAGCTGCTGCAAAGGCAAATAAAATAATGGGATGCATTAAAAGAGGCATAGATGCTCATGAGGAGAACATAATTTTACCTCTATACAAGTCACTAGTGCGACCACACTTAGAATACTGTGTACAGTTCTGGTCTCCGGTGCATAAGAAAGACATAGCTGAACTAGAGAGGGTGCAGTGAAGAGCGACCAAGGTTATTAGAGGACTGGGGGGTCTGCAATACCAAGACAGGTTATTACACTTGGGGTTATTTACTGTGGAAAAACGAAGGCTTAGGGGTGATCTTATTATGATGTACAAGTATATGAGGGGACAGTACAAAGACCTGTCTACTGATCTTTTTACTCTGAGGCCAGAGACGGGGACAAGGCGGCATCTTCTATGTCTGGAGGAAAGAAGGTTTAATCATAATCACAGATGGGGATTCTTTACTGTAAGAGCAGTGAGACTATGGAACTCTCTGCCGCAAGATGTTGTAATGAGTGATTCAGTATTAAAATTTAAGAAGGGCATGGATGCCTTTCTTGAAAAGTATAATATTACAGGTTATATATACTAGATTCCTTGATAGGGCGTTGATCCAGGGAACTAGTCTGATTGTCGTATGGAGTCGGGAAGGAATTTTTTTCCCCAATGTGGAGCTTAGTGTTTGCCACATGGTTTTTTTTTGCCTTCCTCTAGATCAACATGTTAGGCTATGGGTTGAACTAGATGGACTTAGTATTCCTTCAACCTTAAAAACTATGTTACTATGTTACATGAGCGCTTTCTTGTTACACTATCTGCAACATGATCCCCGTATTGTTAGGATTCAAAATAGTGCTTACTACAAAATAGTGCCACTCTTTTAGATCCACGGTACAAGAGTAAATTTTGCCAGATGCTTCCCGCCCTGGAAAGGGACGCCCGCATGCTGGATTATCAAAGCACGCTTGAACACAACCTTAAGAGTAGTTTTCTCTATGACAGCAGTAAGGCACTCAGTGTGCATCACAGTTATAGACTTCCGACCCCAGGAACATAAATCTGTCAACGCAAAACATTAGCAGCAACAGCAGTGTAAGTGGCAAAAGCAATTTCTGTGAGTCGTTTCACATATTTTTTAGACCAGCTTGTGCACTAGCACAACAGAGTACAATGTCCAGGAAGGATGGGAAATTTTTAAAAATGAGATTCTCAAAGCACAATCGTTAACAATCCCGAAAAGTAGGAAGAATGGGAAGCATTAAGGAAACCAGGATGGATGAACACAGAACTTAAACACATGCTAAAAAGAAAGAAAGAAATGTTTATTAAATGGAAAGAGGGAGGCATATCTAAAGAAGATTATAATGCAGTCTGCAGATCCTGCAGGGCACGTATCAGGTTAGCTAAAGCTGACAATGAATTAAGGCTTGCAAGAGATGTCAAAAGCAATAAAAATGGATTTTGGGGGTATGTCAAAAGTAAAAGAAAAGTCAAAGATGCTATAGGATTTTTACAGGATGAAAATGGAGAAATGGTAAGAGAGGATGTTGAGAAGGCCGTGCTTTTTAATTCCTATTTTGCATCTGTTTTCTCTCAGAAAGAAAATGTAACATCAACTGATCTTCACTGTCCTTTTAAAGGAATAGAAGAATCCAAGTTATCTGTAAACAGAAAGATTGTGAGGAAATATTTAGCTAACATAAATGAGTTCAAGTCTCCAGGTCCAGATGAATTACACCCCAGAGTACTGAAGGAGATCGTAGAAGAAATTTTAAAACCACTCTCCATAATCTTTGAAAATTCTTGGAGAACAGGAGAAGTCCCAGAAGACTGGAGAAGAGCAAATGTTGTTCCTATCTTCAAAAAGGGGAAGAAGGTGGACCCAGGGAACTATAGGCCGGTGAGTCTGACTTCTATACCAGGAAAGATCTTTGAACAAATTATTAAACAACATGTATTTAAATACATGGATAAGAATGAAGTGATTAACCAGAGTCAGCATGGGTTTGTAACTAACAAGTCATGTCAGGCTAACTTAATTTCCTTCTATGACAGAATCACTGACTGGGTGGATCAGGGAAATGCTGTAGATATAGTATATCTTGACTTCAGCAAAGCATTTGACAAAGTATCTCACACCATCCTTATTGTCCTTATTGAAAAAATGACCAAGTATGCAATGGACCAGGCAACTGTTAGGTGGATTCATAACTGGCTTAGTGATCGGACTCAAAGGGTGGTTGTAAATGGCTTCACATCCAGCTGGATGAATGTCTCAAGTGGGTTACCACAGGGCTCTGTCCTGGGACCTGTATTGTTCAACATCTTTATCAATGATTTAGATGAAGGAATTGAGGGTAAACTGATTAAATTTGCTGATGACACAAAGCTAGGAGGGATAGCTAATACTAGAGAAGAGAGAGAGAGGATTCAAAAATACCTAAATAAACTGGAGCAGTGGGCAGCAACCAACAGAATGGTTTTTAACAGGGAAAAATGCAAAGTACTACATCTGGGCAATAAAAATGAAAAAAGCATATACAGAATGGGAGGAATAGAGCTAAGCAACAGTACATGTGAAAAAGACTTAGGTATACTAATAGATCATAGACTGAACATGAGTCAACAGTGTGATGCAGCAGCAAAAAAGGCAAATACAATTCTGGGATGTATTAACAGAAGCATACAGTCTAGATCACGTGAAATCATTATCGGTCTTTACTCCTCTCTGGTCAGACCTCATCTGGAATACTGTGTACAGTTTTGGGCACCACATTTTAAAAAAGACATAGACAAACTGGAGCAAGTTCAGAGAAGAGCGACCAGAATGGTGACTGGTCTGCAAACCATGTCCTATGAGGAACGGTTGCAGGATTTGGGAATGTTTAGGTTGCATAAAAGAAGACTGAGAGGAGACTTAATAGCTGTCTACAAATATGTCAAGGGCTGTCACATTGTAGAAGGATCATCTTTATTCTCATTTGCACAAGGAAAGACTAGGAGCAATGGGATGAAACTAATTGGGAGGAGACACAGATTAGATATTAGAAAAAACTTTTTGACAGTTAGGGTGATTAATGAGTGGAACAGGCTGCCACGAGAGGTGGTCAGTTCCCCTTCAATGGACGTCTTCAAACAGAGGCTGGACAGACATCTGTCTGAGATGATTTAGTGAATCCTGCTTTGAGCAGGGGGTTGGACCAGATGACCCAGGAGGTCCCTTCCAACTCTACCATTCTTTGATTCTATGATTCTGACACGTAGTGAATGACTGGAGAGGATAGTGCAGGAGTATCTGGAGCTGAATATCAATGCCATCATGGAGGGTTTGGACCCTTTTGCATTTTGGTCTTCAAAAGTGGCCTGAACTTGCCTGTCATGCCTTGGAGGTTTTGTCAGGCCCGGCAGCCAGTGTTCTCTCAGAACGTGTCTTCAACGCTGCTAGTGGTGTTCTGATGGATAAACGCATTCAGCTGTCCCCTGAAAGTGTAGACCGCCTAACTTTCATCATGATGAACAAGTCATGGATCTCCAAGAACTTTTGCACCCCAATCGCAGACTGTGCAGACTAGGCGATGATGTACTTTTTAGTGTGCTACATTGATCTGTCTGATCGACATTGCAGTCTGTGACATCTTTGTCGTGGCTTCTGTACCTGCTGTTGCTACTGCTGCTGATGTTATCAGTCATTTTTTGAAATGTGGAGACTCCTGGTTGGGTCTCTATGTGGTGGGTTTCCTCTAGTGGAAGGGGTGTCAGTCCCTATTATACTATTTCTACTCTGGTGAAATTGATGTTACTTTAGTGGTGTCTGCTCCTAATTTTTTGAAATGTGGAGACTCCTGGTTGGGTCTCCATCTGATGTGTTTCCTCTAGTGGAAGGGGTGTCAGTCCCCATTATACTATTTCAGCTCTGGTGAAATTGATGCCACATTTGTGGTGTCTGTGTGGCGCCCCTGCGGGTTCAGTCGCCGCAGAGGTACTGCATCTCACCCAGAGGTGTGGTACCCCACTCTCAGGTAAGGAGGGAGTACTTCCCAGGACCCACCCACCTGCATCCAACACTACACCATTCCAGACCAGCAGGAGGGGCAAGATGCATGAATCTACTGCTGAGCCCTGTCCCTGGTTGGAAGTGGGGGGAACTGAGAGAGGGGGAACCATGTAGTGGGTGTGGGTGGAGGAAGTGGAACAGGGGAGCACCTTCAGTAGGAGTATAAGAAAGGAACCATCTTGAAGGAGTCAGAGCAGTCTGAGGAGCGAGAGAGAGAGTTGGGAGCAGGAGCTCTGTAGGAGCTCTGCTCAGGAGAAGAGTAGGAAGAAGCGAGCCTAGTCTGGGAGGCCCAGGAGAACAGACTGAGAGAGGATGGGAGCAGAGGGAAGGCTCCAAGAGGAACAGAGGGGATCCCAGGGGCACGGGAAGTGCAGGAAGCCACACGTGCGCCCCAATCTACAAGGACGTGGAGGGATCAGGCCGCAGAGGGGCCCGGCCCCTAACTAGTGGAGAACTACAAGGCTCAGCTAGATACTTGGAGGCGGCTGTACTTTCAAGGTGCAGCTGCCCAAAACCACAATTATATCGCCGAAAAGGTGGCCGCATAGGATTCAGGGGACTGCACGTCGCCCGACAAGATCCGAGGCTACTGGCTTGGGACACTGATTGTGAGGCGCAGGGCAGGAGGATGAGAGCCAGCACAGGAAGACGACCGAGGAAGGCACATAAAAAGGGGTCCCGTTTAATAGCTCCTGAGATACTTGAGAGATTGCTGAACACCTTCCTTGGTGAACGCAGAACGATGTGGGAGGTTACACACTGGCGCTGGTAACCTGGAGTCTTGAACAACTGTGAGTAAAACCTGAAGACTGCAGCCCACTGTGTCCTAGAATTATTGCTGCACCATCACAAGGCCTGCACTACACAGCACCAGCAACATCTACCTCATAACATCACTATTTCCTGCCCTGGGGCTTAGCTCTGCCTGTGGAGAGCTATACCAACTCTGCTGCGTCACCATCAGCTCTAGAGGACCTGCACCGCAGCGGCGGCCCCATATAGCCGCATACCACAGGTGGTGTCACGAACATTATTATCTATAAAAACTTTATTCCCGTTCTACCTTTCCCTTTAATTGACCGCACTGGGTCACGAACCGGGTCACTGCCACCGTGACATCCCCCAGCATCGACTGGCCGGGCTACCGAGTATCCCACGGCCCAGGGGGCGCATCATCTGCACATAATTTTTTTAAAAATGTGGAGACTCCTTGTGGGGTCTCCATCTAGTTTCTTTCCTCAAGTGAAAGGGGTGTCAGTCCCCATTATACTATTTCTACTCTGGTGAAATTGATGCCACTTTAGTGGAGTCTGCCCCTAATTTTTTGAAATGTGGGGACTTCTAGTTAGGTCTCCATCTGGGGTGTTTCTTCTAGTGGAAGGGGTGTCAGTCCCCATTATATTATTTCTACTCTGGTGAAATTGATCCCTCTTAAGTGGTGTATGGCAATATTTTTTTGAAATGTGGAGACTCCACAGGTAGTAGTCACTACATGTGTTACTATCCTTAAATTTTTCTAGCAATAGTAGTCCACAAAACTTACTGTATATTTGTACCACCTGAGTGTGACTGAGCATAAAAGCTGCTTGAGCTGTTGCATGTGGTATCAGAGCTCCCAGCACAGCAAGCCTACACCAATCAGCTTAATTTGAACTTACATTCCAAGCTGTAAATGCTGGCCCAGACCCTGATACCTCATGCATGGCCCATGGCTGACAGCTGCTGTGCCATTATAAAATTTGTACTGTGGGTCAATTGATGCCCCTTTTCCTGGCGTCTGCCCCTAAGTTAAGCTGTTTTAACAGCTTTTGTTCCCCTTTGAATGTGTTGTCTATGCTTTTTTTTTTGCCTCCCATTGCATTCAGTGGGGTTCGTATATGTTCGACAAACCGTTCTACAAACCGTTAACATTGGGAAATTCGTTGAGCGGAACCGAATCGAACCTTGAAAGGTTCGCTCATCTCTATCACTGACTTCTACACTGCACCAGATGAAGAAAAAAAGCGACATAGTGTCGCCCTGTACAGTAACAGAACCTCCCTATTGTTCCCCCTATGGAAAACAATATCCTCAAAATTAAAATATATTACAGCAGTACTAATGTCCCATAATTGGCTCCTACAATAACTATGTCCTCCATTTGCCACCATAAACTATTAATGTACATTCCTCATTCTGGCCCTCATTCAAGTAATAATGTCCTCCACCCTTGGCCCCTTCCTGTAATAATGTCCTCTATCCTGGTTCCCATCCTGTAATAATGTCCCCCATCCTAGACCCATCCTGAAATAATGTCTCACACCCTAGGCCCCTTCCTGTAATAATGTCCTCCATCCTGTAATAATTTTCCCTATCCTGGGCCCCTTCCTGCAATAATGCCCCACATCCTGGGCTACTCACTGGTACAATGTCCTTCACCCTGGGACCCTACTTTTAATAGTGTCCTCTACCCTGTAATAATGTCTACCATCCTGGGTCCCTTCCTGGTATAATGTCCCCCATCCTTGGACCCTTTCTGTAATAATGTCACCCATCCTGGCCCTTTATTTAATAATGTCTCCTATCCTGGCCTTTTATTTAATAATGTCCCACATGCTGGCCCTTTATTTAATTTTTTAAATGCTTTTCTGCAACACAGAAAGAAAAAAAAGATTCTTCTAACCTGTTCACACTCCCACGGAGACCGGCATGCTCTGGCTGCTCCATATCTGGTGCACAAGGCAGTGACATCATGCGCCACCCACGATGGTTATGGCGACGTTAGCTGCCTGTCTGTGATAGGCTTGCAACTATTTTATCTATTGCGATGCTGGGAGTCAGTGGCTTTCTGCACCACAATACATTTTGACTGAATGTGCGTCCGAGTACACACATTCAGTTGAAACCAGCCCTGTTGGTGGCAGGCCCCCTATATAATCAGTTGCCCTTGTCCAGGGCATACTAGTCCCTCTTCATTGTGCTATACCATGTGACATGATAAACAAAAAGTAATACGGACAACAAATTTATATACCAATTCATGTCATCTTTATTTTTAAATAATAAGAACATAACATAAAATTGAAATAATTACATAAAAGATACCACCAACAGTTGCAAAAGATAATAATAATATTCTTTTTATTTATATAGCGCCAACATATTCCGCAGCGCTTTACAATTCAGACAACTTTACAGACATTATCATCACTGTCCCCATCGGGGCTCACAATCTACATTCCCTATCAGTATGTCTTTGGAGTGTGGGAGGAAACCGGAGAACCCGGAAGAAACCCACGCAAACACGGGGAGAACATACAAACCCACGCAAACACGGGGAGAACATACAAACTCAAAAAGGTATAGAATATTACATTATATTGCAAACCACTATTGATCACCAGGTAACATTATGGTACAGTACAGACCAAAAGTTTGGACACACCTTCTCATTTAAAGATTTTTCTGTATTTTCATGACTATGAAAATTGTACATTCACACTGAAGGCATCAAAACTATGAATTAACACATGTGGAATTATATACTTAGCAAAAAAGTGTGAAACAAAGGTTCTTCAAAGTAGCCACCTTTTGCTTTGATGACTGCTTTGCACACTCTTGGCATTCTCTTGATGAGCTTCAAGAGGTAGTCACCGGAAATGGTCTTCCAACAATCTTGAAGCAGTTCCCAGAGATGCTTGGCACTTGTTGGCCCTTTTGCCTTCACTCTGCGGTCCAGTTCACCCCAAACCATCTCGATTGGGTTCAGGTCTGGTCACTGTGGAGGCCAGGTCATCTGGCGCAGCACCCCATCACTCTTCTTCTTGGTCAAATAGCCCTTACACAGCCTGGAGGTGTGTTTAGGGTCATTGTCCTGTTGAAAAATAAATGATGGTCCAACTAAACGCAAACCGGATGGAATAGCATGCCGCTGCAAGATGCTGTGGTAGCCATGCTGGTTCAATATGTCTTCAATTTTGAATAAATCCCCAACATCAGACTCATCAGACCAAAGCACGGATTTCCACTGGTCTAATGTCCATTACTTGTGTTCTTTAGCCCAAACAAGTCTCTTCTGCTTGTTGCCTGTCCTTAGCAGTGGTTTCCTAGCAGCTATTTTACCATGAAGGCCTGCTGCACAAAGTCTCCTCTTAACAGTTGTTGTAGAGATGTGTCTGCTGCTAGAACTTTGTGTGGCATTGACCTGGTCTCTAATCTGAGCTGCTGTTAACCTGCGATTTCTGAGGCTGGTGACTCGGATAAACATCCTCAGAAGCAGAGATGACTCTTGGTCTTCCTTTCCTGGGGCAGTCCTCATGTGAGCCAGTTTCTTTGTAGCGCTTGATGGTTTTTGCAACTGCACTTGGGGACACTTTCAAAGTTTTCCCAATTTTTCGGAGTGACTGACCTTCATTTCTTAAAGTAATGATGGCCACTCGTTTTTCTTTACTTGGCTACTTTTTTCTTGCCATAATACAACTTCTAACAGTCTATTCAGTAGGACTATCAGCTGTGTATCCACCAGACTTCTGCACAACACAACTGATGGTCCCAAAACCATTTATAAGGCAAGAAATCCCACTTATTAAACCTGACAGGGCACACCTGTGAAGTGAAAACCATTTCCGGTGACTACCTCTTGAAGCTCATCAAGAGAATGCCAAGAGTGTGCAAAGCAGTCATCAAAGCAAAAGGTGGCTACTTTGAAGAACCTAGAATATAAGACATATTTTCAGTTGTTTCACACTTTTTCGTTAAGTATATAATTCCACATGTGTTAATTCATAGTTTTGATGCCTTCAGTGTGAATGTACAATTTTCATAGTCATGAAAATACAGAAAAATCTTTAAATGAGAAGATGTGTCCAAACTTTTGGTCTGTACTGTATGTATAAGCACAGTGGCATACTGCTAATAACGTCAGGCTACGAGACCACTGTGGGGCTCATGAGTCAAAGGGGCCTGTTACCAGCGCTGACACTGTGTTCCTTTCCCTGCCCAGCATCACACTTTCAACTGTATCCGCACTATCATTCTCCCTGTGCATCTGACATCTCGGCTTAGTGGGCAATATGACGTTACTACATCTTGCCCACTGTGCGAGCTGTGCAGCGCTTCTGACCACACGTTGCAGAGACTGGAGCAGCAGGGGAACAGGGAGAGTTTTTTTCTTTAAATCACGGAGTACTTTGTGGTGGCTTTTTTTGGAGGGCTATGTGGTGGCCATGATACTATTTGGATTCCTGTGTGGTGGCCATTATACTATTTGAAGGGCTACGTGGGGAGCCATCATACTATTTGGAGGGCTGTGCAAAGGCCAATAATCTACTTGCAGGGCTATGTGGGGGCCATCATACTATTTGGATGGCAGTGTGGGGGCTAATAAACTATTTGGAGGGCTATGTGGGGGCCATTATACTAATTGGAGAGCTATGATGGGATCATTATACTATTTTGATAGCTATATGGAGGGCCATTATACATTTTGGAGCCCTATGTGGGGGTCATGATAGTATTTGGAGCACTGTGTGGGGACCAATATACTATTTGGAGAACTACGTGGGGGGCAATTAAACTATTTGGAGTGGAGGACTTAGTGCTGGGCCATTAAACTATTTGAAGGAGTATGTGGGGGGCCATTTTACTTATTTGGCCATGTGGTGTGTGAGACATGATCAGACACATCCTGTTTCAGTTATGAAGGAGGGAATCTGAAAGTCACAAAGCCTATTTTTATAGGGCCATCAGGCGGCCTTTAATATTCTTAAATGGCCAGCAATCGGCCCTCACTATTCTTAGAGAACCATCAGCCGGCTAGGCTTTGTTGTTCCCATTACTAAAGAGTGGGTCTCCTACACTGTTATTGCGTATGCAGTGAGTGGCAGGGCTGCCCAAAATTTGGACGCACCCCAATACCCTTTTGAAAATTTGGACGCACCCCAATACCCCTTTGAAGAGACTTAGAGGAGGCCTCCTGAAAACAATATTCCCATTATTAGGAAGTGGGTCTCCCATTGTGTTTGCCTATGCAGTGAATGCAAAGGTTGCCAAAAATTTGGAGGTACTCCAATGCCCCTTGGAAGAGACATGGAGGTTAGAGGGCTTCCTGAAAAAATGTTCCCATTATTAGGAAGTGGGTGTCCCACTGTGTTTGCCTATGCAGTGAATGCAAGGGTTGCCAAAAATTTGGAGGCACTCCAATGCCCCTTGGAAAAGATGTGGAGGTCAGAGGGCCCCCTGAAAACAATGTTCCCATTATTAGGAAATGGGTGTCCCACTGTGTTTGCCTATGCAGTGAATGCAAGGGTTGCCAAAAATTTGGAGGCACTCCAATGCCCCTTGGAAGAGACGTGGAGGAGGGCCTCATGAAAAAATGTTCCCATTATTAGGAAGTGGGTCTCCCATAGTGTTGGCCTATGCAGTGAATGCAAGCGCTGCCAAAAATTGGGAGGCACTCCATTGCCCCTTGGAAGAAACGTGGAGGAGGGCCTCATAAAAAAATGTTCCCATTAGAAAGGAGCGGGTCTCCTATACTTGTAATGCCCATGCACTAAGTGTATGGGCTGACAAACATTTACCCCTGGGGGGTATACATGAATATACTGTATAAAAAAATTTTTTTACGGCATCATAAACACTCTTTAAAAAAATTATGTGGGTTTTGCATCACGGACCACTGGCACCCTGGTATAACTTCGCTGACACACTGAAACAAATTTTTAATGTAGGTCAGAAATGGCAGTATTTTCTGAAAACGTAAATGTGATCCGTGTGACGGAGAAAACACAATTTTAAATAGCTGGCCTGTAGGTAACTATTTTTAATAGCAAGCTGGTGTCAATAGCTTCACTGACACACTGAAACAAATTTTTAATGGAGGCCAGAAATGGCAGTATTTTCTCAAAACGTATATGTGATCCGTGTGACGGAGAAAACACAGTTTTAAATAGCTGGCCTGTAGGTAACTATTTTGAACTGCAAACCAGTGTCAAAAACTTCGCTGACACACTGAAACAAATTTTAATGGAGGCCAGAAATGGCAGTATTTTCTGAAAACCTATATGTGATCCGTGTGATGGAGAAAACACAGTTTTAAATATCTGGCCTGTGGTATTACGCCACTTTTATGGACTCACAATAAAACATACAAAAACGAAACCAAAATGGATTTTCCTGGGAAGTATGTTAAGGAACATCCTTTCCAGGGTAATGACTTGTATATAAGGCAAAATAAATAACCAAGAACAACACCTTGGGCTATGTTCATATGTAGGGTTTTTGATGCGTTTTTGCACTTTTGCATTTCTTTCAACCGTGACAAATGCATTCACCGGGAAAAGTCATTTCAACATTTTACAACCTTATTTGGCCATGTGCTGTGTGAGACATGATCAGACACATCCTGTTTCATTTATGAAGGAGGGACTCTGAAAGTCACAAAGCTTATTTTTATTGGGCCATCAGGCGGCCTTTACTATTCATAAATGGCTAGCAGTCGGCCCTCACTATTCTTAGAGAGTCATCAGCCGGCTAGGCTTTGTTGTTCCCATTACTAAAGAGTGGGTCTCCTACACTGTTATTTCGTATGCAGTGAGTGGTAGAGCTGCTCAAAATTTGGACGCACCCCAATACCCCTTTGAAAATTTGGATGCAGCCCAATACCCCTTTGAAGAGACTTAGAGGAGGGCCTCCTGAAAACAATGTTCCCATTATTAGGAAATGGGTCTCCCATTGTGTTTGCCTATGCAGTAAATGCAAAGGTTGCCAAAAATTTGGAGGCATTCCAATGCCCCTTGGAAGAGACGTGGAGGTCAGAGGGCCTCATGAAAAAATGTTCCCATTATTAGGAAGGCAAAGGAATTCTCCAGCGTGGATAAAATGTAATTCTTTATTTGATCCAAAGTTAAAAAGTGTATAAAACCGAGAAGACAAGTAGCACCACCGTATATCGATGTAATTCCTTACTGGTGTCAATATATGGTGGTGCTACTTGTCTTCTTGGATTTATACGCTTTTTTATCTTTGGATCAAATAAAGAATTTAATTTTATCCACGCTGGAGAATTCATTTGCCTTCCATTATAAAGGAGAGGGTCTCCTATACTGTTATTGCGTATGCAGTGACTGCAAGGGCTGCCAAAAATTTGGAAGCACTCCAATATCCCTTTGAAGAGACGTAGAGGAGGGCATATGCAGCAATGAGTTCCAGTGCATGGTGACATCGCACACCAGTCGGTGAGCTGGAAGCTGCAAATGCTGCTGAAGCCCAACCATCGAACATTAGAAAATGGGCACACACGCGGCGTACTTCCACAAGCAGATTCTGCAGATCTGGGTAGGTTTTGAGAAACCGCTGAACACTAGCACATGGGCCAGGCGTGGTACCTGTGTGAGGTTGCCTAGCTTCAGAGCCGCCACCAGGTTACGGCCATTGTCACACACAACCATGTCTGGCTGTAGGTTCAGTCGTGCCACAGATCTGCCTGCTCTGTTACAGCTGTCAACAACTCTTCAGAGATGTGCGGTTTGTCCCCTAAGCATATTAGTTTTAGCAGTGCCACTTAGCTGAGGCCATGGTGCACTGCTTTCAGCTTCCAACTGATGTGGTCATTTCGGACATGGAGGTTGAAGAGGAGCAGGAGGAGCAGGAGCTGTAGAATGTGGGGGCAATGCTGATTGACCGAGGGCCCATAATCCTCGGCATCGGGAGGACGTGTTCCGTCCCAGGGTCCGACTGGGTCCCGGCTTCCACTATATTAACCCAGTGTGCTGTCAGCGAGATGTATCGTCCCTGCCCACAAGCCCTTGTCCACGTGTCCTTGGTGGTGTTCCTTCCCAGTAACTGCGTTGTTGAGGGCACGGCTAATGTTCTGGGACATATGCTTGTGTAATGCGGGGACGACACAACGTGAGAAATAGTTGCGGCTGGGGACCGGGTACCGAGGGACGGCTGGGCGGAAAGATTCCGTCTCCAAGAGCCCAAAATGCAACATTTCAAGTGCAAGCATTTGAGAAATGTGTGAGTTTAGTAGTGTGGCCTGTTGGGCGTTGGCTGCACATTTGCGCTTGTGTTCAAAGGACTGGATTAGGGACAACTGAATGCTGTGCTGGGATAAGCTGATGGTGATGGTGAAGGTTGCAAGTGTGCAACAACAGGTGCAGGGCAGGAGGCATCTTCGCCTGCACCATGGACAGAGGATTGGCGTGCATGCACAATAGCGGAGCAGGCAGTGGTGTCACCTGCAGACACTGTTTCTGGACCCTGGCATTCAGCCCAACTAGTCGGGTGCTTTGCTGTCATGTGCCTGAGCATGCTGGTGGTGGTCAGTCTGATAGTTTAGCTGCCCCTGCTGATGCTGGCATGGCAAAGGGTGCAAATGGCCAGTTTTTAAAAAAGAGCCAGACTCTGAAAGACCTAACAGTTGTACTGGCAAATTCCCTCATGTTGGTGTTCTGGGTAATGGTTGCCCGCCTTGTGTCTGTGGCCACCCCACTGCTTGTTCCTGCCTGTTGTGGTGATATGCCTCCCTCCCCCTGTATGCTGCTATCCTTGCTATGCATGTCACTTTGCCTGGTTGGGTCAGTGATTTCATCGTCCACCACCACGTCTTCCACGTACACACCCTGGGCCTCCTCCTGACTTTGTGGCAATTGTGTCTCATCATCATCCACCTCTTGCGACAGTTTCCCTCCGTTGCCTTTGTGTGACCGTGGCTGCTCAAATATTTGGGCATCACTACATGCAATCTCCTCTTGCCCCACTTGAAGCTGGCCGCGCAAGAGGCCCGAATCTATAAATGGAAAGGTGAGCAGCTCTTCGGAGTGGCCAATTGTGGGATCACTTGTCTCCCCGCGCACTTGGCATGGTGGGAGGAAGGAGGATCAGGGTGAATATGTGGTCCAGACTCACGGCTTCGGAGACTTGATTGTGTGGAAGATAGGGTGGTGATGGTGGCAAACTGACTGGAAGCATTATCTGCTATCCAACTAACAACCTTTTCACACTACTTTGGCTTCAAGAGTAGCATTCCGTGGCTCTCTAGTAATTGGGACAGGAAGGTAGTTCTACATGATGTGGGTGTTTGGTGTGCTCCCTCAGCATGCATACTTTCATCATGCCCATGGCCTCGGCCACTGTGTGCACCATCATCATCACATCCACTTCCCCGTCCCTTGACATGCGCCTTGCCCATTTTAAATGGAGTGTAATATTTGGCCCGCTCCACAAAATGTTTGTATTATTACCGCCGTAATATGGGATCACGTGTGATGACCACAATTTTAGCCAGTGGCCTTTTAGTATAGGATTGGTCAGCGACCAAGTGTGAATAGGTTCAACAAAACACAGCTGACTGACTTTAAACGGAGGGTAATATTTTGCACTTTCCACAAAATGTCTATATTATTACCACAGTAATATGGGATCACGTGTGACGACCACGGTTTTAGCCAGTGGCCTTTTAGTATAGGATTGGTCAGCGACCAAGTGTGAATAGGTTCAACAAAACACAGCTGGATGACATTGACTTTAAATGGAGGGTAATATTTGGCACGCTGCAAAAAATGTCACAATTATTACAGCAGTAATATGGGATCACGTCTGATGACCACGGTTTTAGGAAGTGTCCTATTAGTATGGTATTGGTAAGTGACCAGTTGTGAATAGGTTTGAACAACACACAAATGCCAGACTTTAAATGGAGTATAATATTTGACACGCTCCCAAAAAATTCTGTATTATTAGCACAGGAATATGAGATCACGTCTGATGACCACGGTTTTAGGCACTGGCCTTGTAGTATGGTATTTTTCAGCCACCAAGTGGGAATACTTTAGAACAACACACAACTGCCAGACTTTAAATGGAGTAGAAAATTTGGCATACTCAGAAAAAATTCTGTATTATTAGCGCAGTAATATGGGATCACATCTGATTACCTCGGTTTTAGGAAGTGGCCTGATAGATGTGGTGTTGGTCAGCGAGTAAGTGTGAATAGGTTCAACAAAACACAGCTGGCTGACTTTAAATGAAGGGTAATATTTGGCACACTCGAAAAAATGTCACAATTATTACCGCAGTAATATGGGATCACGTCTGATGATGGAAAAGTTTCTCTGCTTTTACAATACATCAATGCGAATAAAATCACAAAAAAATGGCTGTATTCTGCTAACAAGCAAATGGAGCAGCAAAATTGTTTACTGTATTGCTTTTTAAGCAAATAATCAGGATTAAGAGCAAAAAAAAAATAGCTCTGATATGTAGGGCTATGGATATCAGTAACAGCAGCAGCAGACAGGATGTGAAATGGACCCTATTGTGCTATATACACTGTCCACAAACCCTGCCTAACTTCTGCCCTAATATATGCAGCTTGATTAGTCCTCAGAAGGACTGTTAGTTCAGGTGGATATATATATATATATATATATATATCTTACTGTGGAATACCTATATCTAACTATTAAACCGCAAATTCTGTCCCTCACTAAGCAGCACCTCTCCCTGCTCTGCCTGTCTGAAGGGTAGACTAGGACCAGCATAGGGTCAACAGGTCTTATATAGACCCGATGACGCTATGCGGCCAGCCAATCACTGTAAGCAAACGGAAATTTAATGCAGATAAATGTAAGGTTATGCACTTGGGCCGAGGAGATAAAATGTATAATTATGAACTAAATTGTAAAACACTGGGTAAAACTGTCATTAAAAAAGACTTGGGTGTATGAGTGGATAGCTGCCAAGGCTAATAAAATAATGGGATGCATTAAAAGAGGCATAGATGCTCATGACGAGAACATAGTTTTGCCTCTATACAAGTCACTAGTGCGGCCACTTAGATCTGTGTACAATTTTGGTTTCCTGTTTATAAGAAGGATGTGTATAAGAAGGATATAGCTGAACTAATATAAAATGTGTGCCATGAGAAATGAGAATTCCCTGTGTGGTGCGGCATTTGTGCTAGAAGGCTGCCATATACTGCCATCTACTGTCCAAGCAGTACTCTGCGGAAATGACCAGAAGGGGAAGAGTTTAAGGGAGGAAAAGTTTGGATGGAGCAACAGGTCAGGTAACCTTGATGACGCAGTTCCCCGTTAAAAAAGGCCAGAGCGCCAAAACTGGATGGGATTTGGCGCCAAGTAAAGAGACGGACAGAACATGTGTCAGTGGAGACGTGGAGGCCGAGGTGAGAGGCCGTGACAGAAGGCACCAGGCAGCAGGTTGTGGAGCGCCTGGATGCAGAACCGAAGCAGCGCCAGACGAGTCCCAGAATCCAAACAACGCCGGTCAAGGCCCAAAGACCTAATCCATGCCAGTCAAGTTCCAGAGTCCAGACTACGCCAGTCAAGACCTGAACACCAGACCTGCGCCAGTCAAGACCTGGAGTCTAGAGTACGCCAGTCAAGAGCTAAGTTCCAGGCCCCATTTCACCAGGTACGAGAGACATCCACCATTAGTCAAGCACCAAAGATCCGTGAGGAGATTCCGCTTGAGGGTGGATGCCTGAGATGGTTAACAGGAGGCGCAAGTGAGCCAGGCCAGAGTACAGTACAGGGGTCAGTCTGGGATTGTGCAGGAGAAAGGGTGGGGGCCGGTTGAAGCTAATGAAGTCCAGCAAGCTTTGTTAGACTTTGTTAGGTGGACTTACGGTCTAACAGGAAGAACCGGGGACCCCCACTATGGCCTATGTAAGAAGAAGAGATAGTACGGTGTCTTTTATAGTATCGGGATTATCTTCTCTGTCAGAAGCTATAAAAGCATATAACAAGAGACTGTGATAATAGAGTGAACCTCAGAATTCATTGTATATCTCATTTTGTATATTTCATGCTGTAATTACCCTGCTGCTATAGTTAACACAATTTCCACCCATAAAAGGGAATAAATTCTTTCATTGGTTACTTCCGCTTTGTGTTTGTATGTGCGTTGCATCCAGTCATATGCTTACACTAGAGTAGGTGCAGAGAAGGCAATGGGTTGCCTGCAATACCAAGATAGGTTATTAAACTTGGGGTTATTCAGTTTGGAAAAATGGAGACTTAAAGGGGTATTCCCATCTCCAAGATCTCATCGCAATATGTAGTAGGTGTAATAATAATAATATTAGCAAATACTTCCAATTAGTTTTTCTGATTCGCTATGTCTATTTCCTCGTGTGCAGGACATTGCAAGACCTTAGGTATCCATGGTTATGACCACTGATATAGTGATAGTTAATTAGATAGTTGCTAGTGGTCGTAACCATAGATACCTAAGGTCCTGCAATGCCTGAACATGAGGAAAGAGACATAGCAAATCAGAAAAACTATACTACATTTCTAATTGGAGGTATTTGCTAATATTATGATTATACCTACTAAATATTGGGATAGGATCTTGGAGATATGAATGCACCTTTAAGGACGATCTTATTTCAGTGTGCAAATATGTGAGGGTAGAGTACAGAGATCTTTCTAATGATCTTTTTACACTTAGACCTGCGACAGGGACAAGAGGGCATCTTCTACGTCTAGAAGAAAGAAGGTTTAATCATAATCACAGACTCAGATTCTGTAAGGGCAGAGAGACTATGGAACTCTCTGTCACATGATGCTGTAATGGTTGATTCACAGCTAATATTGAAGAAGGGTCTGGATGTCTTTCTTGATAAATATAATATTATAGGTTATGGGCACTAGATTCTTTGATGGGGTGATGATCCAGGGAACTAGTCTGATTGCCATATGGAGTCGGGAAGGAATTTTATAAATGTCTGCCCCATGGGGTTTTTATCTTCCTCTTGATCAACATATTAGGCTATAGGTTGAACTCGATGAACTTAAGTCTACATTCAAATTTAAAACTATGAAACAATGAAATGTGTTTTATTGGAATTTTATGTCATATTCCAACACATAGTAGCAAGTATTTGTGAAGTGTAAAGGAAATAATACATGGTTTTCTAATTATTTAAAAAATATAAATCTGAAAATTGTGACTTCAATAACTTCAGCTGTTTTGTGAAGGCCACAGAGGTTTGTTTGAGGACATTATGGATTAAACATCATCATAAAAACCAAAGAACACACCAGACAGGTCAGGGATAAAGTTGTGGAGAAGAGTAAAGCATTGCTCAATCCATCTCCCAAAAATAGAAAGGGTAAGGCACAACCGCAAACCTACCAAGACATGGCCGTCAATCTAAACTGACATTCCAAGCAAGGAGAGCACTAATTAGAGAAGCAGCCAAGAGGCCAATGGTCACTCTGAAGAAGCTGTAGAGGTCCACAGGTCAGGTTGGAGAATCTGTCCTTCGGATAACTATTAGTTGTATACGCCTCAAATCTGGTCCTCATGGAAGAGCGGCAAAAAGAAAGCCATTTTTCAAAGCAACTCATAAAAACTCCCATTTGCAGTTTGCAAAAAGCCATTTTGTCGACACAGCTAGCATGTGGAAAAAGGTGCTCTGGTCAGATAAGACCAAATTATAACTCTTTGGGCTATATGCAAAACGCTATGTGTGGCGGAAAATTATCACTACACGTCACCCTGAAAACACCATCACCATCATCAAACATGGTGATGGCAACATCATGCTGTGGGCATGCTTTTCTTCAGCAGGGACAGGGAAGCTGGTCAGAGTTGATGGGAAGATGGATGGAGTTCAATACAGAGCAATCCTAGAGTAAAACCTGTTAGAGGTGGGGTCAGCAAAAAATTTGAGACTGGGGCGTAGTTTCACCTTCTAGCAGGACAATGACCCTACACATACTGACAGAGATACAAGGCAATATTTTAGATCAAAGCATATTCATGTGTTTGAATGGAGCAGTCAAAGTCCATACATAAATCCCATTGAGAATCTGTAGCAAGTAGTGTTGAGTGAGCATGTTCGACACTGCTCGGTACTCGCCCAAGCATCACGCTACTCGGGATGTTCGGCGAGCACCGAGCATTTCCGGGTTACTCGGGCGGGAGCTCGGGTCTCCGCCCTGCATGTTTGGTGCTCTTTACAGAGCCAATGAACATGCAGGGATTGCCTGCTAGTCACTGTAATGCCACAGCCATGTTGGTTGAGGGCATTACATTGATTGGCTGGCCGCACAGCGTCACCTCGAGTATTTAAAACCAGGCGCCGCCATCTTGGACAGAGACGGCCGGGATCAGACAGTGTAGGGTCAGTGCTGCTGATTTAGGGAGAGATATATACTGCGAAATAGTTAGTGAAGGGTCTCTAAAGCCTGCCAAATCAAACAAACAGTCCTTCTCAGGACTAATATCCATCCCAGATATCAGGCAGGCAGGCTGTATAGGAGACGCAGTGGTTATACCAGCAAATGCTGCATTATAGTCCTGTGTGCTCCTGCTGCTCAAATTGCTAGACTTAGCTCCAGGTCTCGGGGGCCAGGAAAAGTCCTTTTTTTTCATCTAAATCCTCTTTTTTTTTTTTTCCTCCTTCAGACTGTACAAATACCCGTCTTATTAACCTTTTGATGTCCCCCCCCCAATAAAAAGGGCGTCTGTGAGTGTTCAGCCACAAATATATCTATTTAAAAAGGTCTGGTATACACCAGTAAATTAGAACTGTGGTTTTGCAGTTCCACGGTTCAAATCTCTGTATTATCCAGCTTTTGGTATTTTTTCCGTAAAGAAAAACAGTAATAGTGTCTCCCTGATTGTTCAGACACAAATATATCTGTTTGAAAGATTCTGGTGTACGCCACATAACTATAACTGTGGTTTTGCAGTTCCACATTTCAAATCTCTGTATTATCCACTTTTGGGTCTTTTTAACATAAAAAAAACAGTTTGAGTGTGTCGCTCACTGTTCAGCCACAAATATATCTATTTAAAAAAGTGTGGTATACGCCATTAAATTAGAACTGTGGTTTTGCAGTTTCATGGTTCAAACCTCTGTATTATCCAGCTTTTGGTATTTTTTCTGTAAAGAAAAACAGTAATAGTGTCTCCCTGATTGTTCAGACACAAATATATCTGCTTGAAAGATTCTGGTGTACGCCACATAACTATAACTGTGGTTTTGCAGTTCTACGGTTCAAATCTCTGTATTATCCACTTTTGGGTCTTTTTTACATAAAAAAACAGTTTGAGTGTGTCGCTCACTGTTCAGCCACAAATATATCTATTTAAAAAGTCTGGTATTTGCCAGTAAATTAGAACTGTGGTTTTGCAGTTCCATGGTTCAAATCTCTGCATTATCCAGCTTTTGGCCAGTTTTACGTAAAAAAAACAGTAATAGTGTCTCCCTGTCTGTTCAGACACAAATATATCTGTTTAAAAGATTCTGGTGTAGGCTAGAGAAATAGAACTGTGGTTTTCCTCTTCCACGGTTCTAATCTCCTTTATAATTACCCTTTTTCCATTGATAGTGCGAGTGTAAGCTATTTTACTTCATTTACAATGGGCAAGGCGTGTGGCAAGGGATGTGGAACTGAACGTTCTGGTGATGGTGCGTGCAGAGGACGGGGCCGGGCCAAGGTGAAAATGTGCCACAACCAACAGCCACATCTTCTCGCTCCCACTTCTTGACCGAATTACTAGGGAAGCACACATCAACACCAGTATTGCGAACTGATTAGTGTGAGCAGGTTATTAATTGGACAGCAGATAATACTTCCAGTTACCTGGGCACCACCACCACCGGTCTGTCTTCCACATGGTCAAGTTTTAGTAGCCGTGAGTCTCGACCGCATACTCCTCCTCACCATGATGCTCCTTCCTCCCACCATGCCGTGTGTCGTCAGACAGCAACTGATCCCACAGTTGGACACTCTTAAGAGCTGTTCACTGGACCCAATGTGGCAGGAGGACACGCAGAGCGAGGCCAGCAGCACACAGGGGGAGGGAGGCAGAGTACCCCAACAGGCAGGAAGAAGCAGTGTGGTGGTCGCACACAGAAGGCGGGCAACCGTTCCCCGTAACACCAACACGAGGGACGTTGCCAGTACAACTGGTAGGTCTTCCAGAGTCTGGAATTTTTTTAAAGACTCTGCTGATAACCCCAAAAAGGCCATATGTACCACCTGCCATGACAGCATCAGAAGGGGTGACAAAACTACCAGCCTGACCACAACCAGCATGATCAGTCACATGGCAGCAAAGCACCCGACTTTGTGGGGTGAACCCCAGGGTCCACGACCAGTGTCAGTGGGTGTCACCACTGCTTCTTCCGCTGTTGTGCGTGTAAGAGAACCCCCTGCTGTGCGTGCAAGGCAATCCCCTGTCCATAATGCATGCAAAGATGCCCCCTCCTCTCAGTCTTCACTTGTTATGGCAGTTTCTCAAGAAACAGTATCAAGCTCCACGTCCCACCGCAGCGTTCAATTGTCCATATCCCAGACCTTTGAACGAACACGCAAATTCGCAGCCAATGCCCCACAGGCCACAGTGCTAACTTCGCACATTTCCCGACTGCTTGCGTTGGAAATGCTGCCTTTTAGGCTGGTGAAGACGGAATCCTTCCGCAACCTTATGGCGGTGGACGTCCCTTGGTACTCGGTCCCCAGCTTACATTATTTTGCCCGGTGTGCCATCCCCGCACTACACAAGCACGTGTTCCAAAACATCTGCCGTGCCCTCAACAACGCAGTTACTGGGAGAGTCCAGCTGACAACGGACATGTGGACAAGTGCTTGTGGCCAGGGACGGTACATCTCCCTGACGGCACAGTGGGTAAACATGGTGGAAACCGAGACCCAGTCGGACCTTGGGACGGAACACATCCTCCCCACACCGAGGATTGCGGGCCCTATGTCAGTCAGAGTTGCCCCCACAGTGTACAGCTCCTGCGCATCATCCTCCTCCTCCTCCTCATGTTCAGCCTCCATCTCAGATATCACCACATCATTTACAAGCTGGAAGCACCTCAGTACTGCCTCCCCAAGCGGCAACAGGCTGTGCTGAAACTCATAAGCTTAGGTGATAAACCTCACACTGCTTGTGAGTTGTGGACAGCTTTAAAAGAGCAGGCAGATCTGTGGCTGAGACCGCTGAACCTACATCCAGGCATGGTCGTGTGTGACAATGGCCGTAACCTGGTGGCGGCTCTGAGGCGAGGCGAGATCACACACGAACCATGCCTAGCTCATGTGCTTAAACTCGTGGTTCAGCAGTTTCTTAAATCATACCCCAAGTTGCCAGATCTGCTCGTCAAAGTACGCCGCCTGTCAGCTCATTTTCGCAAGTCGGCTACAGCTTCCGCCGCCCTTGCTGTGTTGCAGCAGCGTTTGCAGCTTCCAGCACACAGACTGGTGTGTGATGTCCCCACACGTTGGAACTCTACCCTCCACATGTTGCAAAGGATTTGTGAGCAGAAGAGAGCAGTTGTGGAGTACCAGCTGCAACAAGACCGTCAAAATTCAGGTCAGACTCCACGGATAAGACCTCAAGAGTGGACCTGGATGTCTGACATATTTACCATCTTGACAAACTTTGAGGAGTCCACCAAGATGGTGAGTGGTGATGACGCCATCATTAGTGTCAGCATCCCACTTGTCTGTCTTTTTCAACGCTCTCTGCAGAGAATTAAAGAGGAGGCATTTCAGCCAGAGTATGATGAGATGGATCAAGAAGCCGTAGCGGGCGATTACACACAGCCCAGCCTCATCTCATCCCAACGTGCATTGGGGGACAATGAGTGAGAGGAGGAGAAGGAGGAGGAGGAAGAACAGGAGCTGGTATCCTGCGCTGTAGACGGTAGTACCTGTACAACTGTCATACCATCGGTTCAGCGTGGGTGGCCTGAGGACAGGGGGGAGGAGGAGGAGGAGGAGGAGAGCATGGTCAGTCGTCATCTTGGTGAGGACACGGAAGTCTTGCCCATTACCAGTCTGGCACGCATGGCTGACTTTATGTTGCGCTGCCTTAACCGTGACCCTCGCGTTGCCAAAATGTTGGGTGACATTCATTACTGGTTGGTGACACTTTTAGACCCCCACTACAAGGAGAACTTTCACTCTCTTATTCCTGAGGTGGAGAGGTCTACAAAAATGGTGCAGTACCAGAAGGCCCTTGCTGCAGAACTGTTAAAAAAATTCCCATCTAAACACGATAGCGGCAGAGGTCACAGTTCGTTGCCCAACCAAGGCGTACAGGCGAGAGAGACGCAACTCCAATCCAGCGGAGGCAGGGGAACACTGTCAACGTTCTGGGACAGTTTTCTGAGACCCGGCCAGCTTATAGGCCCTGAGGCGCGGGGTACTCTCACGAGTGGAAAGTTTCAAAAGATGGTGAGGAAGTACCTTGCTGACCGTACCAGCGTCCTCTGTGATTCCTCTGTGCCTTTTAATTATTGGATATCCAAGCTGGACACTTGGAATGAACTCGCTCTGCACGCCTTGGATGTCCTGGCCTGCCCTGCCGCTAGCGTGTTATCGGAGCGTGTTTTTAGTGCCACTGGGGGAATTATAACTGATAAGCGCACTCTCCTGTCAACTGACAATGCTGACAAGGGCTTGATTGGGCCAGACTTCTCATCACCACCAAATGACAGCAGAGTAACATAAAGTCAAATCCACTGTGTTATTTCGGGAGGTATATTCCCATTCACCGCTTCACACCCACACATGGGTATACGCTTCCTCATTTTGGCAGTATTTTGCTCTTCTCCTCATCCTCAGCCTCCACCACCACTATACCACCAGGGTGACCTTGGTCCGTGTTGCCAGCATTGCAAGTTCCTCCATCCTAATTTTTGGCAGCTTTTGCTTGGAAGGCATAGGCAAAGACTATGGGAGACCCACTCCCCAATAATGGGAATAATGTTTTTAAGATGCTGTACTGTATGGCTCTTGTAAGGGGCATTGCAAGTTTCTCCGTCCTAATTTTTGGCAGCTTTTGCTTGGGAGGCATAGGCAAAGACTATGGGAGACCCACTCCCCAATAATGGGAATAATGTTTTTAAGATGCTGTACTGCATGGCTCTTGTAAAGGGCATTGCAAGTTCCTCCATCCTAATTTTTGGTAGCTTTTTCTTGGAAGGCATAGGCAAAGACTATGGGAGACCCACTCCCCAATAATGGGAATAATGTTTTTAAGATGCTGTACTGCATGGCTCTTGTAAAGGGCATTGCAAGTTCCTCCGTCCTAATTTTTGGTAGCTTTTTCTTGGAAGGCATAGGCAAAGACTATGGGAGACCCACTCCCCAATAATGGGAATAATGTTTTTAAGATGCTGTACTGCATGGCTCTTTTAAGGGGCATTAAAACCATCTTGTTAAGCTACTGTGACCTCCACGTCTCTTCCACGGCGCATTGATATTGTCTTTTTATTCCACTGCGACCTCCACCACTCTTCCAAGGGGCATGAAAACCGTCTTGTTAAACCACTCTGAACTCCACGTCTCTTCCAAGGGGCATTAAAACCGTCTTGTTAAACCACTCGGAACTGCACAGCTTTTCCAAGTGGCATTAAAACCGTCTTGTTAAACCACTCGGAACTCCTCATCTCTTCCAAGGGGCACTGATATTGTCTTTTTATTCCACTGCGACCTCCACCACTTTTCCAAGGGGCATTAAAACCATCTTGTTAAACCACTCTGAACTCCACAGCTCTTCCAAGGTGCATTAAAACCATCTTGTTAAACCACTCTGAACTCCCACAGGTCTTCCAAAGGGCATTGATATTGTCTTTTTATTCCACTGCGACCTCCACCACTTTTCCAAGGGGCATTAAAACTGTCTTGTTAAGCTACTGTGACCTCCACGTCTCTTCCAAGGGGCATTAAAACCGTCTTGTTAAACCACTCTGAACTCCACATCTCTTCCAAGGGGTATTAAAACTGTCTTGTTAAGCTAATGTGACCTCCACGTCTCTTCCAAGTTGCATTAAAACCGTCTTGTTAAGCTACTGTGAACTCCACGTCTCTTCCAAGGTGCATTAAAACCGTCTTGTTAAACCACTCTGTACTCCATGTCTCTTCCAAGTGGCATTAAAACTATCTTGTTAAGCTTATGTGACCTCCACCACTCTTCCAAGGGGCATTTATAATGTCTTTTTATTCCACTGCGACCTCCACCACTCTTCCAAGGGGCATTAAAATTGTCTAGTTAATCTACTGTGAACTCCACGTCTCTTCCAAGGGGCATTAAAACCGTCTTGTTAAGCTACTGTGACCTCCACCACTCTTCCAAGGGGCATTGTTATTGTCTTTTTATTCCACTGCGACCTCCACCACTCTTCTAAGGGGCATTAAAACTGTCTTGTTAAGCTACTGTGACCTCCACGTCTCTTCCAAGGGGCATTAAAACCGTCTTGTTAAGCTTCTGTGACCTCCACCACTCTTCCAAGGGGCATTGTTATTGTCTTTTTATTCCACTGCAACGTCCACCACTCTTCCAAGGGGCATTAAAACCGTCTTGTTAAACCACTCGGAACTGCACAGCTTTTCCAAGGGGCATTAAAACCGTCTTGTTAAACCACTCGGAACTCCTCAGCTCTTCCAAGGGGCATTGATATTGTCTTTTATTCCACTGCGACCTCCACCACTTTTCCAAGGTGCATTAAAACCATCTTGTTAAACCACTCTGAACACCCACAGGTCTTCCAAGGGGCATTGATATTGTCTTTTTATTCCACTGCGGCCTCCACCACTCTTCCAAGGGGCATTAAAACTGTTTTGTTCAGCTACTGTGACCTCCACGTCTCTTCCAAGGGGCATTAAAACCGTCTTGTTAAACCACTGTGACCTCCATGTCTCTTCCAAGGGGCATTAAAACCGTCTTGTTAAACCACTCTGAACTCCACAGCTCTTCCAAGAGGCATTGATATGTTGTTTTTAATTACCTCTAACCTCCACGACTCTTCCAACGGGCATTGCATTTCCTCCAAATTTCAAGTGCAAGCAAGCTAGCAGTATGGTATTGCAGCCTGGGGTGGGTGGCTGGCAGGTTGCAGACTTAGGCTTGCATTCCAAGAAAACAAAGCAGATGCTAACTTCTGTCATCATCATCATGCTCCTCACCTTGGCACTCTCAACTCCCCTGATGGAGAAGCCAGGGCCCACCGGATGAGTCTGGTTTTCTGGTGGGCTCGTCCAATGCTGCCCTAAAGCAGGCCAGGCTAAGAAAAGTGTGGGGGAAGTTGCCAGGAGAAATAGGGGCGGCTGGGGACCGTTTATGGACTCCCGGCCGCCCCCAGGCGGCTGGGGACCGTGTGTGGGCACCCGGCCGCGGGGCGGCTGTGGACCGAGTATGGACACCCGGCCGCCCCCTGGCGGCTGGGGACCGAGCTTGGACACACAGCCGTCGGGTGACTGGGGACTGAGTATGGATACCAGGCTGCCAACGCAGCCATGACAAGGTGGCTGGCGTCTGCCTCCACATGCCTAAAAGGCCCAAATTCAAGTGCAAGCAAGCTAGCAGTATGGTATTGCAGCCTGGGGGTGTGTGGGTGGCAGGCTTCATACTTGCGCTTGCATTGCAAGGAATGAGGGAGGTACAATTGAACACTGCCCTGGGACAAGGACTTGCACGTGGATAGTTGCAAGTCTGCATCTTCTGATGCGGAAAGGATCACTTCTGATGGGCACACTTTTAGGCAGTGACCTGGGTGTCAGAGATGCTTCCAGGGGTCTTCCCCATGCTGTTCCCATGTCTTTTCTGCACTGTATGCATGTGTCACACACCACATGGCCAGATAAGATTGCAAAATGTTAAAACGACATTTCCCGGTGAATGCATTTGTCACAGTTGAAAGCAATACAAAAGTGCAAAAACACATTAAAAATGGTACTTGTGAACATAGCCCAAGGTGTGGAGGAGTATTTTTGCTTTTCGTTATTTATTTTACCTTTTACCCAAGTCTTTACCCTGGAAAGGAAGTTCCTTATCATATTTCACAGGAAAACAGTTTCAGTTTCGTTTTTGAACGTTTTATTGTGAGCCCGTGAAAGTGGCTTAATACCTCTGACCACATTGTTGACAGCAGTGACATGGGGGTCAGAAATGCTTCCTGGGGCGATGCCCATGCTGTCCCCATGTCTTTTGAGCACTGTCACTATCATTTTGGGCACTTTTTAGGCTTTCTACAGACTGTCGGGGGTGCCGCCGCAAAAATGCTCGGGTCTCCCATAGACTAACATTGGGCTCGTGCTCGGGTCGAGCACCCGAGTATCACGGTGAGCTCGGCCCGAGCTTCGAGCACCCGAGCATTTTAGTGCTCGTTCAACACAAGTAGCAAGACTTGAAAACTGCTGTTCACAGACGCTCTTCATTTAATCCTACTGAGCTAGAGCTTGTTTGCAAAGAAGAATGGGCAAACATTTCAACCTCTAGATGTGTAAAACTGGTATGACATAGCCCAAAAGACTTGCAGCAGTAGATGCAACAAAAGGTAGTCCTACAAAGTATTGACTAACGGGGAATACAAATGCACGTCACAATTTTCAAAATATTTTAAAACTGTAAATCTGAAAACTATGTATCATTTCCTTACATTTCAAAAATAATTGCTAGTTTGTCTTGGTATAAAACATAAAACCTAGTGAAGAGCAAGCACTAAAATGCTTGGGTACTCGTTTCTTGGGTCGAGCACATTGGCAACGAGCCCAATGTAAGTCTATGGGAAACTCGAGCATTTTTCAGGCAGCTCCCCCCGGTGGTCTGCAGAGTGCCTAAAAATTGCCCAAATCGATGGGAACAGTGCTCAAATGACATGGGAACAGCATGGGGAAGACCCCTGGAAGCATCTTTGACTCCCAGATCACTGCTGTCAACAACGTTGTCAGAGGTATTACGCCACTTTTACGGACTCACAATAAAACATACAAAAACGAAACCAAAATGGATTTTCCTGGGAAATAAGTTAAGGAACATCTTTTCCAGGGTAATGACTTGTATATAAGGCAAAATAAATATACAAAAACAAAAATACTCCTCCACACCTTGGGCTATGTTCACACGTAGCGTTTTTGATGCATTTTTGCACTTTTGCATTGCTTTCAACCAAGACAAATGCATTCACGAGGAAATGTCATTTTAACATTTTAGAACCTTATCTGGCCATGTGGTGTGTGATACATCATCAGACACATGCATACAGTGCTGAAAATACATGGGAACAGCATGGGAAAGACCCCTGGAAGCATCTCTGACTCCCTGGTCACTGCCTAAAAGTGTGCCCATCATAAGTGATCCTTGGCGCATTTGAAGATGCCTCCCGCCATGCACCTGTCGTTGCAGACTTGCAACAATCACCGTCCGCGTCCTTGTCTCAGTGCAGCGTTCAGTTGTCCCTACCCCATTCCTTGGAATGCAAGCGCAAGTATGCAGCGAGCCACCCACCAACCCCCAGGCTGCAATACTATACTGCCAAATTTTTGAAAGCTGCTTGCACTTGAAATGTGGCCTTTTAGGCTCGTGGAGGCAGAAGCTTTTCATAACCTCATGCTGGCGGCGGCCGGGTGTCCATACTCGGTCCCCAGCCGCCACTGTTTCTCCCGGTATCGTCTCCGCCTTCCACAAGCACGGGTCCCACAACATTACCCGTGCCCTCCCCAGTGCACTTACTGGGAAGGACCGCCTAACAACAAACACGTGGACAGGTGAATGTGGCCAGGGACGGTATGGAGACAGTCCACAGCTTTTTTTGCTGAGTTGTATTTCACCACAGCCATATTCTTTAGCTTGGTGAAAGGACTTGGGAAACCATATCTACCCAGCTGTCATTTCTCCCAGGACATCCTCTAAAGCTGCTTTCACTTGAAATGTGGCCTTTCAGGCTCGTGGAGGCGGAAGCTTTTCATAACCTCATGCCGGCGGCGGCCGGGTGTCTATACTCGGTCCCAGCCGCTACTGTTTCTCCCGGTGTCGTCTCCACCTTCCACAAGCACGGGTCCCACAACATTACCCGTGCCCTCCCCAGTGCACTTACTGGGAAGGATCGCCTAACAACAAACACGTGGACAGGTGAATGTGGCCAGGGACGGTATGGAGACAGTCCACAGCTTTTTTTGCTGAGTTGTATTTCACCACAGCCATATTCTTTAGCTTGGTGAAAGGACTTGGGAAACCATATCTACCCAGCTGTCATTTCCTCCAGGAAGTCCTCTAAAGCAACTTTTTCAGAAGCAATGGCAGCCCGTCCAACATCAACTCGCACTTCTCGGTGTAACATCCCTGGTGGCGTGCTGGCATGGCTTACCACCTCCCACCATGCAAGACTGCCATCTTACCTATCAGTCCAGGCTGCACACTTTGCTCCAGTACCTGCTGTGTCTCTTGTCTGATGATTGCTTAGGGCGGCGGCGCGGTTACTGCCTGATTCTTATAGTTACTGTGTGCGCACTCCTAATGCCTCCCCAGCCTATTGCTGTGAGTCACTGGATACTTAAACCCCCTCCACCCAGTAGGAGGTGCCTGAGCAACACTTTCCTTCAGTGTGTTCCTTGCAACTGAGTTGCCAGGTCCTGTCCTGTATCTTGTCTGTTTCCGCCACCTTGGGGGCTGTATACCCAGGCATGTTACCTGTATCTGTGACTTCTAGTCTGTTCCGCCACCCTGGGAGCTGTATACCCAGGCCTGTTGCCTGTATCTGTGACTTCTAGTCTGTTTCCGCCACCCTGGGGGCTGAGTTCCCAGGCTCGTTCCGGTATCTTGTTCCTGATTCAGTTCCTGTCTGAACTGTGTCCTAGCCCGTTACCTGTTTGTCTCTATGTCCGAACCTTCCCTTTTCCTGCAGTGTCTGAACGTGCACCAACTCCATCTCGTTGTCTCTGTACTTCTGTTTGTGAGTTTTGTGTCCACTCGCTACTTCATTGCAAGTACCTTGTGTGTATCTAGTTCTGCTTGTCCCGTTTCCCTGCCTTCCCTGCCTTCGTATCTACCTCCTGTGTTCTAACTATCTTCCTGTATTTTCCAGTCTGTTCCATGTGAACAGAGCCCTGTCCTGTCTGCCTGCACCTTCTGCTCTGTTCTGCTCAGCTTGTCCACTGCACCTACGGTTTCACTCTGCTCTGCTTGTCCACCGCATCTGCGGTTTCACTCTGCTCTGCTTGTTCACCACACCTGCGGTTTCGCTCTGCTCTGCTTGTCCACCGCATCTGCAGTTTCGCTCTGCTCTGCTTGTTCACCGCACCTGCGGTTTCGCTCAGCTCTGCTTGTTCACCGCTCCTGTGGTGTCGCTCTGCTCTGTTTGTTCACCGCACCTGCCATTTGGCTCAGCTCTGCTTGTTCACCGCATCTGTGGTTTCACTCTGCTCTGCTTGTCCACCGCACCTGCGGTTTAGCTCTGCTCTGCCCCGCTTGTCCTCTGCGCCTGCAGTTCTGCTCTACTAGTCCACCGCACCCGCGGCTCTGTTCCTGTATCCCAGCCTGCGTTCATACCTGCCAGTATCTGCCACTCTGCATTCCAGCCGTGCCTGTCAGCACCCGCCTGACTGCATACCAGCCGTGCCTGCCAGTACCCGCCTGTCTGCATACCAGCCGTGCCTGCCAGTACCCACCTGTCTGCATACCAGCTGTGCCTGGTCATTCTTGCATTCCCCGGTGTGGGTCAACAGCTGTAACCGGGGTCTGACCTGGAGCAGCACCTGGTCTCTCTGCTCGGTTCCTCCCTGGTTCACGGAGTCGACTGAGCCGCCGTGCGACCTTGGACCGAGTTGATACTTAGTCACGCTCCTCCAGGCACTCCTCGTTTCATGGTCCAGTGGGATCACTAACCACGCTCACGCCAGTTAGTCCGGGCGTGAGCTTAACACTCGATGGTGCTTTGACACACAAACATTTTTCTTTGCGCATTTAATGTCATGGCTACAGAGTTGGGCAATGGCCTGATCTGTAATCCGGTTTGAGAAATAACATGCATAAGCACGTCCGATCCACATTAAAAAAAACAGCCATAGAGTGTCCGGGAACCTTCCCCCACACTTTTCTTAGCCAGGGTTGCTTCTCGACAGGGTTGGACGGACCCTCCAGAAAACCGGAGACTCCTCCGGTGGGCCCTGGCTTCTCCTTCAGGAGAGGCCATGATGGTGATAGAGGCCACTATCTGCTTAGTTTTCTGTTACTTGGAATGCAAGCGCAAGTATGAAGCCAGCCACCCTCCCACAGGCTGCAATACTAAACTGCCAGATTTCTGGGCAGCTGCTTGCACTTGAAATGTGGCCTTTTAGGCTTGTGGAGGCAGAAGCTTTTCACAACCTCAGGCCTCATGCCTCGTGTCCATACTCGGTCCCCAACCATCACTATTTCTCCCGGTGTTGTCTCCGCCTTCTACAAGCGCAGTTCCCTGAACATTACTGCTCATACTTTTCTGTGGGAATTTACTTGCCTCCTACCAGCCTGGAATATTTCCAGTAAACTATGGTACGACGCCATGGTATTAGCACTGCCCCCAGTGGCATTAGTGAAGCCATCCCCAATTTCCTTCTCAGGAATTTTATTTGGTAGACTGAGTGGCTGCCCAAATACATTAGATTCTCACAAAGGAACTGAAGATAGAGTGGCAGTAGGTGCAAGTTTCTCCAGCCTGTTAGATATTAGAGGGTGAACGGCAGCACATTGGATCAGTGGTTAGTACTGAAGCCTTGCAGCGCTGGAATCCTGGGTTCAAATCCCAGCAAGGATAACATCTGCAAGGAATTTGTATGCTCTCCCTATGTTTACGTGGGTTTCCACCTCAGTAAAAGAGCAGCCATAGAGTGTCTGGGAACCTTGCCACACACTTTTCTTAGCCAGGACTGCTTCTCGGCAGGGTTTGACGGTCCCACCAGAGAATCCTCTGGTGTGCCCTGGCTTCTACATCAGGAGAGTTCATGATAGCGCTAACTTTGCAGCTGTTATGGGGCTCTTGGGAGAAAGATGAGCCCTCATAATCAAATCCTCTGGTGGGCCCAATGTTTTCAATCTGAAACAGCTTCTCAGTGGGAGTTGTATTTCACCACAGCCATATTCTTTAGCTCGGTGAAAGGACTGGCATAGAGGGAAACCGTATCTACTCCAGCTGTCATTTCTCCGTCACCAGGTTCCGCCCATTGTCACACATGACCATGCCTGGCTGTAAGTTCTGCGGTGAGAGCCACAGATCAAGCTGCTGTGTTACAGCTTTCAACAACTCTGCATCGCTGGGCGGTTTGTCACCTAAGCATGAAGCATGTTATCTTCAGCACAGCCTGTTGCCGCTTGGCCAAGGCAGTGCTGCAGTGCTTTCAGCTTGTGACGGATGTGGTCATTTTGGAGATGGAGAAGGAGGTGCAGGAGCTGAACAATGTGATTACATTGAGGTTACATTGGCGACTCTGTTTTTATACTAAAGAAAGATCCTTCTGTTATTTTTTTTTTACGTTATTTTTTAAGGCAAATGCATTCACCGGGAAATGTCATTTTGACATTTTACAACCTTATCTGGCAATGTGATGTGTGACACATCATCAGACACATCCTGTTTCATTGATGATGGAGGGACTCTGAAAGACACATAGAGCAGGAACACAGTAACGAGTACGATATGTTCCCATTAGAAAGGAGAGAGTCTGCTATACAGTTATAGGGTATACAGTGAGACCAACGGCTGACCAAATTTAGGAAAAACCCCACTAAGAAATTAAAGACACATAGAGCAGGGCCACAGTAATGACAAATTCCCATTAGAAAGGAAAGAGTCTGCTATACAGTTATAGGGTATGCAGTGAGTCCAACGGCTGACCAAATTTAGGAAAAACCCCACTAAGAATTTAAAGACACATAGAGCAGGGCCACAGTAACAAGTACAACATGTTCCCATTAGAAAGGAGAGGGTCTGCTATACAGTTATAGGGTATGAAGTGAGTCCAACGGCTGACCAAATTTAGGAGAAAACCCCACTAACAATTTAAAGAGACACAGAGCAGGGCCACAGTGACAACAAATTCCCATTAGAAAGGAGAGAGTCTCCCATAGTGTTGGCCTATGCAGTGAATGCAAGGGCTGCCAAAAATTTGGAGGCACTTCAATGCCCCTTGGAAGAGACGTGGAGGAGGACCTCATAAAAAAATGTTCCCATTAGAAAGGAGCGGGTCTCCTATACTTGTAATGCCCATGCACTAAGTGTATGGGCTGACAAATATTTACCCCTGGGGGGTATACATGAACATACTGTATAAAAAAAATTTTATTTACGGGCATCATAAACACCCTTTGAAAAAATTATGTGGGTGTTGCATCACGGACCACGGTCACCCTGGTAATATGGTGGTGGAGGATGAGGAGAAGGAGGAGGACAAGAGCAAATATCCAAAATCAGAAAGTGTATACCCATGTCTGGGTGTGAAAAGGTGCATGGGAATACACCTCCCAAGAAAAGACACTGGATTTGAGTTTATGTTACGCTGCTATCACTCGGTGGTGTTGAGAAGTCTGGCCCAATCCAGCCCTTGTTCATTTTTATAAGAGTCAGCCTGTCACCTGTTATAATTCCACCAGCGGCACTAAAAACCCCCACTGATAAAACGCTGGTAGCAGGGCAGGCCAGTACCTCCAAGGCATAGAGAGCCAGTTCATTCCATGTCTCCAGCTTGGATACCCAATAATTATAAGGCACAGAGGAATCACAGAGGACATTGGTACAGTCGGCAAGGTACTCCCTCAGCATCTTCCCAAACTTTGCACTCCTTGTGAGAGTACCCCGCGCCTCAGGGCCTGTGCGATGGGAGGGGCTGAGAAATCTGTCCCAGAACGTTGACAGTGTTCCCCTGCCTCTGCTGGATTGAAGCTTTGTCTCTCTCGCTTGTACTCCTTGGTTGTCCAACGAAGTGTGCCCTCTGCAGCCAGTGTTTTCAGATAGGAATTTTCTAATAGTTCCGCAACAAGGGCCTTCTGGTACAGCCCCATTTTTGTAGACCTGTCCGCTTCAGGAATAAGAGATATAAAGTTCTCCTTGTAGTGTGGGTCTAGAAGTGTCACCAACCAGTAATGACTGTTACCCAAAATTTTGAGAGCGCGAGGGTCATGAGAAAGGCAGCGTAACCTTAACTCAGCCATGCATGCCAGACTACTAACAGGCAAGAATTCCATATCCTCACCAAGAGTATGACTGACCATGCTCTCCTCCTCCTTCTCCTTCTCTCTGTCCTCTGGCCATCCACGCTGAACAGACGGTATGACAGCTGTGCAGGTAGTACCGTCTATAGTGCATGAAACTAGCTCCTGTCCTTCCTCCTCTTTCTCTTCCTCATTGTCACCCAATCCACGATGGGATGAGATGAGGCTGGGCTGTGTGTAATCACCCTGTATGGTTCCTTGCTCCATCTCATCGTGCTCCGCCTGCAATGCATCCTCTTTGATTGTGAGCAGAGAGCATTTCAGAAGACAGAGAAGCAGGATGTTGATGCTAATCATGGCGTCATCGCCACTCACCATCTTGGTGGAGTCATCAAAGTTTTGGAGGATGGCACATATGTCTGACATCCATGTCCACTCCTGAGGTCTTATGTGTGGAGTCTAAGATATAAAGTAAGCAAGGTTCTGGCACTCATAAAGATGAAGCAAGTCAGAAGTATATAAATTCACTTTCTTTTATTGGTTCTCCAGTGAGTGGTCGCCCAACGTTTCTACCCAGCAAGGGTTTTCATCAGGGGCTTTAAGCAAAATTGTATATGTAAGTAAAGAGCAGACAAATAACCTAGGTATTATTATTATTATTGAAAATATACATACTAGAAAAACCAAAAAATCATAATTGAGTGATAAATAACTCAAGGACAAAGTACAATACAAAATATACAGTCCGAAGTAAACCGCAGTCCCACGTGGAGGTGTCACACATAGCACAGAATACGGCAGAACCTGTAAAAGGTGATTAGAAAAAATGCCTTCACATAAGGGTGCTATAATGAATATTAAGGAACAATATAGGTGTAACCTATGTAACAAATAGACCGGGGGGGAGAAAGAGAGGAAAGAATGATGCAGACATGCAGCCAAGGTAATGGGGAATATATAACACCAAGATAAAGAGATATTAATAAAAAGAGGAAAACAGGAAAAAAATAAATACCATGGATCAATAGAATCTGGAACCATGAAAGATGAATAATCCTCAGGATAAATATATGGCAACTAGAAACTGAGGTTTGAAAAATTAGAAAATGTGTATACTTATCATGGTACGGGGGAACCAGGTAATAGGAATATAGGTCAATAAATACCAAAGTTGGGGGTGAATCACAGTTACCAGTAGAGAATAATGTGGAAAGCTTGTAGTCATCAAAACCCAGGCTGAAGGGAGTAGCATATATGCTCAGTGGTTATGAACTGCCAACCTGTTGTCCAAATAAATAATCATGTGCCAAATGATGATGTATATGCAGGGAATATAGGTATACATATATGCTGTTGGTAAAAATACAGGCTATCCCAACCTCCAGTGCTATTTTAGATCTTACCTGGGTCCTGTACGAGGTGACCGTGGTGTATGTGTGTGTCTTCCACGTGCAGATAGGCTATAAATAGCCTCCCTGCATTCTGCTTCCTGTTAAGTGGAACGCAGAATCCTGTTCTGTGGAACGCATCGCATCTGCGCATGCGCAGGATACGCGCAAGCTAGGAGGAAGTAAAGGTGGAACGCAAACAATGCGTTCCACTGTATGCTAATGGACCAGGGCTGATAGTGGAATGTAAACTGCATGCTCACCTATGCCACAGGGGCAGGTAAAACATGGAAAATGGGTAAATGTAAAAGGACACAGTACTAAAAGGAAGCAGAGTGGGAGAAAGAGGGAACAATAGTATATAAGGAGGAAAAAATAGGATATTACAACACATGAAAGATCCAGTGTAAAACCAAAATGTTAGACCGCACATCTATATTAATACATGTGAAAGGATATAGAAAAGTGCCATGGCAATGCTTCAGGTGATGAAAAGTGTCTATATGTGCAGGGTCTGTAAAGGAAACAGATATCATTAGTATTAAGTGTCACAAATATGACAATGAAATATTACAAATTTGTACGGAAGTAAATGCCCAGCGGGATAGAGTACCCACTAAAACATAAGATTGATTATTAATGGAGATTTTATACAATGATTCCTCTAGAACATCACTTGTAAGTAAAGATAATTAGACATGGACCTCATATTGCCTGTTCAGGCCATGAGGTTCAAGTGTTTTTAGGGAAAAAATCCAAAACATCTCCCTCTTTAAGTGTCTGTATCCTATTACCGCCTCTCCTATTAATGGGAACGTGATCAATCACTTGAAACCTTAATTTTGAGACAGAATGATTGTATGTGGAAAAATGGTATGGAATGGGTAGTAAATTATATTTACACCTGATAGTGGATTTGTGTTTACTGATTCTGTCCCTGATATGTTGGGTGGTCTCTCCAACACAACCGAGACCACATGGGCATTTGATAAGATAGACGACAAATGAAGATTCACAGGTAAAATGTCCTCTGATAGAGAAGCTCCGTCCTGTTGTGGGATGAGTAAAGGTGCTACCCTTCGTCATGTTGGAGCATTGCCGGCACCCCAGGCAAGGGAAATTTCCCATAAGAGGGGTTGCTAAGGTCATCTGTCATATGTGTGTCCGAAAGCTGCCAATATCTGCTCTTACAGGTTTTTCAAACCTCAGTTTCTAGTTGCCATATATTTATCCTGAGTATTATTCATCTTTCATGGTTCCAGATTCTATTGATCCATGGTATTTATTTTTTTCCTGTTTTCCTCTTTTTATTAATTTCTCTTTATCTTGGTGTTATATATTCCCCATTACCTTGGCTGCATGTCTGCATCATTCTTTCCTCTCTATCCCCCCCCCCCCCCCGGTCTATTTGTTACATTGGTTACACCTATATTGTTCCTTAATATTCACTATAGCACCCTTATGTGACGGCATTTTTTCTAGTCACCTTTTACAGGTTCTGCCGTATTCTGTGCTATGTGTGACACCTCCACATGGGACTGCGGTTTACTTCGGACTGTATATTTTGTATCTATAATGATTTGCAATAAGAGGCCACATAACCTAAGAGACCGACTTGTAAGAGCAGATATTGGCAGCTTTCGGACGCACATACGACAGATGACCTTAGCAACCCCTCGTATGGGAAATTTCCCTTGCCTGGGGTGCCGGCAATGCTCCAACATGATGAAGGGTAGCACCTTTACTCATCCCACAACAGGACGGAGCTTCCCTATCAGAGGATATTTTACCTGTGAATCTTCGTTTGTCGTCTATCTTATCAAATGCCCATGTGGTCTCGGTTATGTTGGAGAGACCACCCAACATATCAGGGACAGAATCAGTAAACACAAATCCACTATCAGGTGTAAATATAATTTACTACCCATTCCATACCATTTTTCCACATACAATCATTCTGTCTCACAATTAAGGTTTCAAGTGATTGATCACGTTCCCATTAATAGGAGAGGCGGTAATAGGATACAGACACTTAAAGAGAGGGAGATGTTTTGGATTTTTTCCCTAAAAACACTTGAACCTCATGGCCTGAACAGGGAATATGAGGTCCATGTCTAATTATCTTTACTTACAAGTGATGTTCTAGAGGAATCATTGTATAAAATCTCCATTAATAATCAATCTTATGTTTTAATGGGTACTCTATCCCTCTGGGCATTTACTTCCGTACAAATTTGTAATATTTCATTGTCATATTTGTGACACTTAAGACTAATGATATCTGTTTCCTTTACAGACCCTGCACATATAGACACTTTTCATCACCTGAAGCATTGCCATGGCACTTTTCTATATCCTTTCACATGTATTAATATAGATGTGCGGTCTAACATTTTGGTTTTACACTGGATCTTTCATGTGTTGTAATATCCTATTTTTTCCTCCTTATATACTATTGTTCCCTCTTTCTCCCACTCTGCTTCCTTTTAGTACTGTCTCCTTTTACATTTACCCATTTTCCATGTTTTACCTGCCCCTGTGGCATAGGTGAGCACGCAGTTTACATTCCACTATCAGCCCTTGTCCATTAGCATACAGTGGAACGCATTGTTTGCGTTCCACCTTTACTTCCTCCTTGCTTGCGCGTATCCCGCGCATGCGCAGACGCGATGCGTTCCACAGAACAGGATCCTGCGTTCCACTTAACATGAAGCAGAATGCAGGGAGGCTATTTATAGCCTATCTGCACGTGGAAGACACACACATACACCACGGTCACCTCGTACAGGACCCAGGTAAGATCTAAAATAACACTGGAGGTGGGGATAGCCTGTATTTTTACCAACAGCATATATATATACCTATATTCCCTGCGTATACATCGTCATTTGGCACATGATTATTTATTTGGACAACAGGTTGGCAGTTCATAACCACTGAGCATATATGCTACTCCCTTCAGCCTGGGTTTTGATGACTACAAGCTTTCCACATTATTCTCAACTGGTAACTGTGATTCACCCCCAACTTTGGTATTTATTGACCTATATTCCTATTACCTGGTTCCCCCGTACCATGATAAGTATACACATTTTCTAATTTTTCAAACCTCAGTTTCTAGTTGCCATATATTTATCCTGAGGATTATTCATCTTTCATGGTTCCAGATTCTATTGATCAATGGTATTTATTTTTTCCTGTTTTCCTCTTTTTATTAATTTCTCTTTATCTTGGTGTTATATATTCCCCATTACCTTGGCTGCATGTCTGCATCATTCTTTCCTCTCTTTTTTCCCCCCCGGTCTATTTGCTACATAGGTTACACCTATATTGTTCCTTAATATTCATTATAGCACCCTTATGTGACGGCATTTTTTCTAGTCACCTTTTACAGGTTCTGCCGTATTCTGTGCTATGTGTGACACCTCCACGTGGGACTGCGGTTTACTTCGGACTGTATATTTTGTATTGTACTTTGTCCTTGAGTTATTTATCACTCAATTATGATTTTTTGGTTTTTCTAGTATGTATATTTTCAATACTAATACCTATGTTATTTGTCTGTTCTTTATTTACATATACAATTTTGCTTAAAGCCCCTGATGAAAACCCTTGCTGGGTAGAAACGTTGGGCGACCACTCACTGGAGAACCAATAAAAGAAAGTGAATTTATATACTTCTGACTTGCTTCATCTTTATGAGTGCCAGAACCTTGCTTACTTTATATCTTGGACTACGTTGTGTTCCTGGCACCTGTCTCACCTAGTTGAGCCCGGTCTTTAGATTTTGTGGGGTTATGTGTGGAGTCTGACCTGAATACCGACGACTTTGTTGATGCTGGTACTCAACAACTGCCCTCTTCTGCTCACATATCCTTCCCAACATCTGCAGTGTAGAGTTCCAACGCGTGGGGACATCACACACCAGTCTGTGAGCCGGAAGCTGCAAACGGTGCTAAAACACAGCAAGGGCGGCGGAAGCTGTAGCTGACTTTCTAAAATGGGCACACAGGTGGCATACTTTAACAAGCAGAACCGGCAGCTCCGGGTAGGATTTGAGAAACCGCTGAACCACGAGGTTAAGCACATGGGCCAGGCATGGTACGTGTGTGAGCTCGCCTCGCCTTAGAGCCACCACCAGGTTCCGGCCATTGTCACACACGACCATGCCTGGCTGTAGATTCAGTGGTGTGAGCCACAGATCTGCCTGCTCTTTCAGAGCTGTCCACAACTCTTCATCATTGTGCGGTTTGTCACCTAAGCATATTAGCTTCAGCACAGCCTGTTGCCGCTTGGCCGAGGCAGTGCTGCAGTGCTTCCAGCTTGTGACTGATGTGGTCATTTCGGAGATGGAGGCTGAAGAGGAGGAGAAGGCTTAGGAGGATGAGGTGCAGGAGCTTTAGACCGTGCGGGTAACCCTGATTGACCTAGGGCCCGCAATCCTTGGCATTGGGAGGACATGTTCCGTCCCAAGGTCCGACTGGGTCCTGGTTTCCACTATGTTAACCCAGTCAGTCAGATGTACCATCCCTGCCCACAAGCACTTGTCCACGTGTCCATGGTTAGGTGGACTTTCCCGGTAATTGCACGGCTAATGTTTTGGGACTCATGCTTGTGTAATGCGGGGACGGCACACCGGGAGAAATAGTGATGGCTGGGTAACCAAATACTGAGGGACGGCCGCCGCCATCAGGTTGCAGAATGCTTCCATCTCCACGAGCCTAAAAGGCAACATTTCGAGCGCAAGCAGTCGTGAAATGTGAGAATTTAGTAGTGTGGCCTGTGGGGCGTTGGCTGCATATTTGCGGTTGCGTTCCAAGGATTGGGGTATAGACAACTGAACGCTGCGCTTAGACAAGAACTTGGACGTGCTTCCTGATGCTGCTACTTGAGGGTGCGCAACGACAGGTGCAGGGCAGGAGGCATCTTCGCATTCACCATGGACAGGGGATTGGCTAGCATGCACAACATCGGAAGAAGCAATGGTGCCACCTGCAGACACTGTTCAGCCCACAAAGTCGGGTGCTTTGCTGCCATGTGCCTTATCATGCTGGTGGTGGTCAGGCTGGTCGTTTTGCCACCCCTGCTGATGCTGGCCTAGCAGGTGGTGCAAATGACCTTTTTGGGGTTATCGGGAGAGTCTTTAAAAAACAACTAGACTCGGGAAGACCTAACAGTTGTACTGGCAACTTCCTTCGTGTTGGTGTTACGGGGAACGGTTGCCTGCCTTCTGTCTGCGGCCACCACACTGCTTCTTCCTGCCTGTTGGGGTGCTCTGCCTCCTTCCCCCGGGTGCTGCTGTCCTCGCTCTGCATGTCCTCCTGCCAGGTTGGGTCAGTTACTATATAATCCACCACCTTGTCTTCCACTTTGGCACCCTGGTCCTCCTCCTGACTTTCTGGCAATTGTGTCTCATCATCGTTCACCTCTTGTGACATTTTCCCACCGTCGCCTTCGTGTGACCATGGCTGCTCAAATATTTTGGCATTGCTACACGCGATCTCCTCTTGCTCCGCTTCAAGTGGACCGAGCGAGAGGCCTGAATCTATAAATGGAAAAGTGAAAAGCTCTTCAGAGTGTCCAAGTGTGGGATCAGTTGTCTCCGGGCACTCGGCATGGTGGGAGGAAGGAGGATCAGGGAGAGGAATATGTGGTCCAGACTCACAGCTACTGAGACTTGACCGTGTGGAAGACAGGGTGGTGGTAGTGGTGGTGCAAAAGTGACTGGAAGCATTATCCGCTCTCCAACCAACAAGCTTTTGACACTGCTCTTGGTTTAATAGTGGTGTGCTGCAGTCCCCTAGGAATTGGGACAGGAAGGTCGGGCGAGACGATGTGGGTGTTTGTTGTGGCACAATTTCAGCTTGCCCACAGCCTTTTCCTCGGCCTCTGCATGCACCATCACGGTCACGTCCAGTTCCCCGTCCCTTGCCACGTGCCTTGCCCATTTTAAATGGAGGACAGTATCTTCCACGCTCACTACAAATGAGTTTGGATCGAACTTATATGTGATCCGTGTGACAGAGAAAACAGAGTTTTAAAGACCTGGCCTGTAGGTAACTAGTTTGAACAGCAAACTGGCGTGAATTGCTTCCCTGATACACTTAAGGAAATTTTTAGTGGAGGCCAGAAATGGCAGTATTTTCTAACAATGTATATGTGATCCGTGTGATGGAGAAAACAGAGTTATAAATTTCTGGCATGTAGGTAAGTAGTTTGAACAGCAAACTGGTGTGAATTGCTTCACTGACACACTGAAAGAAATTTTTAATGGAGGCCAGAAATGGCAGTATTTTCTGACAACGTATATGTGATCTGTGTGACGGAGAAAACAAGGGTTTTAAATACCTGGCCTGTAGGTAAGTAGTTTGAACAGCAAACTGGTGTGAATTGCTTCACTGACACACTGAAAGAAATTTTTAATGGAGGCCAGAAATGGCAGTATTTTCTGACAACGTATATGTGATCCATGTGACGGAGAAAACAGAGTTTTAAATACCTAGCCTGTAGGTAAGTAGTTTGAACTGCAAACTGGTGTGAATTGCTTCACTGACATACTAAAGGAAATTTTTAATGGAGGCCAGAAATGGCAGTATTTTCTGACAACGTATATGTGATCCGTGTGACGGAGAAAACAGAGTTATAAATACCTGGCCTGTAGGTAACTAGTTTGAAAAACAAACTGGTGTGAATTGCTTCACTGACATACTAAAGGAAATTTTTAATGGAGGCAAGAAATGGCAGTATTTTCTGACAAAGTATATGTGATCCGTGTGATGGAGAAAACGGAGCTTTAAATACCTGGCCTGTAGGCAACTAGTTTGAACAGCAAACCGGTATCAAAAATGTCGCTGACACAGTAAAAAAAAATTGGAATGGAGGCCAAAAATGGCAGTATTTTCTGACAACGTATATGTGATCCGTGTGACGGAGAAAACACAGTTTTAAATAGCTGGATTTCTAGCGCTCTAATATGGAAAGGACCTGGCTGTATTCTGCAGTGCCAACAAGCAAATGGCGCAGAAAAACTCTGTTCTCTGGATTGCTTTTTATGCAAATAATGAGGATTAAGATCCAAAAAAGTATTCCTGGCCCCTGAGACCTGGGCCTTTGTATAGAAAGATCTAACAGCAGCAGAAGGCAGAATTGGAATGGAGCCTCTTGTGCTATATGCACTGCAGTCTGCTGTATACCCTGCCTGCCTATATACACTGCCTGCCTGATATCTCTGCAGATGGATTAGTTAGTCCTCAAAAGGACTGTTTGTTAAGATGGATATGTGTAATGTACGATTTTTCTCCCTACACTACCTAATACACAAGCAAATCTCTCCCTGTCTTTGCAGCACCTCTCCCTACTCTGCCTGATTCCGGAGTGATTGTGATGAGCACGGCGGCGCCAGGTCTGATATAGACCTGATGATGCTGTGCAGCCAACCAATCACTGTAATGCCACAACCACCATGGCTGCGGCATTACAATGAGTGGCAGGCAATTCCTGCATGTTGATTGGTGCTCTAAAGAGCCCCAAACATGCAGGGAGGGGACCCGAGCTCCCGCTGAGCAACCCTGGAAATAATCGGTGAGCGCTGAGTATCTCGAGCAGTGAGATGCTCGGGCGAGCACCGAGCAGTAGCGAGCATGCTCGCTCATCACTAATAAAATCCAAATAAAAAACATTAAACTTTGTGAGTGCAATGTGAAAAAATGTGGAAAAGTTCACAAGGTATGACATTTTTTTCATGGCACTGTAACTAGGTTAAATTTTGTTTCTCTGAAGTTGTCTTTCAGTAGCTTTTGATGAAGATGTGATTTTGCTATCAAGGATTTATAAATGAAATGTAGATATTGGTAGTTTTTCAATATTACTATTTTCCCCTGAAATCATCATAGAAGTTTGGGTCAGCCCCAATACCTTACAATAAAATCACAGTTTCAACGTGTCCAGTACAGCAAGTGGTTCTCAGTATCCAAAAGCTTAAAAAATAGATTTCCACATAACATATACATGAAGTCTAAGAATAGATAAGGCACTCAATCACAAGTAGATTTTTATAATGCATTATTCAGTATCTGTAGAGAACCTGAGATCTGATCATGCAATTCCTGCATGTTGATTGGTGCTCTAAAGAGCCCCAAACATGCAGGGAGGGGACCCGAGCTCCCGCTGAGCAACCCTGGAAATAATCGGTGAGCGCTGAGTATCTCGAGCAGTAGCGAGCATGCTCGCTCATCACTAATAAAATCCAAATAAAAAACATTAAACTTTGTGAGTGCAATGTGAAAAAATGTGGAAAAGTTCACAAGGTATGACATTTTTTTCATGGCACTGTAACTAGGTTAAATTTTGTTTCTCTGAAGTTGTCTTTCAGTAGCTTTTGATGAAGATGTGATTTTGCTATCAAGGATTTATAAATGAAATGTAGATATTGGCAGTTTTTCAATATTACTATTTTCCCCTGAAATCATCATAGAAGTTTGGGTCAGCCCCAATACCTTACAGTAAAATCACAGTTTCAACGTGTCCAGTACAGCAAGTGGTTCTCAGTATCCAAAAGCTTAAAAAATAGATTTCCACATAACATATACATGAAGTCTAAGAATAGATAAGGCACTCAATCACAAGTAGATTTTTATAATGCATTATTCAGTATCTGTAGAGAACCTGAGATCTGATCAGTAGCATAGCTACAGGGAGGGCAGAGGGTGCAGTTGTCCTGAGCCCCTCACTCAGAGGGGCCATCCCGGCTCTACCGCCACTCTTTACTGTATTGACATGAGCAGCCCTATGGTAGAGCAGGGAAATAGGAGCACTACCGCTCTCCATTCTGTAGACCGCAGGTTGCTTTAAGCCTGCGGCCGAAAGAGCTGTAGAGTTATGCAGTGGCTGAAGTGCTGGTGCACGCAAAGAACATTAGTGACATCATCACGCCACAACGAGGCTCAACTCAAGTTCTGTGCGTGCGCCAGCACGATGACATCAGCGTGTTGTACGCCTGTACTTTGCCTTTGGACTCGTCAAGATCCTGGATTAGGTCAGTATATGATGTTTTTTAATTCAATTAAAACTTGTGGCGTGACTGTGGGGGCATCATAAAGTATGGGGGACCCTCATACAGTGTGGGAGCTACTGTAGGGGGACTGCTTACATTGTGGAGGGTCTCTCATACATTGTAGGGACCCCTCATACATGGTGGGTTCTACTGTGGGAGCCCCTCACACATTTTAGGGACTACAGTGAGGGGCCCTCATACAGTGTGAGGCCCTCATAAAGTGTGGGGCCCTCAAAGTGTGGGGGCCATTATACCGCATACTAATGTGGGTGTCATTATACAGTTTGTGGGTAAAAAAGGCGAGGTATAAGGAGCGCTAGGACAAGGGAGTAGTATAAAATATAAGGTAGCAAACCTTTAATATAATTTGGTCTAAAAATTCCACAACACGTTTAGAAAGCATCAAGCCATCTTCATCAGGTGGCTCCTCTGTCTCTTTTCATTATATAGTTTGGGGGCTATTGTGGGGGCCCTCATAAAGTGTGGGGGCCATTATACAATGTGGAGACCATTAAACAGTGTACAGGCTACTGTGTGAGCCATTATACATGGCGGGGGTTTCTATGGGTGCCATTATACAATGTGTGGGCTGCGATACACTGTGGGGGCTTTTATACAGTGTGGGTACTACTGTAGAGGCTATTATACAATGTAGGGGACTTTATATAGTGTGGGAGCCATTATATAGTGTGAGGACTACTGTGGGGGTCATTATACAGTTTTTTGGGGGAGCAGTAGGTCCATTATACTGTATATAGGGAAGTTGTGGGCCCGCCATACTGTGTATAGGGGAGCTGTTCATGGAGGAACTCGGGGGAAATTATTAAATGTTAAGTGGGCACTTAAGAAGCATTATTGTTATAAGGGCACTGAGGGTATTATGACCATCAAAGGGGCACTCAGACCATTATTACTTTTTAGGGAAAAAATGTGGACACTGCTTTTTAGGGCACTTACACAGGGCATTGATATTTTCTAGGGGCAATTTTACCATCTAGTGGGCACAAAGGAAGCATTTTACTTTGTAATGGGCACAGTGGTGGGCATTAGTATGTGAGGCAGTAAGAGGAGCACTGTTATTGTGCCAAACAGCAGGTGCAGTAACAGGAACACATACGGAGGCAGGTGCTCAGTATTGGATTGAGTAGCTTATGTGGGTTGGGAATAGATGGGGACAGTGCTGGAAATGTGAGACGTCAAATATGTCCTTGTTGTAAACTCTGTAGATGAGTCGTGGCTGGAAAAAGTTGTCATGTTGGTCTGGGCTAGATGGAAAATATGGGAAAAGTGAACGACTGTGCTAGAAAGAACATCATCTGTAAGTTACCATCTATAACTGTACTGTGATCTCTTACATGTTCTATCACTGTACGATCACCATATGGCTGTAATATCAGTATTGGTCTTTGTATAGAGATTTATTTTCAGTAACATCATGGTCATCTGCTGAGGTTCCCACATACCTATGATTAGGCTGCTTCAATGTAGTTGTAATCAGGGTTACCTGGTTAGGGGCTCACTCAGATGTTTTGCACCCCTGAGAATCTGTGGGCAGCATATGTCAGGCACCGGCTGTATGAACACAGCCAGGTATATTTGACTCTGAAATGCTGCAAGGTTTCTGAGAAAAACATTCCTTAAAAGCTGCCTATACGTGCATGTAAGAAGAGACCTGTCAATCTAGGGCAGCAAGCGGGGAGAAGCCGCCGGGGACCCACCTGTCCGAATAGTCTACAGCTCGCCTATGTCCACAGTGGCTTTTAAACTATGTGTTTCTGAGTCGGTCGACAGGGGTAGGGGTACTCGGATACCGTGATGGATGAGTTACTTCTGTGGGGATCACGGTTGGTCGGTTCCCGGTTCCGTGCCCTAGACCGTCAGTAAAGGGATGGGGGTCAGGATGATGGGAGAATTGTGTCCTGACGCCTCCTGTGGTAACTGGTAAAATCGGTTACCAGCGCTGTGTATGGTTGCTGAGGTGATCAGCATACAACTTGTACGAACGCTATAGGCAGTAATGTCAAAGTAGGCACACACACACATTAAGTCTTTGTTTCAGTACCTTTCTTTTACTGATGTCCGGTAACAGGTACAGTTCGGGAGGGTAACCAGGTTTTCGGTGCAGGTAGAGATATTCACCTTGGAGATTTGTGAGGCCTCCTCTAACAATGTGTGCGTTGTTTGGGATCAGTCCTGCCTTAAGCTGAGCTTGCCACCTTTTACTTTCTTTGGGGTCCTTCTCCACAACTGACAATGAGGACCTTTCCTTGGGGCTACCAATTCTCTTTCTGGGCCCCTGGTCCTATACTTGGTCAAGTTTGGCAACTCTTTCCCCTTCTTCTTTAGAGGGAGTAGATCCTCCTGATCTGTCCGGGTTTTCTATGCTATTCCTGAATTAATAGCAATCTCGGACTCCGGTGTCCGGGTGAGCTAAAGGGATAATAGTTTTATCTCTTTCTCTCTCCTTTTAGCCTCCGTCTCTCTCTCTAGGGCGCTTCACAACACAGACCTGTTTCCTAGTTCAGGGCTTAACTGGTCCTCAGCCAACAGCTCTCTCTGTCTCTCTCCTCCTTCCTCCATCTCTAGACTAACTGCCGCTTTGCTGTCTCCCTGGAAACTGACTCCTCCCCTCAGACCTGGGGTAGAAGGTGTTGTGTGTGCCCAAGTGTACATCTCTCCCTGCACCTATGGATCCTGTGGTAATCCCCCGCAGGGGTGCCACATTCCCCCCTAATTAACCTCAGTCCTCCGGGACTGAAACATTTTTTTTTTTTTTTTTAACAAAGATAACATAACATTAACATTTATATTTGTAATTTGAACAGAGTCTCAAAAATAAAATTTACAAAAACCAGGGATAATAGGAAAGATGGATAACCAGTCCATACAACGCTAGTCTATCTGCTGCAGGCTGTTAAAAGGAAAGTCTTTTAGCCACCACCAGTCCTGTGGCTACGGTCCATTTTTAAAAATTTGCAAAAAGTTTCAGATGTCCAAACAGGTAGAGTCTCTGTAGGCTTAAAGATTCAAATAGTCTTAATAATTCACAATACACAACAAAACATTTACTACGTGTGCCTCGGCGCAAGGGTCCTAGGTACTGCAGGGGCCTCTCCCGGTCATAAGCACTGTAGGCCCTTTGGCCCTGGGGTCTCCTATTGGCCAAGATTTTGCTCTCCCTAGACAGCTTGTTACGCCAACTCTACTCACCCCTTTTTTATGTTGTGTACCTGGTGTAACCTGTTTTGGTCTACTCGTCACCCTTCTATATACTGACTTTAACTACATATTTACATTTTTTAACCTATTTACATTTCCCTTTTGTTATGGTTTACTCCCTGTATCTGAGTGGTGGGTGTCCAAAATTAATACGTGATGACCTCCGTAAAACTGGTATCCCACTGGTGCGTAAGCCTGGTGTGGAGCGAACACTACTTACTGACTCTTGTGTTGGTCTACGTAGCACAGGTATGTCGGAGTGTCTTCCCACTCCCCTAGTGGGAATAGCAGGTACACCGATTGCAGGATTCCCTAGCTCGGCTGCAGCAGGTGGTTCTTCTGCTCTTAATCCTTCTACTGGTTGTGGGAATGTCAACATGGGAATTAAATATGCTCCTTCTATTTGGGGCCAATCTGCGGGTAACTCTCCTAAGATTGTCTTAATTGTCCTTGGCGTCTCTTCTTCTGGTATGGGACAAGGGATATATTCTTTTTGTTGTAAGGGTTGAGGACACTTCTTTAAGTGGTCTCGGGACACTGTTGCTGTTGTTTTTCCGTTATCCTTGCTGATTAGACAGGTTTTCTGGTTGTCAAAATTGGATGGTAATACAGTGTATGGTTCTTCTTCCTATTGATTATCTAGCTTATGAAGTCTCTTTTTCCTTTTCAAAACCAATTCTCCGGGGGTTAACGGGATTCCTTGTGCGTTTTTATTGAAATTGGTTTCTTGTCTTTCTCTGGATTTTGCTAGACTTTTCTCAACACACTCCTGTATTTTCTTGTATTGTTCTGTTCTTCTAGTATCCCAATCTGCACTTGAGGGGTCTTCCTCAGGAACTACAATGCCCATTTCAAAGTCCACTGGCAATTTTCCTGGTCTCGCTCTCATCAAGTATGTCGGGGTACAATTAGTTGAGCTTACTGGGATGTTGTTATAGATGTCAATCAGATCCAGTAATTTCTCTGGCCATCTGTTTCTGTCTTCCAAGGGTAGAGTCTTCAGCAGTTCTATTACCACGTGATTCATTTTTTCGCACATTCCGTTAGTTTGGGGATGGTAAGGCGTGGTACGAATTTTCTTGCATCCATACAAGCTACAGAACTCTTGAAATATTTTGCTTCAAAAGTAGGACCCTGATCTGTCAATACCTGTTCTGGATATCCATGTGGCCTGCAGAAATAAGCTTGAAAGGTTCTTGCTGCTGTCTGAGCTGTCAAGTCCTTCACAGGAGCTACCACTAGGAATCTGGAATAGTGGTCCACCATGGTAAGAGCATAAGTATAGCCTGATCTACTGGGTGTGAGTTTGACATGATCCAAGGCTACTAGCTCCAAGGGCTGTTTGGTTATGATAGGCTGGAGTGGTGCTTTCTGGTTGTTACGATCTCCTCTTCTTAATGAGCATGGGCCACAATTTTTACACCATTTTTCTATGGAAGACCTCATGCCAATCCAATAAAACCTCTCACGTAACAGTATTTCCAGTTTTCTCCATCCAAAGTGTCCTGCTCCATTATGGTATGCTTCCAATACCATTTGGACGTCTCTCTTTGGAACCACAACTTGCCATACCATTTCATGTGTCCTTGGATTGATATACCGTCTGTACAATTGGTTTTTATAGATAAATAACCTGCTTCTTTCTTTCCACAGGTATTGGGCCTCTGGGGGAGCATTCTTCTCAATTTTGGAATCCGGTTGGGTTACCAGCCTCTTCACTAGGCTCACTGCCGGATCGCTGTCTTGGGTTTCTTTCCATCCATAATGAGGCAGCGGGTTTAGTGCAACATCCTGACGGTTCTGGTAGATATGGGTTTCTGTCATTTTCCATTTTCTACTTTTATGGAAAGCTGGAAGTTCTATTTCCTCCAAGTCATCTGTTTCTTCTTCAAGCCCTTGCAAATGTACTTGAGGGTTTCTGGAGAGGGCATCAGCATTTGCATTTCCACGGCCTGTTCGGTACTTGATGGTAAAGTCGTAGTTCGATAGCCGGGCCATCCAGCGCTGCTCCAATGCACCAAGCTTTGCAGTATCCAAGTGTGTTAGCGGATTATTGTCCGTTAAGATAGTAAATTTTGAAGCTGCTAAGTAATGCTAGAACCTCTGCGTGACTGCAGAGACCAAGGCCAGGAACTCCAACTTAAAGGAACTGTAATTTTCCGGGTTCCTCTCGGTGGGTCGAAGTCTTCTACTGGCATAGGCAATTACTCTTTCCTTGCCTTCTTGTATTTGGGACAGTACTGCTCCCAGGCCTACATTACTTGCGCCAAGATTTCCTCACCGGTCAGGGCCTGTTTCATTTGTTGGAAGGAGTCTTCTTGTTTCTTTCCCCGTTCCAACAGCGGCTCTGAAGACCTTCTCTTCTTTGTTTGGCCTACCAGAAGATCTTGTAGGGGCGCTGCCATCTTCGTGTAGCCCTTAATAAATCTTCTGTAATACCCAACCAAACCTAAGAACTGACGTACCTCTCTGACGGTGGTCGGCCTCTGCCAGTCCTGGATAGCTGTCACTTTTTCCGGATCTGGTGCTACGCCATCCGCACTGACCACATGCCCTAAGTATTGGACTTTTAGCTTCAGCAGGTAACATTTAGATGGTTTGAGCGTCATTCCATACTTTGCTAGAGCTGTAAATACCTCCACTAGGTGTTCCAGATGTTCTTCATAGGTTTTGGAATACACTATGACATCATCCAGGTATAAAAGTACCGTCTCAAAATTCCGGTGTCCCAGGCAGCACTCCATGAGTCTCTGAAACGTCCCTGGTGCATTGCATAACCCAAATGGCATGCAATTGAATTCGCATAGGCTCACTGGTGTTGTGAATGCTGTTTTCTCCCGGTCTTCTTCTGCAACAGAGACTTGCCAATACCCACTAGTGAGATCTAATGTGGAGAAATACTTAGCAGTCTTTAATGCAGCAAGAGACTCCTCTATCCGGGGTAATGGGTAAGCATCTTTGTGAGTGATCTTATTGACCTCCCTGTAATCCACACACATCCTCATAGTGCCATCCTTCTTTCTGACTAAGACTAAGGGGGCTGCCCAGGGACTACAGCTATCTCTTATAACCTCGGCCTCCTTCATGTCCTGCAGCATCTCTTTAGCACACTGGTAGTGGTTTGGTGGGATGGGTCTATGTCTCACTTTAATCGGGGGATGATCTCCTGTGGGTATGTGATGGCGTACCCCTTTTATCCTCCCAAAATCTAATGGATGCTTACTGAATACTTGGCTAAACTCTTGTACTACCCGGTAAACTCCTTGCTTCGGGTGGTCAGGAGTGGCATCAGTCTCTATGTGCAACTGCTGACACCACTCCTCTACCTGTCCCTTGGGGTTGTTGTCCTCCGCCTGACTTGACGGGGGCAAGGGCTCTAATGTCTGTATGTTGTTATTACTGACAGTGTACAGCTTTGCTACAGTAGCATACCGGGGTAGTTTCACTTCTTCCTCACCACAATTCAACACACGGATTGGTACTCTCCCCCTACGTACATCCATCACCCCTCTAGCTGTCAGCAGTGTAGGTCTATGCTCTGAATATACCGGTTCTACAACTGCCTGGTATTCCTTTCTTCTGATACCCATAGCTGCTAGACACCATATCATCATTTCACTGTTTGGCGGTAATACAATGGGAAATGGGTCTGTTACCCGCGCACTGCCAATCTCCCCCCCAGACAGATTTACCTGTTGCTTGTGAATTAAGGCACGGATTTCTCTTTGAAGGACTCTCCTCTGCCCAATGCCAGCAGTCTCTGTAATCTGTTGGAGTAAAAACATCACTTCTTCAAGGCAGTTTTCAATCACATTAGTCCTCGCGCTCCTTTAGCCGCGCCCCCCGTGACTCTCTCCGCTCTGTGACGCAGTTTAATTTCTCTATGACGCAGTAATGATGGCCCGTTTTACAGTACACAAACTTTCAATAAAGTCCAATTTAAGCACACAGTACCCGGTTCTACCAGGCCTTCGTATCCTGTTCGTGACGCCAAACTGAGTCGGTCGACAGGGGTAGGGGTACTCGGATACCGGGATGGATGAGTTACTTCTGTGGGGATCACGGTTGGTCGGTTCCCGGTTCCGTGCCCTGGACCGTCAGTAAAGGGATGGGGGTCAGAATGATGGGAGTATTGTGTCCTGACGCCTCCTGTGGTAACTAGTAAAGTCGGTTACCAGCGCTGTGTATGGTTGCTGAGGTGATCAGCATACGGCTTGTACGTACTCTATAGCCAGTAATGTCAAAGTAGGCACACACACACATTAAGTCTTTGTTTCAGTACCTTTCTTTTACTGATGTCCGGTAACAGGTACAGTTCAGGAGGGTAACCAGGTTTTCAGTGCAGGTAGAGATATTCACCTTGGAGATTTGTGAGGCCTCCTCTAACAATGTGTGCGTTGTTTGGGATCAGCCCTGCCTTAAGCTGAGCCTGCCACCTTTTACTTTCTTTGGGGTCCTTCTCCACAACTGACAATGAGGACCTTTCCTCATTATCAGTCTTTACTCCTCTTTGGTCAGACCTCATCTGGAATACTGTGTACAGTTTTGGGCACCACATTTTAAAAAAGACATAGACAAACTGGAGCAAGTTCAGAGAAGAGCGACCAGAATGGTGACTGGTCTGCAAACCATGTCCTATGAGAAACGGTTGCAGGATTTGGGAATGTTTAGCTTGCAAAAAAGAAGACTGAGAGGAGACTTAATAGCTGTCTACAAATATGTCAAGGGCTGTCACATTGTAGAAGGATCATCTTTATTCTCATTTGCACAAGGAAAGACTAGAAGCAATGGGATGAAACTAAATGGGAGGAGACACAGATTAGATATTAGAAAAAACTTTTTGACAGTTAGGGTGATTAATGAGTGGAACAGGCTGCCACGAGAGGTGGTGAGTTCCCCTTCAATGGACGTCTTCAAACAGAGGCTGGACAGACATCTGTCTGAGATGATCTAGTGAATCCTGCTTTGAGCAGGGGGTTGGACCAGATGACCCAGGAGGTCCCTTCCAACTCTACCATTCTATGATTCTATGATTCTATTCCTTGGGGCTACCAATTCTCTTTCTGGGCCCCTGGTCCTATACTTGGTCAAGTTTGGCAACTCTTTCCCTTTCTTCTTCAGGGAGAGTAGATCCTCCTGATCTTTCCGGGTTTTCTATGCTATTCCTGAATTAATAGCAATTTCGGACTCCGGTGTCCGGGTGAGCTAAAGGGATAATAGTTTTATCTCTTTCTCTCTCCTTTTAGCCTCCCTCTCTCTCTCTAGGGCACTTCACAACACAGACCTGTTTCCTAGTTCAGGGCTTAACTGGTCCTCAGCCAACAGCTCTCTCTCTCTCCTCCTTCCTCCGTCTCTAGACTAACTGCAGCTTTGCTGTCTCCCTGGAAACTGACTCCTCCCCTCAGACCTGGGGTGGAAGGTGTTGTGTGTGCCCAAGTGTACATCTCTTCCTGCACCTATGGATCCTGTGGTAATCCCCCGCAGGGGTGCCACATTTCACTTAAACATCGCCATGTTTCAGAGTCAAACATATCTGGCTGTGTTCATACAGCCAGTGAGTGATAAATTCAGCCCATGGATTGGGAAGCATGTATCAGGTGTGAGGTTCACTTTATATTATATATTCCGTGACCTTTAGGGCAGACAAGCTTTAGGGCTCCTTTCTCACAGGGCTGGCACTACGGCCGTTTCATATCCCACGTGACGCTTCAACAGGTCCCCTGTAAATCCAACAGATAGTTACTTCCTCTCTAGAAACTTTCAGTGCTAGATTTATCTCAGAAACCTGTGTACATGTTTTGTCTGTGATTACCTTATTGGCATAGAGTATGAACAAACAATTTACCAACACTCACATTGTTTAATATATTTGTATGCAGATTTTCCCTTTAACAGTGGCCCTTCATAAAGGGCTTTCTGTAGGCAAAGGACTACTTTGTCTATAGGTAAAGCAAGCCCTAAACTCAATTTTGTCATTATAACACTTGTTTTTTCACTGACAAGTGAACATTTTTGGTTGTAATAACTTGCCTATAAACCCTATTTTTACATTTTGTATGTATTTTCCCTTTCACTGTAACATGCTACTTAGATTGTATTAGCGCCTATTGTATTATTGTATTAATATTATTAGCTATAATAAATCACAAAACATATTACAATTTCTGGAGATGGCAAATGTCACCTAAGACTGCTTGTGGTGTTAGTTTAGGAAGTTAACAGCTGAAATCCTCTCCTTTTTCCATGACTGGGAGATTTGACCTCTAACCTGGAAGGGAGTTAGTGGGAAAAAAGAAACTATCAATGGTAATTCCCCATCAGACACATTAACTGGGATGAATTGGGTCCCCATGAGTCCACTGAGTGGACTTGCATTGATCGCAAGTCCTGAAATCCATGAATAAATTTAGGGCTAATTGATTTTTCGTTGCAAATAAATCTCTAATTCAGAGCAGGCAGCACATGACACAAAGAGAAAGAACCTACAATACTAATAAACTGAGAGATGCAAGGAAGAACTCAATGAGTGTTCTTTACAGAGCTCATTTTAACTCCACACGTAGACGACTCACTTTACACACAGTGCTTTTATAGAAACTCGGCTATTTGACTCAGCTCATTCTGCTCATTCTGTAGGTAATATGATAGCCAATTTTTTAAATTGGTGAGCTTCTCGTTGCTAATGTGTTTCACACTAATGTACATGAAAGACTGTAAGCTAAATGGTAAACTACAGGGTAAAAAAAAAATAGAAGGTTTTATTGTAGTAAGATGTACCTACTTAGAATTTGCATTGCTAATGAAAAGTACAAGTAACAGATTGAAATATTACCATGTCAAATGATAAAATGAGGAATAGAATTCAAAAATTCGAAGAAGGTATTGTCATTTATGCCTTTCTCTTAAAAATAAATATATACATCAATAATTAAAAACATTAAGTGACATAGGAAGTGCATATATTGAACAAAGGGGTTCGCTGTGATTTTTAACTATAGGAGGTTGATGGACGGGTCCGGTTACATGCACCTCCATCAGCTACGATGTTGATAAGAAAAGCTTTAGCAATCTGTGAGGAAGACCATACTGACAAGTACAGGATTAAAACCTGCAGTACTTATATAGTAGTAGATTTCACAAAATCATATCTCCAACACATGTGTTAAAATTTTCTTTAACTTATGACATTGGCACCCGTCATGGAGTGGGATATATTAGAGCCGTCAGTTCTTGTAGTTGATGTGCTAAAAGAAAAAATGGGCAAGTGTAATGACTTTGACAAAGACCAAAATATGATTAGACTGAGCATATTAGTGCCTTGTGAAGTATTCACTTGAACATGCTGCCTTATACACCACCCATTGACAGGTGCCATTAGCGCAAGATAGTTAGAGACAAGCGAACCGATTCATAATAAATCAAAATCATTATGAATTCCAGCCCTTCAAAAAAAAAAACTACAGATACTCTTAAATCCATTTTTTGTGCAACTTAATTTGTGCAAATTCCACTAAAATGGTGGCCAACCAGCTGACATTTTGCTGGATTCTGAGAGCCAGAGAGGAGAAAGCCTTATACTTTCCTTTCCTCTGCACTTCTCATATCTCTCATGCCACTGCCGGTCCTCTGATCAGCTCATTTCTGTGTTATTTGCTGTCTTTTATCTTTTTCTGGTTCCAGGCATCGAGCACTGCTGGCATTCAATGGGCCCCATGTCATCACGGGTGACACATTTCACATTAATGATGTGCATTAAACTACATGCAAACATGTGGACCGCAACACACTGACGTCAATAAAATGTGTTATGCCCCGTGTAAAATCATGGGATCTAGTGAAGAAATGCAGTGTCTGAAGCCTTTGAAGAAAGAACATACAATATACAGTACAGGCCAAAAGTTTGGACACACCTTCTGATTTAAAAATTTTTCTGTATTTTCAAGACTTTGAAAATTGTACATTCACACTGAAGGCATCAAAACTATGAATTAACACATGTGGAATTATATACTTAAAAAAAAAGTGTGAAACAACTGAAAATATGTCTTATATTCTAGGTTCTTCAAAGTAGCCACCTTTTGCTTTGATGACTGCTTTGCACACTCTTGGCATTCTCTTGATGAGCTTCAAGAGGTAGTCATGCTAGCTGTGTCCCCGACACAACATTTGCAAACTGCAAACAGGACTTGTTATAGCTTGCTTTAAAAAATGGCTTACTTCTTCCCACTCTTCCATGAAGGCCAGATTTGTGGAGTGTAAGACCAATAGTTGTGGACAGATTCTCCCACCTAAGCTATAGATCTCTGCAGCTCCTCCAAAGTGACCATAGGCCTCTTGGCTGCTTCTCTAATTAGTGCTCCCCTTGCTTGGGATGTCAGGTTAGGTGGACGGCCATGCCTTGATAGGTTTGCAGGTGTGCCGTACTCCTTCTATTTTTGGATGATGAATTGAACAGTGCTCTATGAGATGTTCAGAGCTTGGGATTTTTTTATAAACAATTCCTGCTTTACTCTTCTCCACAACATTATGCCTGACCTGTTGGGTGTGTTTCTTCATTTTCATACTGTTTGATCCCTAATGTTTTCATAAAACCTCTTAGGCCTTCACAGAACAGCTGTAGTTATACTGAGAATAAATTACACACAGATTGACTCAATTTACTAATTATGTGATTTGTGGAGGCAATTGGTCACTCAGGATTTTATTTAGGAGGTTGAATGCAAATGCATGTCACAATTTTCAGATTTATATTTTTAAAATATTTAGAAAACTGTGTTTCATTTCCATTACACTTCACAAATGCTTGCTACTTTGTGTTGGAATATCATATAAATTCCCAATAAAATACAGTGGGTACGGAAAGTATTCAGACCCCTTTAAATTTTTCACTCTTTGTTTCATTGCAGCCATTTGGTAAATTCTAAAAAGTTCATTTTTTTTCTCATTAAAGTACATTCTGCACCCCATCTTGACTGAAAAAAAACAGAAATATAGACTTTTTGCAAATTTATTAAAAAATAAAAACTGAAATTTACACTAGATAGCTCTGCTGCCCAGAATGTCACAGGTATTATTTAAAAGGTCACTCTCGTAAAGACATGACAAACGTTGCGATTGTAATGAGCATGTCATAAAGACGGTAACTGACCCATTCTAAAAAACTTTATATAAATACGTACTATATGTGCATGTGGAATATTTCTAAATATCACTAAGAAATTGCAACTGATTTGATAAAGCTATCCTATCAGCTCAGCAATTAGATGCTCATAAACCAAAAAAAAAAAAGTTTTGTAGACCCATATTCATGTGAAAACTTACCTAGGATAGAAAAGGTTCAGTATTTCCACCAGACTTAGAAATAATATTTTAGCAGTGGAAAAGGATGGTTTTGATGACACAGTGCCACCTAATGGAAACTGACAAAATTGATATTTTTTTTTATACAACCTAATCTTCATAATCAGAGCAGACACACAAGTATCTCATACTTTGACATGCTTTTCATATGATTTTTGTGCAGGTTTTTCTTTTTTCAAATAATAATAGTATTTTATTCCTGTTATAGAATAGTTTAAACTAAATTAAAAGCATATAAATGCAAAGTAGTTGCTTCCTATTTTAATCACCATTTCGCAACTGCAAAAGTTAGTTGTTTTGATGATCTCCTAGAAATCTGTTGTCTTTTTTTAGCATAAAAGTATTCACATGTTCTGATAAAAAAAATGGAACATCCTATTTTAGAATATTTTTTTTCTTTTAATCCAAACTTTGTTAATTTGCAGAAATAAGACTGTCAATGCTGCTACTAAGGGCAGGTTCACACGAGCGTATAAGAAAAATCAGAGTTTCATCCAGTAAAGAGGAATGATTTTTTCTCACTTGTCATCCCTGTGCTGTCCGTATACAATCTGTTTTTTACTCAGCAGCTATTAATCTTTTACAGAACAATTCACTGTTTCCTATGCTACAGAATTGTAATGTAACTGTAAGTCAATTTTTTTCTTACACCCATAGACTTGAATGGGTGAGTTTTATCTGATTTTCGGAGGAAACCAGGGCACGCTGCATTTTTTTTTTTTACATGCAGATTCATTCAGTGATAAAAAGTCGCTCAACTGTACTGCCCCATTTAATAATATTGATCCGAGTGTGATCTGTTTTTATAATGGATTTCATTTGGACCAGAAATTTGGTCGTGCATACAAGCCCTAAAACCAAGATTTTTATTGAGTCTATTTATTAACATTTATATAAAATGTAAAACTTAAAGAAAAGAGGTTTACATGACTACAAATTCCCTAATATAAAGCTGAGATTACCTTCCCCCTTTAGCTATGGGAACATTCTGATAGAAAAATGCAAGCCAACTGAAGGTAAGCAAAAAGAGGGGCAGCAATACACTATCAGTAAAAAAATAAACTCCTTTACTCACCCATGTGCTGACATTTTAACTTCTGCTGAAACTTTGTTCAACCCAGAAAAATAATAATGAAGAATCTCTTAAAATAAAAATAGTGCTAGTTTAACTTTTGATTTTTTTAAATCTGCTGCTTTTCAACTTCTATTGCGGATCAATTACAAATTTGGGAATGTCCCATTAAAGAAACACTCCCATCTAAATGTTATCCTTTTAATATGTTGCAGTTATAATATTATATGGCACTGTGTACTTACAATTGTTTATTTTGCTCTTCTATCCAATTAATTATTTTCATTTCCTTTAGGTCTATTACATCACATGGTTAAAAACAGATGAGCAGACTCCTTCTAAGCTCTATGTAGAATCTGGAGGTCTCTTTTTCTTGCATGAGTTATCACTGCAGAAGTCCCTGGCAGGGGGGAGGGCGGAGCAGCTGTGGGAAGAGGGGGATGACTCATGCAGGGAAAAGAGACTTCCTGTTTCTACATAGAGCAGAGGAAAGAGAAGAATTAACTCGGTAGAAAGGTAAAATGAGTACACAGTGCCATATAATATGATGACTGCAATATATTAAGAGAATACAAATTTTGATGAGAGTGCTTCTTTAAGTTCAACAGGGAAGTCAAAATCAAAAAGTCCAATTTTTGCTGTGGATTATTTTTGGGCCTGCAACAAACTCAGTAAGTCCTAGCATAAAAAAAATCAAAGTTAAAATGTTGCTTGTCACCGCAAAGAGGACTGTTTCCATGTCTTAAGGTCTCCTATGGTGACATTTTGTCCCATCTGACTGTCATGGGTGTGTCAGGTGTAATAGACAGACGCTCTGGATCTGGCTGTAGAAGGTCACTGCGCTTGGCATTACAGACGCCTTCTTAATCCTTCTTCCTTTAAGACCCAGCGGCGACCTCCCTCCTGTTGCTGATTGACACACCCTTGCCTGGGAGTAAAAAACACTCAGTTTTCTTCAGGGAGCGAACTATGTACCTTTGTGTAGGCTTGGAGCACTAGCAGTCTCCTAGCTTCTTCTCTGGTGCCCTTAGAGGACAGTTGGCGTTACTCCTCAGGTGTCTGCTCAAGCTAAGTTATTCCCCTTTGTTTGTCTACCTTGTTGTCTTTAGTTTATAGTGGGGCCTGACCAGTGCTCACCCCTCCCCCTCCTTATCTAGAGAAAAGCTCTAGGGACATCCAGGGCTTAGGGTCCTGCTCGGCGATAGGTGTGGAACCTATATAGGGATGGTAGGGTAGGCAGGGTGATATTAGATCAGCCTAGGGGTCTCCACTCCCCCTTTTCCTAGAGTTTTGGCTTCCTCTCCCTCTTCCCTTCATGTTGCACTTAGTCTTTCCCACACTGTGCATGACACTGACTGCTGCAACCAGAAGTCCACAGGAAAATCAGCAGCAAAGTCTGAATTAATTTTTATGAATTTGCCGCTGTGAGTTTCCCATGAAAACATTTCCAGATTAGCTATGCAAATTGTCTCTTCACAGAGTCACAGAGGAAGAGGACTAGAACTCTAGCGCCACCTATTGGAAACAGCGATCGTTCAGTAGGGGGAACTAGAATTCTAGTCCTCTTCCTCTCTGAAGAGACAATTTGCATATTTAATTTCCCAGAGGAGCATGCATGGCTTATAAGTCTCTTCACTCTGACAAGCCAGGCTTGGCTTGTCACGCTCGACAAGGAGATTGGCTGTGAACATTTTCTGCTGCAAATCTAGTACTTGTGTACATACCCTAGGAATACATGCACAGGTGCTGTAATTGGTGCAGATTCTCAGTGGAATATTGTAGTAGTGAAGTGGGCGAGATATAAGAAAATTCCATACACAGGCTGTGGAAATTTTCATGCAGTAATTATCTGCAGTGATTTTTAAATGCAAAGCATGTAAATTGGCAATGTGGATTAGTCGCAGATTTGTTTCAGCTTTTATCCTTTGAGTTCCATAGGGAAGTCAAATTCCACACCACAGCCCAATTGTGTATTTTGTTGTGTGTCATATCACAAATGAACAGCTCAGTCCATAAATCATGATAAGATAAAAATAAATAAAACACTAAACTCCAAATGTAACTGCTTTGTGATCAACAATACACCTCAATAAACCTTTTTACAGTGGTCACTAAGGGTCTTTCTTCATGCATACAACTTTTTACAACAACTTTTATAGGAAGCCCAGCATACAGTGGGTACAGAAAGTATTCAGACCCCTTTACATTGTTCACTCTTTGTTTCATTGCAGCCATTTGGTAAATTCTAAAAAGTTCATTTTTTTTCTCATTAACCCTAGAACGCATACCTGGGGCCTCGCAGGCCTGCCCTGTTATTTGTTTTCTATTTTCTGCAAGATTACTTTAGTTAGAATTTTGAAACTCTAGGTATTCCTCAGGTATATACAGTGCTGGTCAAAAGTATTGGCACCCCTGCAATTCTGTCAGATAATACTCAGTTTCTTCCTGAAAATGATTGCAATCACAAATTCTTTGGTAAAATTATCTTCATTTAATTTGTCTTCAATGAAAAAAACACAAAAAGAATTATCCTAAAGCCAAATTGGATATAATTCCACACCAAACCTAAAAAAGGGGGTGGACAAAAGTATTGGCACCCTTTGAAAAATCATGTGATGCTTCTCTAATTCGTGTAATTAACAGCACCTGTAACTTACCTGTGGCACCTAACAGGTGTTGGCAATAACTAAATCACACTTGCAGCCAGTTAACATGGATTAAAGTTGACTCAACCTTGTGTGTACCACATTGAGCATGGAGAGAAGAAAGAAGACCAAAGAACTGTCTGAGGACTTGAGAAACCAAATTGTGAGGAAGCATGAGCAATCTGAAGGCTACAAGTCCATCTCCATAGACCTGAATGTTCCTGTGTCTTCCGTGCGCTGTGTCATCAAGAAGTTTAAAGCCCATAGCACTGTGGCTAACCTCCCTAGATGTGGACGGAAAAGAAAAATTGACGAGAGATTTCAACGCAAGATTGTGCGGATGGTGGATAAAGAACCTCGACTAACATCCAAACAAGTTCAAGCTGCCCTGCAGTCCGAGGGTACAACAGTGTCAACCCGTACTATCCGTCGGCGTCTGAATGAAAAGGGACTGTATGGTAGGATACCCAGGAAGACCCCACTTCTTACCCCGAGACATAAAAAAGCCAGGCTGGAGTTTGCCAAAACTTACCTGAGAAAGCCTAAAACGTTTTGGAAGAATGTTCTCTGGTCAGATGAGACAAAAGTAGAGCTTTTTGGCAAAAAGCATCAACATAGAGTGTACAGGAAAAAAAAAGAGGCATTCAAAGAAAAGAACACGGTCCCTACAGTTAAACATGGCGGAGGTTCCCTGATGTTTTGGGGTTGCTTTGCTGCCTCTGGCACTGGACTGCTTGACCGTGTGCATGGCATTATGAAGTCTGCAGACTACCAACAAATTTTGCAGCATAAAGTAGGGCCCAGTGTGAGAAAGCTGGGTCTCCCTCAGAGGTCATGGGTCTTCCAGCAGGACAATGACCCAAAACACACTTCCAAAAGCACTATAAAATGGTTTTAGAGAAAGCACTGGAGACTTCTAAGGTGGCCAGCAATGAGTCCAGACCTGAATCCCATAGAACAACTGTGGAGAGATCTCAAAATGGCAGTTTGGAGAAGGCACCCTTCAAATATCAGGGACCTGGAGCAGTTTGCCAAAGAAGAGTGGTCTACAATTCCAGCAGAGCATTGTAAGAAACTCATTGATGGTTACCGGAAGCGGTTGTTCGCAGTTATTTTGGCTAAAGGTTGTGCAACCAAGTATTAGGCTGAGGGTGCCAATACTTTTGTCCGGCCCTTTTTTTGGAGTTTTGTGTGAAATGATCAATGCTTTGATTTTTGCTTCATTCTCTTTTGTGTTTTTTCCTTACAAGCAAATTAAATGAAGAGAATAATACCAAAGAATTTGTGATTGCAATCATTTTCAGGAAGAAACTGAGTATTATCTGACAGAATTGCAGGGGTGCCAATACTTTTGGCCAGCACTGTAGTTGTTTGTCATTTTTGTTTGAGTTATTCCATGTTATTTGCACACGGGCCTAAAAGGCCCCAGGTATGTGAAAAGGTAGATTTTTATGGTCATGCGTTCTAGGGTTAAAGTACACTCTGTGCCCCATCTTGACTGAAAAAAAACAGAAATGTAGAAGTTTTTGCAAATTTATTAAAAAAGAAAAACTGAAATATCACATGTTCATAAGTATAACTTTCTTATGATTTCTCGGGAAGATTAAAATGTGGTAATGTAAGCTTGCTATTAATGTCTTAAAGTTAATTTTACATTTATTCAGCAATTGCTAAGCAGCAAAAAGGGGTTTACTAGAATGTAGGAAAAAAGTGCAATACAGACATGGTGTGGTTTAGGTGGGCTAGGGCAGCTGACAAGTTCTCTTTAAAAACATTTATTATACCCCGAGGAAGTATAAAATCACGAAAAAGTCTTAAAATATATGCAGAGTTAAATAGTTATAAAAGTATATAAAAAATAAAAAAAATTGTCTGTTTTTTTGTCTGGAAGCAGCACTACTCTTGTCCATAGCCTCTGTTTCATATTGCTGCTCAACCCTTTATTGCAGTATCAGACACATTCACAAAAGTCCAGACTGCAGCTGATTCTGAAAAAAGGGACAACCCTTAATGGAGTATTCTCAAGTATGAAATAAGTTTATGATCACTGGAGGTGCTAGAGCCTCCTGCGATCTCAAGAACCATGCTTATGAAGAGTCCAATGTAATTTGAACGGTGGTTGATCTGGTGCATTGCCACTTTGTTCATTCTTAATGGTACCACTAGAGATTGCCAGCTGGTTTATGGCACTGCCATAAGAATGAAAGGAGCGGCAGTGCCCATAATCGACCTCTGCTCTATTCATTCAGGGCTCTTCAATGGCTCCAGATCTCAGGATCACTGGGGACCCTAGTAGTTGTTACTCCCAGCGATTGGGAAATTACACCCCATCCTAGGGATAGGGAAAAACTTTCAAACTTCAGAATACCAAAGGGTATGTGCACAGTCTGCAAATGCACTAGAGAATATCTGCAGTGTAAATTGATTGGTAGATGTCACAAAGAATTTCACCTTTTGCATCACACTATTAGGTCACAGCCCCACTATCAGTATTTTGCCAGTATTCAATCAGTATTGTTTCTAAGGAGTGGGAACCAAAACCAGGAGTAGGTGATAAATATAGAATTGGTGACTTGTTTCTATTATAACTTTTTTCTGATTGTTCCTCACCTGGTTTTGGCTCCCACTCCTGAGAAAAAATACTGACCGAATACTGATCAAATACTGATAATGGGGCTGTGGCCTTACCATAACAAAATTCACATTGGCATTTCCACTGCAGAAGGTCAACAGCAGAAATATCCCATGTGTACATACCATTTGTGTCCCATTCCAAAAAGTACAGAAGTGAGATTACACTTTTCTGATGATTGTGTTTTAGCAAGGTATGTCAGTATTTTATTTTTTCACTAGTTTTACCTTTATTTTAAAGAAGATATTTTATCTTATTAAATGGGTAAAAATTGTAAAATGCTTGGAAAAAAAACAAGAAACCTTTTATTAAAAATTCTCTCCATTTTCAAGAATGGAAGAATTTTTAAGGAGCATACGCTTACAAGCTGTTTTCTATACAGCATGCAACCGCTATTATGAAGCTGGAGCACTGGATTCGCCCACCTTTAGTGTCCTTCCACTGCATCGCTGCCTTTGCCAACAGCATCAGAGAGCGCACAGTTTAGGCCAGCAGATCAGCCATGCTGCCAGCTCAAACTGTTTTTCATCAGGAGCATACTGTCCCATGGCAAGTGCAAGGGGGAAGACCGGGGTGTAAGTACTTTCAGAGCAAGGGATCTGGAACTGCTGTGGCCACGCCTCTGGTTGCAGGGGGAAGACAGACTGCGAGCACAGGAGTCAGGTGACTTGGAAGCTGGGGGCGTGTCCAGAGTGAGAGCTGGGAGGTCAGGTGACCGGGAAACTGGTGGCGTGGGTAGAGAGAGGAAGAGTCTGAGGACGTTTGCGCGGGAAAGCGGAGCTGGGTCCTGCTCAGCAGAGCAGTGTGAGAGGGTCCAGGCTCCTGGCTCCAGTACTGGGAGCAAGAGCCGAGTGCAGTGGACCGGAGGAGTCAAGACGACTAGAGAAGAGACGCAGGGTCTGTGGAGCCGAGCATGTGAGGTGCCGTGTTATGGACTAGGGGTTCAGCGGGTAAAACCGGAGACTGCCCGCTGCAGCCAGAAGACGGAGCATTGTTTGGGCGGGGAAGCCTGAAGAAATCAACACTGGCCTCAACTGGCAACTGCCTTGTGGAGGAAAAGTGTCAGCTAAGTGTAAAAACTGTCGTTTACAACCGGTTCGACTCTGCTATATCTAGTTAAACTGTGAACTGTCAGTTAAAGACTTCTACCTGCTACTTTCCTTGTTTTCCCCCATATTTTCCCCTGTTACTCCCTGCGTGGAGATTGACTTCCACTGTTTATTAACCCTGTATTGGCTGCTCTGTGTTTCTTTGTCGCTGCATCTAATGTACCCATGTTACGTAAGCAGGAAGCCGGGAGGCAGGGGAGCACTGAGCTCATGAATGTAGAATCCTAAGACAACCCCTTTGAATATATAAATATGGATAGGCAACATAGTTAATGCACTAACAAAAACAATAAATAGAAAAAACACAGCAATTCAAAAGAACAAGCAAAATACTATTGTTATTTAGCCCTGTTATGCATAAGAAATTTAGCTGGAACATGTAAAGGTTTTCTTTTAGAGCTCTGCTACACATTTCACACACCAGATTCCTTTTCTCCGAACAGCACTATGAATGGTCTATAATATTTTCTTTGCTAGGTCACAGCAAACAAGGTATTAGTTGAAACTGCAGACAACACATGTTTTTATACGTGCTCGGATGAAAATTGGTTGGGTTCCAGTTATTTGAAGCTGATTCAACATAGGTTCACCGCACAAACACAATAAGCACTATATTAGAACCCATTTTACAAGAGGAATGTATAGTTTCCTCATAAGACCTCTCACCCCCTGCATACGTCTTCTGCTAGGTACACTTTATTCCACTGGCGTATGGTAATTAGAGCGTTATATTCCCTCACTGACCTAAAGAATTTCTGTCAATAGATGTGGCTGCCAGAGACAAATTCACTGCAATTTTGATGATGTTGTGGGTTTTGAACATATTTCGTCAAAGAGACTACACTGTGCAAGAACAAAGGCACATTCCTGCGTTTCTTGCCAGACTCCTTAGCACCGGTTAATAAGCCAAGAACTGCACTTAGACCACTCCGAGCAAATAATGTAATCTTTCCAAATGAGCAAATGTGCTGTGAAATGGACCTGCGATATTTACATATGCAGAGCTCAGTACTGGATGCACCTAGATTACATTCACTATTAAACTTTCTGGATTTAGGTAGGGAGAATTTATCAACATCAAATCACTAGTGTTTCACATTCTGCTCTTCTGAGGCACAGTCAATAGATCTAAATATTTTACTGCACCCTGGCCAATTCATTGTTTGATGTTTAAAAACTCACCCGGTATCAAAGAAAATGTATTAAATTTCAGCCCCCAAATGAGACACTATTAGCTTTGAAAAGTCAACTTTTACTGTGATATTGATGATTCTCTTTATTCTGTGACAGAAATCACTAGGGGATGTCTAATGTCAGAGTACTGTGCAAAGAAAGAATGCTAACACTGACCAGAGAAAATACCTCCATGCACGCCTCTGCACACCATAGTACAGACAGTTCTCTTCTAATGTTACAGATCAGGGAACTTTGCTCAATGTAATTCCGCATATGTAAGCAATCAGGAAAATCAGGCTTCTCACAGCATATTTAATTTTACTATCCGCACAACAAAGTTATTTATTATGGGAAGGAAAAACAGGCCCTGCAGCTATTTCCTGTGCTGGTAATGCTGGTGGGGATGATCAGTGCATGATACCATATCTAATACTGTGAGCAAAGCGCCAATCTATTCATGTTCTGCTAATTAGCAAAGTGTTAATCAATTAAATATTATCATTTTATAATAGAAACTACTTTATTGAATAAAATCAAAAATACAGCTAATCAGCAGCAGGTCTTCATCAGTTAGTCACTAGACAAGTTGCTGAGTATAGGCTATCAAAAACCAGGTTTCAGGTACTACCTTGCTCGTTTCATGAGTGAGAATATGGCTAGGGTCACAAAACCGTTTTTCTGTAATCCGAGAAAACTGGCGCGATTATGCTAATCACACCTTGATAAAATTCTGATCAGACTTTGATCAGAGTGTGATCCGATTTTATCAGATGTGGAGAATAAAAAAAATGAAAAATTCTTCATCTTCTCCATTCTGTCAGTCTGTAAAAATTGTACCCAACTCGGATGACACCAGATTTTTTTCCACTAACCCATAGACTTGTATGGCCAAGTGCGATCCAATAATCGGTCTGAGGAAAGAAACGGACTTGTGTGCGGCCCCATAGGATAACATGGGGATGAGTGCTACCCGTCAAAATACGTATAGCACCTGTCCAATTTTTACAGTCTTCTGGCTCTCATTGAAAAAATGCTATGTGCTACCTACTCTTCTTTTCCCAGCTGCCACAAAGAGTAAAATGGTGGTTTAGTGAAGCTGCTCATAAAGGGAATATGTAATTAAAAAATTACCTACTATTTAAATCAAGTTTCTATGTTAAAGGGAATCTGTTGCCAAGTTTTTGCTGCCCCATTTGAGAACAGCATATTATAGGGGCAGACACCAAGATTCCAGCGATGTGTCACTTACTGACTGCTTGCTGTCTTTTTGATAAAATCATGAATATGGAGGATTACATGACAGAAGGTTTACGAGTCCTCTAGTGATAATTTTCTGCTGATAAAAAAATATTTAGAATTGAGAGTCCTCAGTGGTTGATACATTTTAATGGCTAACTGAAAAGATGGTAACAAATTGCAAGCTTTCGAGACTACTCAGGTCTCTTCATCAGGCTTAGTATACCACAAAATCTGTAGAGTCACATATTTATACACAATAAGACACACAAAAAATGCAATAGGTAAGACAGGTGATGAAAAGCAGAGTTATTATGGAAGAGATAAACAGTTCTGGCTATAAATATTTTAGCAGTTAATAGATAAGGAGTGTGAAGGTTTTATTGTCCTGTGACTAGGTCCAGTGTTGTGATGGCCTCACAAGTCTGAGGAGCAAATTCCTTAGTTGAAGTAGAATGACATAAATGCATGAGACACATACATTCCTGCTCTGAAAGTGTTAAAGGTCACCATCAGTTTATATTCTGAGATTCTTCTTTCTCTTTGAGATTTGTAGTTACCTTTTAATACCAGTAATTTCATGTCTTTTATGCTGTGATCAGGGGAACAAAAATGCTTGGCTACAGGTAGATCTAATTTTTTTCTTTTATTGCGTGGCGATGATGATTCATCCTTGTTCTAAGGTTTTGCCCTGTCTCCCCTACATAAAGACCCCCAGCTGGACATTTAGTGCATATATTTAAGTACACTACATTAGATGTGATACAGCTGAACGTACCTGGGATCTTATAGTCCTGATGTGAATTGTGATTCTTTATCTTGTCTGTGGTCGTTGTAAACGGACAGGTTTTACATTTTTTCTGGTTGCAAGGAAAGGTACCTATAGCTGGTGGAGATGACAGGGAGCTTCTGACAATGATGCTTCTTAGATTTGGGGGCTGCCTGAAACACAGAAGTGGGGTGTCTGAAAATATGGATTGTAATCGGGCATCTTTTTGTAGTAAGGGTTGTAGTTTCCGTGCAGCTCTTCTTAGCGCCTCCAGATTTGGATTGTAGGTGACTACTAGAGGCACCCGGTTGTTTTCTTGTTTGGTTTTGTAATGTAGGAGATGATTCCTTGATATTCTGGTGGCTCTTGTAATCTGGTTCTCAATTGTTCTTAGATGGTAGCCCTGTTTCAAAAAGGTCTTTCTGAGGCCATCAAGGTGTTTGTCTCTATCCATCTGGTTGGAACATATTCGATTGTATCTGATGGCTTGGCTGTAAACAATAGAGTTTTTTATGTGATTTGGATGGAAACTGTCCCATTTAAGTTATGTAGGACGTTCGATTGGTTTCCGGTACAAGGATGTCTTTATTTCATTGTTCTGTAGCTTGATGATCGTGTCCAAAAAGTTAATTTCAGCACAGGAGTAGTTGAGAATTAGGTTGACGGTGGGATGAAATCGATTAAAGTGTTCATGGAACGTCTTCAGCTGTTGCTCAGACCCCGTCCAGATGATTAAAATATCGTCAATGAAACGATAGTAGGCAAGAGCATATAGAATGTCCCTATTCTTGGACTCTCTGGATAGGGACATTCTATATGCTCCCAAAAATCCACAAATCTGGAAATCCAGGAAGACCAATTATTTCATGTGTGGGCACCCTTACTGAGCAAGTTTCTGGATGGGTAGAGTGTGTTCTTAAACCACTGGTAAAGAGTACACCCCGCTACATTCAGGACATGACAGACCTACTGAATAAACTAGCAGCAATAGGTCCTCTACCAGAAGGAACCATCCTGGCCTCCATGGATGTGGAATCTTTGTATTCTAATATCCCACACAAGGATGGATTAAATACCTGCAAAATCTTCAGAGAAAATACAGGAATTGTTGCTGATTCTGTGGTCAAACTTACAGAATTCATCCTCACCCACAATTACTTTGAATTTGATAACAACATATATCTACAGGAAACTGGTACAGTGATGGGAAGTAAAATGGTTCCACAGTACGCAAATCTTTTCATGGCCAAGCTTGAAAGTGACTTTTTGTCCTCATGTCCCATCAGGCCTCTGGCCTACTATCGTTTCATTGACGATATTTTAATCATCTGGACCGGGTCTGAGCAACAGCTGAAGACACTTTAATCAATTTCATCCCACCATCAACCTAATTCTCAACTACTTCTGTGCTGAAATTAACTTTTTGGACACCAACATCAAGCTACAGAACAATGAAATAGAGACATCCTTGTACCGGAAACCAATCGACCGTCCTACATACCTTAAATGGGACAGTTTCCATCCAAAACACATAAAAAACTCTATTGTTTACAGCGAAGCCATCAGATACAATCGGATATGTTCCAACCAGAAGGATAGAGACAAACACCTTGATGGCCTCAGAAAGACCTTTTCGAAACAGGGCTACCATCCAAGAACAATTGAGAACCAGATTACAAGAGCCACCAGAATATCAAGGAATCATCTCCTACATTACAAAACCAAACAAGAAAACAACCGGGTGCCTCTAGTAGTCACCTACAATCCAAATCTGGAGGCGCTAAGAAGAGCTGCACGGAAACTACAACCCTTACTACAAAAAGATGCCCGATTCCCTGTCATCTCCACCAGCTACAGGAACCTTTCCTTGCAACCAGAAAAAATGTAAAACCTGAGAAGAAGAATCTCAGAATATAAACTGATGGTGACCTTTAACACTTTCAGAGCAGGAATGAATGTGTCGCATGCATTTATGTCATTCTACATCAACTAAGGAATTTGCTCTTCAGACTTGTGACGCCATCACAACACTGGACCTAGTCACGGGACAATAAAACCTTCACACTCCTTATCTATTAACTGCTAAAATATTTATAGCCAGAACTGTTTATCTCTTCCATAATAACTCTGCTTTTCATCACCTGTCTTACCTATTGCACTTTTTGTGTGTCTTATTGTGTATAAATATGTGACTCTTCAGATTTTGTGGTATACTATGCCTGATGAAGAGACCTGAGTAGTCTCGAAAGCTTGCAATTTGTTACCATCTTTTCAGTTAGCCATTAAAAGGTATCAACCACTGAGGACTCTCAAATCTAAATATTTTTCTATCTACTGTCTAACATGGTACAAGAATATATGTTTTCCCTATATCAAACTGCTGATAAAACAGTGATTTTATTAAAACTACATTAAGCAGCCCGGTAAGTGACACATCGCCGAAATCAGGGTCTCTGTCTCTACATTACACTGCTTTCAGATTAGGTGGAGAAAACCTGGTGACAGGTTCCCTTTAAAAGTATTTTTATGTTTTTTGGAACTTTTTTTTTGTTTGTTTCAAATCATAATCTTTGTTTCAATATTAGAAACTTTAGAATCTTCACCCTGACTTCTGTGGCTATTCTAGACTCATACTTCCTATTCTTACAGGAAATCCACATGTACATAAGTAGCAATAGTTTAACTCAGACCCTACCTTTTGAATTTAAGCATTTACTCAGAATGTGAAAAAGGCATTGTGAAGGGTTGGGGAACAGCGGGAGCTGTGACATCACCTATTGTGAATCTTGATGTTATCAGCTATGCATATAGTTGATACCTGTCATTGTAATCCTGTCTGTGACGATAATGAGACTTCTAAAAAGTCTTATGTACAGGACACAATTCAAACATAGCCCTGAAGTTTAAAAATTGCAAGACTTTTTTTTATACAAAGATTGCGATATGAAAAAAATTGCTAAAAATAAAAAATGCATTTAGCACAAAAACCTAATTTCTACAATAGGTAATTTTCTGAATAACTATTCCTTTTTAAAGTTAGAACCCCCTAATAAACCATTTTTTAAAAAAAAAAGGGAATTGTACATTCAAAAAATTTTCTATAAATCAACAGTACAGGTAAATAAAAAAATTCGGGAAATCTGCTTCCTTTGGCAATTATGAGCTATTTCTTTCCCATCCCCTGCCTCATGAGCTCACAATCCACTGTGAAAAAGTAGTTTAACTGCGACTTGCTCAAGACTAAGCAGACTGCTAGCTCAAGGTGGTGTAAGGGGAGTATGGAGGTTGGAAGAGTAGTTAGAAGCAGAGTGAGGAAACAGGCAGAGGGATGCAGAGTAATGATGAGCGAGCATGCTCGTTACTCGAGATTTATGAGCATGCTTGTGTGCGTTCCGAGTATCTTCGGCGTGCTCGAATGTTATGTTTGAGGCACTCGGTGTGCATGATTTGCGACTGTTTGACAGCTTTAATACATGTGAGGAATGCCTGTGTTACGGGTCCTCCTGTGCTGAGATGCAAGGAGGGACCAGAGGGGCGTAACTAAGTGCCAACTCGGGGCGACCCTGGCCACACGGTGGCTTAATCGACTCCGTGAACCAAGGAGGGACCAGACAGGTGGACCAGGTGCCACTCTAGGACTGACCTTGTGTGAGAGCAGGCGACTCCCACGGGTCAAATGGCTGAAGCTGACCGGTACAGCGAATGAACACGGCAGGTAGCTTGACCGGTGGTCTGGGTGGGCAGGCAGGTGGGCTCGGCAGGTAGCCAGACAGGTAATCCAGGTAGACAGGCAGGCGGGCATGGCTGACAGACAGGCTGGGGGGCAGGGCAGACCGGTCTCCGAGATGATATACCCCAGAAATGGCAGGGAGGTCTGCTCAAAGAGGCATTTCTCGTACTTAACATACAGGCGATTTCTCCGGAGCCTCAGCAGTACCTGACGAACATCCCTCCGGTGAGAGGGCAGATCAGGGGAGAACACCAAGATATCGTCCAGGTACTCCACCACACATATCTCGAAAGATATTGTTTACCAACTCCTGCAAGACGGTTGGAGCATTTGCAGAGACCGAAGGGCATCACGCGGTACTCGTAGTGACCATCCCGGGTGTTGAATGCCATCTTCCATTCGTCTCCTTGGCGGATCCGGACCAGATTGTACGCCCCACACAGGTGGAGCTTAGTGAAGACCTTGGCGCCCTTTAGGCGGTCAAACAGGTCTAAGATGAGAGGCAGGGGGTACTTATTCATGATGGTAATCTGGTTTAGACCCCTATAGTAGATACAAGTATGAAGAGAGCCGTCCTTCTTCTCGACGAAGAAGAATCCTGCTCCAGCCGGAGAGGTGGATTTCTGGATAAATCCCTTAGCAAGATTTTCTTCAATATACAGTATTCAGACATGGCACGGGTTTCGGCCAGCGACAAGGGGTAGATTTACCCACGAGGAGGTGAAGCACAAGGTATTAGGTCGATGGGGCAATCATATGGCCTATGAGGTGGTAGTGTCTCTGCCTCCTTTTTATCAAAAACGTCCGCATAGGACCAGTGGGGTGCAGGCAAGCCAGGTAGGTTAGCCGGAGTAGACTGGGGCTGAGCAGGACGAACTGGAACCAGACAGGTCTTATGGCATTCCTGCCCCCAACGGAGCACCTCTCCCGAGCTCCAATTCAGGACAGGCTCATGTCTCTGTAACCAAGGCAGGCCAAGCAAGATGGGATGAGGCAGTAGAAGATTTCGTCTGGGCTCATCAAACACCTTCTGGAAGGCAGCGAGGAAAGCCTGAAGATCGGACACCAGGGGATCCCCTCTCTCCCACAGAGGGTTAAGCCACGCCAACGCCTCTCCAGTGAGGTGAGACATGATGAACGCCACCTTGGCCCGGTCAGAGGTGAATTAGTGTGCCAGGAGTTCAAAGTGCAGCGTGCACTGATTTATGAAGCGCCAACATAAAACGGAGTCACCACCAAAACGTGGAGGCGCAGAGAGCCTGGGTCCAAAGCTGGGTGCCACAGCGCCACTGGGTTGAGGTGCCGCCAAAGCGGATGCTGCTCTGTTAGAGACGGACACAGTCGTGGTGGACAGCGCGTCCAGGCGGGAGTTGACTGTCCGCAGATAGGACAGGATAGTATCCTGTTGGGATCTCTGGCGAGAGACCTCTTGGTACAGGTCTGAGAGCGAAGGAGCCTGGGAGCCATCGGGTTCCATGGCCTGTGCAAACTGTTACGGGTCCGGGTGGTGGAACCTCTGTGCTGAGATGCAAGGAGGGACCAGAGAGGCGTAACTAAGTGCCAAGTCGGACCGACCCTGGCCATATGGCGGCTTAATCGACTCCGTGAACCATGGAGGGACTGGGCAGGTGGACCAGGTGCCACTCTGGGACCGACCTTGTGTGAGAGCAGGCGACTCCCACGGGTCAGATGGCTGAAGCTGACTGGTACAGCGAATGAGCACGGCAGGTAGCTTGACGGGTGGTCCGGGTAGGCAGGCAGGCGGGCACGGCTGACAGACAGGCAAGCGGGCACGGCAGATAGACAGGATGGCGGGCATGGCTGATAGACAGGCTGGCGGGCACGGCTAACAGACAGGCTGTCAGGTACTGGAACCTGAGGGCTGAGGAGAGTGTTAGCACACAAACAACTTTGCACTGGCACCTCCATTTTGGAGGAGGTGCTTTATATAGGAGTGGTCCTCCGGCCATTGGCCGGGGACTCTTTAGGATGGCGCGCACTGCCCCTTTAAGAGGGAGCGCGCGTGCCCTAAGCACAGTGCCTGAGAAGCTACGCGCAGTACGCACAACAGCAGCTGCAGGAGAGCTGGAGGATGCCGGACCGGGACCGCGGCAGTGAGGGGAACGGTGTCTCTGCCCGGCAGGATGCAGAGACGCCGATGCTACAGCCTGTTTGTTAGGCATTCCTCACATGTATTAAAGCTGTCAAACAGTATCAACTCATGCACACGGAGTGACTCAAATATAACATTCGAGGACGCAGGAAATACTCAGTGAACACCCGAGCATGCTCACAGAAAGGTTTAACAGAACATGCTCACTCATCACTAATGCAGAGAACTATTGTGCTGAGCTTTCTAACAAGTCTTTTGTGACTCCAGAGCTTGATTCATATCTACATTGCTCAGTCCTGCTATATAACTTCCTGTATACCTCTGCTTCTTCTGTTTGTGTGCTACAAAAGCATCATAGTAGTTAGTCCCTTTCCATCGACTCCGAGTTGATCTCAAATTAACAGATGAAATCTTCATTTGGGTAAAACTGGTGAAAATGCAGGATATAAGTCATATAATTGCCAGACATAACATTATTCTTCATGTACACACATAACAGCTTATTCTGAAAAAATAATTGAAAGTACAGTTACCCTTTAATATATTTTAATTATATATGTTAGCAGCCTCTTCCCTTAATGATCAAAAACAATAATATAAATGGATGTCAGTGGGTTTCTTTACTTTCTGTATCTATGGTCCCATGAAGCTGACCAATAAGTTGTCCTTCTACAGGGATCCCCAGAGATCTACTGCAAGTAGTGAGTAAACAAGGCAAAAAAACTTCATTTCTCATGTAACTCCACTACAGGATGCATGGAGCATTACACAGTGTCCATTAAAAAATGTTGTGGTGAGTACTCCAGAGAGACATGTCCTTTGTAGGTGTTTCTTACTTTGGTAAATGGATTAGGATCCCAAATAGGCAATCCACTATATTATTATAAATATCTAATGTTAGTTGCATATACTGTAGTAGATAATGGTATATAATACTTTCTCCTAGATCATGCATGGCCAAATTCATTTGTTTGCAAGATAAAACAGATACGTAATTTGATGTGCTTGTCAGAATATTTATACACTGCTCAAAAGAATAAAGGGAACACTTTAACAACAGAATATAACTTCAAGTAAATCTTACTTCTGTGAAATCAAACTGTCCATTTAGGAAGCAACACTGATTGACAAACAATTTCACATACTGTTCTGCAAATGGAATATAGACAATAGATGGAAATTATTGGCAATTATGAAGACACACTCAATAAAGGAGTGGTTCTGCAGGTGGGGACCACAGACCACATCTCAGTACCAATGCTTCCTGGCTGATGTTTTGATCACTTTTGAATGTTGGTTGTGCTTTCACACTCGTGGTAGCATGAGACGGACTCTATAACCCACAGAAGTTGCTCAGATAGTGCAGCTCATCCAGGATGGCACATCAATGCGAGCTGTGGCAAGAAGGTTTGCTGTGTCTGTCAGCGTAGTGTCCAGAGGCTGGAGGCGCTACCAGGAGACAGGCCAGTACACCAGAAGATGTGGAGGGGGCTGTAGGAGGGCAACAACCCAGCAGCAGAACCACTACCTCCGCCTTTGCGCAAGGAGAAACAGGAGGAGCATTGCCATAGCCCTGCAAAATGACCTCCAGCAGGCCACAAATGTGCATGTGTCTGCACATACGGCTACAAACCAACTCCATGAGGGTGGTATGAGAGCCCGATGTCCACAGAGGGAGGTTTCGCTCACAGCCCAACACCATGCAGGACAATTGGCATTTGCCACTGAACACCAGGATATGCGAAGTCGCCATTGGCGCCCTGTGCTCTTCACAGATGAAAGCAGGTTCACACTGAGCACATGTGACAGACGTGACAGAGTCTGGAGACGCCGTGGAGAGCGATCTGCTGCCTGCAACATCCTTCAGCATGACCGGTTTGGCAGTGGGTCAGTAATGGTGTGGGGTGGCATTTCTTTGGAGGGCCGCACAGCCCTCCATGTGCTCGCCAGAGGTAGCCTGACTGCCATTAGGTACCGAGATGAGATTCTCAGACCCCTTGTGAGACCATATGCTGGTGGGGTTGGCCCTGGGTTCCTCCTAATGCAGGACAATGCCAGACTTCATGTGGCTGGAGTGTGTCAGCAGTTCCTGCAAGATGAAGGCGTTGAAGCTATGGACAGGCCCGCCCGTTCTCCAGACCTGAATCCGATTGAGCACATCTGGGACATCATGTCTCGCTCCATCCACCAACGTCACGTTGCCCCACAGACTGTACAGGAGTTGTCGGATGCTTTAGTCCAGGTCTGGGAGGAGGTCCAACAGGAGTCCATCCGCAACATCATCAGGAGCATGCCCAGGCATTGTAGGGAGGTCATACAGGCACGTGGAGGCAACACACAATACTGAGCTTCATTTGCACTTGTTTTAAGGACATTATATCAAAGTTGGATCAGCCTGTAGTGTGTTTTTACACTTTAATTTTGGGGGTGTCTCCAAATCCAAGCCTCCATTGGTTAATAAATTTGATTTCCATTGATGATTTTTGTGTGATTTTGTTGTCAGCACATTCAACTTTGTACAGAACAAAGTATTCAATGAGAATATTTTATTCATTCTGATCTAGGATATGTTATTTGAGTGTTCCCTTTATTTTTTTGAGCAGTGTATATAAAAAAGGATATTTTTAATATGTAAAGGAAATTATTGAAAAAAATCATATCACTAATACCTGAGAACAAAAATGACATACAAGTTCCAATGAGGAAAATTGGTAGATAAGACATATACCGTAAGTGCCATTGCTCCTGAATTCTCCTATGGGAAACTGTTCATTTTTATAACAGCCTAAATATTGTATGTATTTTATAGGCCCCCAAAGTAATATTGGGAAGAATTCACTCTGTGACAAAAAAAAAAGTAAATTTCTAGGAGCATATTCATCCAATTATACTAAAAACATGAAACAACACAAACAGGCTACATATTAAAATTATATTCCTGCAAATCCCATGGCGCATATGAATAATTTAAGCCATAAATTATTCTAAGCTATTCAGTGCTTTAAGACAAATTCAGTTAATTTTTTTCTCATTTTAAGGATGGTTCTAAATGAGAAGGAGGTTGGGTTTATGTGTGAATCATGTTACGCTCCTCTCTTTAGACTTATCACATGTGGGAAGAGGTGATCAGATCTAGCTTCAGAATCATAAAAATTAAATTCTTGATTTGATCAGCATAAAAACAGGGAATAAAACAAACCAAATGGGACATAGAACATAATCTGTAAATGGAAAGAACATAATTTCATCATAAACCGACCACGATCAGGTGCTCTCTGAGAGAGTTTAGACTGAGGAGTGAAAAGTATTGTCAGAAGAGTTGTCCAAGGGCCAAGGACCACCTGTGGAAATCTACAGAAAGACCTTGAATCAGTAGGTACAATTGTTTCAAAGAAAACTATAAGTAATGCACTCAACCTCCATGGCCCGTATGCACGCTCATCAAGCAAGACTCCATTGCTGAACAAAAAGCATGTTCAAGCGCATTAAAAATTGACTCAACAACATTTAGACAAGCCTGTGAAATACTGGGAGAATATAGTCTTGTCAGATGAAACTAAAATTAAACTCGTTGGTGTCATAATATACACCATGTTTGGAGGCCAAAAGGCACTCCAAATCACCCCCAAAACACCATATCAACAGTGCAGTTTGGAGGTGGGAACATCATGGTGTGTTTTTTAGCATACAGCACAGGCAAACTTCATATAATTGAAGGAATGATGAATGGCCAAATGTATCGAGACATTCTTGATTAAAATCTGCTGCCATCTACCAGGATGATGAAGGTGAAATGAGGGTGGACATTTCAGCAAGAGAATGATCCCAAACACACAACCAATGAAACTCTCAATTGGTTTCATATAAAGAAAATAAAGCTGCAAGAATGACCCAGGCAATCACCTGACCGGTATCCATAAGAAGGAACTAAAGCTTAGAGTTCAAAAAAGGAGCCCGCAGAACCTTCAGGATTTAAAGAGTTTTTGTGTGGAAGAATAGGTCAAAATCACACCTGAGCAATGCATCCATATAGGAGGCAGCTTGAAGCAGTTGTCATCAACAAAGGCTTTTGTAAGAAGTATTAAATAAATTTCAGTAAGCGTGTTCAATACTTTATCCCTGTGTCATTTCTCATTATTACACATAACTTAAATTATGGAAGTCTATGGTTTTATTTCTTTTCACGTGTGGATTGGATGGGTTGATACCAACATCTTGTGAAAATTTCATGTCAATACCACCTTTAGAAACGTATTTACTTAGAAAATTGGGGACATGTTCAATACTTATTTCACCCACAAAACATCCTAACCCAAAACAAAAGGAACAAAGGACTTCAAAAGATATCTTTATTAGAGGAGCCTGTCACTAGATTCATGTTGCCCAAACCAGGGGCAGCATGAATCAGAGCCTATTTGTGCAATTGCAGCTAAATATGTTTTACACTGAGACACTGCAGTGCTGAAAGTTGGCTGGAGATCAAAGGGAAAGACCTGACTAACTGGTCCAGTTCCCAGCAGGCTTTCACCCACTCCAGTTAATTTACAGGGCTCTCCCACGTGTGTTCATAGGGAGAGATCTGTTAAACAACTAAAGCAGGCAAGGAGAAGTTTGTTAGGGGTCAGGTCTCTCCTGATAGTTCCTGGATGGATTGATGTATTTGCAACCTAAGTTTTTTCTAAATCATTGCAGCATTTCAAAGTAAAACATACTTGGCTGCAATTTTTCAGCGATTCATATTGATTCATATTGTCTGTGCTTAGAGCAGCATGAATATTGTGAAAAGTTTCCTTTAAAAAGAAGGTGTCATCTGGATTTTATATCCCAAACTGATGGCATGTATGTAAAAACACTTTAATGCTAATTAAATCCTTGCCTTTCTTGTTTTGCTGTTTTAGAGAAATCCATAGTTGAAATTTGCATGCTAATTTGTTGTAAGTGCAGTGGTGTGGGCACTTCATTTACAGCTCTCCTGCCTCACTCCCTCTTCCCTACCTACTGTCTGACAAGTTAATCATGTTTCAATGAGTAGATCCATCAGGGTTGGACTGGGGTGTCTGGGGCCCACAGGGGGAATGGACTCTAGGGGCCCACCCTACAGCTATATGCAAATACCTGTTAGCCGTTGTCCCTGTTATAGTGGAACATCAACTGTAAAATACAGGAGGCTCCTGCACATCTACTGTGCGACATTATAACTGGGATGTACAATTGCTGTAGTTTGCATTAAAGGGGTTCTTTGATGAAAACAAGTTATCACCGATCCACAGGTTAGGTAGGCGATAACTTATTGATCAGTGGAATCCAACCATTGGAAACTGCACTGATCGGAAGAATGGGGAACTTTTATCCCTGACAGGGCATTTTTATGCCCATTTTAAAATGGAGATGGGATGTTTGACTGCAGCTCCATTCATCTTCTTTGGGGGCTTCCAGAAAAAGCCAAGTGCAGCCCCTTAGGGAATGAATGGATCAGTGGTCGAGTTGTACATGCCGCTCCATAGTAATTGGGATAAGAGTTGCACATTCTGCAGATCGGTGCAGGTCCCAGCAGTCGGATCCCCACCAATCAATAACTTATCACTTATCCTTTGGCCACGTTCACACGTTCAGTATTTGGTCAGGATTTTACATCAGTATTCATAAGCCAAAACCATTAGTGGAACAATCAGAGGAGACGTATAATAGAAACACGTCACCACTTCTGTAATTATCACCCACTCCTGGTTTTGGCTACAAATACTGAGGCAAAATCCTGACCAAATACTGATAGTGTGAACATGGCCTTAGGCTAGGTTATTACTTGTTTTCACCATAATTAGAAAAGATCTGGACTTTGGTAGTATACATTTCTCAATATGGTATAAGGAGAGGTGATGTCAATCACACATTAATTAAATTGACACATGTCTGCCCAGACCATGACTGGCTGACCATTCGGAAACATGCAACAAAACCTACAAGAAAAGCCGAACCTGAGGTCATGAATTGACGAAACAATAAATATTGATAAAAAACCTTTATTACAACCAATGGTTAATGGATAGCAATGCACTGAGGGGTGCACACACACATATATAACATAGATTAAAAAATCCAGGCTAAAGCCATGACATGAATATACCAAAATCAGAAATCAAAACTATATATGATAACCATCACACAATACGCACCTGATGTATTGCCTGTCAATTAAATTAAATACATATAAGTATAACTCATAAGCATACGCAATGTTGGTGCTGTGTAATATATACCTATAGGTGCTCTGCTAAAGGATTAAAGACTATAAGCTTTGATAGTTCAGGTGTTCTACCAAGTGGCTGCACTAATGATCATAGAATTAGAGGAGGTCATATAGAGTATGAGCAATTACTATACTGCACACGTGTCTCCACCATACGGGCATGCATATTGGCCAAGGGATCAATAAGGATCACAATGATTTGTACCCATACTGGTGTAATGAGTGCCTAAAGCTAAATTAGCTGGCTAGCCGGACGCTTGTGTGTGGCACGCCAAACCCTGACGTGTGTGTATGCACCCCTCAGTGCATTGCTATCCATTAACTATTGATTGTAATAAAGTTTTTTTATCAATATTTATTGTTTTGTCAATTCATGACCTCAGGTTCGGCTTTTCTTGTAGGTTTTGTTTTCACCATAGAACACCTGTAAGTGCATATTTGCTGTTGTGTAATAGTCACAAGAGAGGGAGGGGTTAAACATCCAAGTATTTATTCTCTAATGGAAATCAAGAATCTTCCCCTTATTGATATCAAAGAGAACAAGTGACCTCCATACATAACATAATCCACTATACCAAGACCAATAAAACCATATAAGGAACAAATACTGCCACACCGTGACCAGACTACATATTATCACCACACAGTGACCAAATAATACCACATGCAAAGGATAAATACCGTCACATCATGACCAGATCACATATTACCACCACATAGTGACTGACTAATAAATCTTTCAAGGGACAAATACTGCCACGATGTGATGAGACCACATATTACCACCACATAGTGACTGACTAATAAATCTTTCAAGGGACAAATACTGCCATGATGTGATGAGACCACATATTACCACCACATAGTGACTGAATAATACCACATACAGGGGATAAATACCGTCACACCATGACCAAACAACGTATTACCCCCTCATAGTGACCAAATAATACCACATGCGAGAGAGAAATACCACCACACCACTACCAGATCACATATTACCACCACATAGTGACTGAATACTACAATACTGATCATTAATAAAAACCACAATACTAATATAAAACTAATATTACCACTGATGACATTACACGCAGGAGCTCTGTATATAGTTTGAGTGTACATGTAATGCAGTGATTGCCAGTGACATTATACACAGGAACTCTGTACATAGTATCCAGTATATAGTGTCAGGGTACAGGTAATACCGTGACTCACCAGTGACATTATACCCAGGAGCACAGGAGCTCTGTATATAGTGCTAGTGTACAGGTAATACAGTGGTCACCAGTGACATTAGAGCATATACAGAGCTCCTGTGTATATAGTATACAGGTAAATACTGTGACTCACCAGTGCCATTATACACAGGAGCTCTGTATATAGTGTGAAGGTAATACAGTGACCGCTGATGACATTATACACAGGAGCTCTGTATATAGTGTACAGGTAATACAGTGATCACTGGTAACATTATACAAAGGAGATCTGTATATAGTGTACAGGTAATGCAGTGACCACCGATGACATAAAGTAATATATACGGTAATAATTAATAAAAACCACAATACTATGACCTCTGGACATAGTATACAGTAGATAGTGTCAGTGTAAAGGTAACACACTAACTCATCAGTGACATCTGTAGTTCTAAAGTCCATCATTTTCGCTTTTCTTCTTCATCCAATACAGACCACCATCACTTCTAAGTTCTTACAGCCAGGACTCATCTTTGCAGAAAATATGACACAGTTATCTATAGCTGATTGCTTCCCTAGCACATTCCCCACTTTTTCCCCGACTTCTACACTACGTCAGATGAAGAAAAAAGGCAAAATAGTGTCGTCCTGCACAGTAATAGGACCCCCCTTTTGTTACCTCCTTGGAAGACAGTCTCTTCAAAAGTAAATTAAAGTACAGCAGTAACAATGTCCCCTGATTGACCCCTACAGCAATTATGTCCCCACTTGCCACCATAAACCAATAATGTATGTTCCTCATACTGACCCCCATATAGTAATTATGTCACCCTTTTATTTAATAATGTCCCAGATCCTGTGTCCCTTTATTTAGTGTCCCCATCCTAGGCCCCTAAGTTGCCTCCATCTATGTCCACTTTAATAATGTCCCAATCCTGGGCCACTTCCGGTAATAATGTCCCCATCCCGGGCCTCTTCCAGTAATAATATCCCCATTCTGGGTCCCTTCCAGTAATAATGTCCTCATCCTGAGCACCTTCCAGTAATAATGTCCCCACCATGGGCCCCTTCCAGTAATAATGACCCCATACTCGGGCCCCTTCCAGTAATAATGACCCCATACTCGGGCCCTTCCAGTAATAATGTTCCCATCCTGGGCCGCTTCCAGTGATAATGTCCCCATCCTAGGCCCCTATGTCCACTTTAATAATGTCCTCATCCTTTCAGCGCGTATGTACACTACCCTGCCCAATCACTGAGGGGGAAAAAAAAGATTCTTCTCACCTTCCTGCACTCCCCTCTTGTGGCTTCATATTTGGCATGGTTGTTAAAATGGCCACTGATTGCAGCTGTGACAGGGCACTCTGCTCTGGGATAGGCCGCATGCTGACATCACATAGCAGTAACATTGAAAGGCTTCCAGCATATGAAAGGCTGCAGGCGTCAACGTGTGGCCTCTGATAGGCCGGTGGTCATTTAACTGTTTTACACATACAGGTGCTTCTCACAAAATTAGAATATCATAAAAAAGTTAATTTATTTCAGTTCTTCAATACAAAATGTGAAACATATATTATATAGAGTCATTACAAACAGAATGATCTATTTCAAGTGTTTATTTCTGTTAATGTTGATGATTATGGCTTACAGCCAATGAAAACATAAAAGTCATTATCTCAGTAAATTAGAATACTTTATAACAACACCTTGAAAAATGTTTTTAAAATCCAAAATGTTGGCCTACTGAAATGTGTGTTCAGTAAATGCTCTCAATACTTGGTCAGGGCTCCTTTTGCATCAATTACTGCATCAATGAGGAGTGGCATGGAGGCAATCAGCCTGTGGCACTGCTGAGGTGTTATGGAAGCCCAGGTTGCTTTGATAGCAGCCTTCAGCTCATCTGCATTGTTGGATGTGGTGTCTCTCATCTTCCTATTGACAATACCCCATAGATTCTCGATGGGGTTAAGTTCAGGCGAGTTTGCTGGCCAATCAAGCACAGTGATACTGTTGGTTTTAAGCCAGGTATTGGTACTTTTGGCAGTGTGGACAGGTGCCAAGTCCTGCTGGAGAATGAAATTTCCATCTTCAAAAACCTTGTCGGCAGAGGGAAGCATGAAGTGCTCTAAAATTTCCTGGTAGACGGCTGCGCTGACTTTAGTCTTGATAAAACACAGTGGATCTATACCATCAGATGACATGGCTCCCCAAACCATCACTGATTGTGGAAACTTCACACTAGACCTCAAGCAGCTTGGATTGTGTGCCTCTGCACTCTTCCTCCAGACTCTGGGACCTTGATTTCCAAATGAAATGCAAAATTTACTTTCATCTGAAAACAACACCTTGGACCACTGAGCAACAGTCCAGGTCTTTTTCTCCTTGGCCCAGGAAAGACGCTTCTGGCGTTGTCTATTGGTCATGAGTGGCTTGACACAAGGAATGCGACACTTGTAGCCCATGTCCTGGATACATCTGTGTGTGGTGGCTCTTGAAGCAATGACTCCAGCAGCAGTACACTCCTTGTGAATCTCCCCCAAATTTTTGAATGACCTTTTCTTAACAATCCTTTCAAGGCTGTGGTTATCCTGATTGCTTGTGCACCTTTTTCTACCGCACTTTTTCCTTACACTCAACTTTCCATAAATATGCTTGGATACAGCACTATGTGAACAGCCAGCTTCTTTAGCAATCACCAGTCTTCCCCAGGATTGTGGAGCTTACTGAAACAGACTAAGGGACCTTTCTAAACATGTATGAAGCCCTTGCAGATGTTTTTTGTTAATTATTCTAATTTACTGAGATAATGACTTTTGTGTTTTCATTGGCTGTGTAAGCCATAGTCATCAACATTAACAGAAATAAACACTTGAAATAGATCACGCTGTTTGTAATGTCTCTATATAATATATGTTTCACTTTTTGTATTGAAGAACTGAAATAAATTAACTTTTTGATGATATTCTAATTTTGTGAGAATCACCTGTAGTCACAGACATTTTGGTTTCACGTGACAGCACTTTACTTTCCCTGTCTGTTTTTTTTTTGCCACTTTCCATGAAGTTTCATTTGAGTCTTGCAGCATGCGCTGAAGACTTTAAAACAGAATTCCATCACTCCCCACAGCTGCTGTCACACCCCTGAAAGGGGACGTGATCTGTAATGTCTGTTTCAGAAGCGGGGCTTGTCCTTGTTTCACTGTGCATGCGCCAGTCGTTAATTCTAACTCATGGTCAGTATATACTCCCCACTGCTGTGTTCCTTCTCTATAAAAGTGCATTGCAAGTGTTCTCGCTCGCTGGCTATAAAGAGAAGTAATAAAACAGAGAGGGAGCACAGTAGCAATGTACATTAACCCTAGAACGCATACCTGGGGCCTCGCAGGCCCGCCCTGTTAGTTGTTTTCTATTTTCTGGAAGATTACTTTAGTTAGAATTTTGAAACTCTAGGTATTCCTCAGGTATATAGTTGTTTGTCATTTTTGTTTGAGTTATTCCATGTTATTTGCACGCAGGCCTAAAAGGCCACAGGTATGTGAAAAAGTAGATTTTTATGGTCATGCGTTCTAGGGTTAAGTGGGAGAGAATGCAGCAATCATTAATGAAATCCCGTTTCATGGTGAAAAAAGAAGCAGAGGTGAGTGACAGCAGTCCGGGCCATTTGACAACGTTTAGTTTGAGAATCCCTAGAGCATGCTGCATTAAAGGACCTTAATCCTCAGTGCCTATTTTTATGACAGTAAGGATTAAGTGAACAGCGCCCCCTCCTTCCCATAGGCTCCCTCTTTAACTCTATTGGGACACTGCGATCGCTGGTCCCGATAGCTGTCATGGTACCCCAAGGTCAAGCAATGGCCTCATAGTACGGTGATTGGTTACACTCTGCCATAAGCTCAGTTAGCTGTAAAATAAAAAAGTTACAACTTTCAGAATATGCAAAAACAAAATACATTTTGAAAAATATTATTTGGCAAAATAACAAAACATAAAGTATATCATTCTGATATTGTTGTAACTGTACTGACCCAAAGAACAAAGTTGTCTTATCACTTTTAATGCACAATGAGCAGCATAAAAATATATCAAAACAGTTTCAGAATTGCTGGGTTTTGTTCATTCTGTGTACAAAATATCTGAATTAAAAACGATCATAAAATGTCATACACCTCAAAAATGTAACAATAAAAACTCCAGTGGTTGGCTGTTGGGACATACAAAGGGCTGTCAGTGGGTCAGACAGTGTGGACATAAGAGTGGCTGGCTTTTGGGACACAAGAGGGGCTGGCTCTGGGGACAATTCAAGAGGTGATGGCTATGGGGACTGTTAGGAGGGCGGTTGCAAACAACTTTAATGAATGGAACGCAACCGACCCCGGTGTCCGCAATGCAGCCTGGTGGACTGCTGCCGAACACTTTACGGGTGGAAAGGAAAGTGACAAACTTAAATGTTAAACCCTTCCGTGTTTCTGCACACAGGAACGGGTATAGCGGTTCGCTCTATCTCTGTTAACTGCACGGGAGAATAGCGCCTACTTAACTGATAAACCACTCCGTGTTAAAGCACACGGAGCGTATTTCAGCGGTTCACACAATCTCCAAGAACCGCAGGGAAACGTGCGACCGGGGGAAAAGCAGTAGCCCTGTCTTCGATACAGGCGCTACGCAGTAGGAGTTGGCGCTAAGATGCGTGTGTGACTCACGCCGACGGGTACGTGCCCTCTGCTGGCGTGCTACCGGACAGAGGAGTATTTCTCCATGTGGTCCACAGGTGTCTACAGGGAGTAGGACGTCTGCAGGCTGCTCGGGGTGTAAGGCGACCCCCTTTGACAGAGCCAGACTGCAAGGTGAAGCTGCCTGCCTACTTTCACTAGACCTGCCTGAGGAAACTACACATGGAGCACAGTCGTCCACACAACAGCATCATGCTCAATGATCCGAGCGCGCCGCCATGTTTGTGGGCGGGCCTTTTAAAGACTAAGCCCTGCCCACTGACGCACCATTGGTGACGTTACCCGTGGACCAATCAGGCGGTGCCAGGTCACCGGGTCAGGTGGGTGCCAAACCACCAATCACGATCCGCCAGGTCACGGGCATGTTCAGTACGGCGAATCCTGGACTTAAACTCCAAGCACCCTGTCTCCCTCTGCAACCTATGCTTAACTTGCTAGGTGCCAATACATGGGTGACAATCTGTATGTCTCGTGGACCAGCTAGGCGTTGGGGCTGATGATGATGCTGAGCAGCATCAGCCCTGGCTGGACTGAAATGGGAGACCACAGAAGGTCCTGGACCCATTTCAAATCCAGAACCAGACCAACGCCTAACATTATCCCCCTCCACTTGACCCTCATTTTCCTCCATGAGCCGGGCGGCAAGGATGTGGTCCATCGGGTCACAGAGAATATTCACGAAACTGTTACCCCTCCGGTGTACAGGATACCCTTTTTTAGGGCGGGAAGCAGGATGGCAAGAAGTGACAACTGGTTCTCTATGTGTGGGATCCTTCACGGGTGACAGAGGGAAAGGACCCGTCGGTCTCTGGCGGAAAGATTTATCTCTCGCACAGACGGGACACGCAAGAACAAAGTCGTTGACGTCCTGGCGCCACCGGGGCCACCAATAGGAACGTTGAAGGGACTTAGTGGTACGTTTGACCCCCAGGTGAGCTCCGGTTTTAAGGCAATGAGCCCAGGAGAGCACCATACTCCGTAGATTAGGGGAAACAAACGTCCTCCCCGACGGAACCGGGTTGGAGGACACTGCAGCCACCCTCTCTTCCTGAGAGTTCTTTGCGACATAATCTGACAAGACCCGGGTCCTGGAAACAGACAAGGAATCTGTACCGGATGTCGCAATGATAGGAGAATCAGAGACTACCCTCCGCGTGACTTTGACCAAACACTGAGATACACAATTCTCACTCCAGGAAGAAATTCTCCCTGTATTCCAGTCAATGTGTGGAGTATGACAACGTAACCAGGGGAGACCCAATAACACCTCGTCTAATCCACCGGGAATAATAAGAAAAGAGATAACCTCCCGGTGGCCCTGAGGAAATGACATGGTGAGAGGGATCGACTGATGGGTGATTTGCACATCCAGGAGTGAACCATTGGCAACACTAATGTTCATTGGACTAGAGAGTAGGTCAATAGGGATGGCATGCCTCTGGGCAAATGTAGATGATAAAAAATTGCCCTCAGCACCAGAGTCCACCCACGCCTTGACAGTAACTGCAGATTTACCAAAGGACAATGTCACATTATATGATAACTTGGAGGAAGAAGTCCCAGAATTTAATATACCTCCACCAACGGTGGTAAGACCTACTCGTTTTACCGACTGCTTGGAACCCTTATTTACGGGGTGCTCCAAGAGATGTGCAGGTCAGGAACGAGAGGAACTAGACTCAGTCCGGGATATATCCAAAGCCTCAGGCTCCGGGTCGAGAGTCTTGGGTTTGGATCTAAAAGCGCCTGGTGCCAACAGATACTGAGGTCTGCCAACCTCTAGCTCTAACTTGTGTTCTGCATGACGCAAGTCTATACGGTCAGCGAGAGATATTAACTCCTCCAGAGAGGTTGGAATCTCTCTGGTAGATAAAGAATCTTTAATATGCCCGGCCAGACCCTTCCAGAACACCGGGATAAGTGACCGCTCAGACCAATCCAGTTCAGCCGCTAAGGTTCTGAACTGGACGGCATAGTGTCTGGCGGTGGCCGAACCCTGGACCAACGCAAGGAGCTTAAGAGCTGTATCATGCATGACCTGAGGACCCAGGAAAACACTTTTTAGGGTCTTAAGGAAAAGACCCGCATTTACTACAACCAGGTCGTTCCGCTCACATAGAGGAGTAGCCCACTCCAGAGCCCTGTGAGAAAGCAATGAGATGATATATCCCACTTTGGCTCTTTCGGAGGGGAACCGTGCCTCCATCATCTCCAAATGAATGGAGCATACATTAATAAAACCCCTGCAGAGTTTACTATCCCCAGAAAATTTCTCCGGGAGAGCAAACCGGGGTAATGGGGCGCTTGCAGTGGTTGCAGTATTCACCGCAGCCGAGTTAATAATATTGGCTACTAGAGTAGCCGCCTGGGAAGCTACTGCAGTGATATCAGCGACCAGAGCAGTTTGTTCCAGAGTTCTAAGTCTGGTCTCCAGTTGCTGTATATAACGTTGCAGTTGTTGATTGTCGGCCATGTTCGGCAAGACCCTGGCGCTCGGATACTGCTAGGAGGGCGGTTGCAAACAACTTTAATAAATGGAACGCAACCGACCCCGGGGTCCGCAATGCAGCCTGGTGGACTGCTGCCGAACACTTTCCAGGTGGAAAGGAAAGTGACAAACAAATGTTAAACCCTTCCGTTTTTCTGAACCCAATCGAGATGGTTTGGGGTGAGCTGGACCACAGAGTGAAGGCAAAAGGGTCAACAAGTGCTAAGCATCTCTGGGAAATCCTTCTAGATTGTTGGAAGACCATTTCCGGTGACTACCTCTTGAAGCTCATCAAGAGAATGCCAAGAGTGTGCAAAGCAGTCATCAAAGCAAAAGGTGGCTACTTTGAAGAACGTAGAATATAAGACATATTTTCAGTTGTTTCACACTTTTTTGTTAAGTATATAATTCCACATGTGTTAATTCATAGTTTTGATGCCTTCAGTGTGAATGTACAATTTTCATAGTCATGAAAATACAGAAAAATCTTTAAATGAGAAGGTGTGTCCAAACTTTTGGTCTGTACTGTACATGAATACATCACGTGAGCCATCAGTAGTATATGAATACAGCACCAGAACAACCATCAGAACAGGAATATGACACAAGAACCATCATCAGTACATGATCCACGGTCCTAGAACCACCATTAGTACAGGAATATGGCACCAGAAACACAATCGGTACAGGAATATGAAACCAGAACAACCATTAGTTTTGTTGCAAAGTGTATTTGTCGCATGATGGACATTAAAACCATCTTAAGTATCCCTTTATCTAAAGTTGGATCTGTTTAGTTTCTATTAGGGTATCCGCCAAATGCTGGACACCTTAATTGAAACCAATTGGCCACCATTATAGCCAAGGTTTATTAGTTTCCTTGACCATTATTGAACCTGACATTTAAATATCGGATGTCAGGGATGAACATCAGTATTTGTCCCTGATATTGTATACATGGCTCTCAAACAATGATTCTATATCTAACTTTGAAAAGGCACCCTCTGTTGAGCCTCACCCTTAAGGTACATCACTTTTTTTTACTTTTGATGATATTATTTTTGGTGAAATAGGCAACAATTCTAGTCGAAGTGGTCGACAGAGCTTGTTACCTGTCCCATCGGAGGGGGAATGTTGGGGCTTCTTTTACTTTAGTCTCTGACTCATTCCTTTGCTTGGGGGATGAGGGTTCATCAGGTGGGGATGGGGGCGCCATCAGCTTCATCCACCTAGGGCACCAAAATACCATGTCCTGACCCTTTGTGTCTCCATAAGCACAATCTGTGTACAATGTATTGGGCACTTAGCTGGAATATTTTCAATTTACACTGCAACATTCACTACATGATTATTTTTCTGGAAAACATCTGTGGAGCCAAAATATTCACTGCACCTCTCACTGGGAGAAATAGCTTAACAATTTGTGAAATCCATTTTCTCCTATTACACCTTGTGAAAATTAAAAATTTGAATTTAATATAACTTTTTAGTGGGAAAAGCACCAGTGGGTTCAAAATACTCACTACAACCCTAGATGAATACCTTGCACCCTGTAGCTTCCAAAATTAGGTTACTTGAGGTTTTCTTTGTCTATTGTTGATTCGTCACCTCAGAAGCCCTACCATATCTCTCCATCCCTTCTGTGCCATGTGCTCAAACAGTAGTGTACGACCAAATATATGGTATTGCTGTGTTCTGTAGAATTTGCACAACAAACTCTGGGGTCAATTTTCTTTTATTACCATCTATGAGAATAATAAATCTGTGACTAAAATACCATTTTACAAAAAAAAGCCATAATTTTTCATTTTCCATCACAATATTAAAAAATTCAGTGAAGCATCTGTGGGTTCAAAATGTTCACAACATCCCTTGAATTCTTTGAGGGGTCTAGTTTCTGAATTAAAGGGTTGTAAAATCAAAAGTGATAAGTCTGCAGTCACTCCATGTGACTGCAGACTTATGAATCCCCCCAACGCAGGCACTGTGTGCTGCGAGGATTCGCCGGTATGAGACCTGTTAACAGAGGTTATGTATGTGTTATACATACCCCAGCAGCCAGTGAGCGTGGCCTTGCTCTCCATACACTTGTATAGAGCGAGGCCACGCCTTCTAGTTGGACGCGCCCACTGGCCATCTCTGTCACTAGATGGGGCATAGCTTTGCTCCATACAAGTATATGGAGCAAGGCGGCGCTGAATGGCCTGGGGTATTTATAACGTATACATAGCCTCAGGTCCCGGGTCTCATACCGGCGAATCCCTGCAGCTCACAGTACCTTCGCTGGGGGATTCATAGGTCTGCAGTCACACAGAGTGACTGCAGACTTAATCACTTTTGACCGGACTTATGACCTTTAAGGTCACTTGTGGGAGGTTTCTTCTGTTTTGGTATCTAAGGTGCTCTGCAAATGCAACATGGCACCTGCAATCTATTCCAGCTACAGTGGGGAAAATAAGTATTTGATACACTGATGATTTTGTAAGTTTTCCCACCTACAAAGTTTGGAGAGGTTTGTAATTTTTATCGTAGGTAAACTTCAACTGTCAGAGACAGAATCTAAAAATAAAAAACAGAAAATCACATAGTTTGATTATTAAATAATTAAATTGCATTTTATTGCATGAAATAAACATTTGACCTACCACCTACCAACCAGCAAAAATTCTGGTTCTCAAAGACCTGTTAGCTTTTCTTTAATAAGCTCTTCTACTCTGCACTCATTACCTGTATTAATTGCACCTGTTTGAACTCGCTACCTGTATAAAAGACAAAATTGTAGACCTGCACAGGGCTGGGATGGGCTACAGAACAATAGACGAGTTGCTTGGTGAGAAGGCAACAACTGTTAGTGCAATTATTAGAAAATGGAAGAAACACAAGATGATTGTAAATCTTCCTCGGTCTGGGTCTCCATGCAGGATCTCGTCTCGTGGAGTAAGGATCATTCCGAGAAAGGTCAAGAATCAGCCAAGAACTACACGGGAGGACCTGATCAATGACCTGAAGAGAGTTGGTCAAACATTAACATTAGTAACACATTATGCTGTCTTGTATTAACATCCTGCAGGGCACACAATTTCCCCCCTTCTCACGCCAGCACATGTCCAGATCCGTTTGAAGCTCTCCAATGACCATCTGGATGATACAGAGAAGGCATGAGAGAAGGTCATGTGGTCTGATGAGACCAAAATAGAACTTTTTGGTATGTACTCCACTCGCTGTGTTTGGAGGAAGAAGAAGGATGAAAACAACCCAAAAAACACCATCCCAACCATGAAGCAAGGAGGGGGAAACATCATACTTTGGGGGTGCTTTTCTGCAAAGGGGACAAGATGACTGCACCATATTAAAGGGTGAGTGGATGGGGTCATGTATCGTGAGATTTTGGCCATCAACCTCCTTCCCTCAGTAAGAGCATTGAAGATAGGTCATGGCTTGGTCTTCCAGCATGACAATGACCTAAAACACACAGTCAGGGAAACTAAGGAGTGACTCCGTAAGAAGCATTTCAAGGTCCTAGAGTCGCCTAGCCAGTCTCCAGAACTGAACCCAATAGAAAATCTTTGGAGGGAGCTGAAACTCAATGTTGCCTAGCAACAGTCTTGAAACCTGAAAGATCTGGAAAAGACCTGTACGGAATAGTGGGTCAAAATCCCTGCTGCATTGTGTGCAAATTTGGTCAAGAACTACAGGAAACGTCTGACTTCTGTAATTGCAAACAAATATTAAGTTCTGTTTTCTATTGTATCAAAAACTTATTTCATGCAAAAAAAGGAATTAATTATGTACAAATCTTACAATGTGATTTTCTGTTTTTGTTTTTTTAGATTCTGTCTGTCACAGTTGAAGTGTACCTACGATACAAATTACTGACCTCTCCATTCTTTGTAGGTGGGAAAACTTGCAAAATCGTCAGTGTATCAAATACTTCTTTTTCCCACTGTAAATTGCGTTCCAAAAATCAGATTTCATTTTGTCCCTCCTCAGCACTTCCGTGTGTCCAAATAGCAGTTTTTGACACATATGAGATATGATCAGGAGAAGTTGTCTAACAAATTGTGTAGTCCATTTGAAACAAAAAGAATATTATACTGGAAAAATTTAGATTTTTCAAGGATTAACAAATTATATTAAAGCAGCTTAAAATAATTTTAGGAGTTTCAGTTTGTAAAATTATATAACTTTTGGGGTGACTTTGACCCTCAAAGTCCCTTTGAAACTGTGTATGTGTATGCTTTTCTCCTGTCTATGTTTTGGCTGTATTCTTAGGCTGTGTGCCCACAGTGTGTTTTTTAAGCGTTTCAGCAGCGGCAAAAACGCTGCAAAAATGCTTAAAAAACGCATCATTGTTCCCCAATGATAATCCGCATGTGCTATGCACATGCTGCGGAAATTTCCGCTGCGGGTTATCATTGCGGAAAAAAAGCAGCACTACTAATTATTTTGCGGAAGCGCTGCGTTTTCGCCGCCATTGACTTGCATTGGAACGCTTGGATTCTGCATCACTGGATCTGTACATGCGGAATCCAAGCGTTTCAATGTGCGGATGGTAACCGGGTCTGGACAAGAGGAGACTCTCCTCCGGACTCGGGTACCATAGAACCTGTAAAAAAAAGAATAAAATAAAAAATAAATATTATATTTACCTTCTGATGGCCCACGGTCTCCTTGTCTTTGCTTGCCGGCAGATCGCGGTGGACTGAAGGACCTGCACTGCGCTCAGTGTAGTGTACCGCGAGCTGCCGGCAAGCCAGGACGGAGCGAATAAAGACTCCGGGGGCCATCAGAAGGTAAGTATAGATTTATTTTTTTATTTTTTAACATTCTTTACGGTCACACTATATAAATCCATGCCGTTTGCATGGATTTATATAGTGTGACTAAGTTGTCAAGCACTTTCCAAGTGATGCTAAAATCGCTTGGAAAGCACTTGTCAACCCGCATGCGGAAATGCATGTGAAGAACGCTTCACTTTCGCATGTCCCTGGCAGGAAAAACGCATGTACAATCTGCATGCGTTTTTTCTGCCAGGGAGATGCAGAAATGCTCAGGAAAAAATCCGGAGCATTTCTGCATCGTGGGCACATAGCCTTAGAGATGTTGGAAGCATAGTTCACAACCTCAAAGATAAAGGAACACTGGCTACACTAACTGGATGTGGCAGAAAGAGAAAGCCATTTTTGTGTGCTGTCTGATGATAAGTGTGAACAGAGTTATTATATTCTCTAGCAAGATTTTTCCATGGTATTTAATTGCTCCATCCATTGTTTTTTTTTGTTTTTTTTCCTGTTCCTATTTTAGTGTTCAAAGCATTCTATTTCACTGTTTTATGGCCTCTTTATTTAACATTGGGTGTTTATTACCCTGCATAGCATTGCCTGCTCTGGCCTTTTGCTAATTGACTAATTACTCAGTATGACCAACTGGTGCTGGTTTTTAGTAGACATTTTATTTCATCTATATTCAGCTCTGGCTCGGGATAGCACACGTGCTGGGTCACGCGTGCAATAGATTTGAAGTGCAATAGTTAAAAGTGCAGTTATACCATGGCAGTTGGACAGGGCAGGAGACAGGTAAAGTGCATAAGATATTCATACAAACATGCTTCTCGGTCAGTCATACTGTATTATGCATTAGTCTTATCAATCTGCTTATTATTTGTTTTCACTTCTGCTTTCTCACAACTCGCCTGCCCTTTAACACATTCTGTGCACTCTCTCTATATCAACCCCTCCCTTCTCCCCTCTCCCATGTATAACTCTGAGGCTCTACTGACATTCCTCACCCACTGCAAACCATCCTCTACCTCCATACAGCACTCAAAACGTTCATGCAAATCATTGCACCACCTGCTCTTTCTCTTCTTTCTCCTTTTACTAGTCGCAGGCGACATCTCCCCCAACCCTGGGCCCCCCTCCACTAGCATACATTACTGTCCTCCAGCTGCATATAGAAACCCTGCTAATCTTATTAACGTTAAGTGCATGCCCTCTCCTATCGATTTCCATTGTGCTCTCTGGAACGCACGGTCTGTGTATAGCAAACTAACTTACATCGATGATTTTTTCCTCTCTAATTCCCTTAACCTTCTGGCTATCACAGAAACCTGGATTCAGCAGCCAGAACCCACCGCTGCTGCTGCTCTCTCGTTTGGTGGGCTGAAATTTTCACATACCGCCTGACCTGGCAACAGACAGGGTGGAGGTGTTGGTCTGCTCCTTTCCTCACAATGTGCTTTCCAGGTCATCCCCCCGGTACCCTCACTTATGTTTCCTTCCTTTGAAGTCCACACCATCAGACTCTTTAAACCCTTCTCCCTGCGAGTGGCAGTTGTGTATCGCCCTCCAGGCTCCCCCCCACCAGTTCTTGGATCACTTTGCCACCTGGCTTCCTCACTTTCTATCCTGTGACATCCCCACCCTCATCGTGGGCGACTTTAACATCCCCATCGATGATCCCCTCTCCCAATCTGCCTCTCATCTACTTTCTCTAACCTCTTCATTCCGTCTCTCACAGTTTACTAATTCTCCTACCCATGAAGACGGGAATACTCTGGACCTGTTTTTTTCCAGTCTCTGCTCACTGCATGACTTTACCAACTCCCCTCTCCCGCTCTCGGACCACAACCTTCTTTCCTTCTCTGTCAAGAATTGTCTCCTCACCCGGGACACCCCCACTTACCACACTTATAGGAATACACTTACCATTAATACCCAGCAGCTTATGGACGTTCTCCACACATCTTTAGCACCCATCTCCTCCTTCTCCTGTCCAGACTTAGCATTGTCACACTACAATAATACACTGAAGAGTGCCCTAGATGAAGCAGCTCCTTCTACTGGCAGAAAGATCCGACACAGACAATGACAGCCCTGGCACACGATGCAAACACGTTTTCTTCAACGTTGCTCAAGGTGTGCTGAGTGTCAGTGGAGAAAATCTCTTTTAGCAGAGGACTTCTTCCACTATAAATTCATGCTCAAAACCTATAACTCTGCCCTTCATCTGGCCAAACAATCCTACTTCACCACCCTCATCTCTTCAATGTTCAACAATCCAAAATGACTTTTCGAAACCTTAAACTCCCTCCTGAAACCTAAAGCACAGGCCCCCACCTCCAACCTAAGCGGGGAGGATCTGGCCTCTTATTTCTTTGAAAAAATCAACCACATCCATCAGGACCTCTCAGCCCAATCTCCTCAGTGCCTGGATCCCCTTCCCTGCCGCACTTCAAGCTCACTTGCCATCTTTGAGCCTGTTACAGAAGAAGAAGTTACCCAGCTCCTCGCTTCTTCTCGGCCTACAACCTGCAACAGTGACCCCATTCCTTCACATCTCCTGCAGTCCCTCTCACCGGTGGTCACCACTCACCTAACTAAAATATTTAACCTCTCTCTTTCTTCAGGTATCTTTCCCTCCTCATTTAAACATGCCATCATAACCCCTTTACTTAAAAAGCCATCCCTGGACCAGAACTATACTGCTAACTACAGACCTGTCTCTAACCTTCCTTAAATCTCTAAACTCCTGGAACGCTTGGTCCACTCCCGTCTAATCCGCTATCTCTCAGATAACTCTCTCCTCGACCCTCTACAATCTGGTTTCCGCTCCTTACACTCCACTGAAACTGCCCTCACTAAAGTCTCTAATGATCTACTAACAGCCAAATCCAAAGGTCACTGCTCCCTGCTGATTCTCCTGGATCTCTCTGCAGCATTTGACACTGTGGATCACCAGCTCCTCCTCACTATGCTCCGCTCTATAGGCCTCAAGGAAACCGTTCTCTCCTGGTTCTCCTCCTACCTCTCTGACCGCTCCTTCACTGTATCTTTTGCCGGCTCCTCTTCCCCTCCTCATCCCCTTACTATGGGGGTTCCGCAGGGCTCAGTCCTAGGCCCCCTCCTCTTCTCTCTATACACTGCCCCTATTGGACAAACAATCAGCAGATTTGGGTTCCAGTATCATCTCTATGCTGACGACACCCAATTATGCACTTCCTCCCCTGACATCACCCCTACCCTATTACAAAATACCAAGGATTGTTTGTCTGCTGTGTCTAACATCATGTCCTCCCTCTATCTTAAACTGAATCTCTCCAAAACTGAACTTCTTGTGTTTCCCTCCTCTACTAACCTAACTCTACCTAACATCAAAATTACCTTGGAGGGTTCAACCATAACTCACAAGAAGCACGCCCGCTGCCTTTGGGTCATATTCGACACTAACCTTTCCTTTACTCCCTATATCCGATCACTCACTCGCTCTTGTCACCTGCATCTTAAAAACATCTCCAGAATCCGATCTTTTCTCACTTTTTAAACTGCTAAAACTCTTACTGTAACTCTTATTCACTCTCGTCTGGACTACTGCAACTCTCTTCTGATCGGTCTCCCTCTTACCAAAATTTCCCCTCTCCAATCTGTCCTGAATGCGGCAGCCAGGGTCGTATTTCTGTCCAGCCGCTTCACCGATGCCTCCACCTTGTGCCAGTCATTACACTGGTTACCCATTCGCTACAGGGTCCAATATAAACTCATTGCTCTCACCCACAATGCTCTCCACAGTTCTGCACCACCTTATATCTCCTCTCTCATCTCAGTCTATCGTCCTACACGTGCCCTCCGTTCCACAAATGACCTAAGACTAACATCCCCCATAATCCGAACCTCACACCTCCGTCTCCAAAACTTCTCTCGTGCTGCGCCAGTTCTCTGGAATGCTCTACCCCAGACGATCCGATTAATGCCTAGCCCCGATGTCTTCAAGCGCACTTTAAAAACCCATCTCTTTAAACAAGCCTACCACCTCAAATACTCAGTAAACTAACTTTCCCCTGTTTCCTCCTAAATACTATTCAGAATCTGCTCCCTACTGTTCATCTGTCTCTACACCCTCCATGCACACGATAACTGCACTCGATACTTGATTATTGCACTTGAACATACAGGCTGATGACCGGATCATACAGCTTTATATGATAATCCCGACTTATTATATTTGCCAGACCTGAAATAACAAGCACTTTTTTTCCTTGTAGAATGTAAGCTTGTGAGCAGGGACCTGACTCCTGATGTAACTGTTTAAACTGTCTCACCTTGTATTGAATTTATTGTCTGTACATGTCCCCACTTAATTGTAAAGTGCTGCGGAATATGTTGGTGCTATATAAATAAAAATTATTATTATTATTATTAACAGCTGCCTTAAAATTTCTGAAGAGGCAGGTGATCAAAAACCCTTCAGTGACTACAAAAGACCTTCAGCGATATTAGGTGGTAGCTGACACGGACGTTTCATTTTGCATAGTGGTCCCGCCAATGCTGAAGGTTTTTTTGCCCAAACTCAAAGACGTACACTCATAGTGACTCAAAACAACAAGAAAAGTCGGCTCTATTATGCCCAAAATCATATAAAGATTAGTCAAAGAAGTTTTGGGATCGAGTTGCGTTGAGCAATGAAACAAAACTGGAACTTTTTGGGCTTTTGGATCAGTAGTATGTCTAGGGGAGGAAGAATGAAGAATATGCTGAAAATAAATCTCTGTCTCCAGTGAAGTTTGGCATTTACTCCAGTGCTTCTTTGCTTAGTCTATCTCTGGAAACCTTTAGCTTATTGAAGAAAAGATGGATTCAAAATGGCATGTCTTCTGTGAGGAAGCTAACGTTTGGGCATCATTGGACCTTCCAACAGGACAATAAACCCAAATATATCAAATTGTCATCAATTGGCAGAGAATCAGACTTGGTTTCTTAACCACTACGTGCCAGAGCCTGTTTTCGCCTTCTTGACCAGGCCAATTTTTTAAATTTTGACCACTGTCACTTTATGAAGTAATTACTCTGGAACGCTTCAATGGATTCCCCTGATTCTGAGATTGTTTTTTCGTGACATATTCTACTTCATGATAGTGGTAACATTTCTTCGATATCACTTGCGTTTATTTGTGAAAAAATCAGAAATTTGGCGAAAATGTTGAAAATTTGCAATTTTCAAACTTTGAATTTTCATGCCCTTAAATCAGAGACAAAATACACACAAAATAGTTAATAAATAACATTTTCCACATGCCTACTTTACATCAGCACAATTTTGGAACCAACTTTTTTTTTGTTAGGTAGTTCTAAGAGTTAAAAGTTGACCAGCGATTTCTCATTTTTCGAGCAAAATTTGCAAAAACATTTTTTTAGGGACCACATCTTATTTGAAGTGACTTTGAGGGGCCTTTATGACAGAAAATACACAAAAGTGACACCATTCTAAAAACTGTACCCCTCAAGGTGCTCAAAACCACATTTAAGAAGTTTATTAACCCTTCAGGTGCTTCACAGGAAATTTTGGAATGTGGAAGAAAAAAATGAACATTTAACTTTTTTCACAAAAATGTTACATTAGACACAATTTTTTTATTTTCACTGGGGTAACAGGAAAAAATGGACTACACAATTTGTAGTGCAATTTCTCCTGAGCACGCTGATACCCCATATGTGAGGGAAAACCACTGTTTGGGCGCACTGCAGGGTTGGGAAGGGAAGGAGCGCCATTAGACTTTTTGAATGTAAAATTTGTTTGAATAATTAGCGGACGCCATGTTGCGTTTGGAGAGCCCCTGATGTGCCTAAACAGTGGAAACCCACCACAAGTGACACCATTTTGGAAACTAGACCCCTTAGGGAACTTATCTAGATGTGTGGTGAGCACCCTGAACCCCCAGGTGCTTCACAGAAGTTTATAATATTGAGCTGTAAAAATAAAATTTTCACATTTTTCCCACAAAAACGTTTTTCATCCCTTCATTTTGCATTATCATAAGGGTAACAGGAGAAATTGCATCATGAAATTTGTTGTGCAATTTCTCCTGAGTAAGCTGATACCCCATATGTGGAGGAAAACCACTGTTTGGGCGCACGGCAGTGTTCGGAAGGGAAGGAGCGCCATTTGACTTTTTGAATGTAAAATTTGCTTGAATAATTAGCGGACGCCATGTTGCATTTGGGGAGCCCCTGATGTGCCTAAACAGTGGAAACCCCCCACAAGTGACACCATTTTGGAAACTAGACCCCTTAGGGAACATATATAGATGTGTGGTGAGCACCTTGAACCCCCAGATGCTTCACAGAAGTTTATAATATTAAGCCGTAAAAATAAAATTTTCACATTTTTCCCACAAAAAATGTTTTTCATCCCCTAATTTTGCATTATCATAAGGGTAACAAGAGAAATTGCACCATGAAATTTGTTGTGCAATTTCTTATTACAGGGAATCTTTCATCATGGGTTCCGTCTGAATCACGTATTTCAGAGATTTACACGGAAACTCTGGTGTAAGTGCTCAGCCATACTGCGATCTTTGGGAGACATAATAAACAAATCAGTAGCAGGTGTAGAATTGGTTTTATTTATTTTATTTATTTTTTACGCTGTTCCTTGTGTGGTATAACTGATGAGATTACTTTATTCTTCGGATAGGTGGGATTACAGCGATACCAGATTTATATCGGGTTTTTATGTTTGACAGCTGTCACACACTAAAAGATGCTTTTTTTTGCAAAATCTAGTTTTTGCATCGCCATGTTTTGAGAGCTCTAATTTTTCCATATTTCAGCCGACAGAGTCATGCGAGGGCTTGTTTTTTGTGGGACGAGTTGATGTTTTTATTGGTACCATTTTTGGGTTCGTGACATTTTTTGATCGCTTTCTATTCCATTTTTTGAGAGGTAAAATTAACAAAAAACAACAATTCAGGAATTGCTTTTTGAGGTTTTTATGCTGTTCTGCGTGTGGTAAAAGTGATAAGGTAGCGTTATTCTTCGGGTCAGTACGTTTACAGCGATACTATACTTACCGTATATATTTTTTTTATGTTTTGGCTCTTTTACACAAAACAATTTTATAGAAAAAATATTTTTTTTACATCGCTTTATTCTGAGAGTTATAACTTTTTATTTTTCGGCTGATGGAGCTATATAGTAGCTTTTTTTTTGCAGAACAAGATGACGTTTTCAGCGGTACCATTTTTATTTCCATTTTGCTTTTTGATCGCATTTTATTCCTCTTTTTGTTTGGCAATATGATGAAAAAGCATAGTCTTTTGCTCCGTTTTTTATTTTTATTTTTTACGGTGTGCACAGAATGAGTTAATTTGTGTGACAGTTTTATAGATCGGGTTGTTTCGGACGTGGCAATACTAAATATGTGTACTTTTTTTGTTTTTGCATAAATATATGGATTTATTGGTTTAATATTTTATTTATTTATTTTTATTTATTTTGTGATTTTTTTAGCAGTTTGAAAACATTTTTTAGACAGTTTTTTTACATTTTTACTTTTCTAATCACTGTTCTCATGCAATTCAATAGACATGTATTGCATTGCATGAGAGCTCTGCTGACAGTTTCACATTGTCAGTGTCTCCTGCTAGACTCAGCTGCAGGCTGAGCCTAGCAGGACACCGTAAATGGCAGACCCGGAGGCGGTTATGTGACCTCCGGCTGCCATGACAACGGCAGGTCCTGTCAGACATAAGGGGGCCGTCGGAGAGGTAAGTGGACGACCCCCTCTCCTCTCACTATCTTCTAAATGCTGCAATCACTATAGATCGCGGCACATAGAAGATAGCAAAGGGTTAACATCATTGAGACCTGATCCAATCAGGTCCCGATGATGTCCCCTGTCAGAGCTGTCGCTCTGCACCGCACCCGCAGCGCTTGCAGGACCCTGGGGGTTCTGAGGGCTGCGGGACCACCGACCGTTTATAAACGTCTGCGCTGCACAGAGCCCAGCTAGCGCCGACGTTTATGTACAGTGGGCGGTCGTTAAGAAGTCCTGAAAAATTGTGGAATGGCCATCACATTTGCTTGACATGAAACTCATAGAAAATCTTTGATGGGCTTTGAAGAAGGAGGTTACAGCATGTACAGTGGCATGTAAAAGTTTGGGCACCCCTGGTCAAAATTACTGTTGTTATGAACAGTTAAGTGAGTTGAAGACTAAATGATCTCTAAAAGGGCTAAAGTTAACAATGACACATTGTCTTTGTGTTTTAAGCAATATACATACACTGCTCAAAAAATAAAGGGAACACTTAAACAACAGAATATAACTCCAAGTAAATCAAACTTCTGTGAAATCAAACTATCCACTTAGGAAGCAACACTGATTGACAATCAATTTCACATGCTATTGTGCAAACGGAATAGACAATAGATGCAAATTATTGAGAATTATGAAGACATCCTCAATAAAGGAGTGGTTCTGCAGGTGGGGACCACAGACCACATCTCAGTACCAATGCTTTCTGGCTGATGTTTTGGTCACTTTTGAATGTTGGTTGTGCTTTCACACTCGTGGTAGCATGAGACAGACTCTACAACCCACAGAAGTTGCTCAGGTAGTGCAGCTCATCCAGGATGGCACATCAATGCGAGCTGTGGCAAGGTTTGCTGTGTCTGTTAGCGTAGTGTCCAGAGGCTCGAGGCACTACCAGGAGACAGGCCAGTACACCAGGAGACATGGAGGGGGCCGTAGGAGGGCAACAACCCAGCAGCAGGACTTCTACCTCCGCCTTTGTGCAAAGGAGGAACAGGAGGAGCACTGCCAGAGCCCTGTAAAATGACCTCCAGCAGGCCACAAATGTGCATGTGTCTGCACAAACTGTTAGAAATCGACTCCATGAGGGTGGTATGAGGGCCCAACGTCCACTGATGGGGGTTGTGCTCACAGCCAAACACCATGCAGGACGCTTGGCATTTGCCACAGAACACCAGGATTGGAAAATCACCACTGGCGCCCTGTGTTCTTCACAGATGAAAGCAGGTTCACACTGAACACATGTGACAGACGTGTCAGAGTCTGGAGAAACCGTGGAGAGCGATCTGCTGCCTGCAACATTCTTCAGCATGACCGGTTTGGCAGTGGGTCAGTAATGGTGTGGGGTGGAATTTCTTTGGAGGGCCCTCCATGTGCTTGCCAAAGGTAGCCTGACTGCCATTAGGTACTGAAATGAGATCCTCAGACCCCTTGTGAGACCATATGCTGGTGCGGTTGGCCCTGGGTCCCTCCTAATGCAGGACAATGCCAGACCTCATGGGGCTGGATTGTGTCAGCAGCTCCTGCAAGATGAAGGCATTGAAGCTATGGACTGACCCGCCCGTTCCCCAGACCTGAATCCGATTGAGCACATCTGGGACATCATGTCTCGCTCCATCCACCAACGTCACGTTGCACCACAGACTGTCCAGAAGTTGGCGGATGCTTTAGTCCAGGTCTGGGAGGACTAAATCTGGGACCATCCGCAACCTTATCAGGAACATGCCCAGGCATTGTAGGGAGGTCATACAGGCACGTGTGTAATATACCTGGCGGCATCCTTGCATAGTGGTCCATTTCCCACTGTGCAAGAGCGCGCACTTGATTTCCAGTCCAGACTATCGCTCTGGCTTTCCTCCATGCTGTCTGCTTGCCTCTGTTTCTTCTGCTTAAGGGCGGCGCCCGATCACTTCCTGCTTCTTGTAGCTGCTGCGGGCACACCCCTTGTGCGTCCTCAGCCTATTGCTGTCTGTCACCTGGTATTTAACCCAGCTCTTTCCTGGAATCCTTGCCTGAGCATTGTGTTCTGTCAGTTGGCTTCTAGTCACTGATGTGCCAGGTCCTGTCTATGTTTCCTGCCTTGCGGTATCAGTTCCCGTGTCTGAACTGTGTCCTGTCTGAACTATCTTCTAGCCTGTTGTCTTCTGCCTATCCTGGAGGCTGTATTTCCAGGCCAGTGTGAACACGCTCCTAGCCTGTTCTTTCCGCCCTCTAGGGGCAGCATACCTAGACCCGTTCCTGTATCTTGCCTGTTCCTGTCTGAACACGCTCTTAGCCTGTTCGTTCCGCCTTCTAGGGGCTGCAAACCTAGAACCGCTCCTGTATCTTGCTGCTGTGTCTGTTCTTGTCTGAATACTCTCCTAGCCTGTTACCTGTTTTTCTCTATGTCCGTACCTTCCCTTTTCCTGCAGAATCTGATCCTGTACCTAACTCCTACTCGTTGTCCCTGTACTCCCGTTTGTGAGTTTGGAGTCCACTCGCTACTTCATTGCAAGTATCTTGTGTGTACCTGGTTCTGCCTCTCCCTTCCAGTTTGTTCCGTGTGAACAGAGCCCTGTCCCCTCTGCTCTGCCTTGCTCGATGCTCCGGCAGTGTCGCTCTGCTCTGACCCTTTGCTCGCTGCTCCGGCAGTCTCGCTCTGCTCTGACCCTTTGCTCGCTGCTCCGGCAGTCTCGCTCTGCTCTGACCCTTTGCTCGCTGCTCCGGCAGTCTCGCTCTGCTCTGACCCTTTGCTCGCTGCTCCGGCAGTCTCGCTCTGCTCTGACCCTTTGCTCGCTGCTCCGGCAGTCTCGCTCTGCTCTGACCCTTTGCTGGCTGCTCCGGCAGTCTCGCTCTGCTCTGACCCTTTGCTCGCTGCTCCGGCAGTCTCGCTCTGCTCTGACCCTTTGCTCGCTGCTCCGGCAGTCTCGCTCTGACCCTTTGCTCGCTGCTCCAGCAGTCTCGCTCTGCTCTGACCCTTTGCTCGCTGCTCCGGCAGTCTCGCTCTGCTCTGACCCTTTGCTCGCTGCTCCGGCAGTCTCGCTCTGCTCTGACCCTTTGCTCGCTGCTCCGGCAGTCTCACTCTGCTCTGACGCTTTGCTCGCTGCTCTGGCAGTCTCGTCCTGCTCCTCTCGCTCACCGCTCCAGGCGGCCTTGTCCTGCTCTTCTCTCGCTCACCGCTCCAGGCGGTCTCGTCTTGTTCTGCTCTTGCTCGCCGCTCTGGGCGGCCTCACTCTGCCGTGTTTGTCCACCGCATCTGCGGTTCTGTTTCTGAGTCCCAGTCTGTACTTGGTCCTATCCACTCGGTGCTCCAACCTGTCGTACCTGCCAGTACCTCCCTGCCTGCATACCAGTCGTGCTTACGAGCATCCGCCAGTCTGCATACCAGCCGTGTCTGCCTATACCCAGCAGTCTGTGTGCCAGCCTAACCTGCCTGTTCCTGTATTCCCCTGTGTGGGTCAACAGCCGTGTCCGGGGTCTGTCCTGGAGTAGCACCTGGTCCCTCTGCTCGGTTCCTCCTTGGTGCACTGGCGTCGTATGCCGTCGTGCGACCCTGGTCGGATCGGGTGGATACTTAGTTACGCCCCTCCAGGCATTCACTCTCCGGCACGGTCCAGTGGAATCACTACATATACACGCACACGCCACTCTGCCCGGGCGTGTGCATTACAACATGGAGGCCACACACAATACTGAGCCTCATTTTGACTTGTTTTAAGGACATTACATCAAAGTTGGATCAGCCTGTATTGTGTTTTTCCACTTTAATTTTGGGGGTGACTCCAAATCCAGGCCTCCATTGGTTAATAAATTTGATTTCCATTGATGATTTTTGTGTGATTTTGTTGTCAGCACATTCAACTTTGTACAGAACAAAGTATTCAATGAGAATATTTCATTCATTCAGATCTAGGTTGTGTTACTTGAGTGTTCCCTTTATTTTTTGAGCAGTGTATATATATATATATATATAGTACAGACCAAAAGTTTGGACACACCTTCTCATTTAATGATTTTTCTGTATTTTCATGACTATGAAAATTGTACATTCACATTGAAGGCATCAAAACTATGAATTAACACAAGTGGAATTATATAGTTAACAAAAACGTGTGAAACAACTGAAAATATGTCTTATATTCTAGGTTCTTCAAAGTAGCCACCTTTTGCTTTGATGGCTGCTTTGCACACTCTTGGCATTCTCTTGATGAGCTTCAAGAGGTAGTCACCGGAAATGGTCTTCCAACAATCTTGAAGGAGTTCCCAGAGATGCTTAGCACTTGTTGGCCCTTTTGCCTTCACTCTGCGGTCCAGATTACCCCAAACCATCTCGATTGGGTTCAGGTCTGGTGACTGTGGAGCCAGGTCATCTGGCGTAGCACCCCATCACTCTCCTTCTTAGTCAAATAGCCCTTACACAGCCTGGAGGTGTGTTTGGGGTCATTGTCCTGTTGAAAAATAAATGATGGTCCAACTAAACGCAAACCGGATGGAATAGCATGCCGCTGCAAGATGCTGTGGTAGCCATGTTGGTTCAGTATGCCTTCAATTTTGAATAAATCCCCAACAGTGTCACCAGCAAAGCACCCCCACACCATCACACCTCCTCCTCCATGCTTCACGGTGGGAACCAGGCATGTAGAGTCCATCCGTTCACCTTTTCTGCGTCGCACAAAGACACTGTGGTTGGAACCAAAGATCTCAAATTTGCACTCATCAGACCAAAGCACAGATTTCCACTGGTCTAATGTCCATTCCTTGTGTACTTTAGCCCAAACAAGTCTCTTCTGCTTGTTGCCTGTCCTTAGCAGTGGTTTCCTAGCAGCTATTTTACCATGAAGGCCTGCTGCACAGAGTCTCCTCTTAACAGTTGTTGTAGAGATGTGTCTGCTGCTAGAACTCTGTGTGGCATTGACCTGGTCTCTAATCTGAGCTGCTGTTAACCTGCGATTTCTGAGACTGGTGCCTCGGATAAACTTATCCTCAGAAGCAGAGGTGACTCTTGGTCTTCCTTTCCTGGGGCTTTCCTCATGTGAGCCAATTTCTTTGTAGCGCTTGCTGGTTTTTGCAACTGCACTTGGGGACACTTTCAAAGTTTTCCCAATTTTTCGGACTGACTGACCTTCATTTCTTAAAGTAATGATGGCCACTCGTTTTTCTTTACTTAGCTGTTTTTTTCTTGCCATAATACAAATTCTAACAGTCTATTCAGTAGGACTATGAGCTGTGTATCCACCAGACTTCTGCACAACACAACTGATGGTCCTAACCCCATTTATAAGGCTAGAAATCCCACTTATTAAACCTGACAGGGCACACCTGTGAAGTGAAAAACATTTCCGGTGACTACCTCTTGAAGCTCATCAAGAGAATGCCAAGAATATGCAAAGCAGTCATCAAAGCAAAAGGTGGCTACTTTGAAGAACTTAGAATATAAGACATATTTTCAGAAAATACAGAAAAATCTTTAAATGAGAAGGTGTGTCCAAACTTTTGGTCTGTACTGTATATATATATATATATATATATTTTTTTTTTTTTGTTAAATTACAAAAAGGAAAATGGGCCAATGCAAAAGTTTGGAGACTTGTGTGCTCAGATAACTTTGACCAAGGTTTAAGGCCTTAAATAGCCTGTTATGGCTTGTTCTCCATCATCATTAGGAAAGGACAGGTGATGCAAATTTCCCAGCTTTATAAAAAGTAGTAGAGGGGTAGAGGGACACCCGGCCGCCATTCATCCAGCTGCCTCTATCCATAATAACCACCCAGGTAGCTTTTGTCATGCAATCTCTTCGCCTGTCACTCTTGCTATATGGGCCATTTGCATTTTATGCTGCTTTGTGTGCACAGTCACTTTAGTCATATGTTTACCGCGGGAGGCATTTTGATAAGATTGTGGATTTGAATTAGTTTACTCATCCACCTTTACTTTGCTCCTTCCCTTTGCTGCTACCATGCACAAGCACTTTGTCCCCCACATGACATAATTAGCTTTTTCCTTTCTTGCATTTTGCTTAATTGATTGTTATCTACATATTGCGGATATCTTATATTGATTCACTGATTGTGACTGTTGTTACTCATGTCAGCATTGTCTCTATTTGCCCTAGCTACTGTATTTATTATGGCGTATGTATTTTTTCCAGTACCATCTGGGGGGAATATTATTTATTTGTTTGTTATAATGTTGGTTTGATCTTGATTGTGTTATGTATTTTGGATAGGCCTGGCTGGTCCCTCACATTTTGAGGCATCTTTTTAAATGTGTTTTTATTTTTGCTGTTGAATAAAAAAATTTTTTTCATGATTTATCTAGTTGTCACTTCGTTCCTTCTGATTTCCTTATATGGGATATGTAGAGGGTCCCTTTTTTGATTATTGTTTATAAAAAGCCAACCTTCTCTAACCTTGTGCCAAAAAACAGCAGCCATGGGTCCTTCTAAGCAGCTGCCTAGCACTCTGAAAAGGAAAATGATGGAGGCCCACAAAGCAGGAGAAGGCTATAAGAAGATAGCAAAACATTTTCAATTTGCCCTTTCCTCACTTCAAAATGTAATTAAGAAATGACAGTTACCAGGAACAGTGGATGTCAAGATAAGGTCTGGAAGACCAATCAAAATTTCAGTGAGAGCTGCTCGTAGTATTGCTAGAGAGGCAAATCAGAACGCCTGCTTCAGAAAGATTTAGCAGACTGTGAAGTTGTGGTACATTGTTCTACTGTTCAGAGACACCTTCACAAATATGGCCTTCATGGAAGAATCATTAGAAGAAAACCTCTCCTGCGTCCTCATCATTAAATTCAACATCAGAAGTATGCAAAAGAACATCTAAACAAGCCTGATGCATTTTGGAAACAAGTCATGTGGACAGATGAGGTTAAAATAGAACTGTTTGGCCACAATGATCAAAAATATGTGTGGAGAAATAAGAGTACAGAATTTCAGAAAAAGAACATCTCGCCAATAGTGTTGAGCGGGCACTAAAATGCTCGGGTGCTCGAAGCTCGGGCCGAGCTCGCCGTGATACTCGGGTGCTCGACCCGAGCAACGAGCCCAATGTTAGTCTATGGGAGACTCGAGCATTTTTGCGGTGGCACCCCCGGCAGTCTTTTAAAAGCCTAACAAGTGCCCAAAACGATAGTGACCATGCTCAAATGACATGGGGACAGCATGGGGATCGCCCCAGGAAGCATTTCTGACCCCCAGGTCACCGCTGTCAACAACGTGGTCAGAGGTATTAAGCCACTTTTACGGGCTCACAATAAAACGTTCAAAAACGAAAGTGAAACTTTTTTCCTGTGAAATATATTAAGGAACATCCTTTCCAGGGAAAAGACTTGTGGATAAGTTAAAATAAATGACCAAAAATAAAAATACTCCTCCACACCTTGGGCTATGTTCACAAGTAGCATTTTTTATGCGTTTTTGCACTTTTGTATTGCTTTCAACTATGACAAATGCATTCACCGGGAAATGTCATTTTAACATTTTACAACCTTATCTGGCCATGTGCTGTGTGACACATGCATAAAGTGCTGAAAAGACATGGGAACAGCATGGGGAAGACCCCTGGAAGCATCTCTGACTCCCAGGTCACTGTCTAAAAGTGTGCCCATCATAAGTGATCCTTGCCGCATCAGAAGATGCAGACTTGCAACTATCCCAATGCAAGTTCTAGTCCCAGGGCAGTGTTCAATTGTACCTCCCCCATTCCTTGCAATACAAGCGCAAGTATGCAGCCTGCCACCCACCCACCCCCAGGCAGCAATACCATACTGCTTGCTTGCTTGAACTTGGAATTGGGCCTTTTAGGCATGTGGAGGCGAATCTGGCCACCTCGTCATGGCTGTGTTGGTGGCCTGGAATCCATACTCAGTCCCCAGCCGCCCGGCGGCCGGGTGTCCATAAACGGTCCCCAGCCGCCCCTATTTCTCCTTGGAACATCCCCCCACACACTTTTCTTTGCCCGGCCTGCTTTAGGCAGCATTGGACGAGCCCACCAGAGAACCAGACTCCTCCGGTGGGCCCTGACTTCTCCGTCGGTGGAGTTGAGAGTGCCAAGGTGAGGAGCATGATGATGATGACAGAAGTTAGTATCTGCCATCTTTTCTTTTAATGCAAGTGTAAGTGTGCAGCCTGCCACCCACCCACCCCCAGACTGCAATTCCATGCTGCAAGCTTGCACTTGAAATGGGGCCTTTTAGTTTGGAGGAGGCCGAAGCTGGCCACTACCTCATGGCTGCTTCGGCAGCGAGGTATCCATACTCAGTCCCCAGCCGCCCCTATTTGTCCTGGTGTGCCTTATACATATGATTAAGCGCGTATACCAAAACATTACCTGTGCCCTCCCCAGTGGGAAGGAGAGCCTATTCAGCTGTAGTGTGTGCATGCCAAACCCCTGTTCATGATGCATGCGAAGATGCCTCCCACCTTGCACCTGTCGTTGCAGACTTGCAACTATCCCCATTCAAGTCCTTGTCCCAGGGCAGTGTTCAATTGTACCTCTCCCATTCCTTGCAATGCAAGCGCAAGTATGCAGCCTGCCACCCACCCACCCCCAGGCTGCAATACCATACTGCTTGCTTGCTTGCACTTTAAATTGGGCCTTTAAGGTATCCATACTCAGTCCCCAGCCGCCTGGTGGCCGGGTGTCCCTGCTTGCTCCCCAGCCTCCAGGGGGTGGCTGGGTGTCCATACTCGGTACCCAGCCACCCCTATTTGTCCCGGTAACCTTTCCCACACTTTTCTTAGCCTGGCCTGCTTTAGGGCAGCATTGGCCGAGCCCGCCGGACTATCAGACTCCTCCGGTGGGCCCTGGCTTCTCCATCAGGGGAGTTGAGAGTGCCAAGGTGAGGAGCATGATGAGGATGATAGAAGTTAGCATCTGCTTTGTTTTGTTGTAATGCAAGCGCATGTATGTAGTAGCGGCTAGGCCTGAGGTGGTCAGCGTTTTGGCGCATATCCTACCTCCTCCGAGGATTGCTGCATGTTTTTCTGCTACTATCCAAGTTCTATGACTCCAGTTAAAACAAAGCTTCAGGTGATAAATGATGGATGAGGTAGTGGCAAAGGAGAAAGAGCAGGAGGAACAGGGACCATTCACATCAATATCAGGCCAGTCAACCAGATATGTCTTGTATGATATGTTTCTGTAACAAAAGGAGTGGTTCGGCTACACAGTTATAGGGCATACAGTGAGTGCAATGCCTACCAAAAATTTCGAGGCACTCCAATGCCCCTTGGAAATGACATGGAGGTCAGAGGGCGTTAACTAAACCTTTTTTTCCATTTATAGCAACTGGGTCTCCTCTGCACTGTTGGCCTAAGCAGTGAATGGAAAGCTTTCCAAAAATTATGAGGAACTGCAATGCCCCTTACAAGAGCCATGTGTGGCACCCCAGGGGTCTGGTCACCACAGTAATAGAGATATTACGTCGGAGAGCAAGTGGGAGGTTTCCTGGTCAGGATCCCTTAAACATGCAACATCCTCCTGCCCCAGTCCTTGGAGGGGAGAATTCTGCCCTTATAAACTGGATCTGGGGAGGGGTTGAGTGAGTCAGAGAACAGAGAACAGTCAGAGTCAGAGTGAGAGCAAGGGAAAGTAACAGCAAGGAGCTCTGTAGGAGCTAGGAGCTAAAGACTAGGGGCTGGAAGCTGAGCAGAGCTCGCCCTGGCAGAAGACAATAGGAACCGGACACAGGAGTCCGAGGCTGTGAGGACTTATATATCCAGCAGCAGAAACCAGCCGGCAGGGGATTTCAGGTCCTCTGGCCATAGAAGCCCGGAGGCTCAGTCACAAGCAAGGGACCAGCACCGCCGTCGTGGAGCGGAGGCTAACAGAAGGCCCCAAGTCTCCAGCCATACGGGTGAGCACTACACGGTACACTCAGGGACGTGGGCTACTTCTACCCGCTTACAGCAAGGTAGCCAGGAAGAGTGCAGACAGACAGGGAGGCCTACAACTCCACCTGGCCAGGGGAACTCCTGCTTGCTCACAGACTGACCAGGCCTCTTATGCTAGCCAGCACTCCCGGGAGGGTCTACCTTATAATCATCAGTAAAGACCCTGAACTGCACTGCAAAGACTCTGAGTCGTTCCTGCTGCGCTCGTGCACCATCACCCCCATCATCCACACTCACTGTCCTGAGGCTATAATCCTCCCGTGGGGAGTTATCCCATTCTCTGTTGTGCACACAACACCAGCCTCAGCGGTCTGCCTCGCAGCGGTGGTACTCCCTGACCGCAATCCACGGGTGGCGCAGTCGGACAATTAACCTCAAAACCTAAGAAAGACTGCCACTGGTTTGACCAGCCTGAACCACGGGACCGGGTCACGGCCACGGAGACTACAGACCCCAGAGACCCGGCACCGGGTATCCCACACACGTGTACACATGGCCCAGGGGGCGCGTCACATGCAGTACAGCATATAACAAACATAAGTCCCATTATTGGGGAGTGGGTCTCCCATAGTATTTGCTTATGCCTTGCAAGCAAAAGCTGCCAAAAATTAGGACGGAGCAACTTGCAATGCCCCTTACAAGAGCCATGCAGTACAGCATATTACAAACATAGGTCCCATTATTGGGGAGTGGGTCTCCCATAGTATTTGCTTATGCCTTGCAAGCAAAAGCTGCCAAAAATTAGGACGGAGCAACTTGCAATGCCCCTTACAAGAGCCATGCAGTACAGCATATTACAAACATAAGTCCCATTATTGGGGAGTGGGACTCCCATAGTATTTGCTTATGCCTTGCAAGCAAAAGCTGCCAAAAATTAGGACGGAGCAACTTGCAATGCCCCTTACAAGAGCCATGCAGTACAGCATATTACAAACATAAGTCCCATTATTGGGGAGTGGGTCTCCCATAGTATTTGCTTATGCCTTGCAAGCAAAAGCTGCCAAAAATTAGGACGGAGCAACTTGCAATGCCCCTTACAAGAGCCATGCAGTACAGCATATTACAAACATAAGTCCCATTATTGGGGAGTGGGTCTCCCATAGTATTTGCTTATACTTTCCAAGCAAAAGCTGCCAAAAATTAGGACGGAGCAACTTGCAATGCCCCTTACAAGAGCCATGCAGTACAGCATATTACAAACATAAGTCCCATTATTGGGGAGTGGGTGTCCCATAGTATTTGCTTATGACTTGCAAGAAAATGCTGCCAAAAATTAGGATGGAGCAACTTGCAATGCCCCTTACAAGAGCCATGTAGTACAGCATATTACAAACATAAGTCCCATTATTGGGGAGTGGGTCTCCCCTAGTATTTGCTTATGCTTTCCAAGCAAAAGCTGCCAAAAATTAGGATGGAGCAACTTGCAATGCCCCTTACAAGAGCCATGCAGTGCAGCATATTACAAACATAAGTCCCATTATTGGGGAGTGGGTGTCCCATAGTATTTGCTTATGACTTGCAAGAAAAAGCTGCCAAAAATTAGGATGGAGCAACTTGCAATGCCCCTTACAAGAGCCATGTAGTACAGCATATTACAAACATAAGTCCCATTATTGGGGAGTGGGTCTCCCATAGTATTTGCTTATGCTTTCCAAGCAAAAGCTGCCAAAAATTAGGACGGAGCAACTTGCAATGCCCCTTACAAGAGCCATGCAGTACAGCATATTACAAACATAAGTCCCATTATTGGGGAGTGGGTGTCCCATAGTATTTGCTTATGACTTGCAAGAAAAAGCTGCCAAAAATTAGGATGGAGCAACTTGCAATGCCCCTTACAAGAGCCATGTAGTACAGCATATTACAAACGTAAGTCCCATTATTGGGGAGTGGGTCTCCCATAGTATTTGCTTATGCTTTCCAAGCAAAAGCTGCCAAAAATTAGGACGGAGCAACTTGCAATGCCCCTTACAAGAGCCATGCAGTACAGCATATTACAAACATAAGTCCCATTATTGGGGAGTGGGTGTTCCATAGTATTTGCTTATGCCTTGCAAGCAAAAGCTGCCAAAAATAAGGACGGAGGAACTTGCAATGCTGGCACCCTGGTGGTATAGTGGTGGTGGAGGCTGAGGATAAGGAGAAGAAGATAAAACAGCCGAAACGAGGAAGCGTATACCCGTGTGGGTGTGAAGCTGTGCATGTGAATACACCTCCCGAAATAACACAGTGGATTTGACTTTATGTTACTCTGCTGTCATTTGGTGGTGATGAGAAGTCTGGCCCAATCCAGCCCTTGTTCATTTTGATAAGGGTCAGCTTGTCAGCATTGTCAGTTGACAGGCGAGTGCGCTTATCAGTTATAATTCCCCCAGCGGCACTAAAAACACGGTCCGATAACACGCTAGCGGCAGGGCAGGCCAGGACCTCCAAGGCATACAGAGCGAGTTCATTCCAAGTGTCCAGCTTGGATACCCAATAATTAAAAGGCACAGAGGAATCACGGAGGACGCTGGTACGGTCGGCAAGGTACTCCCTCACCATCTTTTGAAACTTTCCACTCCTTGTGAGAGTACCCCGCGCCTCAGGGCCTGTAAGCTGGGCGGGCATCAGAAAAGTGTCCCAGAACGTTGACAGTGTTCCCCTGCCTCTGCTGGATTGGAGTTGCATCTCTCTCGCCTGTACGCCTTGGTTGGGCAACGAACTGTGACCTCTGCCGCTAGCGTGTTCAGATGGGAATTTTTTTAAGAGTTCTGCAGCAAGGGCCTTCTGGTACTGCCCCATTTTTGTAGACCTCTCCACCTCAGGAATAAGAGAGTGAAAGTTCTCCTTGAAGCGGGGGTCTACAAGTGTCACAAACCAGTAATGACTGTCACCCAACATTTTGACAACGCGAGGGTCACGGTTAAGGCAGCATAACATAAAGTCAGCCATGCATGCCAGACAGGTAACGGGCAAGATTTCCGTGTCCTTACCAAGATGACGACTGACCATGCTCTACTCCTCCTCCTCCTCCTCCTCTTCCCCCCTGTCCTCAGGCCACCCACGCTGAACTGACAGTATGACACTTGTACAGGTACTACCATCAACAACGCATGATAGCAGCTCCTGTTCTTCCTCCTCCTCCTCTTCCTCCTTCTCTCCCTCATTGTCCCCCAATGCACGTTGGGATGAGATGAGGCTGGGCCGTGTGTAATCACCCGCTATGGCTTCTTCATCCATCTCATCATACTCTGGCTGCTATGCCTCCTCTTTAATTCTCTGCAGAGAGCGTTGCAAAACACAGACAAGTGGGATGCTGACACTAATGATGGCGTCATCGCCACTCACCATCTTGGTGGCCTCCTCAAAGTTTGTCAGGATGGTACATATCTCAGACATCCAGGTCCACTCCTGAGGTCTTATGTGTGGAGTCTGACCTGAATATCGACGGCCTTGTTGCAGCTGGTACTCCACAACTGCTCTCTTCTGCTCACAAATCCTTTGCAACATGTGAAGGGTAGAGTTCCAACGTGTGGGGACATCACACACCAGTCGGTGTGCCGGAAGCTGCAAACGCTGCTGCAACACAGCAAGGTCGGCGGATGCTGTAGCCGACTTGCGAAAATGAGCTGACAGGCGGCGTACTTTCACGAGCAGATCTGGCAACTCAGGGTACGATTTAAGAAACCGCTGAACCACGAGGTTAAGCACATGAGCCAGGCAGGTACATGTGTGATCTCACCTCGCCTCAGAGCCGCCACCAGGTTACGGCCATTGTCACACACGACCATGCCGGGATGTAGGTTCAGCGGTCTCAGCCACAGATCTGCCTGCTCTTTCATAGCTGTCCACAACTCACAAGCAGTGTGAGGTTTATCACCTAAGCTTATGAGTTTCAGCACAGCCTGTTGCCGCTTGTCGGAGGCAGTACTGCAATGCTTCCAGCTTGTAACTGATGTGGTGATATCTGAGATGGAGGCTGAACATGAGGAGGAGGAGGAGGATGCGCAGGAGCTGTACACTGTGGGGGCAATTCTGACTGACATAGGGCCCGCAATCCTCGGTGTGGGGAGGATGTGTTCCGTCCCAAGGTCCGACTGGGTCCCGGCTTCCACTATGTTTACCCAGTGTGCCGTCAGAGAGATGTACCGTCCCTGGCCACAAGCACTTGTCCACGTGTCCGTTGTCAGGTTGACTCTCCCAGTAACTGCGTTTTTGAGGGCACGGCAGATGCTTTGGGACACGTGCTTGTGTAGTGCGGGGATGGCACACCGGGCAAAATAGTGTCGGCTGTGGACCGAGTACCGAGGGACGGCCACCGCCGTAAGATTGCGGAAGGATTCCGTCTCCACCAGCCTAAAAGGCAGCATTTTCAACGCAAGCAGTCGTGAAATGTGCGAATTTAGGACTGTGGCCTGTGAGGCGTTAGCTGCGAATTTCCGCTTTCTTTCAAAGGTCTGGGATATGGACAATTGAATGCTGCGGTGGGACGTGGACGTGGACGTTGATGCTGTTTCTTGAGAAACTGCCATAACAAGTGAAGACTGAGAGGAGGGGGCATCTTTACATGCAGTATGGACAGGGGATTGCCTTGCACACACAACAGGGGGTTCTATTGCACGCACAACAGTGGAAGACGCAGTGGTGACACCCGCTGACACTGGTCGTGGACCCTGGGTTTCGCCCCACAAAGTCGGGTGCTTTGCTGCCATGTGCCTGATCATGCTGGTGGTGGTCAGGCTGGTAGTTTTGTCACCCCTGCTGATGCTGGCATGGCAGGTGGAACATATGGCCTGTTTGGGGTTATCAGCAGAGTCTTTAAAAAAATTCCAGACTCTGGAAGACCTACCGCTTGTACTGGCAACGTCCCTCGTGTTGGTGTTACGGGGAACGGTTGCCTGCCTTCTGTCTGCGGCCACCACACTGCTTCTTCCTGCCTGTTGGGGTACTCTGCCTCCCTCCCCCTGTGTGCTGCTGGCCTCACTCTGCATGTCCTCCTTCCACGTTGGGTCAGTTACTAGATCATCCACCACCTCCTCCTCCTCTTCCACTTGCACACCACGATTCTCCTCCTCACTTACTGGCAATTGTGTCTCGTCATCGTCCACCTCTTGTGACAGATTGCCAACGTCGACTTCCTGTGGCCGTGGCTGTTCAAATATTTGGGCATCGCAACATGGGATCTCCTCTTCCACCACTTCAAGCGTATCAGGCGAGGGGCCCAAATATGGAAATGGACCAGTGAACAGCTCTTCAGAGTGTCCAAGTGTGGGATCACTTGCTGTCTGACGACACTCGGCAAGGTGGGAGGAAGGAGCATCAGGGTGAGGAGGAGTATGCGGTCGAGACTCACGGCTACTAAGAGTTGACCGTGTGGAAGACAGACCGGAGGTGGTGGTGCCCAGGTAACTGGAAGTATTATCTGCTATCCAATTAATAACCTGTTCACACTGATCAGTTCTCAATACTGGTGTTGTTCTGTGCTTCCCTAGTAATTCGGTCAAGAAGTGGGAGCGAGAAGATGTTGCTGTTGGTTGTGGCACATTTTCACCTTGGCCACAGCCCCGTCCTCTGCACGAACCATCACCAGAACGTCCACTTCCACGTCCCTTGCCACGCGCCTTGCCCATTGTAAATGAAGTAAAATAGCTTACACTTGCACTATCAATGGAAAAAGGGTAAGAAAGAGTAGATTAGAACCGTGGAAGAGGAAAACCACAGTTATTGTTTACTGGGGTATACCACACTTTTTTAAATAGAGATATTTGCGGCTGAACAGTGAGCGACGCACTCAAACTGCTTTTTTTTTAGATACCAAAGGCCCAAAACTAGATAGTACAGCGATTTGACCCGTGGCACTGCGAAACCACACTGGGATGTCGGGCCTACACAAGACTATTTTCAACAGATATATTTTTGTGTCACAACAGTCAGGAGACACTACTGTTTTTATTTACTGAAAAAACTTCCATAAGCTGATTAATAGAGATGAGCGTTGTTCTACTCGAACTGTTCGCCAATCTCAAATTCGAGCTGTTTTGGGCGGTGTTCGAGCCGTTCGGCGAACACGAACAATTTGAGAAAAATTCGGCTGTTCGAGGTTATGTTCGATAACTGTTCGTGCACCAAAATCATAACTGGATTTTTTCTCAGTAATGATGAAAATTAATGTTAATACGCAGTTTGAGTGTACAGCGGGGTGGGGGGAGGGGCAGGGGATGGATCTCTGCAGGAACAATGAAGATCTCCATTTTTTTTTCTCTTTCCCGCATTTACAGTGGGGAGGTGCAATCTGTCAGCCTATCAGCAGCGCACACACGGAGAGAAGTGCTTTTTTTCACACAAGCAAGGGCATGTGTCATTGGCAGTGTATGTCACATGTCCTTGCCCTATAAGACCAAGCCATTTTCCCCGTCGCCACCATTTTCTCACTGCTGCAGCTGCGTGTTAGACGGCACCGCTGTTGCTGTGTGCGCTATACCTTGTTAATTTCAAGCCAATTTTCGCACAAATATACAGATAGCTTGGGAGTAGGGAATAGTTGTGATTGCAGTCCTTTTAAGGACTAGGTTACAGCATTTCCTACGACTTTTATCAGGGAGGTCTGTGCTCTTAAATAGATCGGTTGTGGGAGTAAAGACTAATTGTAATTGCAGTCCTTTTCAGGACTAGGTTACATGAGTTCCTATCAGTTTTTGCCAGGCAGGTCTGTGCCAGTGCTGTGCAAGTTTTTTTCACAGCATTTGGCTGAATCTAGCAAAGCTAATCCTTTTTGGCCTATTGCAGAGTGTGTTAGTCAATGGAGTAGCCTATCTGTGTTGCAAGATATACCACCTGTGTATAGAATACCAATTTTTTTACTGTACCTAGTGAAGTAAAATCTTTTGGGCATAGCATCATTCTATTAGTCCATCTATACTGACCTCCATCAGGTTGCAAATTAAAACTAATTTTTATCTGCATCTACAGTACCTCTGAAAAAATATTTGGGCTTCTAGCAGTGTGTGGGACTTGTTCTATTAGTCCATCTATACTGACCTCCATCAGGTTGCAAACTGAATATATTTTTTTCTGCATCTACCTCTGAAAAAATATTGGGCTTCTAGCTGTGTGTGGGTCTTGTTCTATTAATCCATCTATACTGACCTCCATCAGGTTGCAAACTGAATATAATTTTTTTCTGCATCTAGCTCTGAAAAAATATTTGGCCTTCTAGTAGTGTGTCGGACTTTCTCTATTAGTCCATCTATACTGACCTCCATCAGGTTGCAAATTAAAACTAATTTTTATCTGCATCTACAGTACCTCTGAAAAAATATTTGGGCTTCTAGCTGTGTGTGGGACTTGTTGTATTAGTCCATCTATACTGACCTCCATCAGGTTGCAAATTGAATATATTTTTTTCTGCATCTACCTCTGAAAAAATATTTGGCCTTCTAGTAGTGTGTCGGACTTTCTCTATTAGTCCATCTATACTGACCTCCATCAGGTTGCAAATTAAAAATAATTTTTATCTGCATCTACAGTACCTCTGAAAAAATATTTGGGCTTCTAGCTGTGTGCGGGACTTGTTGTATTAGTCCATCTATACTGACCTCCATCAGGTTGCAAACTGAATATATTTTTTTCTGCATCTACCTCTGAAAAAATATTTGGCCTTCTAGTAGTGTGTCGGACTTTCTCTATTAGTCCATCTATACTGACCTCCATCAGGTTGCAAATTAAAACTAATTTTTATCTGCATCTACAGTATCTCTGAAAAAATATTTGGGCTTCTAGCAGTGTGTGGGACTTGTTCTATTAGTCCATCTATACTGACCTCCATCAGGTTGCAAATTAAAACTAATTTTTATCTGCATCTACAGTACCTCTGAAAAAATATTTGGGCTTCTAGCAGTGTGTGGGACTTGTTCTATTAGTCCATCTATACTGACCTCCATCAGGTTGCAAACTGAATATATTTTTTTCTGCATCTACCTCTGAAAAAATATTGGGCTTCTAGCTGTGTGTGGGTCTTGTTCTATTAATCCATCTATACTGACCTCCATCAGGTTGCAAACTGAATATATTTTTTTCTGCGTCTACCTCTGAAAAAATATTTGGCCTTCTAGTAGTGTGTCGGACTTTCTCTATTAGTCCATCTATACTGACCTCCATCAGGTTGCAAATTAAAACTAATTTTTATCTGCATCTACAGTACCTCTGAAAAAATATTTGGGCTTCTAGCAGTGTGTGGGACTTGTTCTATTAGTCCATCTATACTGACCTCCATCAGGTTGCAAACTGAATATATTTTTTTCTGCATCTACCTCTGAAAAAATATTGGGCTTCTAGCTGTGTGTGGGTCTTGTTCTATTAATCCATCTATACTGACCTCCATCAGGTTGCAAACTGAATATATTTTTTTCTGCATCTACCTCTGAAAAAATATTTGGCCTTCTAGTAGTGTGTCGGACTTTCTCTATTAGTCCATCTATACTGACCTCCATCAGGTTGCAAATTAAAACTAATTTTTATCTGCATCTACAGTACCTCTGAAAAAATATTTGGGCTTCTAGCAGTGTGTGGGACTTGTTCTATTAGTCCATCTATACTGACCTCCATCAGGTTGCAAACTGAATATAGTTTTTTCTGCATCTACCTCTGAAAAAATATTGGGCTTCTAGCTGTGTGTGGGTCTTGTTCTATTAATCCATCTATACTGACCTCCATCAGGTTGCAAACTGAATATATTTTTTTCTGCATCTACCTCTGAAAAAATATTTGGCCTTCTAGTAGTGTGTCGGACTTTCTCTATTAGTCCATCTATACTGACCTCCATCAGGTTGCAAATTAAAACTAATTTTTATCTGCATCTACAGTACCTCTGAAAAAATATTTGGGCTTCTAGCAGTGTGTGGGACTTGTTCTATTAGTCCATCTATACTGACCTCCATCAGGTTGCAAACTGAATATAGTTTTTTCTGCATCTACCTCTGAAAAAATATTGGGCTTCTAGCTGTGTGTGGGTCTTGTTCTATTAATCCATCTATACTGACCTCCATCAGGTTGCAAACTGAATATATTTTTTTCTGCATCTACCTCTGAAAAAATATTTGGCCTTCTAGTAGTGTGTCGGACTTTCTCTATTAGTCCATCTATACTGACCTCCATCAGGTTGCAAACTGAATATAATTTTTTTCTGCATCTAGCTCTGAAAAAATATTTGGCCTTCTAGTAGTGTGTCGGACTTTCTCTATTAGTCCATCTATACTGACCTCCATCAGGTTGCAAATTAAAACTAATTTTTATCTGCATCTACAGTACCTCTGAAAAAATATTTGGGCTTCTAGCAGTGTGTGGGACTTGTTCTATTAGTCCATCTATACTGACCTCCATCAGGTTGCAAACTGAATATATTTTTTTCTGCATCTACCTCTGAAAAAATATTGGGCTTCTAGCTGTGTGTGGGTCTTGTTCTATTAATCCATCTATACTGACCTCCATCAGGTTGCAAACTGAATATATTTTTTTCTGCATCTACCTCTGAAAAAATATTTGGCCTTCTAGTAGTGTGTCGGACTTTCTCTATTAGTCCATCTATACTGACCTCCATCAGGTTGCAAATTCAAAATAATTTTTTTCTGCATCTAACCCAGCCAATAGTTTTGGCCTAATACCACAGTTTGGCCACTCAGCTCTGCTCGGTTACCATCCATTGTTTTTTTGTGCAAACAACTCCAGAGTTGTGAATTAGTTAACCACCAAAATGAATGGAAAAAGGCCTGCTGCTGGTGGAAAGGGGAATAGGCGTGTTGGGAAGGGGAAAAAAGGTTGTGTCCGTGGGGTAGGTGTTAAAGCAACAGTAACATCTGCAGAAGAAAGACCATCTTCCAGCCAAACTAAAATGTCTACTTCTTTTAGCGGACAATGTGATAAGATCCCTTTCTTACGGCCACGCCAATCGCTACAAATTCCAGATGAGGCACAAAAACAGCAGGTGCTTCAACGGATATCAAGTGCTCCTTTAAGTGGGCTCTCCTCCACATCAACTTCAACATCACAAATACTCCAGTCCTCAAAGGTGTCACCCAAATCGCACTTGCTTCCTCACAGCTCCCAAATCTCCAGCTGCCCGTCTGAGTATGAGGTAGAACAGATGGTTGAGTCTGCAGAGCTGTTTACTCATACTATAGCCTGGGAATCAGAGGTCGACTCCAGCGCTTCTGTGAATCCAGACGAGGAAATGATCTGCACTGATGCCCAGAATCTTTATGAGTCGGATCCAGGACCAGACGCAGAAGGTTCTGACCATAATGTAGACCCTCATTCCCAAACTGTAACTCCTGTTGGTGGAGACAATGAGGAAGACGATGATAAGACTCAAATACCTGATTGGAGCGACAACTTTAGTTTTTTGTCAGGGCAGGAACAGGTTGGCTCTGAGGACGACGGGTGTGATAACGCACAGGGTGATGATGATGAGGTCGGAGATCCCACTTACTGTCAACCCACAGTCAGCCAAGAGATGAGGTCAGCAGAGGAGGTGGAGGAAGATACTAGTGACGACGAGGTCAGGTTGCGCCTTCCTGGACAGAGACGTAGTACTGGAAGCACGTCAACAACTGCATCCTCAAACACAACTCTGCCTCTCACCACAAGTCGTGGTGGCTCTTCAGGTCGCATGGGTGCTAAGCCTTGCATAGCCTGGGCATTTTTTCAGATCGATAAAGATGACCCAACTCGTGTTATCTGTAACATTTGTCAGCAAAAGCTAAGTAGAGGCCAAAAAATACATAGTTTGAGTACTTCATGCATGAACCGGCACATGGACATGAAGCATAAGTTGCAGTGGGAAGCTCAGTGTGCTACAATGCGGTCTAGCCGGCCGGGCCAACCACCGTCTGCCATATCTTGTGCATCCGCGGCCTCTTCATCCTCTGTGACTGGGGGGACAGCAGTCACACCTGTTTTGGGGCGCAGACCTGCCACCTCTTTACCCGCAACAGCCAGCGTGATTGGCAGGTCATCATTTTCTTTGGAGGTGGTAACACCAGCTGGTCTTGAGCACTGTCCGACATCGATAGCACCACCTTTGGATCAAGGCAACCTAAGATGTCCGCCTGCATCTTCCTCACAGACCGGCAGTTTGCCGGGGACACCCTTATCAACCCCGTCTAAGCACAATAGCCAGCCCTCGGTCCCTCAGATGTGGACAAGTAAAAGACCATTTCCTCCTAGCCATGAGAAAGCTAAGAGGTTGAATTTCACCATCTGCAAGCTCTTGGCTACAGAAATGCTGCCTTTCCGCCTGATGGACACAGAGGATTTTCGAGACCTTATGTCCGTCGCAGTGCCCCAGTACCAGATGCCCAGTCGGCACTACTTCTCAAAGAAAGGTGTGCCTGCGCTCCACCAGCATGTCGCACACAACATCACCGCTTCTTTGAGAAACTCTGTGTGTGACAGGGTGCATTTCACCACAGACACTTGGACGAGTAGGCATGGACAGGGGCGTTACATGTCGCTGACTGGGCACTGGGTAACTATGGTGACAGCAGGACAAGGGGCTGCTGTCCAAGTCTTGCCGTCCCCACGAGTTGTGCGTCAATCCTCTTTATGTCATTTTTCCTCCACTGCTTCTGCCTCCTCAACCTCCTCTCGGTCTTCCACCTGCACCCAAAGCCTGTCTGGTCATGCCACAAGCTTTCTAACTGCGCAGAAGGGATCCTGCACACCTCCTTACTATGCTGGCAGTAGGGCTCAACGTCATCAGGCGGTTTTTACATTGAAATGTCTGGGAAATGTGAGTCACACAGCTGAGGAGTTGTGGTCAGCTCTGGAGAACCAATTTCATGAATGGTTGTCTCCACTGGACCTGAAACCAGGGAAGGCCGTGTGCGACAATGCTGCAAACCTGGGTGCGGCCCTTCGCCGGGGCAATGTCACACACGTGCCTTGTATGGCTCACGTGTTGAACCTGGTTGTCCAGCAATTTTTAGCCCACTATCCCAGACTAGATGGCCTTCTGCAGAGGGCACGGTCGCTGTGTGCTCACTTCCGCCGTTCGCATCCCGCAGCTCAGCGACTTACATCTCTACAGAAGTCGTTGGGCCTGCCACTTCACCGGCTAAAATGCGATGTGCCTACCCGGTGGAATTCAACTCTGCACATGTTGCAGCGACTGTGGCAGCACCGACAAGCCCTGGTGCAATACGTTCTGACGTATAGCCTGGGCCAACGAGATTCAGAGGTGGGGCAAATCACGCTGGAGGAGTGGTCTCAGATCAGGGACCTATGCACCCTTCTGCACAGTTTTGAAATGGCGACGAAGATGTTTAGTGCTGACGATGCCATTATCAGCATGACTATTCCGGTGATTTACATGCTGGAGCACATGTTAAACAGAATTCGGAGTCAGGTGGTGGCACAAGAGGAGGTGGAGGAAGTAGAGGAGGAGGAGTTGTATGCGGAAGGGCTAACATCTGCAAGGTCCAGACGGTCGGCAGCACCAGGGCGGCAGGCATGTGAGGGTGGGGGAGATGATTTTACCAGGGCGCATGGTAGCAGCCAAACTAGTGAGGAAGGTGCAGGAGCCCAGGAAGAAGTGGAGGACGAACTGATGGAAGACTCATCAGATGAGGGAGACCTTGATCACATTTCTGTTGTGCGAGGTTGGGGGGAGAGGACAGAGGAAGGAAGCATGATTGTTACCTCGCCACCAACACAACAGGGACTTGGTGCTCCTGGATGCGCAACACACATGAGTGCCTTCTTGCTGCACTACCTGCAACATGACCCTCGAATTGTGAGAATTAGAAATAATCCTGACTACTGGGTTGCCACACTGTTAGATCCCCGGTACAAAAGTAAATTTGCAGAAATTATTCCTGCCATAGAAAGGGATGCACGCATGCAGGAGTATCAGCAGAGACTGTTGCAGAATCTTACATGTGCTTTTCCACAAAATACCAGTGGTGCACGTAGTGAATCTCACAGTTCCAACTTGCCAACCGTGGTCTGTATGGAATTGTTCAATAAAGGGCCCAAAATTAAGATAACATAGATGGGAGAGGTCTCTATGAATAGGAATTCCTAAGTATTTGATACCCTGTGAGGGCCAGGCAAAGGGAAAGTTGGACTGGATGGAATCCTATATGGATTTAGGGAGGGAGACATCGAGGGCCTCAGACTTCGCTGCATTGATTTTAAAATTTTACCATGTAACAAAGTGATCTATTTCAGCCATAACAGCAGGGATGGATATATGTGATTGAGTGATATATACTAGGACATCATCAGCAAATAGAGAGCACTTGTACTCGGTGCCTCCCACCTCAATCCACCTAATATTGGGGTTATGGCGAATTGATGAGAGCAGGTGCTCCGTCACTAGGATGTATAAGAGAGGGGACAGAGGACATCCCTGCCTTGTCCCATTGGTGATTGTGAAAGGTGATGAAAATGTTCTGACGCACCCCCTGGGCCTTGGGACACCCGGAGCCGGACCCTTTTTGGTGGATGCTGGTGGTTGTAGTCTTCGTGGCGGCGATCCGGTTCCGTGGCTCAGGGCGGTCAAACCAGTGGCGGAACTATTTATGTGGTTTTGATGTTTACATGTCCGACTACGCCACCCGTGGATTGCGGTCAGAGTGAACCGCCGCTACAGGGCAGACCGCTAAGGCTGGTGTTGTGGGTGCAGCAGAGCGTAGCATAACTCCCCACGGGAGGAGTATAGCCTCAGGGCAGTGTATGCGGAGGATGGGGGTGATGGTGCAGGGCAGCAGCAGTAACGACACGGAGTCAGTGATGCAGTTCAGGGCCTTTACTCACAGTTCTTATTATCCAGACCACGTCTGCAGGTAACGGCTGCCCACGTCGTACTGTGCTCACCAGGTGAGGGGCTCAGACAACTCCCAGATAACTTTGGAGCACTTCACAGGACCCCCTTTGTGTGTCCTTTGTCTGGCCTTTCTTACCAACACTTCTGTCCGGCTGCCTCGGGCCTCCTCTTGGTAAACTTGGCGCCAGTTTCCCTGACCCTATGTGGTGCCTTCCTAGCGGGTGGAGCAAGGGGCTGCGCCACATAAAATGTCAAAGCCTCCGGTTTCTAGCTGAGGGTCGTTTCCTGCCTCCACTAGTTCGGGGACCGGTCTCCCCCTTTGGCCTGACCCCTCCACGCAGGTGGATTCGGGCGTGCGGTGGCGACTCGCCCGTCCGCACCCCTGGGATCCCTTCATTCCTCGTTCCTGGAGCCTTCTCCGCTCCTCTTCCTTCCTTCTCCCTCTTGCAGGCCTGGGCCTCTGTTACTAGGCCCGCCTCCGGAGCAGAGCTCATGCAGAGCCCCTGCTCCCTGCCACTTCTGCTCAGACTTCTCTGCACTGAACTAAGATGGTGCCCACCTTTTATACTCCCTTCTCAATGCACCCAGGAACTGCTTCCTCCCTGCTCCTGCACTGCAGGGTTCCCCTTCCTCAGTGTTCCCTCCCCCCACTCCAGCCAGGGACAGGGACTGTCGTGCCCATCTCAGGGGCATATTGGTCGCCCTGCCCCACGGCAATGTGGTGTAATGCATGCAGGTGTCGGGTCCTGATCCACACTCCATCCTTATCTGAGAGTGAGATATCACACCTCTGGGTGAGGTGCAATACGTCTGTAGCAACCGAGCCCTCGGTGCTACAGTTCCATTTATCTTCAGCCTAGGTGACGTATTGTGATACAGGGCCGTGATTTTGGCTATAAAAGGGTCCCCTAGACCCCTACCCCAAGCTTTTTAAGAGAATCATATATGGCGTGCCAGGAGACCTTATGGAATGCTTTCTCAGCATCCAACGAGAGTATCTACTTACAAATTTTTAACTGCATCTAGCCCAGGAAATACTTTGTGCCTAGTAGCAGTGTCTGCTAGTCAGCGGATTATCCCGGCTGTTAAGCAAGCTACACCACCTGTAGTTTGGACACTTAATTTTTTCAAAGGAAATGCTTCGGGACCACGGGATACTCAGTGAAGAGCATCAGGAGGCACCCCAAGGCATAGGGGCTGGGACTGGCACTAGGATGCCTTGCGGTGGACAGCCGAGCTCGATCCTTATAAAAGCTTTTTAACTGCAGCAGCTTTAGTGGACGCTACTGGAGCTGGAATTACGCGGCTGCTGGCATGAGACTTGCCCTCCAATAGATCCTTGTAAATGGATTTAAAGTGTATTCATTCAAATTAGAGGGACAATTTAAATTAAAAAGCTTAGAGCTGCCTCCACCACAGGGGGGCTCTCTCGACCCACCAGCGGACAGGCACCAGTATTGGGAGAGGGGGGCTGGCCGTCAGGGTTCACCGCGGCTCTGGCACAAACCCGGCGACACGGAGGTGGCACGGGCAGGAGCGGACTGGCCGTCTCGGCTTCTCACTTTTTGGATTTTAGAAGGGCATGACATGCCTATATCTGTGTCTCCCCCTCCTTTTACTCCTCCACCTCTTTTCTTTTCGCATGACTATATGTACTTGTCACTTTTCCATGTGTTAGTTGTGTCTTCTGAGCAGTTTGTCAGCTTTTGGACACCTTTGAAGGTGTTTTCTATGTGTTTCTATGTGTTTTTGTTTGCCTGCCATTGGTTTTAACGGTGTTCGAAGGTGTTCGACGAACAGTTCGACGAACAGTTCGGCGAACACACGGGTGTTCGACGAACCGAACCGAACTCGAACACTACGGGGGTGGCTCAACACTAATCATGACTACTGGGTTGCCACACTCTTAGATCCCCCAAACTTTTCGATCAACCTTTTCATTTTAATAAAGACCAAAAAAATGGTCATTTTTGAAATTATAAGCATTAGCAGGTTGTTAGAAACTGAAATCAAACAGTTTTCAACTCAAAACTTTATTCTAGGTGATGTTACATTTTCACATAGGACCCCTTGTTCGAAAGGAGCTTCTGAACTCTCTCGTCCATTGAATTTGTCAGGTTTTGGATGGTTTCTGCTTCAATTGTTTTGCATGAGGACAGAATACCCTCCCAGAGCTGTTGCTTAGATGTGAACTGCCTCCCGCCATCATAGACACTCCTTTTAATGATGCTCCAAAGGTTCTGAATGGGGTAGAGGTCAGGGGAGCATGGGGGTCACACCATAAGTTTGTCCCCTTTTATGCCCATATCAGCCAGAGATGCAGATGTTTTATGTGCAGCATGAGATGGTGCATTATTATGCAGAAAAATGATCTTGCTGTGAAATACACGGTTCTTCTTCTTGAACCATGGCAGGAAGTGCTGTTTGAGAAAATCCACATACATTATGGAGTTCATCTTTAGCGCCTTCAGGGATCCTAAAGGGGCCGACAATCTCTCTCCCCATGATTCCAGCCCAAAACATTACTCCACCTCCTCCTTGTTGGCGCTGTAGCCGTGTTTGCGTGGGGTGTCCATCAACCAGCCATCCTCCACTCCATTCATCTGGACCATCGAGCGCTGCACGGCACTCATCCGTGAACAAAACAGTTTTGAAATCAGTCTTCATGTAATGTTTGGCCCACTGGAGCCGTTTCTGCTTGTGTGAAGTGGATAGAGGAGGTCGACAGGATGGCGTATGCACAGCTGCAAACCTCTGAAGGACCCTGCATCTTGTTGTTCGGGGGACGTTGGAGGCACAAGCAGCTTCAAAAACTTGTCTGCTGCTATGACAAGGCTTTTTTGCCGCTGCTCTTTCAACCTGACGTAATTGCCTGTAGGAAAGAGTCCTCAATTTGCCCTTATCAGCACGCACACGTGTGTACTGTGAATCAGCTACATACTTCTTGATTGCCAAGACACTTCATCCTGATCATCGCACAATGTTGATTGTAGTCATGCCTTGACCTAAACACTCCACAATTTGTTGCTTCTCAGCAGCCGACACATCCTTTTTCTTTCCCATTTTGGCAGAAAATGTAGGCTGCTTAATAATGTGAGAGAGCCTTCTTAAGTAGTCTTGCCTTTCATTGGACACACCTGCCAAACTAATTAGCACAGGTGTCTGCAATTGCTTACAGTGATATAAAGAGCCCTGACACACATCACCATCAATGAGTTTAACTGACAAACAAACAAATTCTTCCCTTATCACTCCTAAACACTTTTTGCATAATAATTTGGAACGCGGTGTACATGTGCTTTTCCACAAAACACCAGCGGTTCACGTAGTGAATCTTACAGTTCTAACTTGCCAACCGTGGTCTGTATGGAATTGTTCAATAAAGGGCCCAAAATTAAGATAACATAGATGGGAGAGGTCTCTATGAATAGGAATTCCTAAGTATTTGATACCCTGTGAGGGCCAGGCAAAGGGAAAGTTGGACTGGATGGAATCCTATATGGATTTGCGGAGGGAGACATCGAGGGCCTCAGACTTCGCTGCATTGATTTTAAAATTTTACCATGTAACAAAGTGATCTATTTCAGCCATAACAGCATGGATGGATATATGTGATTGAGTGATATATACTAGGACATCATCAGCAAATAGAGAGCACTTGTACTCGGTGCCTCCCACCTCAATCCACCTAATATTGGGGTTATGGCGAATTGATGAGAGCAGGTGCTCCGTCACTAGGATGTATAAGAGAGGGGACAGAGGACATCCCTGCCTTGTCCCATTGGTGATTGTGAAAGGTGATGAAAATGTTCTGACGCACCCCCTGGGCCTTGGGACACCCGGAGCCGGACCCTTTTTGGTGGATGCTGGTGGTTGTAGTCTTCGTGGCGGCGACCCGGTTCCGTGGCTCAGGGCGGTCAAACCAGTGGCGGAACTATTTATGTGGTTTTGATGTTTAAATGTCCGACTACGCCACCCGTGGATTGCGGTCAGAGTGAACCGCCGCTACAGGGCAGACCGCTGAGGCTGGTGTTGTGGGTGCAGCAGAGCGTAGCATAACTCCCCACGGGAGGAGTATAGCCTCAGGGCAGTGTATGCGGAGGATGGGGGTGATGGTGCAGGGCAGCAGCAGTAATGACACGGAGTCAGTGATGCAGTCCAGGGCCTTTACTCACAGTTCTTATTATCCAGACCACGTCTGCAGGTAACGGCTGCCCACGTCGTACTGTGCTCACCAGGTGAGGGGCTCAGACAACTCCCAGATAACTTTGGAGCACTTCACAGGACCCCCTTTGTGTGTCCTTTGTCTGGCCTTTCTTACCAACACTTCTGTCCGGCTACCTCGGGCCTCCTCTTGGTAAACTTGGCGCCAGTTTCCCTGACCCTATGTGGTGCCTTCCTAGCGGGTGTAGCGAGGGGCTGCGCCACATAAAATGTCAGAGCCTCCGGTTTCTAGCTGAGGGTCGTTTCCTGCCTCCACTAGTTCGGGGACCGGTCTCCCCCTTTGGCCTGACCCCTCCACGCAGGTGGATTCGGGCGTGCGGTGGCGACTCGCCCGTCCGCACCCCTGGGATCCCTTCATTCCTCGTTCCTGGAGTCTTCTCCGCTCCTCTTCCTTCCTTCTCCCTCTTCCAGGCCTGGGCCTCTGTTACTAGGCCCGCCTCCGGAGCAGAGCTCATGCAGAGCCCCTGCTCCCTGCCACTTCTGCTCAGACTTCTCTGCACTGAACTAAGATGGTGCCCACCTTTTATACTCCCTTCTCAATGCACCCAGGAACTGCTTCCTCCCTGCTCCTGCACTACAGGGTTCCCCTTCCTCAGTGTTCCCTCCCCCCACTCCAGCCAGGGACAGGGACTGTCGTGCCCATCTCAGGGGCATATTGGTCGCCCTGCCCCACGGCAATGTGGTGTAATGCATGCAGGTGTCGGGTCCTGATCCACACTCCATCCTTACCTGAGAGTGAGATTTCACACCTCTGGGTGAGGTGCAATACGTCTGTAGCAACCGAGCCCTCAGGGTGCTACAGTTCCATTTATCTTCAGCCTAGGTGACGTACTGCGATACAGGGCCGTGATTTTGGCTATAAAAGGGTCCCCTAGACCCCTACCCCAAGCTTTTTAAGAGAATCATATATGGCGTGCCAGGAGACTCTATGGAATGCTTTCTCAGCATCCAACGAGAGTATCTAATTACAAATTTTTAACTGCATCTAGCCCAGGAAATACTTTGTGCCTAGTAGCAGTGTCTGCTAGTCAGCGGATTATCCCGGCTGTTAAGCAAGCTACACCACCTGTAGTTTAGACACTTAATTTTTTCAAAGGAAATGCTTCGGGACCATGGGATACTCAGTGAAGAGCATGAGGAGGCACCCCAAGGCATAGGGGCTGGGACTGGCAGTAGGATGCCTTGCGGTGGACAGCCGAGCTCGATCCTTATAAAAGCTTTTTAACTGCAGCAGCTTTAGTGGACGCTACTGGAGCTGGAATTACGCGGCTGCTGGCATGAGACTTGCCCTCCAATAGATCCTTGTAAATGGATTTAAAGTGTATTCATTCAAATTAGAGAGACAATTTAAATTAAAAAGCTTAGAGCTGCCTCCACCACAGGGGGGCTCGCTCGACCCACCAGCGGACAGGCACCAGTATTGGGAGAGGGGGGCTGGCCATCAGGGTTCACCGCGGCTCTGGCACAAACCCGGCGACACGGAGGTGGCACGGGCAGGAGCGGACTGGCCGTGTCGGCTTCTCACTTTTTGGATTTTAGAAGGGCATGACATGCCTATATCTGTGTCTCCCCCTCCTTTTACTCCTCCACCTCTTTTCTTTTCGCATGACTATATGTACGTGTCACTTTTCCATGTGTTAGTTGTGTCTTCTGAGCAGTTTGTCAGCTTTTGGACACCTTTGAAGGTGTTTTCTATGTGTTTCTATGTGTTTTTGTTTGCCTGCCATTGGTTTTAACGGTGTTCGAAGGTGTTCGACGAACAGTTCGACGAACAGTTCGGCGAACACACGGGTGTTCGACGAACCAAACCGAACTCGAACACTACGGGGGTGGCTCAACACTACTGATTAATAGACATTTTTTACCGTGGGATGGCAAAACCACAGTTATTGTTTACTGGGGTATGCCACACTTTTTTAAATAGAGATATTTGCGGCTGAACAGTGAGCGACACACTCAAACTGCTTTTTTTTTAGATACCAAAGGCCCAAAACTGGATAGTACAGCGATTTGACCCGTGGAACTGCGAAACCACACTGGGATGTCGGGCCTACACAAGACTATTTTCAACAGATATATCTTTGTGTAACAACAGTCAGGAGACACTACTGTTTTTCTTTACGGAAAAAACTACCAAAAGCTGAATAATAGAGATTTTTTACCGTGGGATGGCAAAACCACAGTTATTGTTTACTGGGGTATACCACACTTTTTTAAATAGAGATATTTGCGGCTGAACAGTGAGCGACACACTCAAACTGCTTTTTTTTTAGATACCAAAGGCCCAAAACTGGATAGTACAGTGATTTGACCCGTGGAACTGCGAAACCACACTGGGATGTCGGGCCTACACAAGACTATTTTCAACAGATATATCTTTGTGTAACAACAGTCAGGAGACACTACTGTTTTTCTTTACGGAAAATATACCAAAACCTGAATAATAGAGATTTTTTACCGTGGGATGGCAAAACCACAGTTATTGTTTACTGGGGCATACCACACTTTTTTAAATAGAGATATTTGCGGCTGAACAGTGAGCGACGCACTCAAACTGCTTTTTTTTTAGATACCAAAGGCCCAAAACTAAATAGTACAGCGATTTGACCCATGGAACTGCGAAACCACACTGGGATGTTGGGCCTACACAAGACTATTTTCAACAGATATATTTTTGTGTCACAACAGTCAGGAGACACTACTGTTTTTCTTTACTGAAAAAACTTCCAAAACCTGATTAATAGAGATTTTTTACCGTGGGATGGCAAAACCACAGTTATTGTTTACTGGGGTATACCACACTTTTTTAAATAGAGATATTTGCGGCTGAACAGTGAGAGACACACTCAAACTGTTTTTTTTTTAGATACCAAAGGCCCAAAACTGGATAGTACAGCGATTTGACCCGTGGAACTGCGAAACCACACTGGGAGGTCGGGCCTACACAAGACTATTTTCAAAAGATATATTTTTGTGTCACAACAGTCAGGAGACACTACTGTTTTTCTTTACGGAAAAAACTACCAAAAGCTGAATAATAGAGATTTTTTACCGTGGGATGGCAAAACCACAGTTATTGTTTACTGGGGTATACCACACTTTTTTAAATAGAGATATTTGCGGCTGAAAAGTGAGCGACACACTCAAGCTGCTTTTTTTTTTAGATACCAAAGGCCCAAAACTGGATAGTACAGCGATTTGACCCATGGAACTGCGAAACCACACTGGAAGGTCGGGCCTACACAAGACTATTTTCAACAGATATATTTTTGTGTCACAACAGTCAGGAGACACTACTGTTATTCTTTACGGAAAATATACCAAAACCTGAATAATAGGGATTTTTTACTGTGGGATGGCAAAACCATAGTTATCGTTTACTGGGGTATACCACACTTTTTTAAATAGAGATATTTGCGGCTGAACAGTGAGAGACACACTCAAACTGTTTTTTTTTTAGATACCAAAGGCCCAAAACTGGATAGTACAGCGATTTGACCCGTGGAACTGCGAAACCACACTGGGAGGTCGGGCCTACACAAGGCTATTTTCAACAGATATATTTTTGTGTCACAACAGTCAGGAGACACTACTGTTATTCTTTACGGAAATAACTACCAAAAGCTGAATAATAGAGATTTTTTACTGTGGGATGGCAAAACCACAGTTATTGTTTACTGGGGTATACCACACTTTTTTAAATAGAGATATTTGCGGCTGAACAGTGAGAGACACACTCAAACTGTTTTTTTTTTAGATACCAAAGGCCCAAAACTGGATAGTACAGCGATTTGACCCGTGGAACTGCGAAACCACACTGGGAGGTCGGGCCTACACAAGACTATTTTCAACAGATATATTTTTGTGTCACAACAGTCAGGAGACACTACTGTTATTCTTTACGGAAAATATACCAAAACCTGAATAATAGAGATTTTTTACCGTGGGATGGCAAAACCACAGTTATTGTTTACTGGGGTATACCACACTTTTTTAAATAGAGATATTTGCGGCTGAACAGTGAGCGACACACTCAAACTGCTTTTTTTTAGATACCAAAGGCCCAAAACTGGATAGTACAGCGATTTGACCCATGGAACTGCGAAACCACACTGGGATGTCGGGCCTACACAAGACTATTTTCAACAGATATATTTTTGTGTCACAACAGTCAGGAGACACTACTGTTTTTCTTTACGGAGAAAACTACCAAAAGCTGAATAATAGAGATTTTTTACTGTGGGATGGCAAAACCACAGTTATTGTTTACTGGGGTATACCACACTTTTTTAAATAGAGATATTTGCGGCTGAACAGTGAGAGACACACTTAAACTGTTTTTTTTTTAGATACCAAAGGCCCAAAACTGGATAGTACAGCGATTTGACCCGTGGAACTGCGAAACCACACTGGGAGGTCGGGCCTACACAAGACTATTTTCAAAAGATATATTTTTGTGTCACAACAGTCAGGAGACACTACTGTTTTTCTTTACGGAAAATATACCAAAACCTGAATAATAGAGATTTTTTACTGTGGGATGGCAAAACCACAGTTATTGTTTACTGGGGTATACCACACTTTTTTAAATAGAGATATTTGCGGCTGAACAGTGAGCGACACACTCAAACTGCTTTTTTTTTAGATACCAAAGGCCCAAAACTGGATAGTACAGTGATTTGACCCGTGGAACTGCGAAACCACACTGGGATGTCGGGCCTACACAAGACTATTTTCAACAGATATATTTTTGTGTCACAACACTCAGGAGACACTACTGTTTTTCTTTACGGAAAAAACTACCAAAAGCTGAATAATAGAGATTTTTTACTGTGGGATGGCAAAACTACGGTTATTGTTTACTGGGGTATACCACACTTTTTTAAATAGAGATATTTGCGGCTGAACAGTGAGAGACACACTCAAACTGTTTTTTTTTTAGATACCAAAGGCCCAAAACTGGATAGTACATCGATTTGACCCGTGGAACTGCGAAACCACACTGGGAGGTCGGGCCTACACAAGACTATTTTCAACAGATATATTTTTGTGTCACAACAGTCAGGAGACACTACTGTTTTTCTTTACTGAAAAAACTTCCAAAACCTGATTAATAGAGATTTTTTACCGTGGGATGGCAAAACCACAGTTATTGTTTACTGGGGTATACCACACTTTTTTAAATAGAGATATTTGCGACTGAACAGTGAGCGACACACTCAAACTGTTTTTTTTTAGATACCAAAGGCCCAAAACTGGATAGTACAGCGATTTGACCCGTGGAACTGCGAAACCACACTGGGATGTCGGGCATACACAAGACTATTTTCAACAGATATATTTTTGTGTCACAACAGTCAGGAGACACTACTGTTTTTCTTTATGGAAAAAACTACCAAAAGCTGAATAATAGAGATTTTTTACTGTGGGATGGCAAAACCACAGTTATTGTTTACTGGGGTATACCACACTTTTTTATATACAGATATTTGCGGCTGAACAGTGAGAGACACACTCAAACTGTTTTTTTTTTAGATACCAAAGGCCCAAAACTGGATAGTACAGCGATTTGACCCGTGGAACTGCGAAACCAATCTGGGAAGTCGGGCCTACACAAGACTATTTTCAACAGATATTTTTTTGTGTCACAACAGTCAGGAGACACTACTGTTTTTCTTTACGGAAAAAACTACCAAAAGCTGATAAATAGAGATTTTTTACCGTGGGATGGCAAAACCACAGTTATTGTTTACTGGGGTATACCACACTTTTTTAAATAGAGATATTTGCGGCTGAACAGTGAGCGACACACTCAAGCTGCTTTTTTTTTAGATACCAAAGGCCCAAAACTGGATAGTACAGCGATTTGACCCATGGAACTGCGAAACCACACTGGGAGGTCGGGCCTACACAAGACTATTTTCAACAGATATATTTTTGTGTCACAACAGTCAGGAGACACTACTGTTTTTCTTTACGGAAAATATACCAAAACCTGAATAATAGAGATTTTTTACCGTGGGATGGCAAAACCACAGTTATTGTTTACTGGGGTATACCACACTTTTTTAAATAGAGATATTTGCGACTGAACAGTGAGCGACACACTCAAACAGTTTTTTTTTAGATACCAAAGGCCCAAAACTGGATAGTACCACGATTTGACCCGTGGAACTGCGAAACCACACTGGGATGTCGGGCATACACAAGACTATTTTCAACAGATATATTTTTGTGTCACAACAGTCAGGAGACACTACTGTTTTTCTTTATGGAAAAAACTACCAAAAGCTGAATAATAGAGATTTTTTACTGTGGGGTGGCAAAACCACAGTTATTGTTTACTGGGGTATACCACACTTTTTTAAATACAGATATTTGCGGCTGAACAGTGAGAGACACACTCAAACTGTTTTTTTTTTAGATACCAAAGGCCCAAAACTGGATAGTACAGCGATTTGACCCGTGGAACTGCGAAACCAAACTGGGAGGTTGGGCCTACACAAGACTATTTTCAACAGATATTTTTTTGTGTCACAACAGTCAGGAGACACTACTGTTTTTCTTTACGGAAAAAACTACCAAAAGCTGAATAATAGAGATTTTTTACCGTGGGATGGCAAAACCACAGTTATTGTTTACTGGGGTATACCACACTTTTTTAAATAGAGATATTTGCGGCTGAACAGTGAGCGACACACTCAAGCTGCTTTTTTTTTAGATACCAAAGGCCCAAAACTGGATAGTACAGCGATTTTACCCATGGAACTGCGAAACCACACTGGGAGGTCGGGCCTACACAAGACTATTTTCAACAGATATATTTTTGTGTCACAACAGTCAGGAGACACTACTGTTATTCTTTACGGAAAATATACCAAAACCTGAATAATAGAGATTTTTTATCGTGGGATGGCAAAACCACAGTTATTGTTTACTGGGGTATACCACACTTTTTTAAATAGAGATATTTGCGGCTGAACAGTGAGCGACACACTCAAACTGCTTTTTTTTAGATACCAAAGACACAAAACTGGATAGTACAGCGATTTGACCCATGGATCTGCGAAACCACACTGGGATGTCGGGCCTACACAAGACTATTTTCAACAGATATATTTTTGTGTCACAACAGTCAGGAGACACTACTGTTTTTCTTTACGGAAAATATACCAAAACCTGAATAATAGAGATTTTTTACCGTGGGATGGCAAAACCACAGTTATTGTTTACTGGGGTATACCACACTTTTTTAAATAGAGATATTTGCGGCTGAACAGTGAGTGACACACTCAAACTGCTTTTTTTTTAGATACCAAGGGCCCAAAACTGGATAGTACAGTGATTTGACCCATGGAACTGCGAAACCACACTGGGATGTCGGGCCTACACAAGACTATTTTCAACAGATATATTTTTGTGTCACAACAGTCAGGAGACACTACTGTTTTTCTTTACGGAAAAAAACTACCAAAAGCTGAATAATAGAGATTTTTTACTGTGGGATGGCAAAACCACAGTTATTGTTTACTGGGGTATACCACACTTTTTTAAATAGAGATATTTGCGGCTGAACAGTGAGCGACACACTCAAACTGCATTTTTTTTAGATACCAAAGGCCCAAAACTGGATAGTACAGCAATTTGACCCATGGAACTGCGAAACCACACTGGGAGGTCGGGCCTACGCAAGACTATTTTCAACAGATATATTTTTGTGTCACAAAAGTCAGGAGACACTACTGTTTTTCTTTACGGAAAAAACTACCAAAAGCTGAATAATAGAGATTTTTTACTGTGGGATGGCAAAACCACAGTTATTGTTTACTGGGGTATACCACACTTTTTTAAATAGAGATATTTGCAGCTGAACAGTGAGAGACACACTCAAACTGTTTTTTTTTAGATACCAAAGGCCCAAAACTGGATAGTACAGCGATTTGACCCGTGGAACTGCGAAACCACACTGGGAGGTCGGGCCTACACAAGACTATTTTCAACAGATATATTTTTGTGTCACAACAGTCAGGAGACACTACTGTTTTTCTTTACGGAAAAAACTACCAAAAGCTGAATAATAGAGATTTTTTACTGTGGGATGGCAAAACCACAGTTATTGTTTACTGGGGTATACCACACTTTTTTAAATAGAGATATTTGCGGCTGAACAGTGAGCGACACACTCAAACTGCTTTTTTCTTAGATACCAAAGGCCCAAAACTGGATAGTACAGCAATTTGACCCATGGAACTGCGAAACCACACTGGGAGGTCGGGCCTACACAAGACTATTTTCAACAGATATATTTTTGTGTCACAACAGTCAGGAGACACTACTGTTATTCTTTACGGAAAATATACCAAAACCTGAATAATAGAGATTTTTTACCGTGGGATGGCAAAACCACAGTTATTGTTTACTGGGGTATAGCACACTTTTTTAAATAGAGATATTTGCGGCTGAACAGTGAGCGACACACTCAAACTGCTTTTTTTTAGATACCAAAGGCCCAAAACTGGATAGTACAGCGATTTGACCCATGGAACTGCGAAACCACACTGGGAGGTCGGGCCTACACAAGACTATTTTCAACAGATATATTTTTGTGTCACAACAGTCAGGAGACACTACTGTTTTTCTTTACGGAAAATATACCAAAACCTGAATAATAGAGATTTTTTACCGTGGGATGGCAAAACCACAGTTTTTGTTTACTGGGGTATACCACACTTTTTTAAATAGAGATATTTGCGGCTGAACAGTGAGCGACACACTCAAACTGCTTTTTTTTTAGATACCAAAGGCCCAAAACTGGATAGTACAGTGATTTGACCCGTGGAACTGCGAAACCACACTGGGATGTTGGGCCTACACAAGACTATTTTCAACAGATATATTTTTGTGTCACAACAGTCAGGAGACACTACTGTTTTTCTTTACGGAAAAAACTACCAAAAGCTGAATAATAGAGATTTTTTACTGTGGGATGGCAAAACCACAGTTATTGTTTACTGGGGTATACCACACTTTTTTAAATAGAGATATTTGCGGCTGAACAGTGAGAGACACACTCAAACTGTTTTTTTTTAGATACCAAAGGCCCAAAACTGGATAGTACAGCGATTTGACCCGTGGAACTGCGAAACCACACTGGGAGGTCGGGCCTACACAAGACTATTTTCAACAGATATATTTTTGTGTCACAACAGTCAGGAGACACTACTGTTTTTCTTTACGGAAAAAACTACCAAAGCTGAATAATAGAGATTTTTTACCGTGGGATGGCAAAACCACAGTTATTGTTTACTGGGGTATACCACACTTTTTTAAATAGAGATATTTGCGGCTGAACAGTGAGCGACACACTCAAACTGCTTTTTTTTTAGATACCAAAGGCCCAAAACTGGATAGTACAGCAATTTGACCCATGGAACTGCGAAACCACACTGGGAGGTCGGGCCTACACAAGACTATTTTCAACAGATATATTTTTGTGTCACAACAGTCAGGAGACACTACTGTTATTCTTTACGGAAAATATACCAAAACCTGAATAATAGAGATTTTTTACCGTGGGATGGCAAAACCACAGTTATTGTTTACTGGGGTATACCACACTTTTTTAAATAGAGATATTTGCGGCTGAACAGTGAGCGACACACTCAAACTGCTTTTTTTTAGATACCAAAGGCCCAAAACTGGATAGTACAGCGATTTGACCCGTGGAACTGCGAAACCACACTGGGAGGTCGGGCCTACACAAGACTATTTTCAACAGATATATTTTTGTGTCACAACAGTCAGGAGACACTACTGTTTTTCTTTACGGAAAAAACTACCAAAAGCTGAATAATAGAGATTTTTTACCGTGGGATGTCAAAACCACAGTTATTGTTTACTGGGGTATACCACACTTTTTTAAATAGAGATATTTGCGGCTGAACAGTGAGCGACACACTCAAACTGCTTTTTTTTTAGATACCAAAGGCCCAAAACTGGATAGTACAGCAATTTGACCCATGGAACTGCGAAACCACACTGGGAGGTCGGGCCTACACAAGACTATTTTCAACAGATATATTTTTGTGTCACAACAGTCAGGAGACACTACTGTTATTCTTTACGGAAAATATACCAAAACCTGAATAATAGAGATTTTTTACCGTGGGATGGGAAAACCACAGTTATTGTTTACTGGGGTATACCACACTTTTTTAAATAGAGATATTTGCGGCTGAACAGTGAGCGACACACTCAAACTGCTTTTTTTTAGATACCAAAGGCCCAAAACTGGATAGTACAGCGATTTGACCCATGGAACTGCGAAACCACACTAGGATGTCAAGCCTACACAAGACTATTTTCAACAGATATATTTTTGTGTCACAACAGTCAGGAGACACTACTGTTTTTCTTTACGGAAAAAACTACCAAAAGCTGAATAATAGAGATTTTTTACTGTGGGATGGCAAAACCACAGTTATTGTTTACTGGGGTATACCACACTTTTTTAAATAGAGATATTTGCGGCTGAACAGTGAGAGACACACTCAAACTGTTTTTTTTTTAGATACCAAAGGCCCAAAACTGGATAGTACAGCGATTTGACCCGTGGAACTGCGAAACCACACTGGGAGGTCGGGCCTACACAAGACTATTTTCAACAGATATATTTTTGTGTCACAACAGTCAGGAGACAGTACTGTTTTTCTTTACGGAAAAAACTACCAAAAGCTGAATAATAGAGATTTTTTACTGTGGGATGGCAAAACCACAGTTATTGTTTACTGGCATATACCACACTTTTTTAAATAGAGATATTTGCGGCTGAACAGTGAGCGACACACTCAAACTGCTTTTTTTTTAGATACCAAAGGCCCAAAACTGGATAGTACAGCGATTTGACCCATGGAACTGCGAAACCACACTGGGAGGTCGGGCCTACACAAGACTATTTTCAACAGATATATTTTTGTGTCACAACAGTCAGGAGACACTACTGTTTTTCTTTACGGAAAAAAATACCAAAAGCTGAATAATAGAGATTTTTTACTGTGGGATGGCAAAACCACAGTTATTGTTTACTGGGGTATACCGCACTTTTTAAATAGAGATATTTGCGGCTGAACAGTGAGCGACACACTCAAACTGCTTTTTTTTTTAGATACCAAAGGACCAAAACTGGATAGTACAGCGATTTGACCCATGGAACTGCAAAACCACACTGGGAGGTCGGGCCTACACAAGACTATTTTCAACAGATATATTTTTGTGTCACAACAGTCAGGAGACACTACTGTTTTTCTTTACGGAAAATATACCAAAACCTGAATCATTGAAATTTTTTACCGTGGGATGGCAAAACCACAGCTATTGTTTACTGGGGTATACCACACTTTTTTAAGTAGAGATATTTGCGGCTGAACAGTGAGCGACACACTCAAACTGCTTTTTTTTAGATACCAAAGGCCCAAAACTGGATAGTACAGTGATTTGACCCGTGGAACTGCGAAACCACACAGGGATGTCGGGCCTACACAAGACTATTTTCAACAGATATATTTTTGCGTCACAACAGTCAGGAGACACTACTGTTTTTCTTTACGGAAAATATACCAAAACCTGAATAATAGAGATTTTTTACCGTGGGATGGCAAAACCACAGTTATTGTTTACTGGGGTATACCACACTTTTTTAAATAGAGATATTTGCGGCTGAACAGTGAGCGACACACTCAAACTGCTTTTTTTTTAGATACCAAAGACCCAAAACTGGATAGTACACCGATTTGACCCGTGGAACTGCGAAACCACACTGGGATGTCGGGCCTACACAAGACTATTTTCAACAGATATATTTTTGTGTCACAACAGTCAGGAGACACTACTGTTTTTCTTTACGGAAAAAACTACCAAAAGCTGAATAATAGAGATTTTTTACCGTGGGATGGCAAAACCACAGTTATTGTTTAGTGGGGTATACCACACTTTTCTAAATAGAGATATTTGCGGCTGAACAGTGAGCGACACACTCAAACTGCTTTTTTTTAGATACCAAAGGCCCAAAACTGGATAGTACAGTGATTTGACTCGTGGAACTGCGAAAGCACACTGGGACGTTGGGCCTACACAAGACTATTTTCAACAGATATATTTTTGTGTCACAACAGTCAGGAGACACTACTGTTTTTCTTTACGGAAAATATACCAAAACCTGAATAATAGAGATTTTTTACCGTGGGATGGCAAAACCACAGTTATTGTTTACTGGGGTATGCCACACTTTTTTAAATAGAGATATTTGCGGCTGAACAGTGAGCGACACACTCAAACTGCTTTTTTTTAAGATACCGAAGGCCAAAAACTGGATAGTACAGCGATTTGACCCGTGGTACTGCGAAACCACACTGGGATGTCGGGCCTACACAAGACTATTTTCAACAGACATATTTTTGTGTCACAACACTCAGGAGACACTACTGTTTTTCTTTACGGCAAAAACTACCAAAAGCTGAATAATAGAGATTTTTTACCGTGGGATGGCAAAACCAGTTATTGTTTAGTGGGGTATACCACACTTTTTTAAATAGAGATATTTGCGGCTGAACAGTGAGTGACACACTCAAACTGCGTTTTATTTAGATACCAAAGGCCCAAAACTGGATAGTACAACGATTTGAACCGTGGAACTGCGAAACCACACTGGGATGTCGGGCCTACACAAGACTATTTTCGACAGATATATTTTTGTGTCACAACAGTCAGGAGACACTACTGTTTTTCTTTACGGAAAATATGCTAAAACCTGAATAATAGAGATTTTTTACCGTGGGATGGGAAAACCACAGTTATTGTTTACTGGGGTAAACCACACTTTTTTAAATAGAGATATTTGCGGCTGAACAGTGAGCGACACACTCAAACTGCTTTTTTTTTTAGATACCAAAGGCCCAAAACTGGATAGTACAGCGATTTGACCCGTGGAACTGCGAAACCACACTGGGATGTCGGGCCTACACAAGACTATTTTCACCAGATATATTTTTGTGTCACAACAGTCAGGAGACACTACTGTTTTTCTTTACGGAAAAAAACTACCAAAAGCTGAATAATAGATATTTTTTACCGTGGGATGGCAAAACCACAGTTATTGTTTAGTGGGGTATACCACACTTTTTTAAATAGAGATATTTGCGGCTGAACAGTGAGCAACACACTCAAACTGCATTTTTTTTAGATACCAAAGGCCCAAAACTGGATAGTACAATGATTTGACCCGTGGAACTGCGAAACCACACTGGGATGTCGGGCCTACACAAGACTATTTTCAACAGATATATTTTTGTGTCACAACAGTCAGGAGACACTACTGTTTTTCTTTACGGAAAAAACTACCAAAAGCTGAATAATAGAGATTTTTTACCGTGGGATGGCAAAACCACAGTTATTGTTTACTGGGGAATACCACACTTTTTCAAATAGAGATATTTGCGGCTTAACAGTGAGCGACACACTCAAACTGCTTTTTTTTTAGATACCAAAGGCCCAAAACTGGATAGTACAGTGATTTGACCCGTGGAACTGCGAAACCACACTTGGATGTCGGGCCTACACAAGACTATTTTCAACAGATATATTTTTGTGTCACAACAGTCAGGAGACACTACTGTTTTTCTTTACGGAAAAAACTACCAAAAGCTGAATAATAGAGATTTTTTACCGTGGGATGGCAAAACCACAGTTATTGTTTACTGGGGTATACCACACTTTTTTAAGTAGAGATATTTGCGGCTGAACAGTGAGCGACACACTCAAACTGCTTTTTTTTTAGATACCAAAGGCCCAAAACTGGATAGTACAGAGAATTGACCCGTGGAACTGCGAAACCACACTGGGATGTCGGGCCTACACAAGACTATTTTCAACAGATATATTTTTGTGTCACAACAGTCAGGAGACACTACTGTTTTTCTTTACGGAAAAAACTACCAAAAGCTGAAAAATAGAGATTTTTTACCGTGGGGTGGCAAAACCACAGTTATTGTTTACTGGGTATACCAAACTTTTTAAAATAGAGATATTTGCAGCTGAACAGTGAGCGACACACTCAAACTGTTTTTTTTTTAGATACCAAAGGCCCAAAACTGGATAGTACAGCGATTTGAACCGTGGAACTGCGAAGCCACACTGGGATGTCGGGCCTACACAAGACTATTTTCAACAGATATATTTTTGTGTCACAACAGTCAGGAGACACTACTGTTTTTCTTTACGGAAAAAAATACCAAAAGCTGAAAAATAGAGATTTTTTACCGTGGGATGGCAAAACCACAGTTATTGTTTAGTGGGGTATACCACACTTTTTTAAATAGAGATATTTGCGGCTGAACAGTGAGCGACACACTCAAACTGCATTTTTTTTAGATACCAAAGGCCCAAAACTGGATAGTACAATGATTTGACCCGTGGAACTGCGAAACCACACTGGGATGTTGGGCCTACACAAGACTATTTTCAACAGATATATTTTTGTGTCACAACAGTCAGGAGACACTACTGTTTTTCGTTACGGAAAATATACTAAAACCTGAATAATAGAGATTTTTTACCGTGGGATGGCAAAACCACAGTTATTGTTTACTGGGGTATACCACACTTTTTTAAATAGAGATATTTGCGGCTTAACAGTGAGCGACACACTCAAACTGCTTTTTTTTAGATACCAAAGGCCCAAAACTGGATAGTACAGTGATTTGACCCGTGGAACTGCGAAACCACACTTGGATGTCGGGCCTACACAAGACTATTTTCAACAGATATATTTTTGTGTCACAACAGTCAGGAGACACTACTGTTTTTCTTTACGGAAAAAACTACCAAAAGCTGAATAATAGAGATTTTTTACCGTGGGATGGCAAAACCACAGTTATTGTTTACTGGGGTATACCACAATTTTTTAAGTAGAGATATTTGCGGCTGAACAGTGAGCGACACACTCAAACTGCTTTTTTTTTAGATACCAAAGGCCCAAAACTGGATAGTACAGCGATTTGACCCGTGGAACTGCGAAGCCACACTGGGATGTCGGGCCTACACAAGACTATTTTCAACAGATATATTTTTGTGTCACAACAGTCAGGAGACACTACTGTTTTTCTTTACGGAAAAAAATACCAAAAGCTGAAAAATAGAGATTTTTTACCGTGGGATGGCAAAACCACAGTTATTGTTTACTGGGGTATACCACACTTTTTTAAATAGAGATATTTGCGGCTGAACAGTGAGCGACACACTCAAACTGCTTTTTTTTTAGATACCAAAGGCCCAAAACTGGATAGTACAGCGATTTGACTCGTGGAACTGCGAAACCACACTGGGACGTTGGGCCTACACAAGACTATTTTCAACAGATATATTTTTGTGTCACAACAGTCAGGAGACACTACTGTTTTTCTTTACGGAAAATATACTAAAACCTGAATAATAGAGATTTTTTACCGTGGGATGGCAAAACCACAGTTATTGTTTACTGGGGTATACCACACATTTTTAAATAGAGATATTTGCGGCTGAACAGTGAGCGACACACTCAAACTGCTTTTTTTTTAGATACCAAAGGCCCAAAACTGGATAGTACAGTGATTTGACCCGTGGAACTGCGAAACCAAACTGGGATGTCGGGCCTACACAAGACTATTTTCAACAGATATATTTTTGTGTCACAACAGTCAGGAGACACTACTGTTTTTCTTTACGGACAAAACTACCAAAAGCTGAATAATAGAGATTTTTTACCGTGGGATGGCAAAACCACAGTTATTGTTTAGTGGGGTATACCACACTTTTTTAAATAGAGATATTTGCGGCTGAACAGTGAGCGACACACTCAAACTGCATTTTTTTAGATACCAAAGGCCCAAAACTGGATAGTACAATGATTTGACCCGTGGAACTGCGAAACCACACTGGGATGTCGGGCCTACACAAGACTATTTTCAACAGATATATTTTTGTGTCACAACAGTCAGGAGACACTACTGTTTTTCTTTACGGAAAATTTACTAAAACCTGAATAATAGAAATTTTTTACCGTGGGATGGCAAAACCACAGTTATTGTTTACTGGGGTATACCACACTTTTTTAAATAGAGATATTTGCGGCTGAACAGTGAGCGACACACTCAAACTGCTTTTTTTTTAGATACCAACGGCCCAAAACTGGATAGTACAGCGATTTGACCCGTGGAACTGCGAAGCCACACTGGGATGTCGGGCCTACACAAGACTATTTTCAACAGATATATTTTTGTGTCACAACAGTCAGGAGACACTACTGTTTTTCTTTACGGAAAAAAATACCAAAAGCTGAAAAATAGAGATTTTTTACCGTGGGATGGCAAAACCACAGTTATTGTTTACTGGGGTATACCACACTTTTTTAAATAGAGATATTTGCGGCTGAACAGTGAGCGACACACTCAAACTGCTTTTTTTTTAGATACCAAAGGCCCAAAACTGGATAGTACAGCGATTTGACTCGTGGAACTGCGAAACCACACTGGGACGTTGGGCCTACACAAGACTATTTTCAACAGATATATTTTTGTGTCACAACAGTCAGGAGACACTACTGTTTTTCTTTACGGAAAATATACTAAAACCTGAATAATAGAGATTTTTTACCGTGGGATGGCAAAACCACAGTTATTGTTTACTGGGGTATACCACACATTTTTAAATAGAGATATTTGCGGCTGAACAGTGAGCGACACACTCAAACTGCTTTTTTTTTAGATACCAAAGGCCCAAAACTGGATAGTACAGTGATTTGACCCGTGGAACTGCGAAACCAAACTGGGATGTCGGGCCTACACAAGACTATTTTCAACAGATATATTTTTGTGTCACAACAGTCAGGAGACACTACTGTTTTTCTTTACGGACAAAACTACCAAAAGCTGAATAATAGAGATTTTTTACCGTGGGATGGCAAAACCACAGTTATTGTTTAGTGGGGTATACCACACTTTTTTAAATAGAGATATTTGCGGCTGAACAGTGAGCGACACACTCAAACTGCATTTTTTTAGATACCAAAGGCCCAAAACTGGATAGTACAATGATTTGACCCGTGGAACTGCGAAACCACACTGGGATGTCGGGCCTACACAAGACTATTTTCAACAGATATATTTTTGTGTCACAACAGTCAGGAGACACTACTGTTTTTCTTTACGGAAAATTTACTAAAACCTGAATAATAGAGATTTTTTACCGTGGGATGGCAAAACCACAGTTATTGTTTACTGGGGTATACCACACTTTTTTAAATAGAGATATTTGCGGCTGAACAGTGAGCGACACACTCAAACTGCTTTTTTTTTAGATACCAACGGCCCAAAACTGGATAGTACAGCGATTTGACCCGTGGAACTGCGAAACCACACTGGGATGTCGGGCCTACACAAGACTATTTTCAACAGATATATTTTTGTGTCACAACAGTCAGGAGACACTACTGTTTTTCTTTACGGAAAAAACAACCAAAAGCTGAATAATAGAGATTTTTTACCATGGGATGGCAAAACCACAGTTATTGTTTACTGGGGTATACCACACTTTTTCAAATAGAGATATTTGCGGCTGAATAGTGAGCGACTGTAACGGGTCTGGGAGGCGGAACCTCTGAGCTACTATACAAGGGGGCGGTCCTTGTAAGGGAGCGGGTGGCGACCAGGCAGGCAGTCACAGCAGGTGACCGGGACAGTCTCTGGGTGTACGGGCAGGAGGTCACGGCAAGTGACCGGGACAGTCTCTGGAAGAACGGGCTGGAGGTCACGGCAAGTGACCGGGGCAGTCTCTGGGTGAACGGGCTGGAGATCACGGCAAGTGACCGGGGCAGTCTCTGGGTGAACGGGCTGGAGGTCACGGCAAGTGACCGGGGCAGTCTCTGGGTGAACGGGCTGGAGGTCACGGCAAGTGACCGGGGCAGTCTCTAGGTAAAGGGTAGGTACGACCTGTGATGCCTGAACCTCCAGGTAGGCTAGCAAGGCAGATGGAGGATGTGTGCTCCCAGGTGAGCAAGCGAGAGTCTCTGGAATAGCAGGTGGTCACAGCACGTGACGGCGAAGCCTCCAGGTAGGCAAGCAGGCAGGTAGCGGAGAAGCGCTCGCAGGTGAGCGAGCAAGAGTCTCTGGAATAGCTGGTGGTCACAGCACGTGACGGCGGAGCCTCCGGGCAGGCAAGCAGGCAGGTAGCGGAGAAGCGCTCCCAGGTGAGCGGGCAAGAGTCTCTGGAATAGCTGGTGGTCACAGCACGTGACGGCGGAGCCTCCGGGCAGGCAAGCAGGCAGGTAGCGGAGGAGCACTCCCAGGTGAGCGGGCAAGCTGGTCCATAGACAGACTGACAGGAGTAGAAAGGCAGACCGTCGGACCTCAGGCTAGCAAGCAGGCAGGTAGCTGATGTGCGCTCCCAGGTGAGCGGGCAAGCTGGTCCTTAGACAGACTGACAGGAGTTGTAAGGCAGACCGTCGGACCTCAGGCTAGCAAGCAGGTAGCAGGAATAACTGGCAGGAAACAGACAGCAAACTGGCAGGACTCTGGCAGGAATCAGGCAGGTAACTGGCAGGTAACTGGCAACGGGACCTGAGGGCTGAAGCAGAGTAGAACAGTGCAACAACATTGCTCGGGCACCTCCATTTTGGAGGAGGTGCCTTATATATGGTGAAGTCCTCCGGCCATTGGCCGGGGACTCCTTAGGACGGCGCGCGCGGCCCCTTTAAGAGGGAGGGAGAGCGCGCGCACGCGCCCTAAGCACAGTGGCCGGGAAGGAGCGCGCGCTGCCAGCAGAGCGGGAGGAGGACGCCGGGCACGGAGCAGGGAGGTGAGGGGAACAGCGTCCCTGCCTAGCAGAGGGCAGGGACGCCGGCGCTACAGTACCCCCCCCTTTAGGCCCCCCCTTTTTTAGGCCAGACAGAAATTTAGCAAGGATAAGAGGGGCATGGATGTTCTCCCGGGGCTCCCACGTTCTCTCCTCAGGACCAAACCCCTTCCAATCTACTAGAAAAAAGGTCTTTCCTCTTACCCTTTTGGTGGCAAGATTGTTCTCTACCTCAAACTCGTCCTCAGCAGAAACCGGAGCAGGACTCGTACCTGTAGACTTGGAAAAAGAGTTAAGTACCACAGGTTTGAGGAGAGATATATGGAAGGAGTTAGGGATCCGTAAGTTGGCCGGGAGTTTCAATTTATAGGCCACCGGGTTGATCTGACTGATGACCTCCAGGGGGCCGATGAACCGAGGCCCTAACTTGTAAGAAGGTATCTTGAGTCGGACATATTTAGATGAGAGCCAGACTTTATCTCCGGGACGAAATTGTGGAGTATCCAGGCGTTTTTTGTCAGCGTGTCTTTTCATCCGTTCGGACGACTGAAGGAGTGCGGATCGGGTACTCTCCCAAATGGAGGAAAATTTGCCAACGAGAGATTCCGCAGCCGGGTTGTCCACAGAGGTGGAGACAGGAAAAGGAATCCGAGGATGCTGACCGAAGACTACAAAAAACGGGGATTTGCAGGAGGATTCGCTCTCGTGATTGTTATAAGAGAACTCGGCCCATGGTAGGAGATCCACCCAGTCTGAATGATGGGCATTAACGAAGTGCCGGAGGTAACTGGTCAGGTTCTGATTGATCCGCTCCACTTGACCATTGGACTGTGGGTGGTAAGCGGAAGAGAAGTCCAGGGTGACGTCTAGCAGTTTACAAGTGGCTCTCCAGAAGCGTGAGGTGAACTGTACCCCACGATCCGACACGATGTGGAGGGGCAGGCCATGAAGACGGAAGATGTGACGAATAAAGTCTTTAGCTAGCTCGGGTGCAGACGGGAGGCCTGGCAGGGGAACGAAATGAGCCATCTTGGAGAAGCGGTCAGCGACCACCCAAATGACCGTACAACCGGCAGAGACTGGGAGGTCTGTTATAAAGTCCATTGCTATATGCTGCCAGGGGGCAGCAGGTACTGGGAGCGGAAGGAGGCGACCGGCTGGCAGATGTCTCGGAACCTTGTTGCGGGCGCAGGACACACAGGCAGAAACAAAGTCTATTATGTCCTTGTGCAGGGTAGGCCACCAGTAGTGCCGGGTAATAAGCTGGAGGGTCTTTTTTTGACCGGCATGGCCAGCCAGTTTAGACGAGTGACCCCAGTGAAGGATCTTCTCCCGATCAGGTACTGATACGAACGTCTTTCCGGGAGGGAGACGATTTAGACTCATGGGAGCCACCTGCATTACTCTGGCGGGATCGATGATGTGTTTCGGATCTTCCTCGAGATCAGACACCAGAAAGGATCGAGACAAGGCGTCCGCCTTGACGTTTTTGTCAGCAGGGCGAAAATGAAGAACAAAATCAAAGCGAGCAAAAAACAAGGACCACCGGGCTTGGCGCGGGTTAAGTCTCTGGGCATGCTGGAGGTAAGCCAAGTTCTTGTGGTCCGTGTAAATTATTACCGGGTGAAGAGCCCCCTCGAGCAGGTAACGCCACTCCTCCAATGCCAGTTTGATGGCCAATAACTCTCGGTCTCCTATGGAATAATTGCGCTCTGAGGAGGAGAAGAGTTTAGAGAAGAAGCCGCAAGTTACCATCCTCCCGGAAGATGATTTTTGAGTAAGTACCGCTCCGGCTCCAGAGGAGGAGGCGTCAACTTCCAGGAAGAACTGCTTGTTGCCGTCCGGGCGATGCAGCACCGGGGCGGAAGAGAAGGCCTGTTTTAAGGAAAGAAAGGCCTCCTCTGCTTCGGGCGGCCACTCTTTGGGATTAGTACCCTTACGGGTGAGCGCGGAAATTGGGGCAGTCCGGGAAGAGAAGTGTGGTATGAAGAGGCGGTAGTAGTTGGCGAAGCCCAGGAACCGCTGAATGGCCTTCAACCCCTCCGGTCGAGGCCATTTCTCGATGGCAGACAGTTTCTCTGGATCCATTCGTAGGCCGGTCTGAGAAATAATGTAGCCCAAAAACGGAAGCGAGGTCTGCTCAAAGAGGCACTTCTCGTATTTAGCGAAGAGGTGATTCTGCCTGAGCCTGAGCAGAACCTGACGAACGTCCCTCCGGTGAGTCTGGAGATCCGGAGAGAAGACCAAGATGTCGTCCAGGTACACCACTACGCAGGAGTAGAGAAGGTCCCGGAAGATGTCATTGACCAACTCTTGAAAGACGGCAGGAGCGTTACAGAGACCAAAGGGCATTACCAGATATTCATAGTGGCCGTCCCGGGTGTTGAATGCCGTCTTCCATTCATCCCCCTGACGGATATGAACCAGGTTGTACGCCCCACGGAGGTCCAGTTTGGTGAAGATTCTAGCCCCTCTCAGACGATCAAATAACTCCGGAATGAGCGGAAGGGGGTACTTATTCTTCACCGTGATTTGGTTAAGGCCTCTATAGTCTATACAGGGACGGAGAGAGCCGTCCTTCTTTTTTACGAAGAAGAAGCCTGCTCCCGCCGGGGAGGTAGATTTCCGGATGAATCCCCTGGCCAGATTCTCCTCAATATATTCGGACATCGACCGGGTCTCAGCAGCGGATAATGGATAAATACGCCCACGGGGAGGAGTAGTACCGGGTAACAGGTCGATAGGGCAGTCGTATGGTCTATGAGGGGGTAGTGTCTCTGCTTCCTTTTTATTAAAGACATCAGCATAAGAACAATAAGGAATCGGAAGTCCAGGTAGATTAGCTGGGGTAGGAGAAGGACGGACAGGATGGACGGGAACCAGACAGGTCTTATGGCAGTCCTGTCCCCAGCGAAGGACTTCTCCGGTCTGCCAGTCAAGCACGGGTGCATGTCTCTGGAGCCAAGGTAGACCTAGTAAGAGGGCGTGAGAGAGTCCAGGCAGAACATGAAAAGAGATACTCTCAGAATGCAGCATTCCCACCTGTAGAGTAATGGATTCGGTGATGAGTTGGATGGGGCGTGGTAAGAGACCCCCATCCACGGCAGCAACAGACAAGGGTACAGCCAGAGGTTTGGTGGGGATGCGGTATTTCTCTACCAGGGACTGTGAAATAAGATTCCCGGCTGCTCCAGAGTCCAGTTGGGCTAGTTCGAAATAACGGTTCTCCCCGCAGACGATTGAAACTGACAGCAGCAGAGATGGAGAGGATTTATTCTTGTCTAGGTCGACCTCTCTGAGCGAACCTAGACACAGGCGTTTCCCGACCTCTCTGGGCAGGCACGGATCCGGTGCTCCTTACTGCCACAGTAGAAGCAGCTCCCCTCGGCACGGCGTAAGTCCTGACGGGTTTTGACCATCTTGGTCTGGTCGACCTGCATAGACTCAGGAGAGTGTACCTGGGGAGAGATGGAGGGAGTGACGGGTTTCTGAAAGGTAGGAGCTAGACGTGGAAACCTCCTCTCACGGGTGACCTCTTTGGCACGCTCCTGGAACCGTAGGTCAATCCGGGTGGCAAGAGTTATTAGGTCATCGAGAGTGGTAGGAATGTCCCGACCGGCAAGTTCATCTTTAATACGGCCGGACAGACCCTCCCAGAAGACGGATACCAGAGCGTCGTTATCCCAGGCCAGCTCCGAGGCAAGGGTACGGAACCGTATGGCATATTGGCCCACGGTGAGACTTCCCTGACGGAGGCGTAGCAGAGATGATGCGGATGAGGTCTTCCGTCCTGGTTCGTCAAAGACTTTCCGGAAAGCCGTGAGGAAGGCAGACAAGTCGGACACCAGGGGGTCTCCTCTCTCCCATAGAGGATTTAGCCAGGCCAGGGCCTCCCCGGTGAGATGGGACATGATGAAGGCAATTTTGGCCCGGTCGGAGTTAAACTGGTGGGACAATAGTTCAAAGTGCAGGGTGCACTGATTTATGAAGCCCCGAGCCTGGGCGGAGTCGCCTCCGAAGCGAGGAGGTGCAGAAAGCCGGGGTCCGGGGTAGGATACCATGGTATTGGTGGGCAGCGGAGCTGCCGGGTTGCGAGTCATGGCACTGGCGGTGGTTGCTGGTGGAGCAGTCAGAGTATCCAGGCGAGAATTGACATTCCGCAGGTGACCCAGGATGGACTCCTGTTGGGACCTCTGACGGGACAGTTCATGACAGAGGTCCGAGAGCGAGGAAGCTTGGGTGCCACCGGGTTCCATGGCCCGAGCAAACTGTAACGGGTCTGGGAGGCGGAACCTCTGAGCTACTATACAAGGGGGCGGTCCTTGTAAGGGAGCGGGTGGCGACCAGGCAGGCAGTCACAGCAGGTGACCGGGACAGTCTCTGGGTGTATGGGCAGGAGGTCACGGCAAGTGACCGGGACAGTCTCTGGAAGAACGGGCTGGAGGTCACGGCAAGTGACCGGGGCAGTCTCTGGGTGAACGGGCTGGAGATCACGGCAAGTGACCGGGGCAGTCTCTGGGTGAACGGGCTGGAGGTCACGGCAAGTGACCGGGGCAGTCTCTGGGTGAACGGGCTGGAGGTCACGGCAAGTGACCGGGGCAGTCTCTAGGTAAAGGGTAGGTACGACCTGTGATGGCTGAACCTCCAGGTAGGCTAGCAAGGCAGATGGAGGATGTGTGCTCCCAGGTGAGCAAGCGAGAGTCTCTGGAATAGCTGGTGGTCACAGCACGTGACGGCGAAGCCTCCAGGTAGGCAAGCAGGCAGGTAGCGGAGAAGCGCTCCCAGGTGAGCGAGCAAGAGTCTCTGGAATAGCTGGTGGTCACAGCACGTGACGGCGGAGCCTCCGGGCAGGCAAGCAGGCAGGTAGCGGAGAAGCGCTCCCAGGTGAGCGGGCAAGAGTCTCTGGAATAGCTGGTGGTCACAGCACGTGACGGCGGAGCCTCCGGGCAGGCAAGCAGGCAGGTAGCGGAGGAGCGCTCCCAGGTGAGCGGGCAAGCTGGTCCATAGACAGACTGACAGGAGTAGAAAGGCAGACCGTCGGACCTCAGGCTAGCAAGCAGGCAGGTAGCTGATGTGCGCTCCCAGGTGAGCGGGCAAGCTGGTCCTTAGACAGACTGACAGGAGTTGTAAGGCAGACCGTCGGACCTCAGGCTAGCAAGCAGGTAGCAGGAATAACTGGCAGGAAACAGACAGCAAACTGGCAGGACTCTGGCAGGAATCAGGCAGGTAACTGGCAGGTAACTGGCAACGGGACCTGAGGGCTGAAGCAGAGTAGAACAGTGCAACAACATTGCTCGGGCACCTCCATTTTGGAGGAGGTGCCTTATATATGGTGAAGTCCTCCGGCCATTGGCCGGGGACTCCTTAGGACGGCGCGCGCGGCCCCTTTAAGAGGGAGGGAGAGCGCGCGCACGCGCCCTAAGCACAGTGGCCGGGAAGGAGCGCGCGCTGCCAGCAGAGCGGGAGGAGGACGCCGGGCACGGAGCAGGGAGGTGAGGGGAACAGCGTCCCTGCCTAGCAGAGGGCAGGGACGCCGGCGCTACAGCGACACACTCAAACTGCTTTTTTTTTAGATACCAAAGGCCCAAAACTGGATAGTACAGTGATTTGACCCGTGGAACTGCGAAACCACACTGGGATGTCGGGCCTACACAAGACTATTTTCAACAGATATATTTTTGTGTCACAACAGTCAGGAGACACTATTGTTTTTCTTTACGGAAAAAACTACCAAAAGCTGAATAATAGAGATTTTTTACCGTGGGATGGCAAAACCACAGTTATTGTTTACTGGGGTATACCACACTTTTTTAAGTAGAGATATTTGCGGCTGAACAGTGAGCGACACACTCAAACTGCTTTTTTTTTAGATACCAAAGGCCCAAAACTGGATAGTACAGAGAATTGACCCGTGGAACTGCGAAACCACACTGGGATGTCGGGCCTGCACAAGACTATTTTCAACAGATATATTTTTGTGTCACAACAGTCAGGAGACACTACTGTTTTTCTTTACGCAAAAAACTACCAAAAGCTGAAAAATAGAGATTTTTTACCGTGGGATGGCAAAACCACAGTTATTGTTTACTGGGGTATACCACACTTTTTAAAATAGAGATATTTGCAGCTGAACAGTGAGCGACACACTCAAACTGGTTTTTTTTTAGATACCAAAGGCCCAAAACTGGATAGTACAGCGATTTGACCCGTGGAACTGCGAAGCCACACTGGGATGTCGGGCCTACACAAGACTATTTTCAACAGATATATTTTTGTGTCACAACAGTCAGGAGACACTACTGTTTTTCTTTACGGAAAAAAACTACCAAAAGCTGAATAATAGAGATTTTTTACCGTGGGATGGCAAAACCACAGTTATTGTTTACTGGGGTATACCACACATTTTTAAATAGAGATATTTGCGGCTGAACAGTGAGCGACACACTCAAACTGCTTTTTTTTTAGATACCAAAGGCCCAAAACTGGATAGTACAGCGATTTGACTCGTGGAACTGCGAAACCACACTGGGACGTTGGGCCTACACAAGACTATTTTTAACAGATATATTTTTGTGTCACAACAGTCAGGAGACACTACTGTTTTTCTTTACGGAAAATATACCAAAACCTGAATAATAGAGATTTTTTACCGTGGGATGGCAAAACCACAGTTATTGTTTACTGGGGTATACCACACTTTTTTAAATAGAGATATTTGCGGCTGAACAGTGAGCGACACACTCAAACTGCTTTTTTTTAAGATACCGAAGGCCAAAAACTGGATAGTACAGCGATTTGACCCGTGGAACTGCGAAACCACACTGGGATGTCGGGCCTACACAAGACTATTTTCAACAGATAAATTTTTGTGTCACAACCGTCAGGAGATACTACTGTTTTTCTTTATGGAAAATATGCTAAAACCTGAATAATAGAGATTTTTTACCGTGGGATGGCAGAACCACAGTTATTGTTTACTGGGGTATACCACACATTTTTAAATAGAGATATTTGCGGCTGAACAGTGAGCGACACACTCAAACTGCTTTTTTTTTAGATACCAAAGGCCCAAAACTGGATAGTACAGTGATTTGACCCGTGGAACTGCGAAACCAAACTGGGATGTCGGGCCTGCACAAGACTATTTTCAACAGATATATTTTTGTGTCACAACAGTCAGGAGACACTACTGTTTTTCTTTACGGAAAAAACTACCAAAAGCTGAATAATAGAGATTTTTTACCGTGGGATGGCAAAACCACAGTTATTGTTTAGTGGGATATACCACACTTTTTTAAATAGAGATATTTGCGGCTGAACAGTGAGCGACACACTCAAACTGCATTTTTTTTAGATACCAAAGGCCCAAAACTGGATAGTACAATGATTTGACCCGTGGAACTGCGAAACCACACTGGGATGTCGGGCCTACACAAGACTATTTTCAACAGATATATTTTTGTGTCACAACAGTCAGGAGACACTACTGTTTTTCTTTACGGAAAATTTACTAAAACCTGAATAATAGAGATTTTTTACCGTGGGATGGCAAAACCACAGTTATTGTTTACTGGGGTATACCACACTTTTTTAAATAGAGATATTTGCGGCTGAACAGTGAGCGACACACTCAAACTGCTTTTTTTTTAGATACCAAAGGCCCAAAACTGGATAGTACAGCGATTTGACCCGTGGAACTGCGAAACCACACTGGGATGTCGGGCCTACACAAGACTATTTTCAACAGATATATTTTTGTGTCACAACAGTCAGGAGACACTACTGTTTTTCTTTACGGAAAAAACTACCAAAAGCTGAATAATAGAGATTTTTTACCGTGGGATGGCAAAACCACAGTTATTGTTTACTGGGGTATACCACACTTTTTTAAGTAGAGATATTTGCGGCTGAACAGTGAGCGACACACTCAAACTGCTTTTTTTTTAGATACCAAAGGCCCAAAACTGGATAGAACAGAGAATTGACCCGTGGAACTGCGAAACCACACTGGGATGTCGGGCCTGCACAAGACTATTTTCAACAGATATATTTTTGTGTCACAACAGTCAGGAGACACTACTGTTTTTCTTTACGGAAAAAACTACCAAAAGCTGAAAAATAGAGATTTTTTACTGTGGGATGGCAAAACCACAGTTATTGTTTACTGGGGTATACCACACTTTTTAAAATAGAGATATTTGCAGCTGAACAGTGAGCGACACACTCACACTGTTTTTTTTTTAGATACCAAAGGCCCAAAACTGGATAGTACAGCGATTTGACCCGTGGAACTGCGAAACCACACTGGTATGTCGGGCCTACACAAGACTATTTTCAACAGATATATTTTTGTGTCACAACAGTCAGGAGACACTACTGTTTTTCTTTATGGAAAAAACAACCAAAAGCTGAATAATAGAGATTTTTTACCGTGGGATGGCAAAACCACAGTTATTGTTTACTGGGGAATACCACACTTTTTCAAATAGAGATATTTGCGCCTTAACAGTGAGCGACACACTCAAACTGCTTTTTTTTTTATACCAAAGGCCCAAAACTGGATAGTACAGTGATTTGACCCGTGAAACTGCGAAACCACACTTGGATGTCGGGCCTACACAAGACTATTTTCAACAGATATATTTTTGTGTCACAACAGTCAGGAGACACTACTGTTTTTCTTTACGGAAAAAACTACCAAAAGCTGAATAATAGAGATTTTTTACCGTGGGATGGCAAAACCACAGTTATTGTTTACTGGGGTATACCACACTTTTTTAAGTAGAGATATTTGCGGCTGAACAGTGAGCGACACACTCAAACTGCTTTTTTTTTAGATACCAAAGGCCCAAAACTGGATAGTACAGAGAATTGACCCGTGGAACTGCGAAACCACACTGGGATGTCGGGCCTACACAAGACTATTTTCAACAGATATATTTTTGTGTCACAACAGTCAGGAGACACTACTGTTTTTCTTTACGGAAAAAAATACCAAAAGCTGAAAAATAGAGATTTTTTACCGTGGGATGGCAAAACCACAGTTATTGTTTACTGGGGTATACCACACTTTTTTAAATAGAGATATTTGCGGCTGAACAGTGAGCGACACACTCAAACTGCTTTTTTTTTAGATACCAAAGGCCCAAAACTGGATAGTACAGCGATTTGACTCGTGGAACTGCGAAACCACACTGGGACTTTGGGCCTACACAAGACTATTTTCAACAGATATATTTTTGTGTCACAACAGTCAGGAGACACTACTGTTTTTCTTTACGGAAAATATACTAAAACCTGAATAATAGAGATTTTTTACCGTGGGATGGCAAAACCACAGTTATTGTTTACTGGGGTATACCACACATTTTTAAATAGAGATATTTGCGGCTGAACAGTGAGCGACACACTCAAACTGCTTTTTTTTTAGATACCAAAGGCCCAAAACTGGATAGTACAGTGATTTGACCCGTGGAACTGCGAAACCAAACTGGGATGTCGGGCCTGCACAAGACTATTTTCAACAGATATATTTTTGTGTCACAACAGTCAGGAGACACTACTGTTTTTCTTTACGGAAAAAACTACCAAAAGCTGAATAATAGAGATTTTTTACCGTGGGATGGCAAAACCACAGTTATTGTTTAGTGGGATATACCACACTTTTTTAAATAGAGATATTTGCGGCTGAACAGTGAGCGACACACTCAAACTGCATTTTTTTTAGATACCAAAGACCCAAAACTGGATAGTACAATGATTTGACCCGTGGAACTGCGAAACCACACTGGGATGTCGGGCCTACACAAGACTATTTTCAACAGATATATTTTTGTGTCACAACAGTCAGGAGACACTACTGTTTTTCTTTACGGAAAATTTACTAAAACCTGAATAATAGAGATTTTTTACCGTGGGATGGCAAAACCACAGTTATTGTTTACTGGGGTATACCACACTTTTTTAAATAGAGATATTTGCGGCTGAACAGTGAGCGACACACTCAAACTGCTTTTTTTTTAGATACCAAAGGCCCAAAACTGGATAGTACAGCGATTTGACCCGTGGAACTACGAAACCACACTGGGATGTCGGGCCTACACAAGACTATTTTCAACAGATATATTTTTGTGTCACAACAGTCAGGAGACACTACTGTTTTTCTTTACGGAAAAAACAACCAAAAGCTGAATAATAGAGATTTTTTACCGTGGGATGGCAAAACCACAGTTATTGTTTACTGGGGTATACCACACTTTTTCAAATAGAGATATTTGCGGCTGAATAGTGAGCGACACACTCAAACTGCTTTTTTTTTAGATACCAAAGGCCCAAAACTGGATAGTACAGTGATTTGACCCGTGGAACTGCGAAACCACACTGGGATTTCGGGCCTACACAAGACTATTTTCAACAGATATATTTTTGTGTCACAACAGTCAGGAGACACTACTGTTTTTCTTTACGGAAAAAACTACCAAAAGCTGAATAATAGAGATTTTTTACCGTGGGATGGCAAAACCACAGTTATTGTTTACTGGGGTATACCACACTTTTTTAAGTAGAGATATTTGCGGCTGAACAGTGAGCGACACACTCAAACTGCTTTCTTTTTAGATACCAAAGGCCCAAAACTGGATAGTACAGAGAATTGACCCGTGGAACTGCGAAACCACACTGGGATGTCGGGCCTGCACAAGACTATTTTCAACAGATATATTTTTGTGTCACAACAGTCAGGAGACACTACTGTTTTTCTTTACGGAAAAAACTACCAAAAGCTGAAAAATAGAGATTTTTTACCGTGGGATGGCAAAACCACAGTTATTGTTTACTGGGGTATACCACACTTTTTAAAATAGAGATATTTGCAGCTGAACAGTGAGCGACACACTCAAACTGTTTTTTTTTTAGATACCAAAGGCCCAAAACTGGATAGTACAGCGATTTGACCCGTGGAACTGCGAAGCCACACTGGGATGTCGGGCCTACACAAGACTATTTTCAACAGATATATTTTTGTGTCACAACAGTCAGGAGACACTACTGTTTTTCTTTACGGAAAAAAACTACCAAAAGCTGAATAATAGAGATTTTTTACCGTGGGATGGCAAAACCACAGTTATTGTTTACTGGGGTATACCACACATTTTTAAATAGAGATATTTGCGGCTGAACAGTGAGCGACACACTCAAACTGCTTTTTTTTTAGATACCAAAGGCCCAAAACTGGATAGTACAGCGATTTGACTCGTGGAACTGCGAAACCACACTGGGACGTTGGGCCTACACAAGACTATTTTTAACAGATATATTTTTGTGTCACAACAGTCAGGAGACACTACTGTTTTTCTTTACGGAAAATATACCAAAACCTGAATAATAGAGATTTTTTACCGTGGGATGGCAAAACCACAGTTATTGTTTACTGGGGTATACCACACTTTTTTAAATAGAGATATTTGCGGCTGAACAGTGAGCGACACACTCAAACTGCTTTTTTTTAAGATACCGAAGGCCAAAAACTGGATAGTACAGCGATTTGACCCGTGGAACTGCGAAACCACACTGGGATGTCGGGCCTACACAAGACTATTTTCAACAGATAAATTTTTGTGTCACAACCGTCAGGAGACACTACTGTTTTTCTTTATGGAAAATATGCTAAAACCTGAATAATAGAGATTTTTTACCGTGGGATGGGAAAACCACAGTTATTGTTTACTGGGGTATACCACACTTTTTTAAATAGAGATATTTGCGGCTGAACAGTGAGCGACACACTCAAACTGCTTTTTTTTAGATACCAAAGGCCCAAAACTGGATAGTACAGCGATTTGACCCGTGGAACTGCGAAACCACACTGGGATGTCGGGCCTACACAAGACTATTTTCAACAGATATATTTTTGTGTCACAACAGTCAGGAGACACTACTGTTTTTCTTTACGGAAAATATACTAAAACCTGAATAATAGAGATTTTTTACCATGGGATGGCAAAACCACAGTTACTGTTTACTGGGGTATACCACACTTTTTCAAATAGAGATATTTGCGGCTGAACAGTGAGCGACACACTCAAACTGCTTTTTTTTTAGATACCAAAGGCCCAAAACTGGATAGTACAGTGATTTGACCCGTGGAACTGCGAAACAACACTGGGATGTCGGGCCTACACAAGACTATTTTCAACAGATATATTTTTGTGTCACAACAGTCAGGAGACACTACTGTTTTTCTTTACGGAAAAAACTACCAAAAGCTGAATAATAGAGATTTTTTACCGTGGGATGGCAAAACCACAGTTATTGTTTACTGGGGTATACCACACTTTTTTAAGTAGAGATATTTGCGGCTGAACAGTGAGCGACACACTCAAACTGCTTTTTTTTTAAATACCAAAGGCCCAAAACTGGATAGTACAGAGAATTGACCCGTGGAACTGCGAAATCACACTGGGATGTCGGGCCTACACAAGACTATTTTCAACAGATATATTTTTGTGTCACAACAGTCAGGAGACACTACTGTTTTTCTTTACGGAAAAAACTACCAAAAGCTGAAAAATAGAGATTTTTTACCGTGGGATGGCAAAACCACAGTTATTGTTAACTGGGGTATACCACACTTTTTAAAATAGAGATATTTGCAGCTGAACAGTGAGCGACACACTCAAACTGTTTTTCTTTTAGATACAAATGGCCCAAAATGGATAATACAGAGGTTTGAACCGTGGAAGTGCAAAACAACACTTCTCTTTCTCTAGCCTACACCAGACTATTTTCAACCGTTATATTTGTGTCTGAAAAATCAGAGACACGCTTTTTTTTTGGTGGGGGGGTGACACACCAAAAGGTTAATAAGACGGGTATTTGTACAGTGTGAAGGAGGAAAAAAAAAGGAGGATTTAGATGAAAAAAAAAAGGATTTTTCCTGGCCCCCGACACCTGGTGCTAAGTCCAGCAATTTCAGCAACAGGAGCACACAGGACTGTAATGCAGCGTTTGCTGGTATAACCACTGTGTCTCCTATACAGCCTGCCTGCCTGGTATCTGGGATGGATATTAGTCCTGAAAAGGACTGTTTGTTTGTTCTGGCAGCTTTTACAGACCCTACACTAACTATTTCGCAGTTTATATCTCTCCCTAAATCAGCAGCGCTGTCCCTACACTGTCTAATCCGGAGCGACTGTGTCCAAGATGGCGGCGCCCGGTTTTAAATACTCGAGGTGACGCTGTGCGGCCAGCCAATCACTGTAATGCCCACAACCAACATGGCTGCAGCATTACAGTGACTGGCTGGCAATTCCTGCATGTTCATTGGCTCTGTAAAGAGCGCCAAACATGCAGGGAACCCGGAAATGCTCGGTGCTCGCCGAACATCCGGAGTAGCGTGATGCTCAGGCGAGTGCCGAGCAGTGTCGAGCATGTTCGCTCAACACTACTCGCCAACCATTAAGCATGGATGTGATCATACTTGGGGTTGTGTTGCAGCCAATGGCATGGGGATCATTTCACGGGTAGAGGAAAGAATGGATTCAATGAATTTTCCACAAATTTTTGAAGCAAACATAATATCATCAGTAAAAAAGCTGAAGTTGAAAAGAGGATGGCTTCTACAAATGGATAATGATCTTAAACACGCTTCAAAATCCACAATAGACTACCTCAAAAGGCACAAGCTGAAGGTTTTACAGTGGCCCTCACAGTCCCCTGTTCTGAACATCATTGAAAATTTGTGGCTAGACCTCAAAATAGAAGCACATGCAAGACGACCCAGGAATCTGACAGAACTGGAAGAATTTTCCGAGGAAGAATGGAGGAAAATCACTTAAACAAGAATTAAAAGACTCTTGTCTGCCTATAAAAAGTGTTTACAAGCTGTGATACTTTCAAAAAGAGGTGCTACTAGGTACTATCCATGCAGGGTGCCCAAGCTTTCGAATTGGCCTGTTTTCCTTTTTGTAATTTTTAAAATATAAAAGATGACAAGATTTTTTTTTTTGCCTAAACTACAAAGGAAATGTGTCATCTTTAACTTAAAGGGGTTTTGCCATGAATGAAAGTTGATTTTAATGAATAGATCTTGGAATAATAATAACTTCCACAATTGGATGTGTTCAAATAAAATGTTCCTGTGCTGAGATAATCTTATTAATGTGCCCCTGCTGTGTACTGTGTAATGGCTGTGTCTGACCATACAGGGACAAGGTCTGATCATACCATATCTACTGGGCAGGGAAGGAAGCAAGAGAATATACAGACATTACAGCATGGGATCACAGCTGATGCTTTCTGTGAGGTAAAACATTTCCCTGCCTGTTTTTAAACAATGTTTTCCTTCCTCCCCTGCCCAGAAGCTGTGGTATGATCAGACCATGTTCCGTACAAGGTCAGACACAGCCATTACACAGTACACAGCAGGTCCACATTTATAAGATTATCTCAGCACAGGAACATTTTATTTAAACACATCCAATTGTGGAACGTATTATTATTCCAAGATCTATTGACTAAAATGAACTTTTGTTCATGGGAAAACCCCTTTAAGGCCTTTTAGAGATCCTTTCATCTTCAACTTGCTTAACTGTTCACAATAACAGTAATTTTGACCAGAGGTGCCCAAACTTTTACATGCCACTGTATCATTTCTGGGATACAGCAGTGACATGTCTGGTGGTCCAGCTCCGCCCCTTTCTCTGATAAGCATCTCACTGTCTATAGACACTGTATATACAGAGCCTGGTGTGGGCGGGATTAGCTTTCTCAGCTCTGCTTCATTGCTAAATCTAACAACTCTGACTGAGTCAGAACCGCTACACCCAGTAAACTAAGTGTACAGTTACTATACAGGACACAGAAGGGGCATTACTGTACAGAGCACTGGTTAATAGCACTATATGATTTGTGCAAGACTGAATGTGCAGAATGTTAGGCGGGTGCTGGAAAAGCAGTGAACCAAAGATGTCTCTTTTTGACATTTAGCATGGATGAGTTATGGATAGAAGAAGAGGTCATGGCAGTCTGCACCGAAGGGATAAAAAAGGGACAATTAAAGATGTTGTCCACTACTGATCTTAGGATAGGTCATCAATGTATGATTGGTTGAGGTCCGACACCCGGCACCCCGCCGATCAGTTGTTCTCTGTGTCGGTCGCCTGCTGGAACTGTTCAATTGATATGCTCCGTTTTCTGATAGTGGTCGCAGGATGGTACTGCACATCCGCCTCCTATTGATTTGAACTTACTTGTAATAGGTTAAAATATGTTACATCTGTACAGAGGGATCTCAGCCAATATTAATTAATTAAGAGTATGTTAATTCATGCATCTCATTTGCAGCTCTATTTGCCAACTGTTTCATTCCCTTCTTTAAGACTTTAAATAATCTTCAGTGATCTGGAACTTTCTAGCACAATTCATCGAGCTTTCTCATGATCTCTAAACAGGTAAAATAAGCTAAAATCTCATCTGTTCAGAAATACATAGAATCTGTATAAAGCTGGAAAACATAGCAACTATTCCTGAATCCAGCATAAGACACAAAACAAATATGCAAGCATTTTGCCTCCCAACAGACTAAACATGTTAAAATCCAATCCAGACCCTAGTCAAAAACAGTGGATTTGGATATCTTTTATATAATGACTATGGCCAACTTTAGACTATCTCTATAATTTCAATTCCAGAATTGTGTGAATTGAAATAAAGCACAATTAGCCTTATCTTTAAAACATATCCGGGCAAAGCTCACTCTTCTAATATGTCAATTTTGTATCTGTATTAGCAATCAAATCATACATCATCATCAAAATGATTGAATCATACTGTCTGCACTTGTATCTCTAGTTTGTACACTGAATAAAATGAAAATTAACCTGAGAATTCAATGCCTGACGTTCACCTAGAGTCTTCGTTAGCTGGGGAATTGAAATCCAAAGCTATAGCGGTGAATTTTCAAAGGATATAAGAAGGAGATGTACATTTGTTTTCTAAGGATTTTTCTATCATAAGTAAAAACGTACAAAAAGCCTCAGCATGAAAGTACAAATTGATCTCTTGTTTGTTGTAAGTGATCTCCCTAAGGAGCCTGAGTATACTTGGCTGCTGTGCACAGGGCACTTTCAGGATTGTTGATGCTCTCTTCCAGTCGACGCTTGTCCTGCTCCAGCTGGGTCAGCTGTCTGTTCTGTTGACGCAAAGATTGATCTTTTCTCCGCAGCTTCATATTTGCCTCAGAGAGATAGTAGAAGGTGGAGAGAGGAGAAGACAAAAGCGCTGTTACTTGTCAATGATCCAGCATGACTTCAATATATGCCATAAGCTACTGAACAAAGAGTAATATACACTGACTGTAGAGTCATTTTCTTGGCATAAAGAGTACATTTTTTCAAACCCTTATCAATTCCTTTACTGATTTTATTACTTATTTATTGAAATATTTTGTGACTTTTCCATAGTTTTGGTAGACTTTAATTATTCAGTGTATTATGTTTTCAATATAAAGATTATGATACTTTAGTAATTACTGATTATATTTCTTTGGCATACTGTATTGGACTTAATGATATCTTTTATAGTTTTTACTTGAAAGAATTAAGATGTTGCATAAAACACCACAAACAGATAAAGATTAAAAAAATGCAGCATGATTTAAAAACTTTGCAAAACTGAAACAATTATCTAATAGTATATGTGAATTTTTTTAGACATATTCACTAACTGAAAATGTGCCAACTGCACTTATGTACAGTCGTAGTCAAAACTTTTGAGGCTGACACAAATTTTGGTTTTCACAAAGTTTGCTGCTTTAGTGTTTTTAGAAAGATGCCTCCATTCTCTTCTTTGTGAATACACAATTTTAATCTTTGCTTCATGTACCTTGGAAAATAAAATGCACTTTTTTGGACTTTAAATGTGAGCTGGATTTATCTGCTTTCTCTATTGGATGTTACGCCCTGCCCAGGTGCTATCCGTGCTCCAGAAGTGTGGAACTGCAGGTGGTGAGCTGGATTTACTTCAGTGTTTTTAGATATTTTAGTCAGATGTTTCTATGGTTATTGAACTACAATTTTAAGCATTTCATAAGTTTTTATACTTCTATCTACAAATATATCAAGCTTTGTTTGTCAAACCACTTTTTGAGGATGACCACAGATTTGCAATGGGATTGAGATCTGAGAAGTTTCCTGGCATTGGATCTAAAAAAATCACTATTTTGTTCACCAAGCCGCTTAGTTATCACTTTTGCCTTATAACACGGTCCTTTATCATGCTGGAAAAAGCATTGTTCATCACCAACTTGCTCCTGGATTGGTGGGAGAAGTTGCTCTTAGATGATGTTTAGATGTCATACTTTATTCATGGCAGTGTTCTTAGGAAAAATTGTGAGCCCACTCCCTTAGATGAAAAACAACCCCACATATGAATGGTCTTAGGATACTTTACTGAAGGGTATGACACGGGGCTCATGATAGCACATAGCCTTTCTTCTCTGGATAATCAATTTTAAAAATGTCCCAAACAGACTTGAGGGGGTTTCATCAGAGAAAATTACTTTACTCCAGTTCTTTGTAGTCCTTTCCCGAAACTTTCTACAAAGTTATTTTCTTTGATGAACCCTCTTCTGATTGTCGGGTCTTCTCGAAGAATGATTGTGATGAGAGCTACATTCCTGTTCTCCACTCTGCCTGGAATAGTTCTTAAGAAACAGTATCTGGATCAACACCTTCCATTCACTAAAAAATTAATTCTCTCACAAAGAGTAAGTGCACTGTTTTTCTGTATGAACTTTTTCTTTTTATTGGGATATCAGTGAACACTTGGTGAGTTTGAGAACAACATTTTTTTTTAATTTTTACAGTGCACTGTTTGAGACAAATTTTATGTTAAATGTATTTTTAAAAACATTTGGATGTTTTTTCAATTTTCCGTATCAACATCTATATTAAAAAAAAATCAGAAATGTTGGCCACCGTGTCTGTTATTAGATTCAATCTCCCTTATTTTACCAGGCATAAGCACATAAGAGGATGCCTCGATTATGTATTAAACCATGTTTATGCCCATGTTCTGATCTAGACAGGATATTTTGAAAGAAGTTTAAGGAGGTGATCTATAACTATCAACTATTTTTAATGGTGTATCCTGTGTAATTTAATCGCTTCATGACGTATCTGCATCTTTCCCAGCAGATAATGGCTGATTTAAACAGCCATCATCTGCCCCTAACAGCCTTGGGTGGGGCAAAATCGATGGGTTATCATGACAGCCGGGGGTCTGCTGAAGACAGCCGTGATTGTTATGATGATTCTCCTGTGAAAGTAGCATTCAGCTAGTGTTCATAGGAGATCGTGATTTTCACTATACATAGCAGTGCATCTGTGTATATCACAAGCGAGCAAACGATTTCATCTTCAAGTTCCCTGAGGGGACTATTAAATACAGTAAAAAAAAAGTTAAAAATATGAAAAAAATAAAAAAGTTTAAATCACCCCCCTTTTGCCCCATTAAAAGTAAAACACTAAAAAAATTAAAAACATACATATTTGGTATCACTGCGTTCTGAAAAATCCAATCTATCAAAATATAAAACAAATTAATCTGATCAATAAATGACGTAAGAAGAAAAAAAAAATGAAATGCCAGAATCATGTTTTTTTGCCCATTGCAATTGCAATAAAATGCAAGAGCTGATCAAAACATTGTATCTACCCTAAATTGTTCCAGTAAAAATGTCAGCTCAGGGCGCAAAAATAAGCCCTCACACAGTCCCATATACTGAAAATTTAAAATGTTATGTGTCTGAGAAAGTGGGGACAAAAGCAAATTCTTTTTTTTTTTTTTACAAATTTCCCCCAAAAAATGTCACCGCTTAAATAAAAAATAGACTATAAATGTGTGGTATCTGCGTAATTGTACTGACCTGGAGAATCACATAGTCAGGTCAGTTTTACTGTATAGTGAGCATGATAAATAAATAAAAAACAAACAATCTTGGAATTGCACTATTTTGCAATTTCAATGCAATTTTTGTTTTCCTGCTTTCCTGTGCATCACATGATAAAACGAATGGGGTTATTATACTGTATGTATAGGTGTCACCTTCCATTTTAATCCTGTCTGTAAGCATAATTAGACTGCTAAAAAGTCATCTGTAAAGATCAGAACGTATAGTGTAATATCACGCTTAGTGGCCAGTGTAAAAAATGCAAGATTTCAGAGAGAAAAAAAAAACATTGCACAAAAATACAAAAAAAAATATTAGTGGGGGTTCGGCTAGTGTTTTCAGCATAGTTTCACTCCCCCACAATCATCGAGTACAGAAGATCACACTGTTTACTCATTAAGTCTTAGGCCACATGCACATATTGAGTATTTGATGAGATTTTTGTTACCTCAGTATTTGTAAGCCAAATCCAGGGGTGGGTGATAAATACAGAAGTGGTAACGTATTTCTATTATACGTCGCCTCTGATTTTTCCACTCCTGGAGTGCTGTACCATTAATCAAGTGGTTGCATGGTCAAGTTTCCTAGAAGTAATTATTGAAAATATGTTAAAAATATACCTAAAAAAAAATCAAAAAATATTTTAAATCACCCCTTTTTCCCATTTATCATGTGAAAAAATAAAAACAGAACACAACATGAAATGCTTAATCTACTGTGTATGTATGTAGATTCATGTTCAGTAATATTTGCATAAAATGCCCTACAGAAATAATGACGTGCGTTTACAATAGTAGTTAATGACAGTTAATGAATTAGGCACATCTTACCATTGTCGTTCACCCTCATGCACCTCTCCAGAACTGTTACTCAAGTCTGGGACTGGAGTACATTTCTGCCATAATTTATGCAACTGTAGTGGCAGAACTGTTTTTAATCTGTAATGCAGGCATCACTGCCCATGCTCTGTTCCACCCATGCTCTCTCTCAGTTTGGTAGATTTGTCAGGGACAAACTGGGGTCCAGGTTTTCTGTGGCATTAAAAATATTAAATAAATCATAAAACCATGCAATATTCACACTGACCATTAAGCCCCATAATTAGAGATGAGTGAACTTACTCGAGTGGAATTGAATTCTACTCAAATTTTTCAAATATCCACATTCACCAAAATGTAGATTTTTTTGTAATTCGCTTTCGTGGGGATTCAGCAAAATAGCCGCTGGCTGGATGCCATTTTGATAAACCATAAAGGGTCATCAAAAGGTTAATAATAAAAATATTGATACTCACCTTATGGCTCATCTCTCTGGCCCTTCTGCTCCTCACTGTCCCTTGTCTAGTCCTCATAGTATCTTCTTATCACAGCCACAAGCACTGAAATCTCGGGCTTCTTTGCGCTGGGCCGGAACTTCTGGCTCCGAAGAGGTTCGGGACGGTTTTGCGCATCCACTGTGATCTTATGCTCATGTGCAGAACTGTCCCAATCCTCATCAGAGCCAGAAGTTCCAGGATTTCAGAAATTGTGGTCATAAGAAGCGGCAACAAGTGCAAGATGGGGGACGGTGAGGAGTAGAGGGGCCAGAGAAATGAGCAGTAAAGTGAGCAAAAGTGTTTTCCTTATTTTTTAAATATTATGTTTATTTTGTTCCTGGGTCTGGAAAGTATATTAAGGGATATTCAAGGGACATTCAATTTGCGGAGAATAGCCATCTTAGGTGCATTACTCTACATTTATCTACATTAAACCTCATTTGCTAAATGTATGACCATTCAGATATCTTATCCAGATCCTTTTGCAATATTGTAATGTCAAGATCAGATTTTAATATCTACATAGTTTGGTGTAGTCAGCAAAGATTGACACTTCAATCCCATCCACAAGTTTATTAATAAAAAGGTTAAAAAGAATCCGTCCTAGCACAGATCCCTGCGGTACCCCACTGCTGCCTGACTATATCCCATTTAGAGTATATACCATTTATGACAACTCTTTGTTTCCTGTCATTTAGCCAATTCCTTACCCATTTGCATATAGTTCCCCCAATTCCTTGCTTCTGTAGCTTCAGTATAAGGCTGTTATGTGGTACAGTATCAAATGCCTTTGGAAAGACCAGATAAATCACATCAGCCACACTACCAACATCCAGATTTGCACTTACCTCCTCATAGAACCCTAACATGTTGGTTAGACACAACCCATCTTTCATGAATTTGTGCTGGTTATCATTTATTATATTATTCTCTTCAATATATCCCAGCAACAACCTGGAAGTCAGAGATATGTCCAGGCATCTTTCCCTTGCTGTTCCCATTCCTTTTAAGCACTGTTTCCATTTCCATCCATTTCAGCAATTTTCCTGCTTCTCCAGCCTTCCAGTTAGGGTCTTCCGGAAAAATGCTCAAGTTTCCCATTGACTTCCTTTATACTCAGTACTCGAGTCAAGCCCGTCCGAGCGTCCACCCTGCTCGATTTGAGTACTGACCACTCCAGCATTTGAGTGCTCGCTCATCGCTAATAATTACGAACATCTCCAGCTTTCATCTCACAGCAGTCAGCGTGGGTAAAGAGGTAGTACTGACTGCTGTGAAATGAAAGCTGGAAAGGTTTGTAATCACACTCCACATTGCTGTATCTCCTTCCACTCACACTGACTGCTGGAGATAAAAGCTGAAGATGTAATAATCACACTCAGCTGCATCTCTACACAGTAGCTAAAGAGATCAGGGTTGAGAACAGGTCTATCTATGATTTCATGTCTTACAAGGTAGAAACCTACTCAGGGAGCAAAACAGGGCTATGTGTCATTACATGTCTACATCTACTTGTCTCTCATGTTGTTCAATTTTCATTGATTGTATAATAAAATTTTAATTTTTGAATGTGCCAGGATATGTTATTTTCTTCCAGGTATACATTTACACACCCTTTCCTGTACACTCCTTCATGTGTTATTTTTCATGGTATCCACCTAAGTCTCTTTGCCTATTACATGTCTCTCAGGACAAAGCCTATTCTCAACTTTTCTGAGAGGATGTTCTTTTTTTTCTTATGATTGGTCAACATCATGCAGGGTGAAAGGTATCTGCATCAAGAGAAAAATCTCTGGTAACGCCCTCTATAACCTACACTTTACAAGTTAAAATCTCTTCAATGGAGAGGACAAATGAAAAGATAAAAACTACATTTTACTCAGCTCTACAGTCGCTATTCCATGATGTGGTCAGTTTAACATAATCAAAATGATTAAAGGTCCTCTTTATTGGAATTCTGTCAGTAGGATCATTCCCTCATAAGCCATCTCTATGGCATGTAGTTCATTGGAAGCTGAATAAAATGATACCTTGATATCTGTGATCCAATGTCTTATTCCAGAGATATTCATGTTTTTCTTATGTAAATTAGCTGTTCAGGACTATGGGCCAAACACTGATCTGCATGAGAATCTGCCTCCAGAGATTATTTTAAATAAAAGGGGCATTAACAGCGTGATGTGTTATGGCAGCTCTCTGCTCTCCTGTTCTCACTGCAGGGCTGTGTGTGATTATACCTGACACATCTACAGGTTCCTCTCAGCTTCCATCTCACAGGCAGCAAGTGTGGCAGTAGTGTTGCAAGACAGCAGAGCTGTGAAAGCTGCAGTAAATGGGTTTGTAAGAAACTAAAGTTCAGTTCTACTGTGTTAATTACATGTCTCACACTGGTAATGCCCTCTTATATTAAAAATAATCTCTGCAGGCGATTCTCAGGGAGATCAATGTCCTGCCCACAGCCGTGAACAGCTCATCTACATATAAAAACATGGTTATCTCTAGAATAATACATCAGATTGCAGATATCAAGGTATCATTTTATTCAACTTCCTATGACTTACATGCCCATACTGTATGGACGGCTTAGGAGGGTTGATCCTACTGACAGATTCCCTTTTAATAATGTGCACATTTCATATTTTCAGATATAGTGGTGCTCTTTTTAGTATGCAGACAAACTGATATGTGCGTTTGAATGATTACACATAACATGATGTGTTAAAAAATGTTTAAATGTCGAGTTCAGCTAACTTTGAATGAGGAGCATATGTATTACTTCAGTAGGTCACCATTTTCCCTTTACCCTACAGCTGAAATAATAAAAAGTGCAATCTAAATGTATCCAATATATCTCCTGCTGTTTTACGTATGTAATGTTTATCAAATGACATAGATAATATCTTAGTCATATCATATTCCATATGTGTATGTATTTCTGATGATCATAAAAGCAAAGTAGTATTTGGCCCATGCTAAACTAAAATTGCCAAATTGATGTTATTATTAGCTCAATTTGTCTTCTTTATATCCCTGACAGTGCCCCCATCCCCTATTTCGCTCTATTTAATCTCTTTATTTGCTTTTTATTGAGAAATTAATCAAAATGTTGTGATTGATGTATTAGTGTTACTTCTACAATTGGTTAATTAGGAGTAAGGGGTTGATTACTTATAACATCCCAAGGGGTTGGTTGAAATAATGAAAAATTGTCAGAACAATAAACAGAGACAATTTTTTATGTTAGCTTTCTTAGGCAATTGTTTGTTTGTTTGTTTATTTGTATGCATCAATTTAATTTACTAGTTTTGGGGGAGAAAAATTAACTGAATATTAACCACTTCTGAACTAAGTAATTTTGTTTTTGAGTTTTCGTTTTCTTCCTCTCTTTCTTTCAAGAGCCATAACTTTTTTTTATTTTTCCGTCCATGTACAACGGTCAGTCAATAAGTAATGCCTCCTATTTTTTTTCTCCTTTTAATTGGCAAGAAATTCAAATGCAATTACATAGGTTGAAAACCACAACATTAACGATTAATTTGTCACTTTTCAATATACGTAATCTCCATCCATTTCCACAGTCTTGGTCCACCGTTTAACGAGGGCATGTATTCCAGCATGGTAAAAAGCATTCTTGGGACCCACCGTGCACAAACTTTTCTGTATCCCAGTTGTCCAATAATTTTCATCACACTGCCTTTACTGAGGCAGATAATGCCACACAATTCATCTGCAGTCACCCGGCGGTCACCACGAATGATGTCATCGACTCGCTGAATGTTGCTTGGAGTCACTGCGGTTACTGGCCTGCCACTCTGCATTTTGTCAGCCAACGGTGATGGTCCTTCAGCTGTGTTACAGCGACGAACCCATCGTCTAACAGTACTGACATCCACTGTTCCATCACCGTACACATTTTTCAGTCTCTCATGAATTCGAATGGGTGTTTCACCTTCTGCATGCAAGAATTCAATCACAGAAAGGTGTCTAATACGAACATCGATGTCAGCCATTTTGCAAACGGATACAGTCCTGCCACCTGTTGGTGCAGGAAGTTGCAATTGCAGTGGATTGGAGAAGAAGGTTTGAGGAATTGTGCCAAATTCGAATATTTAACATAACTACCTTATTTAAGGAGAAAAAAAATAGGAGGCATTACTTATTGACTGACCCTTGTAGTAGTAGGAAGGCTTGTTTTTTGTGGGAAAAGTTGTACTTTTGAATCACACTATTACTTTTACCATTCGATGTTTTGGGATATCTGGAAAATTATTTTAAGTGTGGTGAAATTACACAAAAAATTTAATTCCGCAATTGTTTTTTCAGTTTTTACAGAATTCATTGTGCGGTAAAAATGACCAGGCAGTATGATCCTCCAGATCAGTACATATGATACGTATATGGTGATATCAAACTTGGAGGTTTATTTTTTTTTACAACCACAGTTCCAAAAAAGTTGGGGCATTGTGTAAAATATAAGAAAAACAAGAATGCGAATCTCTTATATCCATAATTTATCCAGAACAGAACATAGAACAGATATCACAAGTTGAAAGTGACACATTTTTCTATTTCCTGTTAAAGAATTAATACGTTTAGAAAGTGAAGGATGCAACGCTTCTCAAAAAGTTGGGACAAGGATAACAAAAGTAAGTGGTTCTACTGAAAAACAGCTGGAAGGTCGATTTCCAACTAAGTCACATGACTGTATATAAAAAGAGCATGTTAAAGAGGCAGAGTCTCTCAGAAGCAAAGATGGTGAGAGATTTACTATTCTGTGAACAATTGCATCTAAAAAGTGTGGAACAATTTCACAAACAATTTTCCTCAACATCAAATTGTAAAACTTTTAAATAATCCACCGTCTACAGTACATAATAAGAAATTGCGGTCCATCCACAGACCATGAAATGCGGACATGTGAAGCAAGTGTAAAAGATATTGATAGTAGAGGCCACAATGGATGCCCATAACAGAACTGTAACAGAGGTCTGCGAACCCCCTAGTACCTGCCGAAATACCCGATGCATCTTCTGACTCAAAGGCACAGCATGATGTCATCGTTGCGGCCTGGTTGTAGCTAAAGGATGTTCACAGGGGTCTGGTTTGGCAGTGACAGACCAGGGTTCAGCATATCTTTTTGCTCAACTCTAATTGATATCATTAAACAATAAACTTGTTCACATGGGCACCGGGGGTTTCAAATTTGATCATTTTACTGAGTTTTACAGTTTAAATCTAGTGTTGAGCGAGCATGCTCGACACTGCTCGGCACTCGCCTGAGCATCTCACTACTCAGGATGTTCGGCGAGCACCAAGCATTTCCGGGTTACTCGGGCGGGAGCTTGGGTCTCCGCCCTGCACGTTTGGCGCTCTTTACAGAGCCAATGAACAAGCAGGGATTGCCAGCCAGTCACTGTAATGCCGCAGCCAAGTTGTTTGTGGGCATTACAGTGATTGGCTGGCCGCACAGCGTCACCTCGAGTATTTAAAACGGGGCGCCGCCATCTTGGACGCAGTCGCTCCGGATCAGCCAGTGTAGGGTCAGTGCTGCTGAGTTAGGGAGAGATATATAGTGTGAAATAGGTAGTGTAGGGCCTCTAAAGCCTGCCAAATCAAACAGTCCTTCTCAGGACTAATATCCATCCCAGATATCAGGCAGGCAGGCAGGCTGTATAGGAGACGCAGTGGTTATACCAGCAAACGCTGCATTACAGTCCTGTGTGCTCCTGCTGGTCAAATTGCTAGAGTATTCCCCGGTCTCAGGGGCCAGGAAAAATCCTTTTTTTTTTCATCTAAATCTTGTATTTTTTTTTTCCTCAGTCAGACTGTCCAAATACGCGTCTTATTAACATTTTGGTATCCCCCCCTCCCCTCAAAAAGAAAAATTGAGTGTGTCTGTGACTGTTCAGACTCCAATATATCTGTTTAAAAGAGTCTGGTGTAGACCAGAAAAATATAACTGTGGTTTTGCAGTTCCACAGGTCAAATCTCTGTATTATCCTTTTTTTGGCATTTTTTGCCATAAAAAAAAACTGTAATAGTGTCCCCCTGACTGGTCAGACACAAATATATCTGTTTAAAAAAGTCTGGTGTAGGCCAGAAAAATATCACTGTGGTTTTCCTCTTCCACGGTTCTAATCTCCTTTTTATTACCCTTTTTCCATTGATAGTGCGAGTGTAAGCTATTTTACTTCATTTACAATGGGCAAGGCGTGTGGCAAGGGATGTGGAACTGGACGTTCTGGTGATGGTGCGTGTAGAGGACGGGGCCGTGGCCAAGGTGAAAATGTGCCACAACTAACAGCCACATCTTCTCGCTCCCAGTTCTTGACCGAATTACTAGGGAAGCACACAACAACAAGACCACTGTTACGCTCGTGCCCGGACTGACTGGCGTGAGCGTGATTAGTGATCCCACTGTACCATGAACCGAGGAGTGCCTGGAGGGGCGTAACTAAGAATCAACCCGATCCGACCAAGGTCGCACGGCGGCTTAGTCGACTCCGTGGACCAAGGAGGAACCGAGCAGAGGGACCAGGTGTGACTCCAGGTCAGACTCCGGTCACAGTTGTTGACCCACACCGGGGAATGCAGGAACAGGCAGGTTGGACTGGCATACAGGCAGGTGGGTATTGGCAAGTACGGCTGGTATGCAGACAGGTGGGTACTGGCAAGTAGGGCTGGTATGCAGACAGGTGGGCACTGGCAAGCACGGCTGGTATGCAGACAGGTGGGCACTGACAAGCACGGCTGGAGTGCAGACAGGGAGATACTGGCAAGCACGGCTGGAGTGCAGAAAGGGAGGTACTAGCAGGTTGGAGCGCAGGCTGGATTGGGTCCAGTACAGACTGGGAGACAGGTACAGAGCCGCAGATGCGGTAGACAAGCAGAGTAAAGCGAAAACCGCAGGTGCGGTGGGCAAGGCAGAGCAGAGCAGAACCACCGGAGAGGTGGGCAAGGCAGAGCAGAGAGAAGCCGTCGGAGCGGTAGGCAAGTCAGAGCAGAGAGAAGCCGCCGGAGCGGTGGGTAAGGCAGAGCAGAGGGAAGCCGCCAGAGCGGTGGGCAAGTCAGAGCAGAGAGAAACCGCCGGAGCGGTGGGCAAGTCAGAGCAGAGAGAAACCGCTGGTGCGGTGAGCAAGGCAGAGCAGAGAGAAGCCGCCAGAGCGGTGGGCAAGTCAGAGCAGAGAGAAGCCGCCGGAGCGGTGGGTAAGACAGAGCAGAGAGAAGCCGCCGGAGCGGTGGGTATGTCAGAGCAGAGGGAAGCCGCCGGAGCGGTGGGCAAGTCAGAGCAGAGAAAAACCGCCGGAGCGGTGGGCAAGTCAGAGCAGAGAGAAACCGCCGGAGCGGTGGGCAAGGCAGAGAGGACAGGGCTCTGTTCACATGGAACAGACTGGAAAATACAGGAAGATACGGAGGAAGGGAAAAGGGACAAGCAGAACCAGATACACACAAGGTACTTCCTATGAAGTAGCGAGTGGACACAAAGCTCACAAACAGAAGTACAGAGACAATGAGTTGGAGTTAGGTGCAGGTTCAGATACTGCAGGAAAAGGGAAGGTACGGACATAGAGAAAAACAGGTAACAGACTAGGATACAGTTCAGACAGGAACTGCTACTGCAATGAGATACAAGAGCGAGCCTGGGAATACGGAAACAGACTAGAAGTCACAGGTAACAGGCCTGGGAATACAGCCCCCAGAGTAGTGGAAACAGACTAGAAGTCAGGGTTAACAGGTCTGGGAATGCAGCCCCCAGAGTGGCGGAAACAGACTAGAAGTCAGAGATAACAGGACAGGACCTGGCAATACAGTTGCAAAGACAAACTGAGTGAAGGTGTTGCTCAGGCCCCTCCTACTGAGTGGAGGGGTTTAAATATCCAGTGACTCACAGCAATAGGCTGGAGACGCATTAGGGGTGCGCCCATAGCAGCTATAAGAATCAGGAAGCAACCGGGCCGCTGCCCTAAGCAATCAGTCAAGGGACATGCACACAGCACACACAGCATGAACTGGAGCAAGGTTTGTAGGCTGGACTGACAGGTAAGATTGCGGTCTTGCATAGTGGGAGGTGGTGCACTATGCAAGCACGCCGCCAGGGATGTTACAGTACCCCCCCCCCTTTACGCCCCCTCTTCTTCAAGCCTGCAAGGGTCATCTGTAGAGAAGTTGGAGGCCAATCCTTCTCTTCAAGAGGATTACCTCTTCTGTCCATTAGAGGAAATGAAACTGGTCTCATCATCTTGGTGACTAGGATGCTTCCTCCTATCAAGCCATCCTCAGCAACAGATGAAGTGGCTGAAGTACCAGGAACAGCACACAGAAAAGTCTCTCTCCATTTGTTATCAGGTAGCACCCTGGTGGATTCAGGAGACAACTGGGGGTCCTCCGCCTGGTTGGAGGGGTGCAGAGATTCAGGTGTAACCACCACCTTGATGTTCACTTTGCCAAGCTTACTGGATGAAGTGGGCGGTGTACCAGGTACCGGGTGTAGGAAAGTCTCTCTCCGTTTATCAGGTAGCAACCCAGGAAATTCAGGAAACAACTGGAGGTCCTCCGCCTGGTTGGAGGGATGCAGAGACTTGGGGGTAATCACGGCTTCGGAGTACATTTTGCCAAGCTTACTGGATGAAGTGGGCGGCGTACCAGGTACCGGGTGTAGGAAAGTCTCTCTCCGTTTAACAGGTAGCACCCCGGGGAATTCAGGAGACAACTGGAGATCCTCCGCCTGGTTAGAGGGATGCAGAGACTCGGGGGTAATTACTGCTTCGATGTACACTTTGCCAAGCTTTCTGGATGAAGTGGGCGAAGTACCAGGTACAGGGTGTAGGAAAGTCTCTCTCCCTTTGTTATCAGGTAGCACCCCAGAGGATTCAGGAGACAACTGGAGGTCCTCCGACTGGTTGGAGGGGTGCAGAGACTCGAGGGTAAACACCGTCTTGATGGGCGTAGGACCAGATTTATTGGAGACGGAGGGTCCTTGCTTTAGGACCATCTTCAGACTGTTTTCAGAGATGACTTGTCTGTAAGGCGGGATGGTACCTGAAGCCAGATCATTGGTACAATCATCGAGACTGTGTGGGGACAACGACTCCGCTTCTCTTCCTTCGGAGACTTCAGCACACAGCGAGTCAGCGACTAGCAGATCTGGTGAAGAAGAAGAAGATGCTGACTGTCCTGAAGATGTGGGGACTGTACACCCCTTGTACCTTAGCAGTCCCCCAGGATACACCATGCAGGATCTCCAGATCTGAGCGGGCACTAGCTCTCTCGGCTCTGGACTACCTGTGGGTAAGCCAGTCAGCACCTGGAATGTGAACTTCTTCATATGTAATGCTCCAATCTGAAGCTTAATTTGTACAGACATATTTTGACTGTTTCTGAGTAGGGCTCGTCCTTCTGCTGACAATGCCCAAACCGGCTTCTGGAGTTGTCGGACGGGAATCAGACACCGACTCTTCAAGGCTTTAAGCCCGAAACTTCCGGTTAATCCGAGGCCTTCACTTGCCACGGAGACAGTCATGGTCATCTGTGGAGAGGAAACACTAACGCCAAGGGCAGCCTCTCCTATAGGCCTAATGTCTTGGGATTCTCCAACCTTCGCTGGACAAAGACCATCAGGGGGTCCCAAATAGTGTTGAGCCACCCCCGGGTGTTCGGGTTGGGTTCGGTTCGTTGAACACCGGTATGTTCGCAGAACTGTTCATCGAACTGTTCGTCGAACACCGTCGAACACCGTTAAAACCAATGGCAGGCAAACAAAAACACATAGAAACACATAGAAAACACCTTCAAAGGTGTCCAGAAGCTGACAAACTGCTCAGAAGACACAACTAACAAATGGAAAAGTGACAAGTACATATAGTCATGCGAAAAGAAAAGAGGTGGAGGAGTAAAAGGAGGGGGAGACACAGATATAGGCATGTCATGCCCTTCTAAAATCAAGAAAGGCTGGAGTAAAAATCTAAAATCAGCCTACCAACACCTAGACGTCGTGAAAAGAAAATTAAAATAAGAAATATCTTTAGGTAGAATGGCGGTTCCATTCAGAACACTTTCCTTACAAGACGTAGTGGTATCCCCGATGTGAGTTGTGCCAAAAACGGAACCCAATACATTCGGACTAATCCACCATTTGTCATATCCAAGGGGCAGGTCAGTAAACGACAACATCGACGCGGAACCAAGTACAGTAGTATATACTGTACATCCTTTGACAAGGCGGATCAAGAAGTTGGGAAGGGTCACCCTAATGGCCAAAACAGACATTGATGCGGCGTTCCGGTTACTTACTACCTGTGCCTCCGAATAGTGTCCACCTATTGGGCTGCTTCTGGGAAGGAGCATACTATATAGATCGCTGTTTGCCCATGGGGTGGTCCAGATCCTGCTCACTATTTGAGGCGTTTAGTTACTTCCTCGAATGGGTTGTAATGGACGTTTCTAAGGGGGCACATATTATCCATTACCTCGACAACTTCTTATGCCTGGGCCCAAAAGATTCGCCACAGTGTGAATACACGCGGTAGTCCACCTGTGAGAAGGAGAGAGCTGGAGGGAGAGCGGACACCACAGAGCCGAGGGGTTAGATGGAGAATGGAAGAAGGAAAGAGGGCGAGGGAGGTAAGGGAGTACAGTGGAAGGCCGACCTGAGCTCCCCCACGTTCCTTATGGGCGGGGAACAGCCCTGGGAAGAAAAGCCGCTTGCACAACCCTTTGAGGTTACGGGCGCGAGCGGGCAGAGGGACTACGCTGGAGTGCGAAGCCGACACGGCCAGTCCGTTCCTGCCCGTGCGACCTCCGTGTCGCCGGGTTTGTGGCAGAGACACGGTGGACCCTGACGGCCTGCCCCCCTCTCCCAATACTGGTGCCTGTCCGCTGGTGGGTCGAGCCCCCCCGCGGTGGGGAGGAGTAACATCTGCAGAAGAAAGACCATCTTCCAGCCAAACTAAGATGTCTACTTCTTTTCGTGGACAATGTGATATGATCCCTTCAGTATGGACACGCCCATCGCTACAAATTCCAGATGAGGCACAAAAACAGCAGGTGCTTCAACGGATATCAAGTGCTCCTTCAAGTGGGCTCTCCTCCACCTCAACTTCAACATCACAAATACTCCAGTCCTCAAAGGTGTCACCCCAATCGCACTTGCTTCCTCACAGCTCCCAAGTCTCCAGCTGCCCGTCTGAGTATGGGGTAACACAGATGGTTGAGTCAGCACAGCTGTTTACTCATACTATAGCCTGGGAAATGGAGGTCTGCTCCAGAGCTTCTGTTAATCCAGACGAGGAAATGATCTGCACTGATGCCCAGAATCTTTATGAGTCGGATCCAGGACCAGATGAAGAAGGTTCTGAGCATAATGTAGACCCTCGTTCCCAAACTGTAACTCCTGTTGGTGGAGACAATGATGAAGACGATGATGAGACTCAAATACCTGATTGGAGCGACAACTTGACTTTTCGGTCAGGGCAGGAAGAGGTTGGCTCTGAGGACGACGGGTGTGAGAACACACAGGGTGATGATGACGAGGTTGGAGATCCCACTTACTGTCAACCCACAGTCAGCCAGTCGATGAGGTCAGCAGAGGAGGTGGAGGAGGATGCTATTGATGACGAGGTTAGGTTGCGCCTTCCTGGACAGAGACAGAGTACTGGAAGCACGTCAACAACTGCATCCTCAACCACAACTCTGCCTCTGACCACAAGTCGTGATGGCTCTTCAGGTCGCATGGGCTCTAAGCCTTGCATAGCATGGGCATTTTTTCAGATCGATAAGGATGACCCAACTCGTGTTATCTGTAATATTTGTCACCAAAAGCTAAGTAGAGGCCAAAAAATCCATAGTTTGAGTACTTCATGCATGAACCGTCACATGGATATGAAGCATAAGTTGCAGTGGGAAGCTCACTGTGCTACAATGCGGCCTAGCGGGCCGGGCCATCCACCGTCTGCCCCATCTTGTGCATCCGCGGCCTCTTCATCCTCTGTGACTGGGGGGACAGCAGTCACACATGTTTTTGGACGCAGATCTGCCACCTCTTTACCCGCAACAGCCAGTGTGATTGGCAGGTCATCATTTCATTTGGAAGTGGAAACACCAGCTGGTGTTGAGCGCTCTCCGACATCGATAGCACCACCTTTGGATCAAGGCAACCTAACTTTTCCGCCTGCATCTTCCTCACAGACCGGCAGTTTGCCAGGGACACCCTACTCAACCCCGTCTAAGCACAACAGCCAGCCCTCGGTCCCTCAGATGTGGACAAGTAAAAGACCATTTCCTCCTAGCCATGACAAAGCGAAGAGGTTGAATTTCACCATCTGCAAGCTGTTGGCTACAGAAATGCTGCCTTTCCGCCTGGTGGACACAGAGGATTTTCGAGACCTTATGTCCGTCGCAGTGCCCCAGTACCAGATGCCCAGTCGACACTACTTCTCAAAGAAAGGTGTGCCTGCGCTTCACCAGCATGTCGCACACAACATCACCGCTTCTTTGAGAAACTCTGTGTGTGACAGGGTGCATTTTACCACAGACACTTGGACGAGTAGGCATGGACTGGGGCGTTACATGTCGCTGACTGGGCACTGGGTAACTATGGTGACAGCTGGACAAGGGGCTGCTGTCCAAGTCTTGCCGTCCCCACGAGTTGTACGTCAATCCTCTTTATCTAGAAGTTCCTCCACTGCTTCTGCCTCCTCAACCTCCTCTCAGTCCTCCACCTGCACCCAAAGCCTGTCTGGTAATGCCACCCGCTTTCTAACTGCGTAGAAGGAATCCTGCAAACCTCCTTACTATGCTGGCAGCAGGGCTCAACGTCATCAGGCGGTGTTTACTTTGAAATGTCTGGGAAATGTGAGTCACACAGCTGAGGAGTTGTGGTCAGTGGAGACTCAGTTTCATGAATGGTTGTCTCCACTGGACCTGCAACCAGGGAAGGCCGTGTGCGACAATGCTGCAAACCTGGGTGCGGCCCTTCGCCGGGGCAATGTCACACACGTGCCTTGTATGGCTTTCGTGTAGTGTTGAGCGATACCTTCCGATATCAGGAAATATCGGATCGGATTGGATCGGGCCGATACTCAATAAGTATCTGATATCGCCGATTCCGATACCGGAAACCAATGCAAGTCAATGGGACACAAATATCGGAATGAAAATAAATCCTTTCTTTCCTTGTAGGTTAATTCTACATGAAGGAAAACAACTAACAATAATGTAGAATGTATTGGGGGAGGTGGTTGCCCAAATCGATGGGAAAAGTGCTCACAGTGAAACATGAAAAGCCGGCAATTCAGCAGCGGCATTCACCGGTACCCGACAATTTAGAACAGAAAGAATAGAGCTTCACACATAGATTAGATAGATAGAAACATGTCAGTCACATATATAGTAAGTACAGAGACAGTGTTGCTTACTGTACTTGTCATTTAGTGTAAAGGATTTATTTAAAAAAATAATAGTGTTTTCATGCACCGTCTCTTTAAAAAAGCCGGCCGGCAATTCAGCAGCGGTACCCGACAATTTAGAATAGAAAGAATAGAGCATCACACATAGATTAGATAGATAGAAACATGTCAGTCACATATATAAGAAGTACAGTGATAGTGTTGCTTACTGTACTTGTCATTTAGTGTTAAAATAAACGATTTATTAAAAAAAAAATTGGCGTGGGGTTCCCCGTAATTTTAGTCTCTAGCGGAGGTTAAGCAGACGGCTGGGGCAGATGTTTGAAGCCTGGGAAGGGGGTAATACCCACGGAGCTTCCCAGACTACTAATATCAGCCCCCAGCTGAATACCTAGCCATTACTAGCTATTAAAATGGGGGACCCCAAAAAAATGACGTGGGGTCCCCCCTATTTTAATAGCTAGCAAAGGCTAGGCAGACAGCTGGGGGCTGATATTAATAGCCCAGGAAGGGTGCCAAGAATATTGGCCCCCTCCCAGGCTAGAAACACCAGCCGTCAGCCGCTGGATGGGTGAGAATCGGTCACAGCTTTATTAACTCTTTATACTCATTCCATTAGAAAGGCATTTTATTTCTAAAATAATTCAGCTTGTTGCAGCATGCCCTGTGTCTCCACACCGGCAAGTTGGCCAACAAGTGTAACTCTCCAACATGTCCTTTCTATTTCCAGGCCACGGAGGATCCTGCGTACTCGTATGCAGGACTCTGACCCCCATCCATCACTCTTAACGCTTGTTCCACTCTGTCCTGGAGTCGTGACAGGAATATGTCCAGTCCAATATCCATTAAGTGAACACCGTCGGGCCGTATGAGGCCTGCTTTATCTCCTTCCAGTTGTCGGTGTCGTATCACTACACCGCCTCTGTCTCTTCTAAATTTTGCCATCCGAACATTTATTACCCGCCTTGTCCGTTCGATGGCCGTGAGGTCTCGCGCACCTTGCCATACCGCTATCGGCACAATCTCTGACCACACTATTTTTAGTTTTGTGAAAAATTCTCTGAAGCGCTCAGTGTCTAGTTTCATTATTGCCATTAGTTATGCGCTCTTGTGATGACCTAGGTTGTTTCCCCCGGCCTGTATAACTAAGATAACCGGACCTCTTGCCTCTCTCCCTACCTTGATTACCTCCATTAGTACCTGTGGCCATTGCAGGCCTCTAATACCTCTCCAGTTGAAATATGTGTTATGAAACTCTAATTTCCTTCCGCCTGGGCGGACTTTCGCCCTTTTTTCTGCCCAATATATATACGAGTGGCCTATCACCCACACTGTTGGCTTAGCGTCACCTGTAAAAGAAGCAAACCACGTTAGGATAACAAGTCCGGTCTTATGTATCTCGCCAAACACGTGGATCGCCATCTCCCTATCCTCTGAACTTCCGTTTCTGACAGTCCTGCTCTTGCTGCTTCCGTGGCCGCGCCTATGCGGAATGAGTGTGTCCCATAATCTTTGGGGTGGTTCCCTGCCGATCTTGATAATGGCGTTCCATCAATGTGTGATAGGAAGAAATTACTTTGTGATCTGATGGTTATATATGTTTTTACTATTGTTACCCGACTCAGTGTACCGTTTGTGGGTTGTAGAAGTACCCAAGTGCCCCTGCCCGCTGGAACCGTTTTCGATTTGCATATGCGTAGACGTATTACATTATTGGCTATGACTACGTCCTGGTGTAATAAGCCTCCACTGGTGGTAATTTTGGATTGAGGGACTAATTCGCTTATGCATAGCGCCCCGAACAAGGCGATCGCAAATGCAGTAGACAGTAGTGTTTCTTCAAATTGTGAGTGTCATGTTAATGGTGTTAGGGATATGATGTGAGAAATCAGTTTTAGTGACACGGGACAGGACGTCTACACTCCTGACTTGGCTGACCCCTTTTCCACCCTTTTATGGATTGTCTGATGATGAATCTCTTTGTCACATCTCCCCAATTCAGTAGTTGGAAGTGAAATGCTACTCCGGTCAGACACCGCTGCGCTGACGCCCCTGGTATGCCCCTCATCATTAGGTGGTGGAGAAATTCTATGGTGACTTGTAATCTGGCTTGTTCACATTGGTCAACCCGTCTGCCTGCTACTAGTCGTGTCCACTCTTCCCATGCCTTACCGTATGCTTGCCACGTCGACGGGGCAACTGACGCTCTGATTAATGGCATCAACTATTTGCCGCTAGATCCCATAGGGAGGATGGGCAACTGTTGCCCGATGGGTGGGCGTTGGGGAGGAGCTCTGTGAAAATCTGCCAATTGAATTGTGATAAAGCGTTAGCAGCAGCGTTAGACCCCTCAGCATCGTGGCTAACGTGGACCCATACATTGTATTTTAGGCACAGGAATGCTAGCCGGTGTAGTAGGCCTAGCACTGGGAGAGACGATGATGCCATCTTATTAATGCAGTGCGCTAGGCTGGTGTTTTTTGTTATGAAGCGTATATTTTTGTTAGTCAGGCGTGCGCCCCATATTTCTATTGCTACCACTATTGGGAAGAAAAATTATTTTCCGGGCTAGATGCAGCTAAAAATTATTATTAATTTCAAAGCTGGTGGAGCTTGGTATAGATGGCCTAATAGAATGAGTACCACACACTGCTACTATGCCCAAAATTATTTTCCGGGCTAGATGCAGCTAAAAATTATTATTAATTTCAAAGCTGGTGGAGCTTGGTATAGATGGCCTAATACAATGAGTACCACACACTGCTACTATGCCCAAAATTATTTTCCGGGCTAGATGCAGCTAAAAATTATTATTAATTTCAAAGCTGGTGGAGCTTGGTATAGATGGCCTAATACAATGAGTACCACACACTGCTACTATGCCCAAAATTATTTTCCGGGCTAGATGCAGCTAAAAATTATTATTAATTTCAAAGCTGGTGGAGCTTGGTATAGATGGCCTAATACAATGAGTAACACACACTGTTACTATGCCCAAAATTATTTTCCTGGTTAGATGCAGCTAAAAATTATTATTAATTTCAAAGCTGGTGGAACTTGGTATAGATGGCCTAATACAATGACTACCACACACTGCTACTATGCCCAAAATTATTTTCCGGGCTAGATGCAGCTAAAAATTATTATTAATTTCAAAGCTGGTGGAGCTTGGTATAGATGGCCTAATACAATGAGTCCCACACACTGCTACTATGCCCAAAATTATTTTCCGGGCTAGATGCAGCGAAAAATTATTATTAATTTCAAAGATGGTGGAGCTTAGTAAAGATGGCCTAATAGAATGAGTACAACACACTGCTACAGGCCCAAAATTATTTTCCGGGCTGGATGCAGTTAAAAATTATTATTAATTTCAAAGCTGGTGGAGCTTAGTATAGATGGCCTAATAGATTGAGTACCACACACTGCTACTATGCCCAAAAGGTTTTACTTGGCTAGGTGCAGTAAAAAATTCGTATTACATACACAGGTGGTATAGCTTGCAACACAGATAGGCTACTCAACTGACTAACACACACTGCAAGAGGCCCAAAAGGATTTGCTTAGCTAGATTTAGCCAAATGCTGTGAAAAACACTTGCACAGCACTAAAACAGACCTGCCCGGCAAAAAGTCCTAGGAAATGCTGTAACCTAGCCCTCAAAAGGGCTGCAATTACAACTAGTCCCTACTCACAACCTATCTGTCTATTTAAGAGCAAATTCGCTTGCAATTCACACAGCTAGAAAGTATAGCGCCCACAGCAGCAGCGGTGCCATCTAACACTCAGCTGCAGCAGTGAGAAAATGGTTGCAACGGGGAAAATGGCTGGGTCTTATAGGGCAAGGACATGTGACATACACAGCCAATGACACATGCCCTTGCTTGTGTGAAAAAAAGCACTTTGCTGCGTGTGTGCGCTGCTGATAGGCTGACAGACTGCACCTCCCCACTGTAAATGCGGGAAAGAAAAAAAAAATGGAGATCTTCATTATTTCTGCAGAGATCCAACCCCTGCCCCTCCCCCCGCCCACTGTACACTTAAACTGTGTATTAACATTGATCAACAGCATTACTGTGAAAAAATCCAGTTACGATTTTGGTGCACGAACAGTTATCGAACATAACCTCGAACAGCCGGATTTATTTCAAATCGTTCATGTTCGTCGAACGGCTCGAACACCGCCCAAAACAGCTCGAATTTGAGATTGGCGAACAGTTCGAGTCGAACACCGCTCATCTCTAGTCCCAAACCACCGCAGCGGGACCGCAATCCAATTTTGTGACTGAGTTCTGGCTTCTGCTTTGCCTGACGAACATAGTCATCCTTCATGGATTCTGTGCGACAAGCTGCCTCTACAGGCTGGGGAACAGGAGGTCTTTGGGAGGACAGAACCTGGCGTGATGGTTTACCTCCACGCCTTGCACGTCTGGACTGCCTCTTGAGGTTGGGAAGAGAAGTATTCTGTGGAGCATAGTCATCCTGTGTGGATTCTGGGTGGGCAGCAGTCTCTTCGGACTGGAGGACTGGTAGGCTACCTACACACATTACCCATTGGGGCTGCTCCGGGATATTGGGAAGGGAAGCTTTAGCAGAGGCTTAAGGATTAGGGTCATCGAAGACCATTAGAAAGGCCACCAGGAAGGCCTGCAGGTCAAAGATGATAGGATCTCATGCTTCCCATAGGGGGGTGATCCATTTCAAGGCATCACCCGCTAGGTAGGACATCATGAATGCTACTTTAACCCGATCAGTAGGAAAATAGTGAGCATAGAACTTGAAATGCAGCATGCATTGCTCCACAAATGCACGGCTTTGTTTTGGATCCCCATAGTACCGTGTTGGATCCGCAGGAACGAGTGCTGATAGATCCATTTGGGCTGGTGCATAAATCGCCTGGGCCATAGCTTGAGAAAACATTTTTTCTTGGTGCACGTATTCGCCAGACAAGGATTCAAAATGTCTCTGAGAGCGAAAGGCCGTGGGGCTCAACGGGAACCATGGCCTGAGCAAACTGAGCAGAGAGAAGCCGCCGGAGCGGTGGGTAAGGCAGAGCAGAGGGAAGCCGCCGGAGCGGTGGGCAAGTCAGAGCAGAGAGAAACCGCTGGAGTGGTGGGCAAGTCAGAGCAGAGAGAAACCGCTGGAGCGGTGGGCAAGTCCAACAAGGCGTACAGGCGAGAGAGACGCAACTCCAATCCAGCAGAGGCAGGGGAACACTGTCAACATTCTGGGACAGTTTTCTGAGACCCGCCCAGCTTACAGGCCCTGAGGCACGGGGTACTCTCACAAGGAGTGGAAAGTTTCAAAAGATGGTGAGGGAGTACCTTGCCGACCGTACCAGCGTCCTCTGTTCCTTTTAATTATTGGGTATCCAAGCTGGACACTTGGAATGAACTCTCTCTGTACGCCTTGGAGATCCTGGCATGCCCTGCCGCTAGCGTGTTATCAGAGCGTGTTTTTAGTGCCGCTGGGGGAATTATAACTGATAAGCGCACTCGCCTGTCAGCTGACAATGCTGACAAGCTGACCCTTATCAAAATGAACAAGGGCTGGATTGGGCCAGACTTCTCCTCACCACCAAATGACAGCAGAGTAACATAAAGTCAAATCCACTGTGTTATTTCGGGAGGTATATTCCCATGCACCGCTTCACACCCACACATCGGTATATGCTTTCTCACTTCGGCTGTATGTTGCTCTTCTCCTTATCCTCAGCCTCCACCACCACTATACCACCAGGGTGACCGTGGTCCGTGTTGCCAGCATTGCAAGTTCCTCCGTCATAATTTTTGGCAGCTTTTGCTTGGAAGGCATAGGCAAAGACTATGGGAGACCCACTCACCAATAATGGGAATAATGTTTTTAATATGCTGTACTGCATGGCTCTTGTAAGGGGCATTAAAATCGTCTTGTTAAGCTACTGCAACCTCCACCATTCTTCCAAGGGGCATTTAAACCGTCTTGTTAAGCTACTGCAACCTCCACGTCTCTTCCAAGGGGCATTTAAACCGTCTTGTTAAGCTACTGCGACCTCCACGTCTCTTCCAAGGGGCATTTAAACTGTCTTGTTAAGCTACTGCAACCTCCACGTCTCTTCCAAGGGGCATTAAAACCATCTTTTTAAGCTACTGCGACCTCCACGTCTCTTCCAAGGGGCATTAAAACCGTCTTGTTAAGCTACTGCGACCTCCAGGTCTCTTCCAAGGGGCATTAAAACCATCTTGTTAAGCTACTGCGACCTCCACGTCTCTTCCAAGGGGCATTAAAACCGTCTTGTTAAACCATTCTGAACTCCACAGCTCTTCCAAGGGGCATTGAAATGTTGCTTTTAATTAACTGTAATCTCCATGACTCTTCCAACGGCATTGCATTTCCTCCTAATTTTAGTCAGCTTTTGCTTTTCAATGCATAGGCGAACACTAAGGGAGACCCACTTCCCAATAATGGGTAGAAGTTTTTTAGTATACTGTAATCCACGTCTGTTTCAAGGGCCATTACAGTTCCTCATAATTTTTGGAAAGCCTTCCATTCACTGCTTAGGCCAACAGTGTACAGGAGACCCAGTTGCTATAAATGGAAAAAAAGGTTTAGATATGGCCCTCTGACCTCCATGTCACTTCCAAGGGGCATTAGAGTGCCTCGAAATTTTTGGTAGGCATTGCACTCACTGTATGCCCTATAACTGTGTAGCCGAACCGCTCCTTTTGGTACAGAAACATATCCTACAAGACATGTGTGGTTGACTGGCCTGATATTGATGTGAATGGTCCCTGTTCCTCCTGCTCTTTCTCCTTTGCCACCATCTCATCCATCTTTCATCACCTGAAGCTTTGTTTTAACAGGAGTCATAGAACTGGGATAGAAGCAGGAAAACATCCAGCAATCCTCGGAGGAGGTAGGATATGCGCCAAAACGCTGACCACCTCAGGCCTAGCCGCTACTAAATACATGCAAGGAACAGAAAGCTAAGGAGATAGATGGCCTCATGATCATGAATAATTTACTCGTTGTGTAGGAGGCCGACCACTACTACTGTCTACCTTTTGAACTTTGTCTTGAAGCCTGATTGACCCAGGACCCGCAATCCTCTATGTCTGGAGGACGTGTTGCATCCCAGTGTCCAACTGTGTCCCGGCTTCCACAATATTAACCCAGTGTGAAGGCGTGAGATGGACCATCCCTGGCCACATTCACTTGTCCACGTGTTTGTGGTTAGGCTGTCCTTCAAATAGGGGCGGCTGGGGACCGTTTATGGACACCCGGCCGTCCCCAGGCGGCTGGGAACCGTGTGTGGACACCCGACCGTGGGGCGGCTGGGGACCGAGTATGGACACCCGGCCGCCCCCTGGCAGCTGGGGACCGAGCGTGGACACTCGGCCGCCGGGCGGCTGGGGACTGAGTATGGATACTCCGCTGCCGAAGCAGCCATGAGGTAGTGGCCAGCTTCGGCCTCCTCCAAACTAAAATGCCCCATTTCAAGTGCAAGCTAGCAGCATGGTATTGCAGCCTGGGGGTGGGTGGGTGGCAGGATACATACTTGCGCTTGCATTGCAAGCAATGGGGGAGGTACAATTGAACACTGCCCTGGGACAAGGACTTGCACGGGAATAGTTGCAAGTCTGCATCTTCTGATGCGGCAAGGATCACTTCTGATGGGCACACTTTTAGGCAGTGACCTGGGTGTCAGAGATGCTTCAAGGGGTCTTCCCCATGCTGTTCCCATGTCTTTTCAGCACTGTATGCATGTGTCACACAGCACATGGCCAGATAAGATTGTAAAATGTTAAAATGACATTTCCCAGTGAATGCATTTGTCACAGTTGAAAGCAATACAAAAGTATAAAAACGCATAAAAAATGCTACTTGTGAACATAGCCCAAGGTGTGGAGGAGTATTTTTGCTTTTGGTTATTTATTTTACCTTATACATAAGTCTTTACCCTGGAAAGGAAGTTCCTTAACATATTTCACAGGAAAGCACTTTCAGTTTTGTTTTTGACTGTTTTCTTGTGAGCCCGTAAAAGTGGCTTAATACCTCTGACCACGTTGTTGACAGCAGTGACCTGGGGGTCAGAAATGCTTCCTGGGGCGATGTCCATGCTGTCCCCATGTCTTTTGAGCACTGTCACTATCGTTTTGGGCACTTTTTAGGCTTTCTACAGACTGCCGGGGGTACCGCCTCAAAAATGCTCAGGTCTCCCATAGACTAACATTGGGCTCGGTCCAGCACCCGAGTATCACGGCGAGCTCGGCCCGAGCTTCGAGCACCCGAGCATTTTAGTGCTCGCTCAACACTATTTAAATCCTAATAAAATATTTAGCAGCAGAGCAGATGCTTCGAATCCTCATCAGATTCAGAAGTCCCAGGATTTCAGAAATTGTGGTCATAAGAAGCGGCAACAAGTGCAAGATGGGGGACGGTGAGGAGTAGAGGGGCAAGAGAAAAGAGCGGTAAAGTGAGTAAAAGTGTTTTCCTTATTTTTTAAATATTATGTTTATTTTGTTCCTGGGTCTGGAAAGCATATTAATTGATATTCAAGGGACATTCAATTTGCGGAGAATAGCCATCCTAGGTGCATTACTCTACATTTATCTACATTAAACCTAATTTGCTAAGTGTATAACCATTCAGATATCTTATCCAGATCCTTTTGCAATATTGTAATGTCAAGATCAGATATTAATATCCTACATAGTTTGGTGTAGTTAGCAAAGATTGACACTTCAATCCCATCCACAAGTTTATTAATAAAAAGGTTAAAGAGAATCGGTCCAAGGACAGATCCCTGCGGTACCCCACTGCTGACTTACTATATCCCATTTAGAGAACATACCATTTATGACAACTCTTTGTTTCCTGTCATTTAGCCAATTCCTTACCCATTTGCATATAGTTCCCCCAATTCCTTGCTTCTGTAGCTTCAGTATAAGGCAGTTATGTGGTACAGTATCAAATGCCTTTGGAAAGACCATATAAATCACATCAGCCACACTACCAACATCCAGATTTGCACTTACCTCCTCTTAGAAACCCAACATGTTGGTTAGACACAACCCATCTTTCATGAATCTGTGCTGGTTATCATTTATTATATTATTCTCGGCAATATATCCCAGCAGCAACCTGGAAGTCAGAGATACGTCCAGGCGTCTTCCCCATGCTGTTCCCATTCCTTTTAAGCACTGTTTCCATTTCCATCCATTTCAGCAATTTTCCTGCTTCTCCTGCCCTCCAGTTAGGGTCTTCCGGAAAAATGCTTGAGTTTCCCATTGACTTCCTTTGTACTCAGTACTCGAGTCAAGCCCGTCCGAGCGTCCACCCTGCTCGATTTGAGTACTGACCACTCCAGAATTTGAGTGCTCGCTCATCGCTAATAATTACGAACATCTCCAGCTTTCATCTCACAGCAGTCAGCGTGGGTAAAGAGGTAGTACTGACTGCTGTGAAATGAAAGCTGGAAAGGTTTGTAATCACACTCCACATTGCTGTATCTCCTTCCACTCACACTGACTGCTGGAGATAAAAGCTGAAGATGCAATAATCACACTCAGCTGCATCTCTACACAGTAGCTAAAGAGATCAGGGTTGAGAACAGGTCTATCTATTATTTCATGTCTTACAAGGTAGAAACCTACTCAGGGAGCAAAACAGGGCTATGTGTCATTACATATCTACATCTACTTGTCTCTCATGTTGTTCAATTTTCATTGATTGTATAATAAAATTTTAATTTTTGGATGTGCCAGGATATGTTATTTTCTTCCAGGTATACATTTACACACCCTTTCCTGTACACTCCTTCATGTGTTATTTTTCATGGTATTGGGATATCTGGAAAAATATTTTAAGTGTGGTTAAATTACACAAAAAATTTAATTCCGCAATTGTTTTTTGAGTTTTTACAGAATTCATTGTGCGGTAAAAATGACCAGGCAGTATGATCCTCCAGATCAGTACATATGATATGTGGCGATATCAAACTTGGAGGTTTATTTTTTTTTACAACCACAGTTCCAAAAAAGTTGGATCACTGTGTAAAATATAAGAAAAACAAGAATGCGAATCTCTTATATCCATAATTTATCCAGAACAGAACATAGAACAGATATCACAAGTTGAAAGTGACACATTTTTCCATTTCCTTTGAAAGAATTAATACGTTTAGAAAGTGAAGGATGCAACGCTTCTCAAAAAGTTGGGACAAGGATAACAAAAGTAAGTGGTTCTACTGAAAAACAGCTGGAAGGTCGATTTCCAACTAAGTCACATGACTGTATATAAAAAGAGCATGTTAAAGAGGCAGAGTCTCTCAGAAGCAAAGATGGTGAGAGATTTACTATTCTGTGAACAATTGCATCTAAAAAGTGTGGAACAATTTCACAAACAATTTTCCTCAACATCAAATTGTAAAAATTTTAAATAATCCACCGTCTACAGTACATAATAAGAAATTGCGGTCCATGCACAGACCATGAAATGCAGACATATGAAGCAAGTGTAAAAGATTTTGATAGTAGAGGCCCCAATGGATGCCCACAACAGAACTGTAACAGAGGTCTGCGAACCCCCTAGTACCTGCCGAAATACCCGATGCATCTTCTGACTCAAAGGCACAGCATGATGTCATCGTTGCGGCCTGATTGTAGCTAAAGGAAGTTCGCAGGGGTCTGGTTTGGCAGTGACAGACCAGGGTTCAGCAAATCTTTTTGCTCAACTCTAATTGATATCATTAAACAATAAACTTGCTCACATGGGCACCGGGGGTTTCAAATTTGATCATTTTACTGAGTTTCACAGATTAAATCCTTATAAAATATTTAGCAGCAGAGCAGATGCTTCACTAAATATACAGTGTGTTACATAATATTTAGGCTCAGTTGACACCTGCATTTTTGAATTTTGTTTCTTGTTTTGTTCTAGGAGCAGAGAAAAGAGATCAAATCCACGTAGTGGATGGATTTGTTACATAACGGATGAAAATAATACAAAAGGACATAATTTAATAATCGTTTTTTTTTCTTCTAGCGCAAAAAAAACACTCATTGACATATAAGTTTTACGTCTAAACGAAAGTCATTTTCCCGAAATCCACAGCAGTGAAAACAATGAGAAGTGCGGTGACTCCGCCAAGATTTTTCTGAAAGTCCAGGGTCCATTGCAGCCTTGCACCACTGAACACTCCTCCTCCAAGCCCGGGATCCGCATCACCCCATTTCTGCTGTTGCCGCCAGATTCCTGAAGTGGTGACCCTGGCGCCTGTGACCCCGCTTCACCTCAGTCACCCACCTTCAGGTAAGCTACCGTAAAATCAGACTATAAGATGTACCACCATTTTATTAAAAAAAATGTTTTCCTATTTTCCTTCCCAAAATTTGGGGCGCGTCTTATGGTCCAGTGCGTCTTATAGTTCAAAAAATACAGTAGTTTAAATCACATTTCTTTTCCCATATTAAAGGGAACCTGTCAAGTTGTACACACAGACTGATCTGTGGAAAGCATGGTATAGAGAAGGAGAATCTGAGCAGAATGATATACAGTATGTTGGAAAAGATTTAGCATAAACTAGTACTTTTTTCATTTAAATCCCTAGTGTTTGTATGAATATGAGTCCAATGGGTGGTGGTGATTGACAGCTTTCTGCATGCACAGTTATACAGGAAAGACCATCAATTACTGAATAGGTCAGCCCATTGGACTCATGTACATAAGGTATGAGAACCAGCAATTTCAATGAATAAAATGCAAGTTTTACTGAAACTTCTCTGAAATAAATGTACATCAGTCTGATAAGCACTTCCAGCAATATAACATCCTACCAAGAGACAGATATTGTTTTCAACATGACAGCTTCTCTTTAACCACTTCGCACCAGAGCCTGTTTTTGCCTTCGTGACCGGGCCAATTTTTTCAATTCTGACCACTGTCACTTTATGAAGCAATTACTCTGGAACGCTTCAACGGATCCCCCTGATTCTGAGGCTGTTTTTTCGTGACATATTGTACTTCATGATAGTGGTAAAATTTCTTTGATATCACATGCGTTTATTTGTGAAAAAATCGGAAATTTGGCGAAAATTTTGAAAATTTTGCAATTTTCAAACTTTGAATTTTCAAGCCCTTAAATCAGAGAGATATGTCACACAAAATACTTAATAAATAACATTTCCCACATGTCTACTTTACATCAGCACAATTTTGGAACCAAAATTTTTTTTTGTTAGGGAGCTTTAAGGGTTAAAAGTTGACCAGCGATTTCTCATTTTTCCAACAAAATTTACAAAAACATTTTTTTAGGGACCACATCATATTTGAAGTCACTTTGAGGGGTCTTTATGACAGAAAATACCCAAAAGTGACACCGTTCTAAAAACTGCACCCCTCATTGTGCTCAAAACCACATTCAAGAACTTTATTAACCCTTCAGGTGCTTCACAGGAATTTTTGGAATGTGGAAGAAAAAAATTAACATTTAACTTTTTTCACAAAAATGTTACTTTAGACCCAATTTTTTTTATTTTCACAGGGGTAACAGGAAAAAATGGACCCCAAAATTTTTTGTGCAATTTCTCTTGAGCGTGCTGATGCCCCATATGTGAGGGAAAACCACTGTTTGGGCGCACGGCAGGGCTCGGAAAAGAAGGAGCGCCATTAGACTTTTTGAATGTAAAATTTGTCTGAATAATTAGCAGACACCATGTTGCGTTTGGAGAGCTCCTGATGTGACTAAACAGTGGAAACCCCCCACAAGTGACACCATTTTGGAAACTAGACCCCTTAGGGAACATATCTAGATGTGTGGTGAGCACCTTGAACCCCAAGGTGCTTCACAGAAGTTTATAATATTGAGCTGTAAAAATAAAATTTTCACATTTTTCCCACAAAAACGTTTTTCATCCCTTAATTTTCCATTATCATAATGGTAATAGGATAAATTGCACCATGAAATTTGTTGTACAATTTCTCCTGAACACGCCGATACCCCATATGTGGGGGAAAACCACTGTTTGGGCGCACAGCAGGGTTTGGAAGGGAAGGAGCGCCATTTGACTTTTTGAATGTAAAATTTGTCTGAATAATTAGCAGACGCCATGTTGCGTTTGGAGAGCCCCTGATGTTCCTAAACAGTGGAAACCCCCCACAAGTGACACCACTTTGGAAACTAGACCCCTTAGGGAACTTATCTAGATGTGTGGTGAGCACCTTGAACCCCAACGTGCTTCACAGAAGTTTATAATAATCAGCTGTAAAAATAAAATTTTCACATTTTTCCCGCAAAAACGTTTTTCATCCCTTAATTTTGCATTATCATAATGGTAATAGGATAAATTGCACCATGAAATTTGTTGTGCAATTTCTCCTGAACACGCCGATACCCCATATGTGGGGGAAAACCACTGTTTGGGCGCACGGCAGGGTTTGGAAGGGAAGGAGCGCCATTTGACTTTTTGAATGTAAAATTTGTCTGAATAATTAGCAGACGCCATGTTGCGTTTGGAGAGCCCCTGATGTTCCTAAACAGTGGAAACCCCCCACAAGTGACACCATTTTGGAAACTAGACCCCTTAGGGAACTTATCTAGATGTGTGGTGAGCACCTTGAACCCCAAGGTGCTTCACAGAAGTTTATAATAATGAGCTGTAAAAATAAAATTTTCACATTTTTCCCGCAAAAACGTTTTTCATCCCTTAATTTTGCATTATCATAAGGGTAATAGGATAAATTGCACCATGAAATTTGTTGTTCAATTTCTCCTGAACACGCCGATACCCCATATGTGGAGGCAAACCACTGTTTGGGCGCACGGCAGGGCTCGGAAGGGAAGGAGCACCATTTGACTTTTTGAATGTAAAATTTGTTTGAATAATTAGCGGACGCCATGTTGCATTTGGGGAGCCCCTGATGTGCCTAAACAGTGGAAACCCCCCACAAGTGACACCATTTTGGAAACTAGACCCCTTAGGGAACTTATCTAGATATGTGGTGAGCACCTTGCACCCCCAGCTGCTTCACAGAAGTTTATAATATTGAGCCATAAAAATAAAATTTTCACATTTTTCCCACAAAAAATGTTTTCCTTTTCCTAATTTTGTACTATCATAAGGGTAACAGGATAAATTGCACCATGAAATTTGTTGTTCAATTTCTCCTGAACACGCTGATACCCCATATGTGGGGGAAAACCACTGCTTTGGTGTACGGCAGGGTTCGGAAGAGAAAGGAGCGCTATGTTGGCTGGGATAAGCAGCAGACACCATGTCACATTTGAAGAGTCGCTGACATGCCGAAACAGCAGAAACCCCCACAAGTGACCCCATTTTGTAAACTACACCTCTCAAGGAATTCATCTAGGGAAGTAATGAGTATTTTTTAATTTTTAAATTTATACCATTGGGCAGTGAAAAAAGCATAATTATATTTTTACCACAAAAAAATGTTTTACCCTCAGATTTTACATTTTCACAGAGGGCAATGGGTAAAAATGGTGCCGAAATGTGTCACACAATTTCTTCTAAAAGTGGCAATACCCCATATGTGGCTGTATCGTACCGCTCAGCCATACGGCGAGATCTGGGGGGGACGGAGTGCTATTTGACAATTGGAGAACAAATTATTGTAGAATAGGCATTTGGATTTGGGAGCACAAAATTTTTTGAATTTCTTTTGGGGGGCAAGGGCCATTTCGCTTTTCCAGAGCCTTTCAGCTACCAGTAACTTGGAAGTCCCTTATATTTTTAACAGATGACGGACCTGAGTGGGGACTAGCTTTTTTTGAGGACTGAGTTGAAGCTTTTATTGGGAATATTTTACGTAACATTTATCCGGCGCTCTATGCTGAGCACTTACATCGGGGTTTCCATCTAAATTTCCAAGTGATGTAATTCAGATGAAACCCCTGCGGGATCCATTCACTGTAATGAGGCAGCAGAGTTACTCTGGACTCCGTCTGGGCTCTGTTTAGCGGTGTCCTTTTTTTCAGAAGTGCACAAAACTGTGGCCAACCGCACTTTTATGCACGCCTAAAACAAATGACACCGTGGGATCACAGGCCAGACGGCATCCACAGTGGCCTATATCTGCCTCATTACAGGGAATCTTCTGTCATGGGTTCCGACTGAATCACATATTTCAGAGATTTACATGGAAACTCTGGCATAAGTGCTCAGCACAGAGCGCAGGATAAATGTGTGCCGAGCCATACTGCGATCTTTGGGAGACATAATAAACAAATCAGTAGCAGGTGAAGAATTGGTTTTATTTATTTTTTACGCCTTTCCTAGTGTGATATAACTGATTACTTTATTCTTCGGGTCGGTGCGATTACAGAGATACCAGATTTATATCGGGTTTTTATGACTGACAGCTATCACACACTAAGAGACGGGTTTTTTTGCAAAATCTAGTTTTTGCATCGCCATATTTTGAGAGCTATAATTTTTCCATATTTCGGCCGACAGAGTCATGTGATGGCTTGTTTTTTGCGGGACGAGTTGACATTTTTATTGGTACCATTTGTGGTACGTGACATTTTTTGATCGCTTTCTATTCCTTTTTTGGGAGGTAAAATTAACAAAAACCAACAATTCAGGAATTGTTTTTTGAGGTTTTTTTTATGCCGTTCTGCGTGTGGTAAAAGTGATCAGGCAGCGTTATTCTTCGGGTCAGTACGTTTACAGCGATACTACACTTACTGTATATTTTTTTATGTTTTGGCGCTTTTACACAATAAAACAATTTTATAGAAAAAATATTTTTTTGCATTGCTTTATTCTGAGAGGTATAACTTTTTTATTTTTTGGCTGATGGAGCTGTATAGCGGCTTGATTTTTGCGGAACAAGATGACGTTTTCAGCGGTACCATTTCTATTTCCATTTTGCTTTTTGATCGCACTTTTTTCCACTTTTTGTTTGGCGATATGAGGAAAAAGCATAGTTTTTTGCTCCGTTTTTTATTTATTTTTATTACGGTGTACACATAAGGAGTTAATTAGTGTGACAGTTTTATAGCTCGGGTTGTTTCGGATGCGGCAATACCAAATATGTGTACTTTTTTTGTTTTTGCATAAATATATGGATTTATCGGTTTAATATTTTATTTATTTATTTTTATTTATTTTGTATTATTTTTTAAAAGTTTCAAAACATTTTTTTTTACTTTTTTTTACATTTTTACTTAGTCCCTGTATGGGACATTAATTTTTATTTTTCTGATCCCTGATCTCATGTAATGTAATAGACATGTATTACATTATATGAGATCTTCACTGACTGTTTCACAGTCTCCTGTCTGGCATCAGCTACAGGCTGAAGCCAGACAGGAAGGACACCATATATGGCAGAGCTGGAGGCGGTCATGTGACCTCCAGCTGCCATAGCAACGCCAGGTCCTGAAAGCAATCAAGGGGTCGTCGGAGAGGTAAGTGGACGACCCCCTCTCCTCCTGCTGTCTTCTATATGCCGCGATCACTATAGATCGCGGCATATAGAAGACAGCAAAGGGTTAACATCACTGGGACCTGATCTAATCAGGTCCCGATGATGTTCCCTGTCAGAGCTAACGCTCTGCACCGCTCTCACAGCGCTTGCAGGACCCTGGGGGTCCTGAGCGCTGCGAGACCACCCACCGTTTTTAAACGTCCACGCTGCACAGAGCCCAGGCAGCGCGGACGTTTATCTACAGTGGGCGGTCGGGAAGCGGTTAAAAATAGCGAAATAAAAAAATAAACACATTTGGTAACGTTGGGTCCATGAAAGTCCAATCTATCAAAATATAAAATTATTTAAACCATATCTTCCCCATGAAAAAATAAATAAAAACGCCAAATTTACATTTTTTTAGGTTGCTGCACTTCCCAATAAAAATGCAGGAGGAGGCAGTGCTGGGCAGAGAATGGAGCTGGAGTGACAAAGGCTTCATATCTTCAATAGCTATTCAGCCTACTCTCACTCAATTTCTTTCATGCGCCTACTTTTTACAAAAATGTTCATCTGCTGAGAGAAACAATGATATCAGTAATCGTGGATTGTTGGCAATCAAGTGGGCCTTAGAGGATTGGTGTAATTTCATTGAAGGAGCTAAACGTAAGATCACAATGATTCTGGACCAAAAGAATTTGACTTTTAGAATTAACCGAAAGACTCAAACATGGGTTAGTTAGAAGGTCTTTGTTCTTTTCTAGAATTGATATTGTGGTGACATTCAGACCTTGTACTAGAAAACATAAAAGCTGATGTGCTCTCCAGAAGTTCATGTCCGTCCCATTCTGAGGACTCTGAACAAGCTCCTACTTTTGCTGAAGGTATTATGGTGTTTTCTGTTTTTTTTTTTTTAAATCTGACTAAAGAGATTCAACGATTTTAAAATCTAGCCCTGGACACTACCACACGCAAAATTTGCTTGTTGCTCCTCAGTTCTGTCTGCAAGTCTTAAAGGAATTCCATGATTCAGTACTCACAGGTCAACCTGGAATCATTAATACTCTTCAATTGTTAGCTAACTATATTTCAGGACTGTAGGGAATATGTGCTTGTATGTGAAATCTATGCACAATCCAAAACACCCTAAACCCATCCTGCTTGACTACTTCAGTCCTTACCTATTCCTAGAAGTCCCTGGACCCATCTCTCAAAGTATTTTATTACCGATTTTCCATCCTCTGATGGGAAACCTGTAAATTGGGCACTGGTTGACAGTTTTAGTAAACAGTGTCACTTTGTCCCTTTGTCCAAATTGTCTAAATTCCTAACTATAAGTAAGTTATTTATCAAACGTATTTAATGTCTGTATTGCATTCCAGAAAACACTGTTTCCAACCGAGGAACTCAATTCATTTCAAAATTCTGGAAGGCATTCTGTAAAAATATCAATATTGAGTTGTCTTTCTCTTCTGGCTACCATGCAGAGACCAATGGTCAAACAAAACATATTACTCAGACGCTTGAATAGTATCTTTGGTGCAATATATCTGATCATCAATCTGACTAGGTAGAACATCTACCATTGGTTGAATTCGCTTTTAGTAATCAATATCAAACTTCATCATTCATCATCCTTATTTTGGTTCAATGCCAGCCTCTGAGATGGATACTCGAGAGGTCAAAACATCTGTGGATAAGTTAAAATGTATCTAGTCTGAAGAAAAAAATCACATGAGGAAAGTATAACATAGTCAGACCTCATTTGCTTATAAGAGATGCTCTACTGCCTCAAGTTTTGGAGGTGGGGACAAGGAGTTGTTGTTCACTAAAACAATCAAACTTAAGGTTCCTTCTGCCAAGCTGGGTCCCAAATTTATTGGTCTATATAAAATAATTGAAGTCAGTAACCCTATAGCTTTCTGTTTGAAACTCTCTCTGTTCTTTAAGATAACTACCGTGTTTCACAAATTCCTGCTTAAGGTATATTGTTAGCCTATTCACCCTGCTGGAGAACCTGCTTTCCCATAATGATCAAAGGCAACTTGGAGTATGAAGTACAAAAAATGATAGATTAAATTCTAGATTCTTGTGTGGAGAGGGGATCATTACAATATTTATTTGTTACATTGGAGAGGTTATGATCCAGAGGCAGATCCTGGGCTCCAGTGAGCAACATAAAACCCGACAAACTAATCAGGAGATTTTGTTTGTTGTTCCAACATAAATCTGGTTAAGGGTCTGGAGGCCAGTTGTATAAGTACGATCACATCTACTCCTGAACCTGCTCCTGCTACAGTTGCTTATGTCACCACACACTGTTGTATTCTTCCTTTAGGAGGCACTGCTGATGGATAAGACCTCATAACAGGAAGCTTTGAGAAGGCTCTGTCAAGCCAGAGAAACTAGCAAGAGTGGAACTTGTAGCGTTGACAAGTCTAGAAGCATGGGGTGGGGGGTGTTCTGTCCTGCAAGAGTAATCAGCTCTATGCTGTGGCCAAGAACAACCCCTACCTAACTGCCAACATACTGCTGAGAGTTGCCACTTACAGCTTATACTATTGCTGGTACAGTCCTGTTAGTTTCAGCGGCTGTTCAGCCTAGTTTGTTATGTTTCTGGCTTTGATCCGTGTTTAAACTCTGCTACTGCCTGATGATTCTGTTTCTTTCCCAGACCTCCTGGTATAGATGAGGCTTCGTGACTATGCTCTACTACCCCACTCTACCTGCCAGCTGCTACTCTATGGACCCAACATAGGGGCCCCTGTGTATGTCTAGATCCTTGGTATCTGGTAGACTGAGTGACTAATGGTGAGCCTGTCCATGGAAGCCCTATTAAGAGATACCAGGCAATCACGAACAGTGCCCACTTGACATGATTCTGACACATCTCTCCTTCCTCCTGAGAAGTTCTGAGCTGCCTGACCAATGTTAACATCGGCCATCACATCAACCTAGCCTTTCCCCCAGTAGACACTTACCACCCCCTGCACTGAGGGGGCTTTATTGGGGAGCTGAGCGACTCAGGCAGCATTGCCACTGCAGCTACTGATTCTGAATGGACCAATGCAGCGGTTTTCCAATAAAGCCCCCTCAGTACAAGGGGTGGAGGTAGCTACAGGGTGGGCAGGGGGTTTGGTGTAATAGCTCATGCAAACATTAGTCAGACAGTTCATTTGTCAGAACTGCTAAAAAGTAAGGAGAATTGTCAGATGCACTGACTGCTCGGAGGCTGATCCCAGCAGCAGTCAGAGGCAGTGAAGAGGTGAGACCATCAGCAATACTTACCAGCCCTGGTGTCGTCCTGCCTGTGCCTGTAAGGGGGAAGAAAAAGAACTACACATTTGACGAGCACACCTCCAATATAAAGTGATATAGAAATACATTTTATTGGACCACAAAAAAAATTGTTAAAAACACTTAAAAAGGCCATATGGGGTCTGCAACTGCTCCCCTCATAGCAGATCACAATCAGTCAATAATAACTGCAATCAGATGTATGCTATCATGAAAAGCAGTAATTGATGTAGAGTCTTATTTTTCTATACATGTGCATAAAAGCAGGCTCAAAAGATAATTACAAAAATAAGCACACAGTTTCATAACATTCTGACAATGAATAAGTATATGTATATCATAATAACAAATGTCTAATATTACAGACATGTGTGGCTGAATGTTGGCACAAGAACCACCTCCACAATAAGAGTTGTCATAGGGCCACAATAAGCATATTAAATACAGAGGTAAGCACACAGTTTCATAACATTCTGACAATAAATAAATATATATATATATCATAATAACAGATATCTAATATTACAAACATGAGAACAACCTCCACAATAAGAGTTGTCATAGGGCCACAATAACCATACCCCTCAAAAGATAAAGATAATATAATCTATGCAAAATGTGCATGTATATGCAGTGTCGTGTGTAGACACTGAAAAAATACCTAAGACGCCAGCTAATGTGCAGGTGCCAGAGAACCTCCGTAGTATGGAGTGGGAAGCAGAAGGGAGAGCCCAATATCTAATATTACGAACATGTGTGGCTGAGTGTTAACACAAGAACCACCTTCACAATAAGAGTTGTCATAGGGCCAAAATAAGCATATTAAATACAGAGGTAAGCACACAGTTTCATAACATTCTGACAATGAATAAATGTATATATATCATAATAACAGATATCTAATAATACAAACATGTGTGGCTGAGTGTTACCATGAGAACAACCTCCACAATAAGAGTTGTCATAGGGCCACAATAAGCATACCCCTCGAAAGTGGAAAAAAGACCCAAATATCTGAGCTGTTACGTTTGGGCACTAATTATTTTACCAAAAGGCACCAACAATAATGTGTGCTGAAAGGTAAAGAAAATATAACCTATGCAGAATGTGCATGTATGTGCAGTGTCATGTCTACACATGACACTGCACATACATGCACATTCTGCATAGGTTATATGCTTATTGTGGCCCTATGACAACTCTTATTGTGGAGGTGGTTCTTGTGTTAACACTCAGCCACACATGTTCGTAATATTAGATATTGGGCTCTCCCTTCTGCTTCCCACTCCATACTACGGAGGTTCTCTGGCACCTGCACATTAGCTGGCGTCTTAGGTATTTTTTCAGTGTCTACACATGACACTGCATATACATGCACATTTTGCATAGATTATATTATCTTTACCTTTTGAGGGGTATGCTTATTGTGGCCCTATGACAACTCTTATTGTGGAGGTTGTTCTCATGTTTGTAATATTAGATATCTGTTATTATGATATATATATATATATTTATTCATTGTCAGAATGTTATGAAACTGTGTGCTTACCTCTGTATTTAATATGCTTATTGTGGCCCTATGACAACTCTTATTGTGGAGGTGGTTCTTGTGCCAACATTCAGCCACACATGTCTGTAATATTAGACATTTGTTATTATGATATACATATACTTATTCATTACAAGACACACAGGTCACATATATATACTTCCTGAATTCATAATATAACACAAAAAAAGCTCAAGCTAAAGCGGCCCAGCTTCAAAGGAAGATACATAAAATTGTAGGTAAAAAGGTAAATTTTATTTCCAATCTCTAAAAACAACAAATAATTAAAAAATTATTAAAAAACAGAGACCTTCGGGTTCTATGATCCATTTATTTATATCTAGCTGTCTCTATTCATAATAAGGGGACTTCCCTGATATATGCACTTTGTACTTTTTATGTTTGAGATAAATAACCGAGTCCAGCATCGCTATTTAGTCCATAATTTTGGGCATATTTACCTGGTTACTCCTGGCTGGTATAGAATGACTTGATACTTTATGGGGCTATGTTATAAAATTATTTTTGCATCTATTTTGAGAAGCTGTGCTTCCTGTTATTTAAGTATTATGTTGATGGATGGAACCCGAAGGTCTCTGTTTTTTAATTATTTTTTAATTATTTGTTGTTTTTAGAGATTGGAAATAAAATTTACCTTTTTACCTACAATTTTATGTATCTTCCTTTGAAGCTGGGCCGCTTTAGCTTGAGCTTTTTTTTTGTGTTATATACTTATTCATTGTCAGAATGTTATGAAACTGTGTGCTTATTTTTGTAATTATCTTTTGAGCCTGCTTTTATGCACATGTATGGAAAAATAAGACTCTACATCAATTACTGCTTTTCATGATAGTATACATCTGATTGCAGTTATTATTGACTGATTGTGATCTGCTATGAGGGGAGCAGTTGCAGACCCCATATGGCCTTTTTAAGTGTTTTTAACAATTTTTTTTGTGGTCCAATAAAATGTATTTCTATATCACTTTATATTGGAGGTGTGCTCGTCAAATGTGTAGTTCTTTTTCTTCCCCCTTACATGTGATCTTTCTCTACACCACGTAGCACCCCCTTTCTTATAATTGCTATTAATATTGGTGGTGCAACCCTCTTTCTCTCTTCATGTCCTGCCTGAGCCTGAACGCTGAGAGACCAGGGGCATGTCCAAGAATCCCATGCTCCTGCATCATAGAGCCAGCGTCAGCATCAACTAAGAAGAGAAAAAGGGGCCGCTACTAAATATTTTGCAGAGTGCAGGCCCCTGTCTGACGGCAAATGACTCAGGTACGGGCCCCCTTCCTCTCCTCTTAGTGGAGATCTTGCCGCTGGCTCTATGTGAAAACCAGATATTGCAGCAGCTGATCTGGCCCCCCTCTCCTTTGGGGCCCCTGTACAGTTTCACTGGTTGCATCGGCGGTATGCCCGCCCCTGCCTGGTTCCATGGATATGTTCGGGAGAAAGCCAGGTTGGGACCATCCTGTCACCTGGTTCCATAGATATGCTCGGAGAAAGTCAGGTTGGGACCATCTGGTCATCTGGTTCCATGGATATGTCCGGAGAAGCCAGGATGGGACCCTCGGGTCTCCTGGCCATTTACCTCAATGGACAGCTTCCAAAGCTTGCCAATACCTCCTCTCTGTGGGTGTCCACCCAAAGTGGGGTGCCACTAGTTGAGATAGTTGGCCCTGAAAGTCCCAAAGTCGCAGCTGCTCTATTCCCTGCTGGCCAGCAGAAGGGTGAGACTGTGTAATTTGCACCATCTTGGGTATTTGCTGGGACTATTCTATATGTTTGTTGTCTGTTTGGTGGTTCAATAAAGTATTGCCACACTGTTTTACCCTCACTCTGTTTTGTCTGAATAGCATTATGCCCACAGAAGACCCTGGGTCTTCACAGGCTTGGGTATTCGATTTTGATGCAAACAGCAACTTTTACATTATCCAAAATTTGTACAGAAATTATTAGAATACGTTTCATATTTCCCTAAGACTGACTATTTGCAAAGAAGCAGGCTAGCAATCATCTAGCTTAACCACTTCCAGACCACTCATTGACTTTAAACGTCTGGGCGGACCCTGAATTGAAGTCCTAATATATAACTGTGTTACGCACACGCCCGGACTGACTGGCGTGAGCATGATTAGTGATCCCATTGGACCATGAACTGAGGAGTGCCTGGAGTGGTGTAACTAAGTATCAACTCGGTCCGACCAAGGTCACACGGCGGATCAGTCGACTCCGTGAACCAGGGAGGAACCGAGCAGAGGGACCAGGTGCTACTCCAGGTCAGACCCCGGTCACAGCTGTTGACCCACACCGGGGAATGCAGGAACAGGCAGGTTAGGCTGGCATACAAACAGGTGGGTACTGGCAGGCACGGCTGGTATGCAGACAGGTGGGTATTGGCAGACACGGCTGGTATGCAGACAGGTGGACACTGGCATTCACGACTGGCATGCAGACAGGTGGACACTGGCAGGCACGGCTGGCATGCAGACAGGCGGGTACTGGCAGGTAGCAGCACAGGCAGGATAGGGACCAGTACAGACTGGGACACAGGAACAGAGCCTCAGGTGCGGTAGACAAGCAGAGCAGAGCAAAACCAGCAAATGTGGTAGACAAGCAGAGCAGAGCAAAATCCGCAGGTGTGGTAGACAAGCAGAGCAGAGCAAAACCCGCAGGTGCGGTAGACAAGCAGAGCAGAGCAAAACCCGCAGGTGCGGTAGCAAGCAGAGCAGAGCAAAACCCGCAGGTGCGGCAGACAAGCAGAGCAGAGCGAAATCCGCAGGTGCGGGGAACAAGCAGAGCAGAGCAAAACCCGCAGATGCGGTACACAAGCAGAGCAAAGCAAAACCCGCAGATGCGGTAGACAAGCAGAGCAAAGCAAAACCCGCAGATGCGGTAGACAAGAAGAGCAGAGCAAAACCCGCAGATGCGGTAGACAAGCAGAGCAGAACAAAACCCGCAGATGCGGTAGACAAGCAGAGCAGAGCAAAACAGCAGGTGCGGTGAACAAGCTGAGCAGAGCAAAACCGCAGGTGCGGTGAACAAGCTGAGCAGAGCGAAACCGTAGGTGGGGTGAACAAGCAGAGCGGAGCAGAGCGAAACCGCCGGTGAGGTGGACAAGCAGAGCGGAGCAGAGCGAAACCGCAGGTGCGGTGGACAAGCAGAGCGGAGCGAAACTGCAGGTGCGGTGGACAAGCAGTGCAGAGCAAAACCGCAAGTGCGGTGAACAAGCAGAGCAGAGCAAAGTCCGCAGATGCGGTAGACAAGCAGAGCAGAGCAAAACCCGCAGGTGCGGTAGACAAGCAGAGCAGAGCAAAACCCGCAGATGCGGTGGACAAGCAGAGCAGAACAAAACCCACAGATGCTGTAGACAAGCAGAGCAGAGCAAAACCGCAGGTGCGGTGAACAAGCTGAGCAGAGCAAAACCGCAGGTGCGGTGAACAAGCTGAGCAGAGCGAAACCGCTGGTGCGGTGAACAAGCAGAGCCGAACGAAACTGCCGATGCGGTGAACTAGCAGAGCGGAGCAGAGCAAAACCGCCGGTGCGGTGGACAAGCAGAGCAGAGCGAAACCGCAGGTGCGGTAGACGTGCAGAGCGGAGCAAAACCGCAGGTGCGGTGAACAAGCAGAGCAGAGCGAAACCGCAGGTGCGGTGGACAAGCAGAGCGGAGCAGAGCGAAACCGCAGGTGCGGTGGACAAGAAGAGCGGAGCGAAACTGCAGGTGCGGGGGACAAGCAGTGCGGAGCAAAACCGCAGGTGCGGTGAACAAGCAGAGCAGAGCAAAACCCGCAGATGCGGTAGACAAGCAGAGCAGAGCTAAACCCGCAGGAGCAGTAGACAAGCAGGGCAGAGCAAAACCGGCAGATGCGGTAGACAAGCAGAGCAGAACAAAACCCACAGATGCTGTAGACAAGCTGAGCAGAGCAAAACCGCAGGTGCGGTGAACAAGCTGAGCAGAGCGAAACCGCAGGTGCGGTGAACAAGCAGAGCAGAACGAATCCGCCGATGCGGTGAACTAGCAGAGCGGAGCAGAGCAAAACCGCCGGTGAGGTGGACAAGCAGAGCGGAGCGAAACCGCAGGTGCGGTGGACATGCAGAGCGGAGCGAAACCGCAGGTGCGGTGGACAACCAGAGTGGAGCAAAACCGCAGGTGCGGTGAACAAGCAGAGCAGAGCGAAACCGCAGGTGCGGTGGACAAGCAGAGCGGAGCAGAGCGAAACCGCACGTGCGGTGGACAAGCAGAGCGGAGCGAAACTGCAGGTGCGGTGGACAAGCAGAGCGGAGCAAAACCGCAGGTGCGGTGAACAAGCAGAGCGGAGCAAAACCACAGGTGCGGTGAACAAGCAGAGCAGAGCGAAACCGCAGGTGCGGTGAACAAGCAGAACCAGATACACACAAGATACTGACAATGAAGTAGCGAGTGTACACAAAACTCACAAACAGAAGTTCAGAGACAACGAGTTGGAGTTATGTGCAGGTTCAGACACTGCAGGAAAAGAGAAGATTCGGACATAGAGAGAAACAGGCAACGGGCTAGGACACAGATCAGACAGGAACTGAAACAGGAATAAGATACAGGAACGAGCCTGGGAACTCAGCCCCCTGGGTGGCGGAGACAGACTAGAAGTCACAGATACAGGTAACAGGCCTGGGTATACAGCTCCCAGGGACGGAAACAGACAAGATACAGGACAGGACCTGGAACTCAGTTGCACAGAACACACTGAATGAAAGTGTTGCTCAGGCACCCCCTACTGGGTGGAGGGGGTTTAAGTATCCAGTGACTCACAGCAAAAGGCTGGGGAGGCATTAGGAGTGCGCACACAGTAACTATAAAAATAAGGCAGTAGCCGTGCCGCCGCCCTAAGCATTCAGACAAGAGACACAGCAGGTACTGGAGCAAAGTGTGCAGCCTGGATTGATAGGTAAGATGGCGGTCTTGCATGGTGGGAGGTGGTAAGCCATGCCAGCACGCCGCCAGGGATGTTACACACTGCATTGTAGCGCAGCTTTATCTGAGGGAGTGAGGATGTGGCTGTCCCTGCACAAAAGAATCTTGTGTAAAGGCGGTGGGGATGGCATTCCTCTCCTCTGATATTCATGTGGCTGAGATGTAATTATACAAGTATTTTACTGTAATGTATACAAAAGTTATCCTTCGGTGGCTTCAGTTCCTCTTAGTTGGGGAGACAAGGTTAACTGTAGGGCCAGCCGGAAATAGGGAGGAGTATTGTGGATTGTGGGTCAGTGACAGGAAAAAGGAAGTTAGTTAAGTTTGACAGAGGGACAGAACAGGACACCCTCAGGAAATAAGAAGATGTATCATTGGGTGTGTGGGGGAACCAGTGTCAAAGGAAGCAAGACTCATCAACAGCACTTCAGTGGCAGCAATGTTTCCCCTCTCATACAGGAAAGTCAGGGGACCTACATTGAAAGATAGGAATGTCGTTAGACTTAGTGGGAATGGTCCTAGTGCTGGACAGACCTGAGAGCTGCTATCAGGAGACAGTGTCAGCGGGTTTGGGCATGAATAGGAAGAGGACATCAAGAGAATATCCTCTATGTCTGTTCCCAAGGAAAGATTAGTTTGAGTGCAGTGCCACGGCAAAACACATTCATCAGTGTGGCGCTACACTAGCATTATGAAGGTCCTCTGCGTAAACTGTGAATTTTCAGCAACATTCATCACAAGTAATGTGCCGTCGGCAGTCGCCATTAAGCTTTTGCCTCTGTATGGTGAAGTAGAGAGCAACAAGTGTATTTCCTGCTATCCTTTGTATGCCGGTTGGTTAATAAAATAGACTTTGTTTTTAACCAAAAGTCTGGTTTCCTCATCTTGAGGATAAAGGAGTCCGGCGCCATGCAGTCTGTGGCAGGGCTAAACATAAAGGTGTCTACTGCAACTTCACCACACACACACCCAGGAACCCCATTTTTCTGTAGCATGCCAGGGCACAGAAATCGTAGTACTTGCCCATGGCTACGGTCCCGGCACCGTTACACTTGCACAATTCTAACATCAGGAAGCTGTTCAGGCCAAGTCCCCATAGAGAAGACAGAAATGGTTCATTACTGTCTGTGCATTCTCTTTCACTGTATACACAGCGTTAAAGAGGCATTGTGTATGCAGTAATAGGAAGTGCTTATGGCGATTCCTCCACAGCAGTCATGTGATCGATATATAGAGAGAGGAAACAGGAGCTGCTAGATCACAGGACACTCAGCCAGATCTGCTATGCAGCCAGACTTGTAATTAGGGCTAATATACTAGCCACTGTCAATACAAATTGGTGTTACTAGTAGTGATGGGCGAGCACTAAAATGCTCTGGTGCTCGATGTTCGGGTCGAGCAAATTGGAATGCTCGGGTGCTCGACCCGAGCGACGAGACCAATGTAAGTCTATGGGAAATTCGAGCATTTTTCACGCGGCTCCCCCTGCGGTCTGCAGAGGGCCTAAAAATCGCCCAAATCTAAGGGAACAGTTCTCAAATGACATGGGAACAGCATGGGGAAGACCCCTGGAAGCAATTCTGACTCCCAGGTCACTGCTGTATTACGCCACATTTATGGACTCACAATAAAACATACAAAACCGAAACCAAAATGGATTTTCCTGGGAAATATGTTAAGGAACATCCTTTCCAGGCTAATGACTTGTATATAAGGCAAAATAAATATACAAAAACAAAAATGCTCCTCCACACCTTGGGCTATGTTCACACGTAGCGTTTTTGATGTGTTTTTACAATTTTGCATTGCTTTCAACCAAGACAAATGCATTCACTGGGAAATTTCATTTTAACACTTTGCAACCCGGCCATGTGGTGTGTGACACATCATCAGACACATGCATACAGTTCCGAAAAGACATGGGAACAGCATGGGGAAGACCCCGGGAAGCATCTCTGACTCCCAGGTCACTGCCTAAAAGTGTGCCCATCATAAGTGATCCTTGGCTCATGCGAAGATGCCTCTCGCCATGCGTCTGTCATTGCAGACTTGCAACAATCACCGTCCACGTCCTTGTCCCAGTGCAGCGTTCAGTTGTCCCTACCCCATTCCTTGGAATGCAAGAGCAAGTATGCACCCACCCACCCACAGGCTGCAATACTATACTGCTAAATTTTTGACAGCTGCTTGCACTTGAAATGTGGCCTTATAGGCTCGTGGAGGCGGAAGCTTTCCACAACCTTATGGCGGCGGCGACCGGGTGTCCATACTCGGTCCCCAGCTGCCACTATTTCTCCCGGTGTCGTCTCCATCTTCCACAAGCACGGGTCCTACAACATTACCCGTGCCCTCCCCAGTGCACTTACGGGGAAGGACAGCCTAACCACAAACACGTGGACAAGTGAATGTGGCGTGGGACGGTATACGGAGCCAGTCCACAGCTTGTCGGTGAGTTGTATTTTACCACAGCCATATTTTTTAGCTTAGTGAAAGGACTGACTTTTGAGTAACGTACCTACTCCAGCTGTCATTTCTCCCAGGAAGTCCTCTAAAGCTGCTTGTACTTGAAATGTGGCCCTTTAGGCTCATGGAGACGAAAGCTTTTCACAACCTCATGCCGGCAGTGGCCGGGTGTCCATACTCAGTCCCCAGCCGCCACTATTTCTCCCGGTGTTGTCTCTGCCTTCTACGAGCATGGGTCCCACAACATTACCCGTGCCCTCCCCAGTGCACCTACTGGGAAGGACAGCCTAACCACAAACACGTGGTCAAGTGAATGTGGCCAGGGACTGTACGGAGCCAGTTGACAGCTTGTCGGTGAGTTGTATTTCACCACAGCCATATTTTTTTGCTTGGTGAAAGGACTGACTTTTGGGAAACCGTATCTACTCCAGCTGTCATTTCTCCCACGAAGTCCTCTAAAGCTGCTTGCACTTGAAATGTGGCCTTTTAGGCTCATGGAGGCAGAAGCTGTCCACAACCTTATAGCGGCGACCGGGTGTCCATACTCTGTCCCCAGCAGCCACTATTTCTCCCAGCATCGTCTCCGCCTTCCACAAGCGAGGGTCACTGAACGTTACTGCTGGTACTTTTCTGTGGGAATCTGCTTGCCTCCTACCAGCCTGTAATATTTCCAGTGAACTATGGTACGACGCCATGGTATTAGCGCTGCCCCCAGTACCAGTAGCAAAGCCATCCCCAAATTCCTTCTCACGAATTCTACACTGCTCAAAAAAATGGGGTATCAGTGTATTCAGGAGAAATTGCACAACAATTTCAAAGGGGTCCATTCTTTCCTGTTACCCTTGTACACTGCTCAAAAAAAGGGAACACTCAAATAACACATCCTAGATCTGAATGAATGAAATATTCTCATTGAAAACTTTGTTCTGTACAAAGTTGAATGTGACAACAAAATCACACAAAAATCATCAATGGAAATCAAATTTATTAACCAATGGATGCCTGGATTTGGAGTCACACCCAAAATTAAAGTGAAAGAACATACTACAGGCTGATCCAACCATGATATAATGTCCTTAAAACAAGTCAAAATGAGGCTCGGTACAGTTGTAAAAGTCACTTGTTAAAATCACTTGTCAGAATCACTCGTCAGAATCACTCGTCAAAATCACTCGTCAAAATCGTTTGTCAAAATCGTTTGTCAAAATCACTTGTCAGAATCACTCGTCAAAATCACTCGTTAGAATCACTCGTCAAAATCATTCGTCAAAATCATTTGTCAAAATCTCTTGTCAGAATCACTCGTCAGAATCACTCGTCAAAATCACTTATCAAAATCAGTTCTCAGACAGGGTATTTAGCCTCAAAATGACATCATTCTGATGTTTGATTTTGATATCTGATCATGTCCTAAAATGGACACTGTAATCCCTAGCTCAGCAGCACCTCTTCCTACACTATCTGATTGCAGAGTAGACTGACGAGCACAGCGGCGCCAGGTCTTATATAGACCTGATGACGCTGTGCGGCCAGCCAATCATTGTAATGCCCACAACCAACATGACTACGGCATTACAGTGCAAGGCAAGCAATCCCTGCATGTCCATTGATGCTCTAAAAAGTGCCAAACATGCAGGGCGGGAACCTGAGTTCCCGCCCGAGCAATCCAGAAATACTCGCCGAGCATTGTGATGCTTGGGCGAGTACCGAGTAGTGGCGAGCACGTTCGCTCATCATTAGTAGCTACCATTGCCGAGAACTGCAGATTAGTTCCTATTTAGGAGAATGTGAGCTGATATGCTGTCAACGGTCTCTACACATTAAATGGCGCTGTGCTGGTCAGGACTATTCAGTGTTTTCCATCCCAGTGTGAAAATTGTCCCGTCTCTCCACTTCTCCCCCAGTCTTTGTTGATTGGCTGCTTTGGTGACACAATGACTACATTGCATATGACTGCTGTAGGCAATCACTGGACTCAGCAATTTCATTCAAGTATCACAGATTAAAGAAGGGAACAAAAATAATTTTAACTATGAGCATGACAGAACATGACACAATCCTTACAGAAAGTCACCCATACAAGTGCTTATGTGGTGCCCCTGAGGGTTTGGTCGCCACAGAGGTACTGCATCTCACCCAGAGGTGTGGTACCTCACTCTCAGGTAAGGAAGGAGTACAGCCCGGGACCCTAACACCTGCATCCAACACTACACTACTCCAGACCAGCTGGAGGGGCAAGATGCGTAGCTCTCCTGCTGAGCCCTGTCCCTGGGTGGAGTGGGAGGATCCAAAATAGGGGGAACCATGTAGTGGGTGTGGGTGGAGGAAGAAGATTTGGGGAGCACATGAGGGGGAGGATATAAATAGAGAAGCCAGTCAGTCAGAGGAGGACAGTGAGAGGAGCAGGAGCTCTGTAGGAGCTCTGCTCAGGAGGAAGGCCTGGAGAGAGGCCCAGGACAGACTGAAGAGAGAGAGGAGCAGGAGAGGCTCCAGGAACGTGGAAGGGACCCCAGGGGTACCGGCAGTGCTGGAGGCAACCCGTACGCCCGAATCTGCCAGGCGGTGGAGGGGTCAGATCGCATAGAGGGGACCAGTCCCTAAACTAGCAGAGTTCTTCAAGTCTCAAATAGGAAACCAGAGGCTGCAGTATTTCAGGTACTGCAGCCACAATCCACATCTGTCTCACCAAGAAAGTGGCCATAGAGTACCCAGGGGACAGGGAAGACGTCGCCCGGCAAGGTCCGCGGTCACTGGATTGGGACACTAGGTGTGAGGTGCAGGGAGACGGCCAGAAGGAACACACAGAAGGGGGTCCAGCTATGTACTCTGGAGGTACCTGAGGGTTGGCTGAACCCCTCCCTGAGTAAGCACAGAACGACGTGGGAGGTTATCCTGGCCCTGGTAACTTGGAGTCTGAAAATCGTGAGTAAAACCTTGAAGACTGCACCCCGCCGTCTCTGTCAGTTATTGCTGCTGCGCCTTCACTCCTTGCACTACACTGCACTACACTGCACCACGAATGCTACTTCATATCAACAACATCTACTCTGCCCTGGAGCTAAGCTCTACCTGTCGAGAGCTAAACCAACTCTGCTGCATTCACACCAGCTCCAGAGGACCTGCTCCGCAGCGGCGGCTCCACATAGCCGCATACCACATGACTTGCACTTATTTGTGAAAAAATCAGAAATTTGTCTAAAATTTAGAAAATTTAGCAATTTTCAGAATTTGAATTTTTATGCCCTTAAATCAGAGAGATATGTCACACAAAATAGTAAATAAATCACATTTCCCACATGTCTGCTTTACATCAGCACAATTTTGGAACCAACATTTTTTTTCTTAAGGAGTTATAAGGGTTAAAATTTGACCAGCGATTTCTCATTTTTACAACAAAATTTACAAAACCATTTTTTTAGGGACTACATCACATTTGAAGTGACGTTGAGGGGTCTATATGACAGAAAATACCCAAAAGTGACACCATTCTAAAAAGTTCACTTCTCAAGGTGCTCAAAACCACATTCAAGAAGTTTATTAACCCTTCACGTGCTTCAAAGCGATAAATCGAACGTGAAAGAAAATGAACATTTAACTTTTTTTCACTAACATTTTAATTTAGACCCCAATTTTTTTATTTTCACCAGGGTAACAGGGGAAATTGGACCCCAAAAGTTGTGCAATTTCTCCTGAGTATGCTGATACCCCATTTGTGGGTGAAAGTCATTGTTTGGGCGCACAGCAGGGCTCAGAAGGGAAGGAGCACCCCATTGACGTTTTCAATGCAAAGCAAGCTGGATTTGACAGCGGACGTCATATCGCATTTGGAGAGCCCCTGATGTGCCTAAACAGTGGAAACCCCCCACAAGTGATCCTATTTTGGAAACTAGACCCCTTAAGGAACTTATATAAATGTGTGGTGGGCACTTTGAAACCCCAAGTGTTTCACAAAAGTTTATAACGTACAGACGTGAAAAAAAATCTTTTTTTTTCACAAAAACAATCTTTTAGCCGCAATTTGTTTAGTTTCACAAGGCTAATAGGAGAAATTGGATCCCAGAAGTTGTTGTACAATTTCTCCTGAGTACGCTGATACCTGATATGTGGGGGAAAGCCATTGTTTGGGTGCACGGCAGGGCTCGGAAGGGAAGGAGCACCCTTTGACTTTTTCAACGCAAAACTTGCTGGAATTGACAGCGGACGCCATGTCGCGTTTGGAGAGCCCCTGATGTGCCTAAACAGTAGAAACCCCCCACAAGTGACCCCATTTTGGAAACTAGACCCCTTAAGGAGCTTATTTAAATGTGTGGTGAGCACTTTGAACCCCCAAGTGTTTCTCAAAAGTTTATAACGTAGAGCCGTAAAAACAAAAAAAAATTTTCCACAAAAACAATCTTTTAGCCGCAATTTTTTTATTTTCACGAGGGTAACAGAAGAAATTGGACCCCAAAGTTGTTGTACAATTTCTCTTGAGTACACGGATACCCCATATGTGGGGGAAATCCATTGTTTGGGTGCACGGCAGGGCTCAGAAGGGAAGGAGTGACGCTTTGGAATGCAGACCTTGATGGAATGGTCTGTGGACATCATGTCATGTTTTCAGAGCCCCTGATGTGCCTAAATAGTGTAAATGTCCAACAAGTGCCCCCTTTTTGGAAACTAGAACCTCTAATGAATTTATCTAGATGTGTGGTGAGCATCTTGAATCCCCAGGTGCTTCATAGAAAATTATAACATTGATTTGTGAAATTAAAAAAAACACAATTTTTCCACAAAAATGTTAAAAAAAATATTTTCACAAGGGTAACAGGAGAAAGTGGACCTCAAAATCTGTTGTACAATTTCTTCTGAGTACGTTGATACCCCATGTGTTGGAGAAAACGACTGTTTGGGTGCATGTCAGGGCTCGGAAGGGAAGGAGTGACGCTTTGGAATGCAGACTTTGATGGAATGGTCTGTGGTAGTGATGGGCGAGCTCTAAAATGCTCGATGCTCGGGTCGAGCAAATTGGAATGCTCGGGTGCTTGACCCGAACAACGAACCCAATGTAAGTCTATGGGAAACTTTCGCATTTTTTAGGCGGTTCCCCCCGACGGTCTGCAGAGGGCCTAAAAAATTGCCCAAATCGATGGGAACAGTGCTCAAATGACAAGGGAACAGCATGGGGAAGACCCCAGGAAGCATTTCTGATTCCCAGGTCACTGCTGTCAACAACGTTGTCAGAGGTATTAGGCTATGTGCCCACGATGCAGAAATGAACCTGAAAATTTCCACTTCATTTCTGCATGTCCTTGCCCGGAAAAACGTGTGCGGAATTTGACACTCGTTTTTCGAGCGCTTTTGAAGCGTCTTTGACATGTGGAATTGCTTTGCGTTTTTTAATGCATTGAGAAGGCAATTCCGCATGCGTAAACGCACAAATAATGAACATGCTGCGGATTTTTCCGCACATCAAAAATGCTGCGGAAAATTCCGCAGCATGGGCATTGAAAGTGCGGATTGTCATTGGGGACCATGGGGGACGGATTACCAGGTGTTTTACAAGCGTTTACGCTGCACAAATTCTGCAGCAAAAGCGCTTGAAAAACGCATCGTGTGCGCGCAGCCTTACGCCACTTTTACAGACTCAAAATAAAACATACAAAAACGAATCCAAAATAGATTTTCCTGGGAAATATGTTAAGGAACATTCTTTCCAGGGTAATGACTTGTATATAAGGCTAAACAAATATACAAAAATAAAAATGTTTCTCCACACCTTGGGCTATGATCACACGTAGTGTTTTTGAAGCTTTTTTGCACTTTTGCATTGCTAACAACAAACAAATGCATTCACCGGGAAATGTCATTGTAACATTTTACAACCTTATCTGGCCATGTGGTGTGCGACACATCATCAGACACATGCATACAGGGCTGAAAAGACATGATAACAGCATGGGAAAAACCCCTGGAAGCATCTCTGACTCCCAGGTCACTGCCTAAAAGTGTGCCCATCATAAGTGATCCTTGGCGCATGCAAAGATGCCTCCCATCATGCACCTGTCATTGCAGACTTGCAACAATCACCATCCACGTCCTTGTCCCAGTGCAGCGTTCAGTTGTCCCTACCCCCTTCCTTGGAATGCTAGAGCAAGTATGCAGCCAGCCACCCACCCACCCACAGGCTGCAATACTATACTGCCAAATTTTTGACAGCTGCTTGCATTTGAAATGTGGCCTTTTAGGCTCGTAGATGCGGAAGCTGTCCACAACCTCATTCCGTCGACGGCCGGGTGTCCATACTCGGTCCCCAGCCGCCACTATTTCTCCCGGTATCGTCTCCGCCCTCCCAGTGTACTTACTGGGAAGGACCACCTATCCACAAATACGTGGTCAAGTGAATGTGGCCAGGGATGGTACGGAGCCAGTCCACAGCTTGTCGGTGAATTGTATTTCACCACAGCCATATTCTTTAGCTCGGTGAAAGGACTTGGGAAACTGTATCTACTCCAGCTATCATTTCTCCCAGGAAGTCCTCTAAAGCTGCTTGCACTTGAAATGTGGCCTTTTAGGCTCGTGGAGGCGGAAGCTTTCCACAACCTAATGCCGGCGGTGGCCAGGTGGCCATACTCGTTCCCCAGCCGCCACTATTTCTCAACGTATCATCTCCGCCTTCCACAAGGACGGGTCCCACAACATTACCCGTGCCCTTCCCAGTGGACTTACTGGGAAGGACCGCCTAACTACAAACACGTGGTCAATTGAATGAGGCCAGGGACGGTACGGAGCCAGTCCACAGCTTGTCGGTGAGTTGTATTTCACAACAGCCATATTCTTTAGCTTGGTGAAAGGACTTGGGAAACCGTATCTACTCCAGCTGTCATTTCTCCGAGAAAGTCCTCTAAAGCTGCTTGCCATAGAGTGTCCGGGAACCTCCCACACACTTTTCTTAGCCAGGATTGCTTCTCGGCAGGGTTGAATGGTCGTTTTTCGGGCGCTTTTGAAGCGTCTTTGACATGTGGAATTGCTTTGCGTTTTTTAATGCATTGAGAAGGCAATTCCGCATGCGTAAACGCACAAATAATTAACATGCTGCGGATTTTTCCGCACATCAAAAATGCAGCGGAAAATTCCGCAGCATGGGCATTGAAAGTGCGGATTGTCATTGGGGACCATGGGGGACGGATTACCAGGTGTTTTACAAGCGTTTACGCTGCACAAATTCTGCAGCAAAAGTGCTTGAAAAACGCATCGTGTGCGCGCAGCCTTACGCCACTTTTACAGACTCAAAATAAAACATACAAAAACGAATCCAAAATAGATTTTCCTGGGAAATATGTTAAGGAACATTCTTTCCAGGGTAATGACTTGTGTATAAGGCTAAACAAATATACAAAAATAAAAATGTTTCTCCACACCTTGGGCTATGATCACACGTAGTGTTTTTGAAGCTTTTTTGCACTTTTGCATTGCTTTCAACAAACAAATGCATTCACCGGGAAATGTCATTTTAACATTTTACAACCTTATCTGGCCATGTGGTGTGTGACACATCATCAGACACATGCATACAGGGCTGAAAAGACATGTGAACAGCATGGGAAAAACCCCTGGAAGCATCTCTGACTCCCAGGTCACTGCCTAAAAGTGTGCCCATCATAAGTGATCCTTGGCGCATGCAAAGATGCCTCCCGTCATGCACCTGTCATTGCAGACTTGCAACAATCACCATCCACGTCCTTGTCCCAGTGCAGCGTTCAGTTGTCCCTACCCCCTTCCTTGGAATGCTAGAGCAAGTATGCAGCCAGCCACCCACCCACCCACAGGCTGCAATACTATACTGCCAAATTTTTGACAGCTGCTTGCATTTGAAATGTGGCCTTTTAGGCTCGTAGATGCGGAAGCTGTCCACAACCTCATTCCGTCGGCGGCCGGGTGTCCATACTCGGTCCCCAGCCGCCACTATTTCTCCCGGTATCGTCTCCGCCCTCCCAGTGTACTTACTGGGAAGGACCACCTATCCACAAATACGTGGTCAAGTGAATGTGGCCAGGGATGGTACGGAGCCAGTCCACAGCTTGTCGGTGAATTGTATTTCACCACAGCCATATTCTTTAGCTCGGTGAAAGGACTTGGGAAACTGTATCTACTCCAGCTATCATTTCTCCCAGGAAGTCCTCTAAAGCTGCTTGCACTTGAAATGTGGCCTTTTAGGCTCGTGGAGGCGGAAGCTTTCCACAACCTAATGCCGGCGGTGGCCAGGTGGCCATACTCGTTCCCCAGCCGCCACTATTTCTCAACGTATCATCTCCGCCTTCCACAAGGACGGGTCCCACAACATTACCCGTGCCCTTCCCAGTGGACTTACTGGGAAGGACCGCCTAACTACAAACACGTGGTCAATTGAATGAGGCCAGGGACGGTACGGAGCCAGTCCACAGCTTGTCGGTGAGTTGTATTTCACAACAGCCATATTCTTTAGCTTGGTGAAAGGACTTGGGAAACCGTATCTACTCCAGCTGTCATTTCTCCGAGGAAGTCCTCTAAAGCTGCTTGCCATAGAGTGTCCAGGAACCTCCCACACACTTTTCTTAGCCAGGATTGCTTCTCGGCAGGGTTGGATGGTCCCACCAGAGAATCCTCGGGTGGGCCCTGGCTTCTCCATCAGGAGAGTTCATGATAGCGCAAACTTTATAGCAGCTATGGGGCTCTTGAACAAGGGAGAAAGGTGAGCCCTCAGAATCAAATCCTCTGGTGGGCCCAATGTTTTTCAGTTTGAAACTGCTTCTCAGTGGAAGTTGTATTTTACCACAGCCATATTCTTTAGCTCGGTGAAAGGACTGGCATAGAGGGAAACAGTATCTACTCCTGCTGTCATTTCTCTGTCACCAGGTCCTACCCATTTCACACATGACCATGCCTGGCAGTATGTTCAGCGGTGAGAGCCACAGATCAGGCTGCTGTGTTACAGCTTTCAACAACTCTGCAGCGCTGAGCGGTTTGTCACCTAAGCATTAAACATGTTATCTTCAGCACAGCCTGTTGGCACTTGGCCTAGGCAGTTCTGCAGTGCTTTCAGCTTGTGACTGATGTGGTCATTTCGGAGTTGGAGGCCGTACTGGAGGAGGAGGTGCAGGAGATGAACAATGTGATTACATTGAGGTTACATTGCAGAGTCTGGTTTTTATACTAAACAAATATCCTACTGTGTTTTTATTTATTAATTTTATTTTTTTTGTTTTACGTTATTTTTTAAGACAAATGCATTCACCAGGAAATGGTATTTTAACATTTTACAACCTTATCTGGCCATGTGGTGTGTGACACATCATCAGACACATCCTGTTTCATTTGTGATGGAGGGATTCTGAAAGTCACAAAGCCTATTTATATAGGGTCATTAGGCGGCCCTTACTATTGTTAGAGAGCCATCAGCCGGCTATGCTTTGTTGTTCCCATTATTAACGAGTGGGTCTCCTATACTGTTATTGCGTATGCAGTGACTGCAAGTGCTGCCAAAAATTTGGACGCAACCCAATACCCCTTTGAATAGACATAGAATAGGGTCTCAGTAAAAAAAAAATTTCCCATTATAAAGGAGCGGGTCTTCTATACTGGTAGTGCCCATGCTGTGACTGCAAGGGCTGCCAAAATTTGGGAAAAACCCCACTAACAATTTAAAGACACATAGAGCTGGGCCACAGTAATGACATGTTCCCATTAGAAAGGAGAGGGTCTGCTATACAGTTAAAGGGTATGCAGTGAGTCCAACAGCTGCCAAAGTTTAGAAAAAACCCCACTAAGAAGTTAAAGACACATAGAGCAGGGCCACAGTAATGAGTACAACATGTTCTCATTAGAAAGAAGAGGGTCTGCTATACAGTTATAGGGTATGCAGTGAGTCCAACGGCTGCCAAAATATAGGAAAAACCCAACTAACAATTTAAAGACATATACAGCTGGGCCACAGTAACGGGTATAACATGTTCCCATTAGAAAGGAGAGAGTCTAGTATTCAGTTATAGGGTATGCAGTGAGTTTAACGGCTGCCAAAATTTAGGAAAAACCCCACTAATAATTTAAAGACACATAAAGGTGGCCTCAGTAACGACATATTCCAATTAGAAAGGAGCAGATCTCCCATACTGTTTGCCTATGCAGTGAAGCAACGGCTGCCAAAAATTTGGAGCAACTCCAATGCCCCTTGCAAGAGACGTAGAGGTCGGAGGGACTCCTGAAAACAATGTTCCCATTATTAGAAAGTGTGTCTCCCATACTGTTTGCCTATGCAGTGCAGCAACGGCTGCAATATATTTGGAGGAACTCCAATGCCCCTTGCAAGAGACATAGAGGTCGGAGGGCCTCCTGGAAACAATGTTCCCATTATTCGGAAGTGTGTCTCCCATACTGTTTGCCTATGCAGTGCAGCAACGGCTGCAATATATTTGGAGGAACTCCAATGCCCCTTGCAAGAGATGTAGAGGTCGGAGGGCCTCCTGAAAACAATGTTCCCATTATTAGGAAGTGTGTATCCCATACTGTTTGCCTATGCAGTGAAGCAACAGCTGCCAAAAATTTGGAGGAATTCCAATGCCCCTTGCAAGAGACGTAGAGGTCGGAGGGCCTCCTGCAAAAAATGCTCCCATTATTAGGAAGTGTGTCCCCCATACTGTTTGCCTATGCAGTGAAGCAACGGCTGCCAAAAATTTGGAGGAACTCCAATGCCACTTGCAAGAGACATAAAGGTCAGAGGGCCTCCTGAAAACAATGTTCTCATTATTAGGAAGTGTGCCTCCCATACTGTTTGCCTATTCAGTGCAGCAACGGCTGCAATGTAGTTGGAGAAACTCCAATACCCCTTGCAAGAGACGTAGAGGTCAGAGGGCTTCCTGAAAACAATGTTCCCATCATTGGGAAGTGTGTCTCCCAAACAATTTGCCTATGCAGTGAAGCAGCGGCTACCAAAAATTTGGAGGAATTCCTATGCCCCTTGCAAGAGACGTAGAGGTCGGAGGGCCTCCTGAAAAAAATGCTCCCATTATTAGGAAGTGTGTCCCCCATACTGTTTGCCTACGCAGTGAAGCAATGGCTGGCAAAAATTTGGAGGAACTCCAATGCCCCTTGCAAGAGATGTAAAGGTCGGAGGGCCTCCTGAAAACAATGTTCCCATTATTAGGAAGTGTGTCTCCCATACTGTTTACCTATGCAGTGAAGCAATGGCTGCCAAAAATTTGGAGGAACTCCAATGCCACTTGCAAGAAACGTAGAAGTCGGAGGGCCTCTTGCAAGAAATGCTCCCATTATTAGGAAGTGTGTCTCCTATACTATTTGCCTCTGCAGTGAAGCAATGGCTGCCAAAAATTTGGAGGCACTCTAATGCCCATTGCAAGAGACGTAAATATGTTGCTATTGGAACATATTGTGGTGATATGGTGGTGGAGGATGAGGATGCAGAGAAGGAGGAGAACAAGAGCAAATAGACAAAATCAGGAAGCGTAAACCCATGTCTGGGTGTGAAGACAGAGGTGTATGGGAATAGAGTTAGACCTCCCAAAAAAAAAGACACTGTATTTGAGTTTATGTTACGCTGCTGTTATTCGGTGGTGTTGAGAAGTCTTGGCCAATCCAGCCCTTGTTCATTTTTATAAGAGTCAGCCTCTCAACATTTTCACTTGACAGACGGATGCGCCTATCGGTTATAATTCCACCGGCAGCACTAAAAACCCGCTCTGACAACAGGCTAGCGGCAGGCCAGGCCAGGACTTCCAAGGCGTAGAGAGCCAGTTCATGCCACGTGTCCAGCTTGGACACTCAATAAACATAAGGCACAGAGGAATCATGGAGGACATTGGTATGGTCGGCAAGGTACTTCTTCACCATCTTACGAAACTTTGCACTCCTTGTAAGAGTACCCTGCGCCTCAGTGCCTGTGCGATGGGAGGGTCTGAGAAAACTGTCCCAGAACTTTGACAGTGTTCCCCTGCCTCTGCTGGATTGCATTTATGGCTCTCTCGCCTGTGCTCCTTGGTTGTCCAAAGAAGTGTGACCTCTGCCGCCAGCGTTTTCTAATATTTCTGCAACAAGGGCCTTCTCTTACTGCACCATTTTATTAGGCCTGTCTTGCAATGGAATATGAGACATAAAGTTCTCCCTGTAGCGTGGGTCTAGAAGCGTCACCAACTAATAATGACTGTCACCCAAAATTTGAACAACGCGAGGCTCACGGGAAAGGCAGCGTAACATAAACTCAGTCATGTGTGCCAGACTGCAGAGAGGCAAGACTTCCGTATCCTCACCTAGAGGATGACTGACCATGCTCTCCTCCTCATCCTTCTCCTCTTCCTCATCCTCCTCTTCCTCAGGCCATCCACGCTGAACAGACGGTTTGACAGTTGTGCAGAGAGTACCGTCTATAGCGCAGGAAACTAGCTCCTGACCTTCCTCCTCCTCCTCCTCTTTCTCATTGTCACCCAGTCAACGTTGGGATGAGATGAGGCTGGACTATGTGTAATCACTCTGTATAGTTCCTTGCTCCATCTCATCGTGCTCTGCCTGCAATGCATCCTCTTTAATTGAGAGCAGAGAGGGTTTCAGAAGACAGAGAAGCGTGATGATGACGCTAATTATGGAGTCATCGCCGCTCACCATCTTGGTGGAGTCCTCAATGTTTTGTAGGATGGTAAAGATGTCTGACATCCATGTCCACTCCTGAGGTCTTATGTGTGGAGTCTGACCTGAATACCGACAGCCTTGATGATGCTGGTAGTCAACAACTGCCCTTTTCTGCTCACAAATATTTCCCAACATCTGCAATGTAGGGTTCCAATGCGTGGGGACATCACACACCAGTCGGTGAGCCGGAAGCTGCAAATGCTACTGAAACACGGCATGGGCGGCGGAAGCTGTAGCTGATTTTCTAAAATGGGCACACAGGTGGCGTACTTTGACAAGCAGATCCGGCAGATCCGGGTAGTTTTTGAGAAACCGCTGAACCACAAAGTTAAGCACATGGGCCAGGCATGGTACGTGTGTGAGCTCACATCGCCTCAGACCTGCCACCAGATTCTGGCCATTGTCACACACGACCAAGCCTGGCTGTAGGTGTCAGCCAAAGATCTGCCTGCTCTTTCAGAGCTGTCCACAACTCTTTAGCATTGTGCCGTTTGTCACCTAAGAATATTAGCTTCAGCACAGTCTGTTGCCGCTTGGCTGAGGCAGTGCTGCAGTGTTTCCAGCTTACGACTGATGTGGTCATTTCGGAGATGGAGGATGAGGTGCAGGAGCTGTAGAATGTGGGGGAAATCCTGATTGACCTAGGGCCCCCAATCCTCGTCATTGGGAGGACGTGTTCCATCCCAAGGTCCGATTGGGTCCCGGCTTCCACTATGTTAACCCAGTGTGCCGTCAGCAAGATGTACCGTGCCTGCCCACAAGCACTTGTCCACATGTCCGTGGTTTGGTGGACTTTCCCAGTAACTGCATTTTTGAGGGCACGGCTAACGTTGTGGGACACGTGCTTGTGTAATGCGGGGACGGCACACTGGGAGAAATAGTGGCAGCTGAGTACCGAATATCGAGGTACGGTTGCCGCCATTAAGTTGTGGAAAGCTTCCGTCTCCACGGCCATCTTGTTGTGGTTTGCTGGCTTCTAGTCTTTTCCTCTGGTGCTGGGTTTCTTGGTTACGTGATCTCTGCACTCTTTATTACCCAGCACCTGGCCCCCATTCCCTGCTGGACATCAGTGTTGTTTTGCTTGTGCTCTGGCTAAGTAGCCAGGTTTAGTTCTTCTTGCTTTTGACTGTTGTTAACCTGGGGCTTCTTGTTCCACCAGTTTTGTTTCCTTTAATTTTCGTTTCTACAACTAACTTTTCTGTTAGGAGGTCTCCTGCTTTTGCTCCCAGTCCTTAGATCTTTTAGGGACCCCTTTCCCTTTCCTACAGGTCTTCGTTTGAGTTCAGTGCAGGAGTTTCAGTGGGGCTTTTCATAAGAAAGGGTAAAGTTGAGTCTCAGTGCAGGGACAGCTTTTCCCTCCTATTCCTTAGTTCTAAGTTGCAGAACACAACAGCATTCACAAAATGTAAATTTAGTAGGGTGGCCGGTGGGGCATTAGCTGCATATTTGCGCTTGCGTTACAAGGACTGGGGTAGGGACAACTGAACGCTGCACTGGGACAAGGAAGTGTACGAGCTTGCTGATGGTGCTAGTTGAGAGTGTGCAACGACAGGTGCAGGGTGGGAGGCATCTTGGCATGCATTATGGACAGGGGATTTGCGTGCACGCACAACAGGGGAACAAGCAGTGGTGTCACCCGCAGACACTGTTGCTGGACCCTGGGGTTTGGCCCACTTAGTCGGGTGCTTTGCTGCCATGTGCCTGATCATGCTGGGGGTGGTCAGGCTGCTAGTATTGCTACCCTTGCTGATCTGGCAGGTGGTGCAAATGGCCTTTTTGGGGTTATCAGCAGAGTCTTTAAAAAACAGCCAGACTCAGAAAGACCTAACCGTTGAACTGGCAACTTCCGTCGTGTTGATGTTACGGGGAACGGTTGCCCGCCTTCTGTCTGCGGCCACCACACTGCTTCTTCTTACCTGTTGTGGTGCTATGCCTTCCTCCTCCTCTGTCCTGCTGTCCTCGCTCTGCATGTCACCTTGCCAGGTTGGGTCAGTGACTTCATCGTCCACCACCTCATCTTCCACTTCCGCACCCTGGTCCTCCTCCTTACTTTCTGGCAATTGTGTCTCATCATCATACACCTCTTGTGACAGTTTCCCACCATTGCCTTCATGTGACCATTGCTGCTCAAATATTTGGGCATCGCTACATGTGATCTCCTCTTGGCCCGCTTCAAGTGGACAGGGCGAGAGGCCCGAATCTATAAATGGAAAAATGAACAGCTCTTCGGAGTGTCCAAGTGTGGGATCAGTTGTCTCCGGGCACTCGGAATTGTGGGAGGAAGGAGGATCAGGGTGAGGAATATGAAATCCAGACTCACGGCTACTGAGACTTGACCATGTAGAAGACAGGGTGGTGGAGGTCGTGGCTAAGTGACTGGAAGCATTATCTGTTATCCAACCAATAATCTTCTCACACTGCTCTGTGTTCAATAGTGGTGTTCTGCGGTCACCTATTATTGGGATAGGAAGCTGGAGCGACTAGATGTGGGTGTTTGTTGTGGCACAATTTCAGCTTGCCCATGACCTCGGCCTCGTCCTCTGCATGCACCATCATCACCACGTCCACTTCCCCGTCTCTTGTCACACGCCTTGCCCATTTTAAATGGAGGACAATTTTTTCCACATTCACTACAAATGGCTGGATTTGAACCGCAGTGATATGTGATGGAAAACCACAGTTTTAAATAGCTGGCCTGTAGATTACTATTTTTCACAGCGACCTCGTGTCAATAATTTCACTGACACACTGCAACAAAATTTTAATGGAGGCCAATATTTTTCACGTTCACTGCAAATTTCTGGATTTTTATCGCTGAAATATGGAACAGATCTGGCTTTATTCTGCAGTGAGAACAAGCAAATGGAGCAGAAAAATGGTGTACTCTGGATTGCTTTTTAAACAAATACCCAGGATTAAGATAAAAAAAATTTGCCCTGGCCCCTGATATCTGGGGCTATGTCTACAAATATCTGTAAGAACAGCAGCAGCAGGAACGTTCAATGGACCCTCTTGCACTATATGCACTGCCGTCTGCCACATACACTGCCTGCCTGCTTAGTACTGATTATATGCAGCTGGATTAGTCCTCAGATGAACTGTTAGGTCAGATGAATATAGATATATGTTATGAAATACCTATACTAACAGAACGTTCAATGGACCCTCTTGTGCTGTATCATGCACTGCAGTCTGCCACATACACTACCTGCCTGCCTAGTACGGATTATATGCAGCTGGATTAGTCCTCAGAAGGACTGTTAGTTCAGAAGGATATTATAGATATATGTTGTGGAATATCTATACTAACTCTAAACAAGCAAATCTCTCCCTTACACAGCAGCACCTCTTCCTATTCTGCCTGATTCCGGGGTAGACTGTGACGAGCATGGCGGTGCCCGGTCTTATATACAGCTGATGATGCTGTGCGGCCAGCCAATCACTGTAATGCCCACAACATGGCTACGGCATTACGGAACACTGGCGTGTTATACAAAATGTCAACACTCCAGTATTGCTGAACTTCTGGCTTCTTCAGGATCCCCATATGAAGGACCAGACCCCAAAACTTCATAATTTCTACTGTATCTACAGGAGACCAGTTAGAAAATGATGAAAAGCGGTTTTGTTCCAAAAATTGATGAGAATACTAATTAGTTTGGCCCACCATGAGGTTTACAAAATCCTCAGAGAAAAAGACTTTGAAAAAGTCTATTTCTGTGAGGCCGGTGGTGTCAAACTTGATTCCTGATTCTGCCATGAAATCAGGAATCAGCGGCTAATAATTTTCAGGTTTTCGGGGGGCGAGGTCCATGTGGGGCACTGGTTCATCTTCTCCCCTGGGTTGACTGCGTAGCAGTTCAGCAGCATCTGAGCAGGAAGAGGAGGATGACGAGGAGTCAGAAAAATAAAGAAAGGTGGGATCCTCTCCCTCACTGTCAGTGTCAGAGGCAAGGAAAGCGTATGCGTCCTCCGCTTAATAGCGCATTTGTGATGAGCTGGACATTTTTTGTTATGTATGTGGTGCGTGTGTGTCAGTACTTTATTTAGAGTGTGTGTGTCAGTGTGATTGGTGTAAACTTTTTCGTAGGTGGTGTAAAGAGTGAGCACGAGTGCGGATCAGTGAACTACGTCACCAATCAACGCTCGGCGGCTGCTGGATGTGCGCACGGATGTGGTGCAAAGGAGGGGGGAAGTGTAAAAGAGCGAGCACGAGTGCGGATCAGTGATCTGTGGTCACTGATGAGCCCTCGGATGCTTCAGGAAGCACAAAAAAACCTGACAAGTCGAGTGATCAAGTACTGATCAGCAATCAAGTACTGAACAGCACTTGTTGGCAGAAAGGGGGATGGGAAGGGAGGAAGAGGGACAGTGACCGGCCTGTGACCTGCCTGTCACCGTCCTATGACCCAGAGTGATGGCAGCCCTGGCCCCAGGAGGCTCTAATTGGAGCGATCGATGATAACAACGATTGCACCAATCAAAGTGCCTGACTGAGAGGTGACCGGGCAGTGACCTGGCTGTCACCGCCCTATCACCCCCCTGTGACCACCCTGCATCTCCTGTGTCTAATGTCTATGTTTTTTATTATGTTTAAAATTTTACCGCAAACTGGTGTTTGTAGAACTTTCAGATTTACCTGTAATGAGTTATATGTGCACATGACTTATTTTTTCTCAGATTTTCATATATAATACTTAACTTACAAAACTGTTATAAATGTCTGAAAGCGAATTCTTGGGGGTTTTTAGTCGCAAATTCTGCTGCGTTTGCTTATAACCTAATGCTGAGTAGTGACTTTTGATACATTCTTTAATTACCTTTATGCCTCTAGTGTGTTTGAGATCTTACTCAATAACATTAATTTGTGACTAAGTAAAATGACAGTAGCCATTATAAGCGAAATGCATCATACAAACGATTCCATGGAGTGAATTTAAACATGTCTTTGTTAATAACTCATCTGGGCTCTTTACAGAAGAGTCAATATTTTAGTCTACAGGGTGTAAAAAGTCCTCTCCAAGAAAGCATAACAGATTTGTTTCCTCTTACTCAACTCGCAACTATCCAGTTTAGCTTGTCATTCCTAGTTATACAGACTATTGATCTGAACTTGGAAAATATAAATGTTGTAGTCTAAATTAGTATTTCTACATTAGATATTTTAAGCCTAGTGTCTCTAATAAATTTATAATTATATCATCTCAGAAAAATGGCTAAAACTGCAAAAGCAAATCTTCATTGCTATTCAGTTGCAATACCCCTATTCATATAACTTTTAAATTATTTGACCTACCTGTAACCATGGAAGAGTCAGCTGTGACATCTTGTCAAGACTCAGAATATACACTGGAATTCTTAGAAAACCCTTTTTTTGTACAAGCAATTGCTATGGGAAAGTTGTTGTTCTGAATGAGAACATGTTGAATTAAAACAATCAGTTACTTATTGATCTCTAACCTTCCTCTGAGGCATAGCTGACCTGCACACTAGGTGCACATCTGAAATTTCAATGTACAGGTAAAGTGGCAGTCTCTTTAAGAAAAAAAATGGACCGTGTGTTGGCAATGCATGAAATGCATGCATTACATAATCATTGCATAAAGCAAGCATGATACCATGCCAGGCCTACTACCGAGTAAACATTGAGGATGCTGCCAGATAGGAGGTGATGCGCAAGGCTCCCCGACAGTAGCCACGGAATATTGACATGGGTGCTGGACAAGGTTATTGCAAATTGATTTGCTACTTATGGCTAATGAAAATATCATAATTAGCATAGCTTACCCATTGAAGCACCAACAGTTCCAAGGCTGCCGCTCCGTTACACTTTGTTGACAAGGTATCAACCAATTTACAACACGTAAATGCTGCTGCCAATCACAAAATGTCTTAAGGTTACACCTGACTCATTTGCTATTCAAAAACATACCATACAATAAGCAAAAAGAGAAAAAATACAATATTCACATTATTCCAGAAAATATAATGTAGCACCATTTTGGAAAAAGGAAGGTTCTTTTCAGACTTGATGCTATCAAATAGCTCTCTGCTAGCCTCCATTGATTTGAAGTGAACTCTAATTTTAGAAACATTTTAATTCTTCAGAGTTCACTTCATGCAAATTCAGCAAAATGGTAGCTGAACTATAGTGGGCAAAATGGTGCAAAATTGCAAATACAACTAAATATTCCCCTCACTGCTTACTTTCTACAATGTCCTAGCAGCCTGCTGTTGAGGGCTCATTCTGTCTCATTCTCCAGAATATCCCTCCCCTCTTTGCTTAACGCCCTTCAAAACACAGTTCCATGTAAATAACATCACTCCCCACTTTTCAGTCCCTTTGAACACACAGTCCCATATACAAAACATCACTTCTCTCCCTTCAGTTTCCTCCAACATACAGTCCCATGTAAATAGACATCATCCCCTACATTCAGCCATCTCCAATTTAGAAAAACACACCACTTTTCAACCCTCTCCAACTTATAGTCCCATGTAAACCACTTCACTCATTTTCATTCAGCCCTATCCAATATACAGTCCCATGTAAATAACCTCACTCCCCCCCTTCATTCTACTCCATCATATAGTCCCATGTACAAGAGACATCAATTCCCCCCCCCTTTAGGTGCCTCCAATATACGGTGCCTGGTAAATACCAACACTTCCCCCATTCCTTTCAAAAACAGACAGTCCCATGTAGATTACATTACTTACTACTCTTCACAATCCATCAACCTGCAGTTCCATGTTAGCAATATCATTCACCTCCTTTCAGCCCCCTCCGTTATACAGTTCCATGAAAAAAGATATTACCGCAGTGGGATTGCAATCCCATTTTGTGACTGAGTTCCGGCCTCTGCTTTGCCTGATGAACATGGTCAACCTTCATGGATTCTGTGCGGATAGCTGCCTCTACAGGCTGGGGAACAGGAGGTCTTTGGGAGGACAGAACCTAGCGTGACGGTTTACCTCTACGCCTTGCACGTCTGGACTGCCTCTTGAGGTTGGGAAGAGAAGTATTCTGTGGAGCATTGTCATCCTGTGTGGATTCTGTGAGGGCAGCAGCCTCTTCAGGCTGGGGAACTTGTGGGCTACCTACATGCATCACCCATCGGGACTGCTTCAGGATATTGGGAAGGGAAGCTTTAGCAGAAGCTTCAGGGTTAGGGTCATCAAAGACCATTAGAAAGGCCACCAGGAAGGCCTGCAGGTCAGAGACGATAGGATCCCATAGGGGGGTGATCCAGTTCAAGGCATCACCCACTAGGTAGGACATCAGAAATGCTACTTTAACCCAATCAGTGGGAAAATAGTGAGCATAGAATTTGAAATGCAGCATGCATTGCTCCAGAAACGCACAGCTTTGTTTTGGATCCCCATAGTACCGTGGTGGATCCGCAGGAACGAGTGCTGATAGCTCCATTTGGGCTGGTGCGTAAATGGCCTGGACCTCAGCTTGAGAAAAAAATTTTCCTTGGTGCACGTATTCACCAGACAAGGATTGAAATGTCTCTGAGAGTGAAGGGCCGTGGGGCTCAACGGGGACCATGGCCTGAGCAAACTGTTACGCTCACGCCCGGACTGACTGGCGTGAGCCTGGTTAGTGGTCCCACTGGGCCACAAACCGAGGAGTGCCTGGAGGGGCGTGACTAGAGGCCTCGCCAGATCCGACCACGAACATACGGCGGCTTAATCGACTCCGTGATCTGAGGAGGGACGTGGGAGGTGGCCAAGGGGCTACTCCAGGTCAGACCCTGGTCACAGCTGTTGACCCACACCGGGCAATGCAGGAACGGGCAGGCATGGCTGGTATGCAGACAGGTGCGTACTGGCAGGCACGGCTGGAATGCAGACAGGCGGGTATTGGCAGGCACGGCTGGTATGCAGACAGGTGGGTACTGGCAGGCACGGCTGGTATGCAGACAGGCGGGTACTGGCAGGCACGGCTGGTATGCAGACAGGCAGACACCAGCAGGTAGGAACACAGGCTGGATAGGGACCAGTACAGACTGGGATACCGGAACTGAGCTGTAGGTGCGGTGGACAAGCAGAGCAGAACCGCAGGCGCGAAGGACAAGCGGTGGACAAGCAGAGCAGAACCGCAGGTGTGGAGGACAAGCGGAGCAGAGCAGAGCAAAACCGCAGGTGCGGAGGACAAGCAGAGCAGAGCAAAACCGCAGGTGCGGAGGACAAGCAGAGCAGAGCGAAACTGCAGGTACAGTGGACAAGCAGAACAGAGCAAAACCACAGGTGCGGTGGACAAGCAGAGTAGAGTGAAACCACAGAGCAGAAGGTGCAGGCAGACAGGACAGGGCTCTGTTCACATGGAACAGATTGGGAAACACAGGAAGATAGTTAGAATACAGGAGGTAGATATGGAGGCAGGGAAACTGGACAAGCAGAACAAGATACACACAAGGTACTTACAATGAAGTAGCAATAGGCTGGGGACGCATTAGGAGTGCGCACACTGTAACTTTAAGAATCAGGCAGTAACCACGCCGCCGCCCTAAGCAATCAGACAAGAGACATGCACACAGCAAGTACTGGAGCAAAGTGTGCAGCCTGGACTGATAGGTAAGTTGGTGGTCTTGCATGGTGGGAGATGGTAAGCCATGCCAGCACGCAGCCAGGGATGTTACAGATGCTGATATATGGACTGGTGGCTGGACCACACAATTAGCACAAAGGATTAAGATGCTGAAATGTTGACTGGTTTCTGAACCACAAAATTAGCATGAATGATTTAGATACTGAAATGTGCACTGCTGTCTGGACCACAAAATTAGCACAAAGGATTTAGATGCGGAAATGTGGGCAGGTGTTTGGACGGCACAATTAGCACAAGGGATTTAGATGCTGAAATGTGGACTTGTGTCTGGACCACACAATTAGCATAAAGGGTTTAGATGCTGAAATGTGGACTGGTGTCTGGACCACACAATTAGCACAAATGATTTAGATGTTGAAATGTGGACTGGTGTCTGGACCACACAATTAGCACAATGGACTTTGATACTGCAATGTGGACTGGTGTCTGGACCACACAATTAGCACAAAGGATTTAGATGCTGAAATGTGGACTGCTGGCTGGACCACACAATTAGCACAAAGAATTTAGATGTTGAAATGTGGACTGCTGGCTGGACCACACAATTATCACAAAGTGTTTAGATGCTGAAATTTGGACTGGTGGCGGTACCACACAATTAGCACAAAGGATTGGTATGCTGGAAAGTTGATTTGACACAGGATCCTATCTATCTAAACTAGCTGACAATAAATCACCTAGCTAACTATCTGACTACTTGCAGCAGCAGCAGCAGACTCACTAAATTGTTACAAAATGAAGCCGAGCCACATGTCCACTTTTTATATGGAGAAGAACATGTGACTTTGGCAGCCAATGACAAGCCCTTGTGTTTGGACATTATGGATGGTTTCTGCATCCTTATTGGCTGGCGGAATCTCCACACATTAAGTTAATAAAAAAAAAAAAAAAATTGCAGTCTGCCGCACCTCTCTCCACCCCTCCCCTAATCAAACACATCCCCCCGCTCATCATACAGCTCCACTATCCTAGCCAAAGTTCTAACAAAAGCATTAGTGGAAACTAGATCATTTACCAAACTTTGGCCAAATTTTGCCAATTTTGAGGAAAATGCTCAGGAATCCGCACACAAATCCGAATGTGCAATGTACGTGCCGACTTTGACACTGGCAAACGTTTTTCAAACAAGTTCACTCATCTTTATTCCTAAGAATGCTTACATGATAATATTCTTGTGAAAATGGACCTTTCGAAATACTGTCTAATCTGCCATCACAACTCAGGTATTGAAAGTTAATGGTACTAAAATTTTTGCAGTCATAAACTCGCTATCTGCTCCTCCTAAATATAACGGATCATTAGTTGGTATTGTTTTGTGAAAAAAAAATTTTTCCATCACCCGCAGTCAATATTTAAACATTTCAGAATCATAAAAAACCTAATGAGTCATTATGTACTTATATTTCAGAATAAAGGCACAATAAACAGTGCTGCTATGCTAGTCTAACTTTACAGTTTGGACTTAGATGTGGAAAAGACCTAGCCAGCAAATACCGCAGCTTGTGTTGCAGGTCTCAGAATCAGCTGGGGAGACTACAAACACTGTAGTATTATTGTACGGCTGTTTACTCAGCTTGCAAGCTAATTCATATATTTACCGTTTGTTGGGTTTTAAATGTTTTAACACTCTGGAGTTATTCACTAAATAGGAAATAAAATCGCACAATTCTGTACCTCAATGTATGTTTTAGACTAGTGTAAACTGCAATTAATTCCTGGGAGTTATGTGTTTCTTACATGGTGTTTTAAACAAGCCTTATTCGAAGATTATCAAAATGTTAAGTCTTCAAGGGCAACTCCAAATGACTTTTCCACCTTTTCAGTTGTATATTTTTGTATTAGTTTAAATATTGTACTAGCTATTGCAGTAGCTTGTACATATGATTCAATTGGATAACTTTGTAGAAAAGACAATCGCTGAAGTCAACCACATTTCTAATGCCTAAATATTCTGGAATTGTCATTTTCAGTATGACACCTTTACTCATAGGAGGTTACACAAATAAATGTTTATATAAGTATATTTACACACAAACAATTCTGCAAAAAATCTGTCTTGTGTGAACATATTCTGAATTTAACCCCTTCATGATCTTAGGACTTCCCGACCTTGGACATATGGATACGTTCAGCAGAAATTGTGTGATAAATTTTGGTGCCATTTTTACCCATTTTCCCTTGTGAAAATGTAAAATCAGGGAATTAAACAAAATATTTGTGGAAAAATAATTTGTTTCTTCACTGTTTAAAACTCTGTGACACATCCAAGGTTGATAACTGCAACATTAGATCAATTCATTGAGAGTTGTAGTTCGTAAAATGGGGTCACTTATGGGGGGTTCTACTGTTCTGGCACCTCAGGGGCTCTCTCAGTGGGTCATGGCACCTGCAAACCATAACCGTAAAATGTAAATTATGGCACTGCTTCCCTTCTGAGTTTTTCACTGTGCCTCAAATGTAGTTCCCGATTCCATTTTAGGTATTAGCGTACTCAGGAGAAATTGTACAACAAAATAAGAGATCCATTTTTTCATATTAGCTAGTGTTGAGCGAGCACTAAAATACTCGGGTGCTCGAAGCTCAGGCCGTACTCACCGTGATACTCGGGTGCTCGACCCGAGCACCGAGCCCAATGTTAGTCTATGGGAGACCCGAGCATTTTTGCTGCGGCACCCCCGGCAGTCTGTAGAAAGCCTAAAAAGTGCCCAAAACGACAGAGACAGTGTTCAAATGACATGGGGACAGCATGCGGATCGCCCCAGGAAGCATTTCTGATCCCCAAGTCACTGCTGTCAACAACGTGGTCAGAGGTATTAAGCCACTTTTACGGGTTCATAATAAAACGTTCAAAAACGAAACTGAAACGGTTTTCCTGTGAAATATGTTAAGGAACTTCTTTTACAGGGTAAAGACTTGTGTATAAGGTAAAATAAATAACCAAAAAGACTCCTCCACACCTTGGGCTATGTTCACAAGTAGCAATTTTTATGCATTTTTGCACTTTTGTATTGCTTTTGTAGCACCCTGAGGACTCGGCTGCTACAGGGGTATTGCACCTCAAACCAGAGGTGTGGTATTCCACTCCCGGGTAAGGATGGAGTGTGGGACTGAGCTCAGTAGGCTGCATGCACTACATACATCCCATTTCCGGGGGACAGAACTACGGTACTCCCACCAAGTAGATGTGCAGGTACGACAGCGTCTGTCCCTGGCTGGAGCGGGAGGGGGGGTGGAACATCCCAGTAGTGTAGGGGCAGATAGGGGAGGGGCTCTGGGCATAGAGATAGGAGCCCATTGGGTGCTGGTCACCTGGGCTCACACATAGAGGGAGTATATATGGTGGGCACCATCTAGAGATAGGGTGAGTCTGTCAGGAGAGTCTGTCAGGAGGAGTTCAGCCAGGAGGGCTGACAGGGAGCTGTGGCTCCGGCTGGGCCCAGCTCCAGGGCCAGGCCTGAAGCAGAGAGGAAGAAGAAAGGCCCAGAGACGCAGAAAAGAGGGAACCCTAAGATCCCATAAGCAAACCAAAAAGGGTGAAGGGTTGGCAGAAGAGGGCACCGGATCCCAATCTGGCGGAGGCAAAAGTAACCCTTAACCAGGAACCGGAGGTCGTGGGCAAGCTTTGCCACGACCCTCACCACATCCACCAGGAAGGTACACCAAGAGTAGGGTCAGGAAAGCCAGAGAAGGTTTTACCATAGAAGGCCCAAGGGAACCGGACAAAGGTGGATCCCTGATGGGGACGGCCAGGAGAAAGAGAGAGAGAGGGAAGCTCAGGACCACGCTCCGGAACTGCCTGGGGGTTGGCCGAGTCCAGGACCTGGTGGATGCAGCACGGCTCGGGTGGTCACTCAAGGCCAGAGTGACTGAAGGAACACCTTTGAGTAAAAACCCTGAAACTGCATCTCACGTCTCTGACTCTCCTTTCTGCACTATCACTACCCCCATCATCCGCACCAGCTGCCCTGAGGCCATATCCCTCCCGTTGGGGGTTATACCACCATCGCTGCACCCATACTACCGGCCTCAGCGGACTGTTCTGCAGCGGCGGCCTTGTGACCGCAAATCAACGGGTGGCGTAGTCGACACAGAAACAACATCTACCAAGACTGCCACACACTTAGTTTGACCACCCTGGGCACGGACCGGGTCACCGCCACAAGGACTACTACCCCTATCTAGATCCGGCTCCGGGTATCCTGTGAACATGGCCCAGGGGGCGCGTCACTTTCAACCGTGACAAATGCATTCACCGGGAAATGTCATTTTAACATTTTACAACTTTATCTGGCCATGTGCTGTGTGACCAGGGTCGGACTGGGGTGCCTAGGGCCCACCAGGGGAACTGACTCTAGGGGCCCACACTACAGCCCACCATAAACGGTTTTATTACTTGTTATGCTTTTCTATAATGTACTATCATTACATGATTGGCCGCGCTGTGAAGCACTGAGCGGCAGGACTTTGTTCGCACAGTCATTCCGTACTGCCAGAGTCCCTTTAATGGTAACTTGTCACCTGGAAAAACTCTATTTATCTGCAGATATAGGGGTAATCTGCAGGTAAATAGGGTTTAAAGCCTGGTTAGACAGCTTAATGGAAAAGCGTTGGCTACACGGAGAAAATTACGTTTTATTCTCCCTGCCGCCACTCGCTTCCTGTTATTGGGCCGGTGCAAGGAGGGAGACATTACAGTCACCGCGAACTACAAAGTGAGGGTGCTGCAATAACGTCCGGCACCTTTATTGTGACACTTCCATGGAGCCCTACCTCAGGCTGAGCTTCATTGAACGACTAACATGGCAGCAGCACCTGGCAACTAGTGCTGAGCGAGCGTGGTCGGATAAGGTGTGATCCCAGCATGCTCGGGTGTTATCCAGGTATCTTGTAGTGCTCTGCTAATATGCTCGAGTCCCCAGGGTAGCATGTTTTGCGGCGGTAGGCAGACGCAACACATGCAGGAATTGCCTGTTTGTTAGGTAATCCCTGCATGTGTTGCTTCTGTCTACCGCCGCAAAACATGTTACAGCAGGGACTCGAGCATATTAGCAGAGCACTGCAAGATACCTGGATAACACCCGAGCATGCTGAAATAACACCTTGTCCGACCACGCTCACTCAGCACTACTGGCAACCCATCAGCAACCTGCAACTGCGTCACAGGGGGCAGAAGGGAGCAGGTGACTGCATGCACCGGCCATCGTGCTATCTAAATGCCGCTGTCAGTGATTGACAAGGGCACTTAAATACTCAAAACTGCAGCAATCAAGGCGAACTCTGATCACTGCTGTTACAGGCAGACGCCAGCTATGTAACACAGCCGACATCTGCCCAGTATGGAGCAGGCTCAGCTCCTGAGCCCGCTTCATACAAGCACATCCCAATGGTGACAGTTATGACAAGGTTAGCAAATTTCACTTGTCTGTTCCTAAATGTGGAAAGACAAATGGAATTCCCTAACACATGTGAGCAAGTCCTAATAGATTTAGTAAAGGTGCCCCAAGCATATGAATGTTATTACACACCACAATGGACTCTTACATACACGCATCTTACAAAATACATATTATTCCAGATACGTAGACACATACAAACACGCAGACACGCACAAACACATCAGTACATGAATACATCATCTGAACCACCATCATTTGTAATGTCAGGTCAGCCCCATATACTGTATCTTTGTATCACATAAACCTACAGCTCCCAGTATGTAATTAACAATAGAGATACTGGGAGTTGTTATCAGTCATCATCAGACTGCGGACCATACAGGAATCACAGTACTGATGAGACACAGGCAGGATCACAAATGAACATTTACATCCAGGTATCTTACCTGAGACGGTTTCTCTGATTAGAGTCGTTCTCTTTCTTTTCTTCCTCTTGTCCAGTCTCCATGATGACTTTTCTCCCTCTTGTCCAGTCTCCATGATGACTTTTCTCATCCACAGCTCGTCTCTGCAGACTTCCATCTTCTCCGGTCTTCTGCAGCACATCCCGACACGATGCCCTTAAAGATACAGTGTCATTATAATGCTCCTGAATAAAAATATCTACACTGAGCCCCTGAATAAACCTAACTCTTACAATGCTTCCTGCACAAAACATGACATACGCTCTACCCCTCTTATGGTACCTGCTATCCACACTGTCCTCTCCTTACCATACTGGGCCCCCTCTTCACACTGTCCTCTCACACTGTGTCCCCCCTATACTGCCAAGTCTCTATACTGTGCCCCTTCATCATACTCCCCCTCCTCAGCATACTGTTCCCTCCTTTCTGTGCCCTCACACTGTTCCCCCCATACTGCCGCATCACTATACCTTCCCCTACACTACCTAGTCTCTGTGCTGTGTCACCTTACACTTTTCTCCCTCCATACTGTCTCCTCACACTATTCCCCCACTCTCCATACTGTCTTATACATCTCTTCCCCATTCTGTTCCCGCACCCATTCCCACCCCTCCCCTAGTTCACCATACTGTTTCTTCACACATCTCCCCATTCTGTCTCCTTAAATTTCTCTCCCATCTCTCTCCAAATATAATAAATCTTCGGAAGAGCACACAGACATGCAGAAGCACGCTTACACACACGAAAACAAGTGCACACAGACACATACTAAGGGCTCCTCCACACGTCAGTACATGCGGTGACCGTTTCCACACGTACCAGAGACACTGACACACGTAGACCCATTCACATGAATGCGTATGTGCACATGTCAGTATGTTTCCACTTTCCACAGACCATGTGGTGTCCGTGGGCAAAACACGCTGACATGTCTGTTTTTTACCTGCTGTCCAGACCGCAAAATGTCCCGCACACTGATGACAGTTAGCACCCGGTGCTTGGGAAGAGCGCTGAGCGCTGCCCTCATCATAGATCCCTGCAGGCGCTGCATTCAGCACCAGCAGGGTCAATGATGAGAGTAATAGTCGATACCCGCTGTGTCCAACTGTAAAAAGAATAAAATAAAAAAATCCTTATACTAACCTCTACTAAGTGTCACCCGCTGTAATCCGTGCGAGCGCTCTCGCCGAGGAGAATGTCTCCTGCAGCGAGTGGGCTCCGGAGTTGCGCTCAACAAGCGGTGCCCTGTCATTCACTAAGCGCAGATCTGGAGCAAGCTCGCTGCAGAAGTCATTCTCCTCGGCGTGAGCGCTCGCACGGATTACAGCAGGTGACACTTAGGAGAGGTGAGTATAAGGATTTTTTTATTTTATTCTTATTTTTACAGTTGGACACGGACACGGTGGGAGTAGACTATTACTCTCATCATTGACCCCGCTGCTGCTGATCACATCGCCTGCAGGGATCTATGATGAGGGCAGCGCTCAGCACCCGGCTCTTGGGAACAGCGCTAACTGTACACTGATTCCCAAGCGCCGGTACGTGTCACTTGGATGACACACAGGTGGACACGGATATCTCCAGTCCCGTAAATATCAGGACATGTGGAAGAGCCCTAATATACACACGCAGATACACATACTCACAGAAATGGGGACACGTACACACACAGGCAAGCACACACAGAAATGCACAGACACACTCAGACAATCACACACACAAAAATGCAGACACGCAGGGAAGCACACACACACGTGTGAAGACACATAAACACACAGGCATACACAATGTAAACACACAGGCATATACACACACACACAGGCATATATACACACACACACAGGAATATACACACACACACACACAGGCATATACACACACACATACCTGCACGCACAGGCATATACACACACAGGCATATACACACACACTGTACACACACACGCATATACACACACAGGCATATACACACACAGGCATATACACACACAGGCATATACACACACAGGCATATACACACACACAGGCATATACACACACAGGCATATACACACACACACACAGGCATATATACACACACACAGGCATATATACACACAGGCATATATACACACACACATACCTGCACACACAGGCATATACACACACACACACACAGGCATATACACACACACAGGCATATACACACACACACAGGCATATACACACACACACACAGGCATATACACACACACAGGCATATACACACACAGGCATATAAACACACACACACAGGCATATACACACACACACAGGCATATAAACACACACACACAGGCATATAAACACACACTGTACACACACACTGGCACACACACTGGCACACACAGGCATATACACACAGGCATATACACACACACAGGCATATACACACACACAGGCATATACACACACACACATACACACACAGGCATATACACACACACACAGGCATATACACACACACAGGCATATACACACACACACAGGCATATACACACACACACTGTACACACACAGGCATATACACACACACTGTACACACACACACTGTACACACACAGGCATATATACACACACAGGCATATAAACACACACTGTACACACACACTGTACACACACACTGTACACACACAGGCATATACACACACAGGCATATACACACACACACTGTACACACACAGGCATATACACACACTGTACACACAGGCATATACACACAGGCATATACACACAGGCATATACACACACTGTACACACACAGGCATATACACACACAGGCATATACACACACTGTACACACACAGGCATATACACACACATGCAGGCATATACACACAGGCATATACACACACTGTACACACACACACATGCAGGCAGCATATACATAAAAATCCATACAAACACACAAATATTACAGTACCTTGGCTTGTCTCCAGCCCATACAGTGTACAGACACGCTTCTAATGTGGGAGACTGCAGTGCAGGACGCGCTGTGACGTCACTTTTAGCAGACGTGTGGCCCTGTCTGCTGAGTGTGACGCTGCAGTGCAGCCCCTGCTCTCCTGCTCCCAGGACCCTCCCGCTACTGTCCTGGGCATCGCGTCGGAGAAAGTGTGTGCGCGCGCCCTTAAAGGGCCCACGACCACTTTACTTATTTTTTTTTTTTAATTCAACTGTTCCCTCTGCAAGGGGCCCGGGGCCCACCGGGAAGTTTCCCGGCGCCCCGCCAGGCCAGACCGAGCCTGTGTGTGACACATGCATACAGTGCTGAAAAGACATGGGAACAGCATGGGGAAGACCCCTGGAAGCATCTCTGACACCCAGGTCACTGCCTAAAAGTGTGCACATCAGAAGTGATCCTTGCCGCATCAGAAGATGCAGACTTGCAACTATCCCCATGCAAGTCCTTGTCCCAGGGCAGTGTTCAATTGTACCGCCCCCATTCCTACCAATGCAAACTCAAGTAAGCAGCCTGCCACCCACCTCCAGGCTGCAATACCGTACTGCTTGCTTGCTTGCACTTGAAATTGGGCCTTTTAGGAATGTGGAGGCGGAATCTGGCCACCACGTCATTGCTGCGTCGGCGGCCGGGTGCCCACACACAGTCCCCAGCCGCCTGGGGGCGACCAGGTGTCCATAAACGGTCCCCAGCCGCCCCTATTTGAAGGACAGCCTAACCACAAACACATGGACAAGTGAATGTGGCCAGGGATGGTCCATCTGACTGACGCCTTCACACTGGGTTAATATTGTGGAAGCCGGGACACAGTTGGACACTGGGATACAACACGTCCTCCAGACATAGAGGATTGCGGGTCCTGGGTCAATCAGGCTTCAACACAAAGTTCAGAAGGTAGACAGCAGCAGTGGTCGGCCTCCTACACAACGAGTAAATTATTCATGATCATGAGGCCATCCATCTCCTTAGCTTTCTGTTCCTTGGAATGCAAGCGCATGTATGTAGTAGCGGCTAGGCCTGAGGTGGTCAGCGTTTTGGCGCATATCCTTACTCCTCCGAGGATTGCTGGATGTTTTCCTGCTACTATCCCAGTTCTATGACTCCCGTTAAAACAAAGCTTCAGGTGATGAATGATGGATGAGGTGGTGTCAAAGGAGAAAGAGCAGGAGGAACAGGGACCATTCACATCAATATCAACCACACATATCTTGTAGGATATGTTTCTGTACCAAAAGGAGCAGTTCGGCTACACAGTTATAGGGCATACAGCGAGTGCAATGCCTACCAAAAATTTCGAGGCACTCCAATGCCCCTTGGAAGTGACATGGAGGTCAGAGGGCCTTAACTAACCCGTTTTTTCCATTTATAGCAACTGAATCTCCTGTACACTGTTGGCCTAAGCAGTGAATGGAAGGCTTTCCAAAAATTATGAGGATCTGCAATGCCCCTTGAAACAGACGTGGATTCCAGCGTACTAAAAACCTTCAACCCATTATTGGGGAGAGGGTCTCCCTTAGTGTTTGTCTATGCATTGAAAAGCAAAAGCTGACTAAAATTAGGAGGAAATGCAATGCCCGTTGGAAGAGTCGTGGAGGTCAGAGGTAATTAAAAACAACATTTCAATGCCCCTTGGAAGAGCTGTGGAGTTCAGAGTGGTTTAACAAGACGGCTTTAATGCCCCTGGAAAGAGATGAGGAGGTCACAGTAGCTTAACAAGACGGTTTTAATGCCCCTTGGAAGAGTGGTGGAGGTCACAGTAGCTTAACAAGACAGTTTTAATGCCCCTTGGAAGAGTGGTGGAGGTCGCAGTGGAATAAAAAGACAATATCAATGCCCCTTGGAAGAGTGGTGGAGGTCACAGTAGCTTAACAAGACAGTTTTAATGCCCCTTGGAAGAGTGGTGGAGGTCGCAGTGGAATAAAAAGACAATATCAATGCCCCTTGGAAGAGAGGTGGAGGTCACAGTAGCTTAACAAGACAGTTTTAATGCCCCTTGGAAGAGAAGCGGAGGTCACAGTAGCTTAACAAGATGGTTTTAATGCCCCTTGGAAGAGTGGTGGAGGTCACAGTAGCTTAACAAGATGGTTTTAATGCCCCTTGGAGGAGACGTGGAGGTCACAGTAGCTTAACAAGACAGTTTTAATGCCCCTTGGAAGAGTGGTAGAGGTCGCAGTGGAATAAAAAGACAATATCAATGCTCCTTGGAAAAGTGGTGGAGGTCACAGTAGCTTAACAAGACAAATTTAAATGCCCCTTGGAAGAGAGGTGGAGGATGCAGTGGAACAAAAAGACAATATCAATGCCCCTTAGAAGAGTGGTGGAGGTCACAGAAGCTTAACAAGATGGTTTTAATGCCCCTTGGAATAGCTGTGGAGTTCAGAGTGGTTTAACAAGACGGTTTTAATGCCCCTTGGAAGACTGGTGGAGGTCACAGTAGCTTAACAAGATGGTTTTAATGCCCCTTGGAAGAGACGTGGAGGTCACAGGAGCTTAACAAGACAGTTTTAATGCCCCTTGGAAGAGTGGTGGAGGTCACAGAGGAATAAAAAGACAATATCAATGCCCCTTAGAAGAGTGGTGGAGGACACAGTAGCTTAACAAGACGGTTTTAATGCCCCTTGGAAAAGTAGTGGAGGTTGCAGTGGAATGAAAAGACAATATCAATGCCCCTTAGAAGAGTGGTGGAGGTCACAGTAGCTTAACAAGATGGTTTTAAAGCCCCTTGAAAGAGCTGTGGAGTTCAGAGTAGTTTAACAAGACGGTTTTAATGCCCCTTGGAAGAGTGGTGGAGGTCACAGTAGCTTAATAAGACGGTTTTAATGCCCCTTGGAAGAGACGTGGAGGTCACAGTAGCTTAACAAGACAGTTTTAATGCCCCTTGGAAGAGTGGTGGAGGTCACAGTAGCTTAACAAGACGATTTTAATGCTGCTTGGAAGAGTTGCGGAGGTCACAGTAGCTTAACAAGATGGTTTTAATGCCCCTTGGAAGAGTGGTGGAGGTCACAGTAGCTTAACAAGACGGTTTTAAAGCCCCTTGGAAGAGATGTGGAGGTCACAGTAGCTTAACAAGACAGTTTTAATGCCTATTGGAAGAGACGTGGAGGTCACAGTAGCTTAACAAGTCAGTTTTAATGCCCCTTGGAAGAGACGTGGAGGTCACAGTAACATAACAAGACGATTTTAATGCCCTTTGGAAGAGAGACGTGGAGGTCACAGCAGCTTAACAAGACAGTTTTAATGCCCCTTGGAAGAGTGGTGGAGGTCGCAGTGGAATAAAAAGACAATATGAATGCCCCTTGGAAGAGTGGTGGAGGTCACAGTAGCTTAACAAGACGGTTTTAATGCCCCTTGGAAGAGCTGTGGAGTTCAGAGTAGTTTAACAAGACTGTTTTAATGCCCCTTGGAAGAGTGGTGGAGGTCACAGTAGCTTAACAAGACGGTTTTAATGCCCCTTGGAAGAGACGTGGAGGTCACATTAGCTTATCAAGATGGTTTTAATGCCCCTTGGAAGAGTGGTGGAGGTTACAGTAGCTTAACAAGATGGTTTTAATGCCTCTTGGAAGAGACGAGGAGGTCACAGTAGCTTAACAAGACAGTTTTAATTCCCCTTGGAAGAGACGTGGATGTCACAGTACCTTAGCAAGTCAGTTGTAATGCCCCTTGGAAGACACGTGGAGGTCACAGTAGCTTAAAAAGACGGTTTTAATGCCCCTTGGAAGAGAGAAGTGAAGGTCACAGTATCTTAACAATCAGTGAATATGAATAGCGGTACCAGAGCGCCAATAACAGGGCAAAAATATTAAAAGGACTGATTTATTAATATACACACAACGCGTTTCGGTGGACATAGCCACCTTCATCAGGTGTCCCACCTGATGAAGGTGGCTATGTCGACCGAAACGCGTTGTGTGTATATTAATAAATCAGTCCTTTTAATATTTTTGCCCTGTTATTGGCTCTCTGGTACAGCTATTCATATTCACTGATTGGCCCTTTCCCCCTGTTGTGGTGCGGTAGAGCTGCCTTTAATCTATTGTTCTTTCACCTGTGGGAGGAATTTAATTAGAATCACTACCCAGGTTTTCCAAGCTGCGCTGCCCTAACCCCTCCGGAGCGCTGCCTGGGGTGTTGGTGAAGCTGGGCGCCCATCTCGGCGTTACATGCAACTAACCTGACCACGTGATCCACCACCGAGAGATCAGGATCTGTGAACGCCGCTGGAATTAGATGACAGCCACCAACAGAGCGGAGCTTGTGGAGCTTTACACTGGGGTTGTGCAGAGGTGCACAACTTCATAAGGTTAGTAGCCATCCTCACACCCCTCTAACAATTGCAATACTGAGTCACCCATTGCGCCTTGTTCTCTCCTCTCTTTTCACAGTATCTTAACAAGACAGTTTTAATGCCCCTTGGAAGAGTGGTGGAGGTCTCAGTGGAATAAAAAGACAATATCAATGCCACTTGGAAGAGTGGTGGAGATCACAGGAGCTTAACAAGACAGTTTAATGCCCCTTGGAGGAGACTTGGAGGTCACAGTAGCTTAAAAAGACGGTTTAAATGCCCCTTGGAAGAGTCGTGGAGGTTACATTAGCTTAGCAAGACAGTTTTAATGCCCCTTGGAAGAGTGGTGGAGATCGCAGTGGAATAAAAAGACAATATCAATGCCCCTTGGAAGAGTGGTGGAGGTCACAGTAGCTTAACAAGATGGTTTTAATGCCCCTTGGAAGAGATGTGGAGGTCACAGTAGCTTATCAAGACAGTTTTAATGCCCCTTGGAAGAGTGGTGGAGGTCGCAGTGGGATAAAAAAGCAATATCAATGCCCCTTGGAAGAGTGGTGGAGGTCACAGTAGCTTAACAAGACGGTTTTAATGCCCCTTGGAAGAGTAGTGTAGGTCACAGCAGCTTAACAAGACAGTTTTAATACCCCTTGGAAGAGTGGTAGAGGTCGCAGTGGAATAAAAAGACAATATGAATGCCCCTTGGAAGAGTGGTGGAGGTCACAGTAGCTTAACAAAACGGTTTTAATGCCCTTTGGAAGAGCTGTGGAGTTCAGAGTAGTTTAACAAGACGGTTTTAATGCCCCTTGGAAGAGTGGTGGAGGTCACAGAAGCTTAACAAGACGGTTTTAATGCCCCTTGGAAGAGACGTGGAGGTCACAGTAGCTTATCAAGATGGTTTTAATGCCCCTTGGAAGAGTGGTGGAGGTCACAGTAGCTTAACAAGACGGTTTTAATGCCCCTTGGAAGAGACGTGGAGGTCACAGTAGCTTAACAAGACAGTTTTAATTCCCCTTGGAAGAGACGTGGAGGTCACAGTAGCTTAGCAAGTCAGTTTTAATGCCCCTTAGAAGAGACGTGGAGGTCACAGTAGCTTAAAAAGACGGTTTTAATACCCCTTGGAAGAGAGAAGTGAAGGTCACAGTAGCTTCACAAGACGGTTTTAATGCCCCTTGGGAGAGTGGTGGAGGTCTCAGTAGCTTAACAATATGGTTTTAATGCCCCTTGGAGGAGACGTGGATGTCACAGTAGCTTAGAAAGTCAGTTTTAATGCCCCTTGGAAGAGACGTGGAGGTCACAGTAGCTTAAAAAGATGGTTTTAATGCCCCTTGGAAGAGGGAAGTGAAGGTCACAGTAGCATAACAAGACAGTTTTAATGCCCCTTGTAAGAGTGGTGGAGGTCGCAGTGGAATAAAAAGACAATATGAATGCCCCTTGGAAGAGTGGTGGAGGTCACAGTAGCTTAACAAGACTGTTTTAATGCCCCTTGGAGGAGACGTGGCGGTCACAGTAGCTTAACAAGACAGTTTTAATGCCCCTTGGAAGAGTGGTGGAGGTCGCAGTGTAATAAAAAGACAATATCAATGCTCCTTGGAAAAGTGGTGGAGGTCACAGTAGCTTAACAAGACGATTTAAATGCCCCTTGGAAGAGTGGTGGAGGTTGCAGTGGAATAAAAAGACAATATCAATGCCCCTTAGAAGAGTGGTGGAAGTCACAGTAGCTTAACAAGATGGTTTTAATGCCCCTTGGAATAGCTGTGGAGTTCAGAGTGGTTTAACAAGACGGTTTAATGCCCCTTGGAAGACTGGTGGAGGTCACAGTAGCTTAACAAGATGGTTGTAATGCCCCTTGGAAGAGACGTGGAGGTCACAGTAGCTTAACAAGACAGTTTTAATGCCCCTTGGAAGAGTGGTGGAGGACACAGTGAATAAAAAGACAATATCAATGCCCCTTGGAAGAGTGATGGAGGCCACAGTAGCTTAACAAGACGGTTTTAATGCCCCTTGGAAGAGTGGTGGAGGTTGCAGTGGAATAAAACGACAATATCAATGCCCCTTAGAAGAGTGGTGGAGGTCACAGTAGCTTAACAAGACGATTTAAATGCCCCTTGGAAGAGTGTTGGAGGTTGCAGTGGAATAAAAAGACAATATCAATGCCCCTTAGAAGAGTGGTGGAGGTCACAGTAGCTTAACAAGACGGTTTTAATGCCCCTTGGAAGAGACGTGGAGGTCACAGTAGCTTAACAAGACAGTTTTAATGCCCCTTGGAAGAGTGGTGGAGGTCACAGTAGCTTAACAAGATGGTTTTAATGCCGCTTGGAAGAGTTGCGGAGGTCACAGTAGCTTAACAAGATGGTTTTAATGCCCCTTGGAAGAGTGGTGGAGGTCACAGTAGCTTAACAAGACGGTTTTAAAGCCCCTTGGAAGAGATGTGGAGGTCACAGTATCTTAACAAGACAGTTTTAATGCCTCTTGGAAGAGATGTGGAGGTCACAGTAGCTTAACAAGTCAGTTTTAATGCCCCTTGGAAGAGACGTGGAGGTTACAGTAGCTTAACAAGACGGTTTTAATGCCCCCTGGAAGAGTGGTGGAGGTTGCAGTGGAATAAAAAGACAATATGAATGCCCCTTGGAAGAGTGGTGGAGGTCACAGTAGCTTAACAAGATGGTTTTAATGCCCCTTGGAAGAGACGTGGAGGTCACAGTAGCTTATCAAGATGGTTTTAATGCCCCTTGGAAGAGTGGTGGAGGTCACAGTAGCTTAACAAGATGGTTTTAATGCCGCTTGGAAGAGACGTGGAGGTCACAGTAGCTTAACAAGACAGTTTTAATTCCCCTTGGAAGAGAAGTGGACGTCATAGTACCTTAGCAAGTCAGTTGTAATGCCCCTTGGAAGAGACGTGGAGGTCACAGTAGCTTAAAAAGACGGTTTTAATGCCCCTTGGAAGAGTGGTGGAGGTCTCAGTGGAATAAAAAGACAATATGAATGCCCCTTGGAAGAGTGGTGGAGATCACAGTAGCTTAACAAGACAGTTTAATGCCCATTGGAGGAGACGTGGAGGTCACAGTAGCTTAACAAGACAGTTTTAATGCCCCTTGGAAGAGTGGTGGAGGTCACAGTAGCTTAACAAGATGGTTTAAGTGCCGCTTGGAAGAGACGTGGAGGTTACAGTAGCTTAACAAGACAGTTTTAATGCCCCTTGGAAGAGTGGTGGAGATCGTAGTGGAATAAAAAGACAATATGAATGCCCCTTGGAAGAGTGGTGGAGGTCACAGTAGCTTAACAAGACGGTTTTAATGCCCCTTGGAAGAGCTGTGGAGTTCAGAGTAGTTTAACAAGACGGTTTTAATGCCCCTTGGAAGAGTGGTGGAGATCACAGTAGCTTAACAAGACAGTTTAATGCCAATTGGAGGAGACGTGGAGGTCAGGGTAGCTTAACAAGATAGTTTTAATGCCCCTTGGAAGAGTGGTGGAGGTCTCAGTGGAATAAAAAGAAAATATGAATGCCCCTTGGAAGAGTGGTGGAGGTCACACTAGCTTAACAAGACAGTTTTAATGCCCCTTGGAAGAGTGGTGGAGGTCACAGTAGCTTAACAAGACGGTTTAAATGCCCCTTGGAAGAGACGTGGAGGTTAAAGTAGCTTAACAAGAGAGTTTTAATGCCCCTTGGAAGAGTGGTGGAGGTCGCAGTGGAATAAAAAGACAATATCAATGCCCCTTGGAAGAGTGATGGAGGTCAAAGTAGCTTAACAAGACGGTTTTAATGCCCCTTAGAAGAGATGTGGAGGTCACAGTAGCTTAACAAGACAGTTTTAATGCCCCTTGGAGGAGATGTGGAGGTCACACTAGCTTAACAAGACAGTTTTAATGCCCCTTGGAAGAGTGGTGGAGGTCACAGTAGCATAACAAGACGGTTTTAATGCCCCTTGGAAAGGAGACGTGGAGGTCAAAGTAGCTTAACAAGACATTTTTAATGCCCCTGGGAAGAGTGGTGGAGATCGTAGTGGAATAAAGAGACAATATGAATGCCCCTTGGAAGAGTGGTGGAGGTCACAGTAGCTTAACAAGACGGTTTTAATGCCCCTTGGAAGAGTGGTGGAGGTCTCAGTGGAATAAAAAGACAATATGAATGCCCCTTGGAAGAGTGGTGGAGGTCACAGTAGCTTAACAAGACAGTTTTAATGCCCCTTGGAAGAGTGGTGGAGGTCTCAGTGGAATAAAAAGACAATATGAATGCCCCTTGGAAGAGTGGTGGAGGTCACACTAGCTTAACAAGACAGTTTTAATGCCCCTTGGAAGAGTGGTGGAGGTCACAGTAGCTTAACAAGACAGTTTAAATGCCCCTTGGAAGAGACGTGGAGGTTAAAGTAGCTTAAAAAGAGAGTTTTAATGCCCCTTGGAAGAGTGGTGGAGGTCGTAGTGGAATAAAAAGACAATATCAATGCCCCTTGGTAGAGTGATGGAGGTCAAAGTAGCTTAACAAGACGGTTTTAATGCCCCTTAGAAGAGATGTGGAGGTCACAGTAGCTTAACAAAACAGTTTTAATGCCCCTTGGAAGAGTGGTGGAGGTCGAAGTGGGATAAAAAGACAATATCAATGCCCCTTGGAAGAGTGGTGGAGGTCACAGTAGCTTAACAAGACAGTTTTAATGCCCCTTGGAAGAGTAGTGGAGGTCACAGTAGCTTAACAATATGGTTTTAATGCCCCTTGGAAGAGTGGTGAAGGTCACAGTAGCTTACCAAGACAGTTTTAATGCCCCTTGGAAGAGATGTGGAGGTCACAGTAGCTTAGCAAGACAGTCTTAATGCCTCTCGGAAGAGACGTGGAGGTCACAGTAGCTTAACAAGTCAGTTTAATGCCCCTTGGAGGAGATGTGGAGGTCACACTAGCTTAACAAGACAGTTTTAATGCCCCTTGGAAGAGTGGTGGAGGTCACAGTAGCTTAACAAGACGGTTTTAATGCCCCTTGGAAAGGAGACGTGGAGGTCAAAGTAGCTTAACAAGACAGTTTTAATGCCCCTTGGAAGAGTGGTGGAGGTTGCAGTGGAATAAAAAGACCATATCAATGCCCCTTGGAAGAGTGGTGGAGGTCACAGTAGCTTTGCAAGACGGTTTTAATGCCCCTTGGAGGAGACGTGGAGGTCACAGTAGCTTAACAACACAGTTTTAATGCCCTTGGAAGAGTGGTGGAGGTCGCAGTGGAATAAAAAGACAATATCAATGCCCCTTGGAAGAGTGGTGGAGGTCACAGTAGCTTAACAAGATGGTTTTATTGCCCTTTGGAAGAGCTGTGGAGTTCAGAGTAGTTTAACAAGACGGTTTTAATGCCCCTTGGAAGAGTGGTGGAGGTCACAGTAGCTTAACAAGACAGTTTTAATGCCCCTTGGAAGAGTGGTGGAGGTCTCAGTGGAATAAAAAGACAATATGAATGCCCCTTGGAAAAGTGGTGGAGGTCACAGTAGCTTAACAAGACAGTTTTAATGCCCCTTGGAAGAGTGGTGGAGGTCTCAGTGGAATAAAAAGACAATATGAATGCCCCTTGGAAGAGTGGAGGAGGTCACACTAGCTTAACAAGACAGTTTTAATGCCCCTTGGAAGAGTGGTGGAGGTCACAGTAGCTTAACAAGACGGTTTAAATGCCCCTTGGAAGAGACGTGGAGTTTAAAGTAGCTTAACAAGAGAGTTTTAATGCCCCTTGGAAGAGTGGTGGAGGTCGTAGTGGAATAAAAAGACAATATCAATGCCCCTTGGAAGAGTGATGGAGGTCAAAGTAGCTTAACAAGACGGTGTTAATGCCCCTTAGAAGAGATGTGGAGGTCACAGTAGCTTAACAAGACAGTTTTAATGCCCCTTGGAATAGTGGTGGAGGTCGAAGTGCGATAAAAAGACAATATCAATGCCCCTTGGAAGAGTGGTGGAGGTCACAGTAGCTTAACAAGACTGTTTTAATGCCCCTTGGAAGAGTACTGGAGGTCACAGTAGCTTAACAATATGGTTTTAATGCCCCTTGGAAGAGTGGTGAAGGCCACAGTAGCTTACCAAGACAGTTTTAATGCCCCTTGGAAGAGATGTGGAGGTCACAGTAGCTTAGCAAGACAGTCTTAATGCCTCTCGGAAGAGACGTGGAGGTCACAGTAGCTTAACAAGTCAGTTTAATGCCCCTTGGAGGAGATGTGGAGGTCACACTAGCTTAACAAGACGGTTTTAATGCCCCTTGGAAGAGTGGTGGAGGTCACAGTAGCTTAACAAGACGGTTTTAATGCCCCTTGGAAAGGAGACGTGGAGGTCAAAGTAGCTTAGCAAGACAGTTTTAATGCCCCTTGGAAGAGTGGTGGAGGTTGCAGTGGAATAAAAAGACCATATCAATGCCCCTTGGAAGAGTGGTGGAGGTCACAGTAGCTTTGCAAGACGGTTTTAATGCCCCTTGGAGGAGACGTGGAGGTCACAGTAGCTTAACAACACAGTTTTAATGCCCTTGGAAGAGTGGTGGAGGTCGCAGTGGAATAAAAAGACAATATCAATGCCCCTTGGAAGAGTGGTGGAGGTCACAGTAGCTTAACAAGATGGTTTTAATGCCCTTTGGAAGAGCTGTGGAGTTCAGAGTAGTTTAACAAGACGGTTTTAATGCATCTTGGAAGTGTGGTGGAGGTCACAGTAGCTTAACAAGACAGTTTTAATGCCTCTTGGAAGAGACGTGGAGGTCACAGTAGATTAACAATTCAGTTATAATGACCCTGGAAGAGACGTGGAGGTCACAGCAGCTTAACAAGACGGTTTTAATGCCCCTTGGAATAGAGACGTGGAGGTCACAGTAGCTTAACAAGGCGGTTTTAATGCCCCTTGGAGGAGACATGGAGGTCACAGTAGCTTAACAAGACAGTTTTAATGCCCCTTGGAAGAGAGATGGAGCTCGCAGTGGAATAAAAAGACAATATCAATGCCCCTTGGAAGAGTGGTGGAGGTCACAGTAGCTTAACAAGACAGTTTTAAAGCCCCTTGGAGGAGACGTGGAGGTCACAGTAGCTTAACAAGACAGTTTTAATGCCCCTTGGAAGAGAGATGGAGCTCGCAGTGGAATAAAAAGACAATATCAATGCCCCTTGGAAGAGTGGTGGTGGTCACAGTAGCTTAACAAGACGGTTTTAATGCCACTTGGAAGAGCTGTGGAGTTCAAAGTGGTTTAACAAGACGGTTTTAATGCCACTTGGAAGACTGGTGGAGGTCACAGTGGCATAACAAGATGGTTTTAATGCCCCTTGGAAGAGACGTGGAGGTCACAGTAGCTTAACAAGACAGTTTTAATGCCCCTTGGAAGAGTGGTGGAGGTCGTAGTGGAATAAAAAGACAATATCAATGCCCATTGGAAGAGTGGTGGAGGTCACAGTAGCTAAACAAGACGGTTTCAATGCCCCTTGGAAGAGTGGTGGAGGTTGCAGTGGAATAAAAAGACAATATCAATGCCCCTTAGAAGAGTGGTGGAGGTCACAGTAGCTTAACAAGATGGTTTCAATGCCCCTTGGAAGAGCTGTGGAGTTCAGAGTAGTTTAACAAGACGGTTTTAATGCCCCTTGGAAGAGTGGTGGAGGTCACAGTAGCTTAACAAGACAGTTTTAATGCCCCTTGGAAGAATGGTGGAGGTCGCAGTGGAATAAATAGACAATATCAATGCCCCTTGGAAGAGTGGTGGAGGTCACAGTAGCTTAACATGATGGCTTTAATACCGCTTGGAAGAGTAGCGGAGGTCACAGTAGCTTAACAAGATGGTTTTAATGCCCCTTGGAAGAGTGGTGGAGGTCACAGTAGCTTAATAAGACGGTTTTAATGCCCCTTGGAAGAGATATTGAGGTCACAGTAGCTTAGCAAGACAGTTTTAATGCCTCTTGGAAGAGACGTGGAGGTCACAGTAGCTTAACAAGTCAGTTTTAATGCCACTTGGAAGAGACGTGGAGGTCACAGTAGCTTAACTAGACGGTTTTAATGCCCCTTGGAAGAGAGACGTGGAGGTAACAGTAGCTTAACAAAACAGTTTTAATGCCCCTTGGAAGAGTGGTGGAGGTCGCAGTGGAATAAAAAGACAATATGAATGCCCCTTGGAAGAGTGGTGGAGGTCACAGTAGCTTTACAAGACGGTTTTAATGCCCCTTGGAGGAGACGTGGAGGTGACAGTAGCTTAACAAGACAGTTTTAATGCCCTTGGAAGAGTGGTGGAGGTCGCAGTGGAATAAAAATACAATATCAATGCCCCTTAGAAGAGTGGTGGAGGTCACAGTAGCTTAACAAGACGGTTTTAATGCCCCTTGGCAGAGTGGTGGAGGTCGCAGTGGAATAAAAAGACAATATGAATGCCCCTTGGAAGAGTGGTGGAGGTCACAGTATCTTTGCAAGACGGTTTTCATGCCCCTTGGAAGAGACGTGGAGGTCACAGTAGCTTAACAATACAGTTTTAATGCCCCTTGGAACAGTGGTGGAGGTCGCAGTGGAATAAATAGACAATATCAATGCCCCTTGGAAGAGTGGTGGAGGTCACAGTAGCTTAACATGACGGTTTTAATACCGCTTGGAAGAGTAGCGGAGGTCACAGTAGCTTAACAAGAAGGTTTTAATGCCCCTTGGAAGAGTGGTGGAGGTCACAGTAGCTTAACAATACGGTTTTAATGCCCCTTGGAAGAGATATGGAGGTCACAGTAGCTTAACAAGACAGTTTTAATGCCTCTTGGAAAAGACGTGGAGGTCACAGTAGCTTATCAAGACAGTTATAATGCCCTTGGAAGAGTGGTGGAGGTCGCAGTGTAATAAAAAGACAATATCAATGCCCCTTGGAATAGTGGTGTAGGTCACAGTAGCTTAACAAGACGGTTTTAAAGCCCCTTGGAGGAGAGGTGGAGGTCACAGTAGCTTAACAAGACAGTTTTAATGCCCCTTGGAAGAGAGGTGGAGGTCGCAGTGGAATAAAAAGACAATATCAATGCCCCTTGGAAGAGTGGTGGAGGTCACAGTAGCTTAACAAGACGGTTTTAATGCCCCTTGGAAGAGCTGTGGAGTTCAGAGTGGTTTAACAAGACGGTTTTAATGCCCCTTGGAAGACTGGTGGAGGTCACAGTAGCTTAACAAGATGCTTTTAATGCCCCTTGGAAGAGACGTGGAGGTCACAGTAGCTTAACAAGAGAGTTTTAATGCCCCTTGGAAGAGTGGTGGAGGTCGCAGTGGAATAAATAGACAATATCAATGCCCCTTGGAAGAGTGGTGGAGGTCACAGTAACTAAACAATACGGTTTTAATGCCCCTTGGAAGAGCGGTGGAGGTTGCAGTGGAATAAAAAGACAATATCAATGCCCCTTGGAAGAGACATGGAGGTCACAGTAGCTTAACAAGACGGTTTTAATGCCCCTTGGAAGAGAGACGTGGAGGTCACAGTAGCTTAACAAAACAGTTTTAATCCCCCTTGGAAGAGTGATGGAGGTCGCAGTGGAATAAAAAGACAATATGAATGCACCTTGGAAGAGTGGTGGAGGTCACAGTAGCTTTACAAGATGGTTTTAATGCCCCTTGGAGGAGACGTGGAGGACACAGTAGCTTAACAAGACAGTTTTAATGCCCTTGGAAGAGTGGTGGAGGTTGCAGTGGAATAAAAAGACAATATCAATGCCCCTTGGAAGAGTGGTGGAGGTCACAGTAGCTTAACAAGACGGTTTTAATGCCCCTTGGAAGAGCTGTGGAGTTCAGAGTGGTTTAACAAGACGGTTTTAATGCCCCTTGGAAGAGTGGTGGAGGTCACAGTAGCTTAACAAGACGGTTTAAATGCCCCTTGGAAGAGTAGTGGAGGTCAAAGTAGCTTAACAAGATGGTTTTAATGCCCCTTGGAAGAGTGGTGAAGGTCACAGTAGCTTAACAAGACAGTTTTAATGCCCCTTGGAAGAGATGTGGAGGTCACAGTAGCTTAACAAGACAATTTTAATACCCCTTGGAAGAGTGGTGGAGGTCACAGTGGAATAAAAATACAATATCAATGCCCCTTGGAAGAGTGGTGGAGGACACAGAAGCTTAACAAGACGGTTTTAATGCCCCTTGGAAGAGTGGTGGATGTTGCAGTGGAATAAAAAGACAATATCAATGCCCCTTAGAAGAGTGGTGGAGGTCACAGTAGCTTAACAAGATGGTTTTAATGCCCCTTGGAAGAGCTGTGGAGTTCAGAGTAGTTTAACAAGACGGTTTTAATGCCCCTTGGAAGAGACTTGGAGGTCACAGTAGCTTAACAAGAGAGTTTTAATGCCCCTTGGAAGAGTGGTGGAGGTCACAGTAGCTTAACAAGACGGTTTTAATGCCGCTTGGAAGAGTTGCGGAGGTCACAGTAGCTTAACAAGATGGTTTTAATGCCCCTTGGAAGTGTGGTGGAGGTCACAGTAGCTTAACAAGACAGTTTTAATGCCCCTTGGAAGACACATGGAGGTCACAGTAGCTTAACAAGACGGTTTTAATGCACCTTGGAAGAGTGGTGGAGGTCGCAGTGGAATAAAAAGACAATATGAATGCCCCTTGGAAGAGTGGTGGAGGTCACAGTAGCTTAACAAGACGGTTTTAATGCCCCTTGGAAGAGACGTGGAGGTCACAGTAGCTTATCAAGATGGTTTTAATGCCCCTTGGAAGAGTGGTGGAGGTCACAGTAGCTCAACAAGACGGTTTTAATGCCCCCTGGAAGAGACGTGGAGTTCACAGTAGCTTAACAAGGCAGTTTTAATTCCCCTTGGAAGAGACGTGGAGGTCACAGTAGCTTAGCAAGTAAGTTTTAATGCCCCTTGGAAGAGACGTGGAGGTCTCAGTGGAATAAAAAGACAATATGAATGCCCATTGGAAGAGTGGTGGAGATCACAGTAGCTTAACAAGACAGTTTAACGCCCCTTGGAGGAGATGTGGAGGTCACACTAGCTTAACAAGACAGTTTTAATGCCCCTTGGAAGAGTGGTGGGGGTCACAGTAGCTTAACAAGACGGTTTAAATGCCCCTTGGAAGAGACGTGGAGGTTACAGTAGCTTAACAAGAGAGTTTTAATGCCCCTTGGAAGAGTGGTGGAGATCGTAGTGGAATAAAAAGACAATATCAATGCCCCTTGGAAGAGTGGTGGGGGTCAAAGTAGCTTAACAAGACGGTTTAAATGCCCCTTGGAAGAGTGGTGGAGGTCACAGTAGCTTAACAAGACAGTTTTAATGCCTATTGGAAGAGACGTGGAGGTCACAGTAGAATAACAATTCAGTTATAATGACCCTGGAAGAGACGTGGAGGTCACAGCAGCTTAACAAGACGGTTTTAATGCCCCGTGGAATAGAGACGTGGAGGTCACAGCAGCTTAACAAGGCGGTTTTAATGCCCCTTGGAGGAGACGTGGAGGTCACATTAGCTTAACAAGACTGTTTTAATGCCCTTGGAAGAGTGGTGGATGTCGCAGTATAATAAAAAGACAATATCAATGCCCCTTGGAATAGTGGTGGAGGTCACAGTAGCTTAACAAGACAGTTTTAAAGCCCCTTGGAGGAGACGTGGAGGTCACAGTAGCTTAACAAGACAGTTTTAATGCCCCTTGGAAGACAGATGGAGCTCGCAGTGGAATAAAAAGACAATATCAATGCCCCTTGGAAGAGTGGTGGTGGTCACAGTAGCTTAACAAAACGGTTTTAATGCCACTTGGAAGAGCTGTGGAGTTCAAAGTGGTTTAACAAGACGGTTTTAATGCCCCTTGGAAGACTGGTGGAGGTCACAGTGGCATAACAAGATGGTTTTAATGCCCCTTGGAAGAGACGTGGAGGTCACAGTAGCTTAACAAGACAGTTTTAATGCCCCTTGGAAGAGTGGTGGAGGGTGCAGTGGAATAAAAAGACAATATCAATGCCCCTTAGTAGAGTGGTGGAGGTCACAGTAGCTTAACAAGATGGTTTCAATGCCCCTTGGAAGAGCTGTGGAGTTCAGAGTAGTTTAACAAGACGGTTTTAATGCCCCTTGGAAGAGTGGTGGAGGTCACAGTAGCTTAACAAGATGGTTTTAATGCCCCTTGGAAGAGTGGTGGAGGTCGCAGTGGAATAAATAGACAATATCAATGCCCCTTGGAAGAGTGGTGGAGGTTACAGTAGCTTAACATGATGGCTTTAATACCGCTTGGAAGAGTAGCGGAGGTCACAGTAGCTTAACAAGATGGTTTTAATGCACCTTGGAAGAGTGGTGGAGGTCACAGTAGCTTAATAAGACGGTTTTAATGCCCCTTGGAAGAGATATTGAGGTCACAGTAGCTTAGCAAGACAGTTTTAATGCCTCTTGGAAGAGACGTGGAGGTCACAGTGGCTTAACAAGTCAGTTTTAATGCCACTTGGAAGAGACGTGGAGGTCACAGTAGCTTAACTAGACGGTTTTAATGCCCCTTGGAAGAGTGGTGGAGGTCACAGTAGCTTAACATGACGGTTTTAATACCGCTTGGAAGAGTAGCGGAGGTCACAGTAGCTTAACCAGAAGTTTTAATGCCCCTTGTAAGAGTGGTGGAGGTCACAGTAGCTTAACAATACGGTTTTAATGCCCCTTGGAAGAGATATGGAGGTCACAGTAGCTTAACAAGACAGTTTTAATGCCTCTTGGAAAAGACGTGGAGGTCACAGTAGCTTATCAAGACAGTCATAATGCCCTTGGAAGAGTGGTGGAGGTCGCAGTGTAATAAAAAGACAATATCAATGCCCCTTGGAATAGTGGTGGAGGTCACAGTAGCTTAACAAGACGGTTTTAAAGCCCCTTGGAGGAGAGGTGGAGGTCACAGTAGCTTAACAAGACAGTTTTAATGCCCCTTGGAAGAGAGGTGGAGGTCGCAGTGGAATAAAAAGACAATATCAATGCCCCTTGGAAGATTGGCGGAGGTCACAGTAGCTTAACAAGACGGTTTTAATGCCCCTTGGAATAGCTGTGGAGTTCAGAGTGGTTTAACAAGACGGTTTTAATGCCCCTTGGAAGAGTGGTGGAGGTCACAGTAGCTTTACAAGACAGTTTTAATGCCTCTTGGAAGAGACGTGGAGGTCACAGTAGCCTAACAATTCAGTTATAATGACCCTGGAAGAGACGTGGAGGTCACAGCAGCTTAACAAGACGGTTTTAATGCCCCTTGGAATAGAGACGTGGAGGTCACAGTAGCTTAACAAGGCGGTTTTAATGCCCCTTGGAGGAGACGTGGAGGTCACATTAGCTTAACAAGACAGTTTTAATGCCCTTGGAAGAGTGGTGGAGGTCGCAGTGTAATAAAAAGACAATATCAATGCCCCTTGGAAGAGTGGTGGAGGTTACAGTAGCTTAACAAGACGGTTTTAAAGCCCCTTGGAGGAGACGAGGAGGTCACAGTAGCTTAACAAGACAGTTTTAATGCCCCTTGGAAGAGAGATGGAGGTCGCAGTGGAATAAAAAGACAATATCAATGCCCCTTGGAAGAGTGGTGGTGGTCACAGTAGCTTAACAAGACGGTTTTAATGCCCCTTGGAAGAGCTGTGGAGTTCAGAGTGGTTTAACAAGACGGTTTTAATGCCCCTTGGAAGACTGGTGGAGGTCACAGTAGCATAACAAGATTGTTTTAATGCCCCTTGGAAGAGACGTGGAGGTCACAGTAGCTTAAGAAGACAGTTTTAATGCCCCTTGGAAGAGTGGTGGAGGTCGTAGTGGAATAAAAAGACAATATCAATGCCCCTTGGAAGAGTGGTGGAGGTCACAGTAGCTAAACAAGACGGTTTTAATGCCCCTTGGAAGAGAGATGGAGGTCGCAGTGGAATAAAAAGACATTATCAATGCCCCTTGGAAGAGTGGTGGAGGTCACAGTAGCTTAACAAGATGGTTTCAATGCCCCTTGGAAGAGCTGTGGAGTTCAGAGTAGTTTAACAAGACGGTTTTAATGCCCCTTAGAAGAGTGGTGGAGGTCACAGTAGCTTATCAAGACAGTTTTAATGACCCTTGGAAGAGACGTGGAGGTCACAGTAGCTTAACAATACAGTTTTAATGCCCCTTGTAAGAGTGGTGGAGGTCGCAGAGGAATAAATACACAATATCAATGCCCCTTGGAAGAGTGGTGGAGGTCACAGTAGCTTAACATGACGGCTTTAATACCGCTTGGAAGAGTAGCGGAGGTCACAATAGCTTAACAAGATGGTTTTAATGCCCCTTGGAAGAGTGGTGGAGGTCACAGTAGCTTAACATGACGGCTTTAATACCGCTTGGAAGAGTAGCGGAGGTCACAGTAGCTTAATAAGACGGTTTTAATGCCCCTTGGAAGAGATATTGAGGTCACAGTAGCTTAGCAAGACAGTTTTAATGCCTCTTGGAAGAGACGTGGAGGTCACAGTAGCTTAACAAGTCAGTTTTAATGCCACTTGGAAGAGACGTGGAGGTCACAGTAGCTTAACAAGACGGTTTTAATGCCCCTTGGAAGAGAGACGTGGAGGTCACAGTAGCTTAACAAAACAGTTTTAATGCCGCTTGGAAGAGTGGTGTAGGTCGCAGTGGAATAAAAAGACAATATGAATGCCCCTTGGAAGAGTGGTGGAGGTCACAGTAGCTTTACAAGACGGTTTTAATGCCCCTTGGAGGAGAGCTGGAGGTCACAGTAGCTTAACAAGACAGTTTTAATGCCCTTGGAAGAGTGGTGGAGGTCTCAGTGGAATAAAAAGACAATATCAATGCCCCTTAGAACAGTGGTGGAGGTCACAGCAGCTTAAAAAGACGGTTTTAATGCCCCTTTGAAGAGTGGTGGAGGTCGCAGTGGAATAAAAAGACAATATGAATGCCCCTTGGAAGTGTGGTGGAGGTCACAGTAGCTTCACAAGATGGTTTTCATGCCCCTTGGAAGAGACGTGGAGGTCACAGTAGCTTAACAATACGGTTTTAATGCCCCTTGGAAGAGATATGGAGGTCACAGTAGCTTAACAAGACAGTTTTAATGCCTCTTGGAAAAGACGTGGAGGTCACAGTAGCTTATCAAGACAGTTATAATGCCCTTGGAAGAGTGGTGGAGGTCGCAGTGTAATAAAAAGACAATATCAATGCCCCTTGGAATAGTGGTGTAGGTCACAGTAGCTTAACAAGACGGTTTTAAAGCCCCTTGGAGGAGAGGTGGAGGTCACAGTAGCTTAACAAGACAGTTTTAATGCCCCTTGGAAGAGAGGTGGAGGTCGCAGTGGAATAAAAAGACAATATCAATGCCCCTTGGAAGAGTGGTGGAGGTCACAGTAGCTTAACAAGACGGTTTTAATGCCCCTTGGAAGAGCTGTGGAGTTCAGAGTGGTTTAACAAGACGGTTTTAATGCCCCTTGGAAGACTGGTGGAGGTCACAGTAGCTTAACAAGATGCTTTTAATGCCCCTTGGAAGAGACGTGGAGGTCACAGTAGCTTAACAAGAGAGTTTTATTGCCCCTTGGAAGAGTGGTGGAGGTCGCAGTGGAATAAATAGACAATATCAATGCCCCTTGGAAGAGTGGTGGAGGTCACAGTAACTAAACAATACGGTTTTAATGCCCCTTGGAAGAGCGGTGGAGGTTGCAGTGGAATAAAAAGACAATATCAATGCCCCTTGGAAGAGACATGGAGGTCACAGTAGCTTAACAAGACGGTTTTAATGCCCCTTGGAAGAGAGACGTGGAGGTCACAGTAGCTTAACAAAACAGTTTTAATCCCCCTTGGAAGAGTGATGGAGGTCGCAGTGGAATAAAAAGACAATATGAATGCACCTTGGAAGAGTGGTGGAGGTCACAGTAGCTTTACAAGATGGTTTTAATGCCCCTTGGAGGAGACGTGGAGGACACAGTAGCTTAACAAGACAGTTTTAATGCCCTTGGAAGAGTGGTGGAGGTTGCAGTGGAATAAAAAGACAATATCAATGCCCCTTGGAAGAGTGGTGGAGGTCACAGTAGCTTAACAAGACGGTTTTAATGCCCCTTGGAAGAGCTGTGGAGTTCAGAGTGGTTTAACAAGACGGTTTTAATGCCCCTTGGAAGAGTGGTGGAGGTCACAGTAGCTTAACAAGACGGTTTAAATGCCCCTTGGAAGAGTAGTGGAGGTCAAAGTAGCTTAACAAGATGGTTTTAATGCCCCTTGGAAGAGTGGTGAAGGTCACAGTAGCTTAACAAGACAGTTTTAATGCCCCTTGGAAGAGATGTGGAGGTCACAGTAGCTTAACAAGACAATTTTAATACCCCTTGGAAGAGTGGTGGAGGTCACAGTGGAATAAAAATACAATATCAATGCCCCTTGGAAGAGTGGTGGAGGACACAGAAGCTTAACAAGACGGTTTTAATGCCCCTTGGAAGAGTGGTGGATGTTGCAGTGGAATAAAAAGACAATATCAATGCCCCTTAGAAGAGTGGTGGAGGTCACAGTAGCTTAACAAGATGGTTTTAATGCCCCTTGGAAGAGCTGTGGAGTTCAGAGTAGTTTAACAAGACGGTTTTAATGCCCCTTGGAAGAGACTTGGAGGTCACAGTAGCTTAACAAGAGAGTTTTAATGCCCCTTGGAAGAGTGGTGGAGGTCACAGTAGCTTAACAAGACGGTTTTAATGCCGCTTGGAAGAGTTGCGGAGGTCACAGTAGCTTAACAAGATGGTTTTAATGCCCCTTGGAAGTGTGGTGGAGGTCACAGTAGCTTAACAAGACAGTTTTAATGCCCCTTGGAAGACACATGGAGGTCACAGTAGCTTAACAAGACGGTTTTAATGCACCTTGGAAGAGTGGTGGAGGTCGCAGTGGAATAAAAAGACAATATGAATGCCCCTTGGAAGAGTGGTGGAGGTCACAGTAGCTTAACAAGACGGTTTTAATGCCCCTTGGAAGAGACGTGGAGGTCACAGTAGCTTATCAAGATGGTTTTAATGCCCCTTGGAAGAGTGGTGGAGGTCACAGTAGCTCAACAAGACGGTTTTAATGCCCCCTGGAAGAGACGTGGAGTTCACAGTAGCTTAACAAGGCAGTTTTAATTCCCCTTGGAAGAGACGTGGAGGTCACAGTAGCTTAGCAAGTAAGTTTTAATGCCCCTTGGAAGAGACGTGGAGGTCTCAGTGGAATAAAAAGACAATATGAATGCCCATTGGAAGAGTGGTGGAGATCACAGTAGCTTAACAAGACAGTTTAACGCCCCTTGGAGGAGATGTGGAGGTCACACTAGCTTAACAAGACAGTTTTAATGCCCCTTGGAAGAGTGGTGGGGGTCACAGTAGCTTAACAAGACGGTTTAAATGCCCCTTGGAAGAGACGTGGAGGTTACAGTAGCTTAACAAGAGAGTTTTAATGCCCCTTGGAAGAGTGGTGGAGATCGTAGTGGAATAAAAAGACAATATCAATGCCCCTTGGAAGAGTGGTGGGGGTCAAAGTAGCTTAACAAGACGGTTTAAATGCCCCTTGGAAGAGTGGTGGAGGTCACAGTAGCTTAACAAGACAGTTTTAATGCCTATTGGAAGAGACGTGGAGGTCACAGTAGAATAACAATTCAGTTATAATGACCCTGGAAGAGACGTGGAGGTCACAGCAGCTTAACAAGACGGTTTTAATGCCCCGTGGAATAGAGACGTGGAGGTCACAGCAGCTTAACAAGGCGGTTTTAATGCCCCTTGGAGGAGACGTGGAGGTCACATTAGCTTAACAAGACTGTTTTAATGCCCTTGGAAGAGTGGTGGATGTCGCAGTATAATAAAAAGACAATATCAATGCCCCTTGGAATAGTGGTGGAGGTCACAGTAGCTTAACAAGACAGTTTTAAAGCCCCTTGGAGGAGACGTGGAGGTCACAGTAGCTTAACAAGACAGTTTTAATGCCCCTTGGAAGACAGATGGAGCTCGCAGTGGAATAAAAAGACAATATCAATGCCCCTTGGAAGAGTGGTGGTGGTCACAGTAGCTTAACAAGACGGTTTTAATGCCACTTGGAAGAGCTGTGGAGTTCAAAGTGGTTTAACAAGACGGTTTTAATGCCCCTTGGAAGACTGGTGGAGGTCACAGTGGCATAACAAGATGGTTTTAATGCCCCTTGGAAGAGACGTGGAGGTCACAGTAGCTTAACAAGACAGTTTTAATGCCCCTTAGAAGAGTGGTGGAGGGTGCAGTGGAATAAAAAGACAATATCAATGCCCCTTAGTAGAGTGGTGGAGGTCACAGTAGCTTAACAAGATGGTTTCAATGCCCCTTGGAAGAGCTGTGGAGTTCAGAGTAGTTTAACAAGACGGTTTTAATGCCCCTTGGAAGAGTGGTGGAGGTCACAGTAGCTTAACAAGATGGTTTTAATGCCCCTTGGAAGAGTGGTGGAGGTCGCAGTGGAATAAATAGACAATATCAATGCCCCTTGGAAGAGTGGTGGAGGTTACAGTAGCTTAACATGATGGCTTTAATACCGCTTGGAAGAGTAGCGGAGGTCACAGTAGCTTAACAAGATGGTTTTAATGCACCTTGGAAGAGTGGTGGAGGTCACAGTAGCTTAATAAGACGGTTTTAATGCCCCTTGGAAGAGATATTGAGGTCACAGTAGCTTAGCAAGACAGTTTTAATGCCTCTTGGAAGAGACGTGGAGGTCACAGTGGCTTAACAAGTCAGTTTTAATGCCACTTGGAAGAGACGTGGAGGTCACAGTAGCTTAACTAGACGGTTTTAATGCCCCTTGGAAGAGTGGTGGAGGTCACAGTAGCTTAACATGACGGTTTTAATACCGCTTGGAAGAGTAGCGGAGGTCACAGTAGCTTAACCAGAAGTTTTAATGCCCCTTGTAAGAGTGGTGGAGGTCACAGTAGCTTAACAATACGGTTTTAATGCCCCTTGGAAGAGATATGGAGGTCACAGTAGCTTAACAAGACAGTTTTAATGCCTCTTGGAAAAGACGTGGAGGTCACAGTAGCTTATCAAGACAGTCATAATGCCCTTGGAAGAGTGGTGGAGGTCGCAGTGTAATAAAAAGACAATATCAATGCCCCTTGGAATAGTGGTGGAGGTCACAGTAGCTTAACAAGACGGTTTTAAAGCCCCTTGGAGGAGAGGTGGAGGTCACAGTAGCTTAACAAGACAGTTTTAATGCCCCTTGGAAGAGAGGTGGAGGTCGCAGTGGAATAAAAAGACAATATCAATGCCCCTTGGAAGATTGGCGGAGGTCACAATAGCTTAACAAGACGGTTTTAATGCCCCTTGGAATAGCTGTGGAGTTCAGAGTGGTTTAACAAGACGGTTTTAATGCCCCTTGGAAGAGTGGTGGAGGTCACAGTAGCTTTACAAGACAGTTTTAATGCCTCTTGGAAGAGACGTGGAGGTCACAGTAGCCTAACAATTCAGTTATAATGACCCTGGAAGAGACGTGGAGGTCACAGCAGCTTAACAAGACGGTTTTAATGCCCCTTGGAATAGAGACGTGGAGGTCACAGTAGCTTAACAAGGCGGTTTTAATGCCCCTTGGAGGAGACGTGGAGGTCACATTAGCTTAACAAGACAGTTTTAATGCCCTTGGAAGAGTGGTGGAGGTCGCAGTGTAATAAAAAGACAATATCAATGCCCCTTGGAAGAGTGGTGGAGGTTACAGTAGCTTAACAAGACGGTTTTAAAGCCCCTTGGAGGAGACGAGGAGGTCACAGTAGCTTAACAAGACAGTTTTAATGCCCCTTGGAAGAGAGATGGAGGTCGCAGTGGAATAAAAAGACAATATCAATGCCCCTTGGAAGAGTGGTGGTGGTCACAGTAGCTTAACAAGACGGTTTTAATGCCCCTTGGAAGAGCTGTGGAGTTCAGAGTGGTTTAACAAGACGGTTTTAATGCCCCTTGGAAGACTGGTGGAGGTCACAGTAGCATAACAAGATTGTTTTAATGCCCCTTGGAAGAGACGTGGAGGTCACAGTAGCTTAAGAAGACAGTTTTAATGCCCCTTGGAAGAGTGGTGGAGGTCGTAGTGGAATAAAAAGACAATATCAATGCCCCTTGGAAGAGTGGTGGAGGTCACAGTAGCTAAACAAGACGGTTTTAATGCCCCTTGGAAGAGAGATGGAGGTCGCAGTGGAATAAAAAGACATTATCAATGCCCCTTGGAAGAGTGGTGGAGGTCACAGTAGCTTAACAAGATGGTTTCAATGCCCCTTGGAAGAGCTGTGGAGTTCAGAGTAGTTTAACAAGACGGTTTTAATGCCCCTTAGAAGAGTGGTGGAGGTCACAGTAGCTTATCAAGACAGTTTTAATGACCCTTGGAAGAGACGTGGAGGTCACAGTAGCTTAACAATACAGTTTTAATGCCCCTTGTAAGAGTGGTGGAGGTCGCAGAGGAATAAATACACAATATCAATGCCCCTTGGAAGAGTAGTGGAGGTCACAGTAGCTTAACATGACGGCTTTAATACCGCTTGGAAGAGTAGCGGAGGTCACAATAGCTTAACAAGATGGTTTTAATGCCCCTTGGAAGAGTGGTGGAGGTCACAGTAGCTTAACATGACGGCTTTAATACCGCTTGGAAGAGTAGCGGAGGTCACAGTAGCTTAATAAGACGGTTTTAATGCCCCTTGGAAGAGATATTGAGGTCACAGTAGCTTAGCAAGACAGTTTTAATGCCTCTTGGAAGAGACGTGGAGGTCACAGTAGCTTAACAAGTCAGTTTTAATGCCACTTGGAAGAGACGTGGAGGTCACAGTAGCTTAACAAGACGGTTTTAATGCCCCTTGGAAGAGAGACGTGGAGGTCACAGTAGCTTAACAAAACAGTTTTAATGCCGCTTGGAAGAGTGGTGTAGGTCGCAGTGGAATAAAAAGACAATATGAATGCCCCTTGGAAGAGTGGTGGAGGTCATAGTAGCTTTACAAGACGGTTTTAATGCCCCTTGGAGGAGAGCTGGAGGTCACAGTAGCTTAACAAGACAGTTTTAATGCCCTTGGAAGAGTGGTGGAGGTCTCAGTGGAATAAAAAGACAATATCAATGCCCCTTAGAACAGTGGTGGAGGTCACAGCAGCTTAAAAAGACGGTTTTAATGCCCCTTTGAAGAGTGGTGGAGGTCGCAGTGGAATAAAAAGACAATATGAATGCCCCTTGGAAGTGTGGTGGAGGTCACAGTAGCTTCACAAGATGGTTTTCATGCCCCTTGGAAGAGACGTGGAGGTCACAGTAGCTTAACAATACAGTTTTAATGCCCCTTGGAAGAGTGGTGGAGGTCGCAGTGGAATAAATAGACAATATCAATGCCCCTTGGAAGAGTGGTGGAGGTTACAGTAGCTTAACATGACGGTTTTAATACCGCTTGGAAGAGTAGCGGAGGTCACAGTAGCTTAACAAGATGGTTTTAATGCCCCTTGGAAGAGTGGTGGAGGTCACAGTAGCTTAACAACACGGTTTTAATGCCCCTTGGAAGAGATATGGAGGTCACAGTAGCTTAACAAGACGGTTTTAATGCCTCTTGGAAAAGACGTAGAGGTCACAGTAGCTTATCAAGACAGTTATAATGCCCTTGGAAGAGTGGTGGAGGTCGCAGTGTAATAAAAAGACAATATCAATGCCCCTTGGAATAGTGGTGGAGGTCACAGTAGCTTAACAAGATGGTTTTAAAGCCCCTTGGAGGAGAGGTGGAGGTCACAGTAGCTTAACAAGACAGTTTTAATGCCTCTTGGAAGAGAGGTGGAGGTCGCAGTGGAATAAAAAGACAATATCAATGCCCCTTGGAAGAGTGGTGGAGGTCACAGTAGCTTAACAAGACGGTTTTAATGCCCCTTGGAAGAGCTGTGGAGTTCAGAGTGGTTTAACAAGATGGTTTTAATGCCCCTTGGAAGACTGGTGGAGGTCACAGTAGCTTAACAAGATGGTTTTTATGCCCCTTGGAAGAGACGTGGAGGTCACAGTAGCTTAACAAGACAGTTTTAATGCCCCTTGGAAGAGTGGTGGAGGTCGCAGTGGAATAAAAAGACAATATCAATGACCCTTGGAAGAGTGGTGGAGGTCACAGTAGCTAAACAATACGGTTTTAATGCCCCTTGGAAGAGCGGTGGAGGTTGCAGTGGAATAAAAAGACAATATCAATGCCCCTTGGAAGAGACGTGGAGTTCACAGTAGCTTAACAAGATGGTTTTAATGCCCCTTGGAAGAGAGACGTGGAGGTCACAGTAGCTTAACAAAACAGTTTTAATGCCGCTTGGAAGAGTTGCGGAGGTCACAGTAGCTTAATAAGATGGTTTTAATGCCCCTTGGAAGTGTGGTGGAGGTCACAGTAGCTTAACAAGACAGTTTTAATGCCCCTTGGAAGACACATGGAGGTCACAGTAGCTTAACAAGACGGTTTTAATGCACCTTGGAAGAGTGGTGGAGGTCGCAGTGGAATAAAAAGACAATATGAATGCCCCTTGGAAGAGTGGTGGAGGTCACAGTAGCTTAACAAGACGGTTTTAATGCCCCTTGGAAGAGACGTGGAGGTCACAGTAGCTTATCAAGATGGTTTTAATGCCCCTTGGAAGAGTGGTGGAGGTCACAGTAGCTCAACAAGACGGTTTTAATGCCCCCTGGAAGAGACGTGGAGTTCACAGTAGCTTAACAAGGCAGTTTTAATTCCCCTTGGAAGAGACGTGGAGGTCACAGTAGCTTAGCAAGTAAGTTTTAATGCCCCTTGGAAGAGACGTGGAGGTCTCAGTGGAATAAAAAGACCATATGAATGCCCATTGGAAGAGTGGTGGAGATCACAGTAGCTTAACAAGACAGTTTAACGCCCCTTGGCGGAGATGTGCAGGTCACACTAGCTTAACAAGACAGTTTTAATGCCCCTTGGAAGAGTGGTGGGGGTCACAGTAGCTTAACAAGACGGTTTAAATGCCCCTTGGAAGAGACGTGGAGGTTACAGTAGCTTAACAAGAGAGTTTTAATGCCCCTTGGAAGAGTGGTGGAGATCGTAGTGGAATAAAAAGACAATATCAATGCCCCTTGGAAGAGTGGTGGGGGTCAAAGTAGCTTAACAAGACGGTTTAAATGCCCCTTGGAAGAGTGGTGGAGGTCACAGTAGCTTAACAAGACAGTTTTAATGCCTATTGGAAGAGACGTGGAGGTCACAGTAGAATAACAATTCAGTTATAATGACCCTGGAAGAGACGTGGAGGTCACAGCAGCTTAACAAGACGGTTTTAATGCCCCGTGGAATAGAGACGTGGAGGTCACAGCAGCTTAACAAGGCGGTTTTAATGCCCCTTGGAGGAGACGTGGAGGTCACATTAGCTTAACAAGACTGTTTTAATGCCCTTGGAAGAGTGGTGGATGTCGCAGTATAATAAAAAGACAATATCAATGCCCCTTGGAATAGTGGTGGAGGTCACAGTAGCTTAACAAGACAGTTTTAAAGCCCCTTGGAGGAGACGTGGAGGTCACAGTAGCTTAACAAGACAGTTTTAATGCCCCTTGGAAGACAGATGGAGCTCGCAGTGGAATAAAAAGACAATATCAATGCCCCTTGGAAGAGTGGTGGTGGTCACAGTAGCTTAACAAGACGGTTTTAATGCCACTTGGAAGAGCTGTGGAGTTCAAAGTGGTTTAACAAGACGGTTTTAATGCCCCTTGGAAGACTGGTGGAGGTCACAGTGGCATAACAAGATGGTTTTAATGCCCCTTGGAAGAGACGTGGAGGTCACAGTAGCTTAACAAGACAGTTTTAATGCCCCTTGGAAGAGTGGTGGAGGGTGCAGTGGAATAAAAAGACAATATCAATGCCCCTTAGTAGAGTGGTGGAGGTCACAGTAGCTTAACAAGATGGTTTCAATGCCCCTTGGAAGAGCTGTGGAGTTCAGAGTAGTTTAACAAGACGGTTTTAATGCCCCTTGGAAGAGTGGTGGAGGTCACAGTAGCTTAACAAGATGGTTTTAATGCCCCTTGGAAGAGTGGTGGAGGTCGCAGTGGAATAAATAGACAATATCAATGCCCCTTGGAAGAGTGGTGGAGGTTACAGTAGCTTAACATGATGGCTTTAATACCGCTTGGAAGAGTAGCGGAGGTCACAGTAGCTTAACAAGATGGTTTTAATGCACCTTGGAAGAGTGGTGGAGGTCACAGTAGCTTAATAAGACGGTTTTAATGCCCCTTGGAAGAGATATTGAGGTCACAGTAGCTTAGCAAGACAGTTTTAATGCCTCTTGGAAGAGACTTGGAGGTCACAGTGGCTTAACAAGTCAGTTTTAATGCCACTTGGAAGAGACGTGGAGGTCACAGTAGCTTAACTAGACGGTTTTAATGCCCCTTGGAAGAGTGGTGGAGGTCACAGTAGCTTAACATGACGGTTTTAATACCGCTTGGAAGAGTAGCGGAGGTCACAGTAGCTTAACCAGAAGTTTTAATGCCCCTTGTAAGAGTGGTGGAGGTCACAGTAGCTTAACAATACGGTTTTAATGCCCCTTGGAAGAGATATGGAGGTCACAGTAGCTTAACAAGACAGTTTTAATGCCTCTTGGAAAAGACGTGGAGGTCACAGTAGCTTATCAAGACAGTCATAATGCCCTTGGAAGAGTGGTGGAGGTCGCAGTGTAATAAAAAGACAATATCAATGCCCCTTGGAATAGTGGTGGAGGTCACAGTAGCTTAACAAGACGGTTTTAAAGCCCCTTGGAGGAGAGGTGGAGGTCACAGTAGCTTAACAAGACAGTTTTAATGCCCCTTGGAAGAGAGGTGGAGGTCGCAGTGGAATAAAAAGACAATATCAATGCCCCTTGGAAGATTGGCGGAGGTCACAGTAGCTTAACAAGACGGTTTTAATGCCCCTTGGAATAGCTGTGGAGTTCAGAGTGGTTTAACAAGACGGTTTTAATGCCCCTTGGAAGAGTGGTGGAGGTCACAGTAGCTTTACAAGACAGTTTTAATGCCTCTTGGAAGAGACGTGGAGGTCACAGTAGCCTAACAATTCAGTTATAATGACCCTGGAAGAGACGTGGAGGTCACAGCAGCTTAACAAGACGGTTTTAATGCCCCTTGGAATAGAGACGTGGAGGTCACAGTAGCTTAACAAGGCGGTTTTAATGCCCCTTGGAGGAGACGTGGAGGTCACATTAGCTTAACAAGACAGTTTTAATGCCCTTGGAAGAGTGGTGGAGGTCGCAGTGTAATAAAAAGACAATATCAATGCCCCTTGGAAGAGTGGTGGAGGTTACAGTAGCTTAACAAGACGGTTTTAAAGCCCCTTGGAGGAGACGAGGAGGTCACAGTAGCTTAACAAGACAGTTTTAATGCCCCTTGGAAGAGAGATGGAGGTCGCAGTGGAATAAAAAGACAATATCAATGCCCCTTGGAAGAGTGGTGGTGGTCACAGTAGCTTAACAAGACGGTTTTAATGCCCCTTGGAAGAGCTGTGGAGTTCAGAGTGGTTTAACAAGACGGTTTTAATGCCCCTTGGAAGACTGGTGGAGGTCACAGTAGCATAACAAGATTGTTTTAATGCCCCTTGGAAGAGACGTGGAGGTCACAGTAGCTTAAGAAGACAGTTTTAATGCCCCTTGGAAGAGTGGTGGAGGTCGTAGTGGAATAAAAAGACAATATCAATGCCCCTTGGAAGAGTGGTGGAGGTCACAGTAGCTAAACAAGACGGTTTTAATGCCCCTTGGAAGAGAGATGGAGGTCGCAGTGGAATAAAAAGACATTATCAATGCCCCTTGGAAGAGTGGTGGAGGTCACAGTAGCTTAACAAGATGGTTTCAATGCCCCTTGGAAGAGCTGTGGAGTTCAGAGTAGTTTAACAAGACGGTTTTAATGCCCCTTAGAAGAGTGGTGGAGGTCACAGTAGCTTATCAAGACAGTTTTAATGACCCTTGGAAGAGACGTGGAGGTCACAGTAGCTTAACAATACAGTTTTAATGCCCCTTGTAAGAGTGGTGGAGGTCGCAGAGGAATAAATACACAATATCAATGCCCCTTGGAAGAGTGGTGGTGGTCACAGTAGCTTAACATGACGGCTTTAATACCGCTTGGAAGAGTAGCGGAGGTCACAATAGCTTAACAAGATGGTTTTAATGCCCCTTGGAAGAGTGGTGGAGGTCACAGTAGCTTAACATGACGGCTTTAATACCGCTTGGAAGAGTAGCGGAGGTCACAGTAGCTTAATAAGACGGTTTTAATGCCCCTTGGAAGAGATATTGAGGTCACAGTAGCTTAGCAAGACAGTTTTAATGCCTCTTGGAAGAGACGTGGAGGTCACAGTAGCTTAACAAGTCAGTTTTAATGCCACTTGGAAGAGACGTGGAGGTCACAGTAGCTTAACAAGACGGTTTTAATGCCCCTTGGAAGAGAGACGTGGAGGTCACAGTAGCTTAACAAAACAGTTTTAATGCCGCTTGGAAGAGTGGTGTAGGTCGCAGTGGAATAAAAAGACAATATGAATGCCCCTTGGAAGAGTGGTGGAGGTCACAGTAGCTTTACAAGACGGTTTTAATGCCCCTTGGAGGAGAGCTGGAGGTCACAGTAGCTTAACAAGACAGTTTTAATGCCCTTGGAAGAGTGGTGGAGGTCTCAGTGGAATAAAAAGACAATATCAATGCCCCTTAGAACAGTGGTGGAGGTCACAGCAGCTTAAAAAGACGGTTTTAATGCCCCTTTGAAGAGTGGTGGAGGTCGCAGTGGAATAAAAAGACAATATGAATGCCCCTTGGAAGTGTGGTGGAGGTCACAGTAGCTTCACAAGATGGTTTTCATGCCCCTTGGAAGAGACGTGGAGGTCACAGTAGCTTAACAATACAGTTTTAATGCCCCTTGGAAGAGTGGTGGAGGTCGCAGTGGAATAAATAGACAATATCAATGCCCCTTGGAAGAGTGGTGGAGGTTACAGTAGCTTAACATGACGGTTTTAATACCGCTTGGAAGAGTAGCGGAGGTCACAGTAGCTTAACAAGATGGTTTTAATGCCCCTTGGAAGAGTGGTGGAGGTCACAGTAGCTTAACAACACGGTTTTAATGCCCCTTGGAAGAGATATGGAGGTCACAGTAGCTTAACAAGACGGTTTTAATGCCTCTTGGAAAAGACGTAGAGGTCACAGTAGCTTATCAAGACAGTTATAATGCCCTTGGAAGAGTGGTGGAGGTCGCAGTGTAATAAAAAACAATATCAATGCCCCTTGGAATAGTGGTGGAGGTCACAGTAGCTTAACAAGATGGTTTTAAAGCCCCTTGGAGGAGAGGTGGAGGTCACAGTAGCTTAACAAGACAGTTTTAATGCCTCTTGGAAGAGAGGTGGAGGTCGCAGTGGAATAAAAAGACAATATCAATGCCCCTTGGAAGAGTGGTGGAGGTCACAGTAGCTTAACAAGACGGTTTTAATGCCCCTTGGAAGAGCTGTGGAGTTCAGAGTGGTTTAACAAGATGGTTTTAATGCCCCTTGGAAGACTGGTGGAGGTCACAGTAGCTTAACAAGATGGTTTTTATGCCCCTTGGAAGAGACGTGGAGGTCACAGTAGCTTAACAAGACAGTTTTAATGCCCCTTGGAAGAGTGGTGGAGGTCGCAGTGGAATAAAAAGACAATATCAATGCCCCTTGGAAGAGTGGTGGAGGTCACAGTAGCTAAACAATACGGTTTTAATGCCCCTTGGAAGAGCGGTGGAGGTTGCAGTGGAATAAAAAGACAATATCAATGCCCCTTGGAAGAGACGTGGAGTTCACAGTAGCTTAACAAGATGGTTTTAATGCCCCTTGGAAGAGAGACGTGGAGGTCACAGTAGCTTAACAAAACAGTTTTAATGCCGCTTGGAAGAGTGATGGAGGTCGCAGTGGAATAAAAAGACAATATGAATGCCCCTTGGAAGAGTGGTGGAGGTACAGTAGCTTTACAAGATGGTTTTAATGCCCCTTGGAGGAGACGTGGAGGACACAGTAGCTTAACAAGACAGTTTTAATGCCCTTGGAAGAGTGGTGGAGGTCGCAGTGGAATAAAAAGACTATATCAATGCCCCTTGGAAGAGTGGTGGAGGTCACAGTAGCTTAACAAGACGGTTTTAATGCCCCTTGGAAGAGCTGTGGAGTTCAGAGTGGTTTAACAAGACGGTTTAAATGCCCCTTGGAAGAGTGGTGGAGGTCACAGTAGCTTAACAAGACAGTTTAAATGCCCCTTGGAAGAGTAGTGGAGGTCAAAGTAACTTAACAAGATTGTTTTAATGCCCCTTGGAAGAGTGGTGAAGGTCACAGTAGCTTAACAAGACAGTTTTAATGCCCCTTGGAAGAGATGTGGAGGTCACAGTAGCTTAAGAAGACAGTTTTAACGCCCCTTGGAAGAGTGTTGGAGGTCACAGTGGAATAAAAAGACAATATCAATGCCCCTTGGAAGAGTGGTGGAGGACACAGAAGCTTAACAAGACGGTTTTAATGCCCCTTGGAAGAGAGGTGGAGGTTGCAGTGGAATAAAAAGACAATATCAATGCCCCTTAGAAGAGTGGTGGAGGTCACAGTAGCTTAACAAGATGGTTTTAATGCCCATTGGAAGAGCTGTGGAGTTCAGAGTAGTTTAACGAGACGGTTTTAATGCCCCTTGGAAGAGTGGTGGAGGTCACAGTAGCTTAACAAGACGGTTTTAATGCCCCTTGGAAGAGACGTGGAAGTCACAGTAGCTTAACAAGAGAGTTTTAATGCCCCTTGGAAGAGTGGTGGAGGTCAAAGTAGCTTAACAAGACGGTTTTAATGCCGCTTGGAAGAGTTGCGGAGGTCACAGTAGCTTAACAAGATGGTTTTAATACCCCTTGGAAGAGTGGTGGAGGTCACAGTAGCTTAACAAGACAGTTTTAATGCCCCTTGGAAGACACATGGAGGTCACAATAGCTTAACAAGACGGTTTTTATGCACCTTGGAAGAGTGGTGGAGGTCGCAGTGGAATAAAAAGACAATATGAATGCCCCTTGGAAGAGGGGTGGAGGTCACAGTAGCTTAACTAGACGGTTTTAATGCCCCTTGGAAGAGACGTGGAGGTCACAGTAGCTTATCAAGATGGTTTTAATGCCCCTTGGAAGAGTGGTGGAGGTCACAGTAGCTCAACAAGACGGTTTTAGTGCCCCTTGGAAGAGACGTGGAGGTCACAGTAGCTTAACAAGACAGTTTAATTCCCCTTGGAAGAGACATGGAGGTCACAGTAGCTTAGCAAGTAAGTTTTATTGCCCCTTGGAAGAGACGTGGCGGTCACAGTAGCTTAAAAAGACGGTTTTAATGCCCCTTGGAAGAGAGAAGTCAAGGTCACAGTAGCTTAACAAGACAGTTTTAATGCCCCTTGGAAGAGTGGTGGAGGTCTCAGTGGAATAAAAAGACAATATGAATGCCCCTTGAAAGAGTGGTGGAGATCACAGTAGCTTAACAAGACAGTTTAACGCCCCTTGGAGGAGATGTGGAGGACACACTAGCTTAACAAGACAGTTTTAATGCCCCTTGGAAGAGTGGTGGAGGTCACAGTAGCTTAACAAGACGGTTTAAATGCCCCTTGGAAGAGACGTGGAGGTTACAGTAGCTTAACAAGAGAGTTTTAATGCCCCTTGGAAGAGTGGTGGAGATCGTAGTGGAATAAAAAGACAATATCAATGCCCCTTGGAAGAGTGGTGGAGGTCAAAGTAGCTTAACAAGACGGTTTTAATGCCCCTTAGAAAAGATGTGGAGGTCACAGTAGCTTAACAGGACAGTTTTAATGCCCCTTGGAAGAGTGGTGGAGGTCGAAGTGGGATAAAAAGACAATATCAATGCCCCTTGGAAGTGTGGTGGAGGTCGCAGTAGCTTAACAAGACAGTTTTAATGCCCCTTGGAAGAGTAGTGGAGGTTACAGTAGCTTAACAAGATGGATTTAATGCCCCTTGGAAGAGTGGTGAAGGTCACAGTAGCTTACCAAGACAGTTTTAATGCCCCTTGGAAGAGATGTGGAGGTCACAGTAGCTTAACAAGACAGTTTTAATGCCTCTTGGAAGAGACGTGGAGGTCACAGTAGCTTAACAAGTCAGTTTTAATCCCCTTAGAAGAGACGTGGAGGTCGCACTAGCTTAACAAGACAGTTTTAATGCAATTGGAAGAGTGGTGGACGTCGCAGTGTAATAAAAAGACAATATCAACGCCCCTTGGAAGAGTGGTGGAGGTCACAGTAGCTTAACAAGACGGTTTTAAAGCCCCTTGGAGGAGACGTGGAGGTCACAGTAGCTTAACAAGACAGTTTTAATGCCCCTTGGAAGAGTGGTGGAGGTTGCAGTGGAATAAAAAGACAATATCAATGCCCCTTGGAAGAGTGGTGGAGGTCACAGTAGCTTTGCAAGACGCTTTTAATGCCCCTTGGAGGAGACCTGGAGGTCACAGTAGCTTAACAGGACAGTTATAATTAGTGTTGAGCCACCCCCGTAGTGTTCGAGTTCGGTTCGGTTCGTCGAACACCTGTGTGTTCGCCGAACTGTTCGTCGAACTGTTCGTCTAACACCTTCGAACACCGTTAAAACCAATGGCAGGCAAACAAAAACACATAGAAACACATAGAAAACACCTTCAAAGGTGTCCAAAAGCTGACAAACTGCTCAGAAGACACAACTAACACATGGAAAAGTGACAAGTACATATAGTCATGCGAAAAGAAAAGAGGTGGAGGAGTAAAAGGAGGGGGAGACACAGATATAGGCATGTCATGCCCTTCTAAAATCCAAAAAGTGAGAAGCCGAGACGGCCAGTCCGCTCCTGCCCGTGCCACCTCCGTGTCGCCGGGTTTGTGCCAGAGCCGCGGTGAACCCTGACGGCCAGCCCCCCTCTCCCAATACTGGTGCCTGTCCGCTGGTGGGTCGAGAGAGCCCCCCTGTGGTGGAGGCAGCTCTAAGCTTTTTAATTTAAATTGTCCCTCTAATTTGAATGAATACACTTTAAATCCATTTACAAGGATCTATTGGAGGGCAAGTCTCATGCCACCAGCCGCGTAATTCCAGCTCCAGTAGCGTCCACTAAAGCTGCTGCAGTTAAAAAGCTTTTATAAGGATCGAGCTCGGCTGTCCACCGCAAGGCATCCTAGTGCCAGTCCCAGCCCCTATGCCTTGGGGTGCCTCCTGATGCTCTTCACTAAGTATCCCGTGGTCCCGAAGCATTTCCTTTGAAAAAATTAAGTGTCCAAACTACAGGTGGTGTAGCTTGCTTAACAGCCGGGATAATCCGCTGACTAGCAGACACTGCTACTAGGCACAAAGTATTTCCTGGGCTAGATGCAGTTAAAAATTTGTAAGTAGATACTCTCGTTGGATGCTGAGAAAGCATTCCATAGAGTCTCCTGGCACGCCATATATGATTCTCTTAAAAAGCTTGGGGTAGGGGTCTAGGGGACCCTTTTATAGCCAAAATCACGGCCCTGTATCACAATACGTCACCTAGGCTGAAGATAAATGGAACTGTAGCACCGAGGGCTCGGTTGCTACAGACGTATTGCACCTCACCCAGAGGTGTGATATCTCACTCTCAGATAAGGATGGAGTGTGGATCAGGACCGGACACCTGCATGCATTACACCACATTGCCGTGGGGCAGGGCGACCAATATGCCCCTGAGATGGGCACGACAGTCCCTGTCCCTGGCTGGAGTGGGGGGAGGGAACACTGAGGAAGGGGAACCCTGCAGTGCAGGAGCAGGGAGGAAGCAGTTCCTGGGTGCATTGAGAAGGGAGTATAAAAGGTGGGCACCATCTTAGTTCAGTGCAGAGAAGTCTGAGCAGAAGTGGCAGGGAGCAGGGGCTCTGCATGAGCTCTGCTCCGGAGGCGGGCCTAGTAACAGAGGCCCAGGCCTGCAAGAGGGAGAAGGAAGGAAGAGGAGCGGAGAAGGCTCCAGGAACGAGGAATGAAGGGATCCCAGGGGTGCGGACGGGCGAGTCGCCACCGCACGCCCGAATCCACTTGCGTGGAGGGGTCAGGCCAAAGGGGGAGACCGGTCCCCGAACTAGTGGAGGCAGGAAACGACCCTCAGCTAGAAACCGGAGGCTCTGACATTTTATGTGGCGCAGCCCCTTGCTCCACCCGCTAGGAAGGCACCACATAGGGTCAGGGAAACTGGCGCCAAGTTTACCAAGAGGAGGCCCAAGGCAGCCGGACAGAAGTGTTGGTAAGAAAGGCCAGACAAAGGACACACAAAGGGGGTCCTGTGAAGCGCTCCAAAGTTATCTGGGAGTTGTCTGAGCCCCTCACCTGGTGAGCACAGTACGACGTGGGCAGCCGTTACCTGCAGACGTGGTCTGGATAATAAGAACTGTGAGTAAAGGCCCTGAACTGCATCACTGACTCCGTGTCGTTACTGCTGCTGCCCTGCACCATCACCCCCATCCTCCGCATACACTGCCCTGAGGCTATACTCCTCCCGTGGGGAGTTATGCTACGCTCTGCTGCACCCACAACACCAGCCTTAGCGGTCTGCCCTGTAGCGGCGGTTCACTCTGACCGCAATCCACGGGTGGCGTAGTCGGACATTTAAACATCAAAACCACATAAATAGTTCCGCCACTGGTTTGACCGCCCTGAGCCACGGAACCGGATCGCCGCCACGAAGACTACAACCACCAGCATCCACCAAAAAGGGTCCGGCTCCGGGTGTCCCAAGGCCCAGGGGGTGCGTCAGAACATTTTCATCACCTTTCACAATCACCAATGGGACAAGGCAGGGATGTCCTCTGTCCCCTCTCTTATACATCCTAGTGACGGAGCACCTGCTCTCATCAATTCGCCATAACCCCAATATTAGGTGGATTGAGGTGGGAGGCACCGAGTACAAGTGCTCTCTATTTGCTGATGATGTCCTAGTATATATCACTCAATCACATATATCCATCCCTGCTGTTATGGCTGAAATAGATCACTTTGTTACATGGTAAAATTTTAAAATCAATGCAGCGAAGTCTGAGGCCCTCGATGTCTCCCTCCCTAAATCCATATAGGATTCCATCCAGTCCAACTTTCCCTTTGCCTGGCCCTCACAGGGTATCAAATACTTAGGAATTCCTATTCATAGAGACCTCTCCCATCTATGTTATCTTAATTTTGGGCCCTTTATTGAACAATTCCATACAGACCACGGTTGGCAAGTTAGAACTGTAAGATTCACTACGTGAACACTGGTGTTTTGTGGAAAAGCACATGTACACCGCGTTCCAAATTATTATGCAAAAAGTGTTTAGGAGTGATAAGGGAAGAATTTGTTTGTTTGTCAGTTAAACTCATTGATGGTGATGTGTGTCAGGGCTCTTTATATCACTGTAAGCAATTGCAGACACCTGTGCTAATTAGTTTGGCAGGTGTGTCCAATGAAAGGCAAGAGTACTTAAGAAGGCTCTCTCACATTATTAAGCAGCCTACATTTTCTGCCAAAATGGGAAAGAAAAAGGATGTGTCGGCTGCTGAGAAGCAACAAATTGTGGAGTGTTTAGGTCAAGGCATGACTACAATCAACATTGTGCGATGATCAGGATGAAGTGTCTTGGCAATCAAGAAGTATGTAGCTGATTCACAGTACACACGTGTGCGTGCTGATAAGGGCAAATTGAGGACTCTTTCCTACAGGCAATTACGTCAGGTTGAAACAGCAGCGGCAAAAAAGCCTTGTCATAGCAGCAGACAAGTTTTTGAAGCTGCTTGTGCCTCCAACGTCCCCTGAACAACAAGATGCAGGGTCCTTCAGAGGTTTGCAGCTGTGCATATGCCATCCTGTCGACCTCCTCTATCCACTTCACACAAGCAGAAACGGCTCCAGTGGGCCAAACATTACATGAAGACTGATTTCAAAACTGTTTTGTTCACGGATGAGTGCCGTGCAGCGCTCGATGGTCCAGATGAATGGAGTGGAGGATGGCTGGTTGATGGACACCCCACGCAAACACGGCTACAGCGCCAACAAGGAGGAGGTGGAGTAATGTTTTGGGCTGGAATCATGGGGAGAGAGATTGTCGGCCCCTTTAGGATCCCTGAAGGCGCTAAAGATGAACTCCATAATGTATGTGGATTTTCTCAAACAGCACTTCCTGCCATGGTTCAAGAAGAAGAACCGTGTATTTCACAGCAAGATCATTTTTCTGCATGATAATGCACCATCTCATGCTGCACATAAAACATCTGCATCTCTGGCTGATATGGGCATAAAAGGGGACAAACTTATGGTGTGACCCCCATGCTCCCCTGACCTCTACCCCATTCAGAACCTTTGGAGCATCATTAAAAGGAGTGTCTATGATGGCGGGAGGCAGTTCACATCTAAGCAACAGCTCTGGGAGGGTATTCTGTCCTCATGCAAAACAATTGAAGCAGAAACCATCCAAAACCTGACAAATTCAATGGACGAGAGAGTTCAGAAGCTCCTTTCGAACAAGGGGTCCTATGTGAAAATGTAACATCACCTAGAATAAAGTTTTGAGTTGAAAACTGTTTGATTTCAGTTTCTAACAACCTGCTAATGCTTATAATTTCAAAAATGACCATTTTTTTGGTCTTTATTAAAATGAAAAGGTTGATCGAAAAGTTTGGGGGATCTAAGAGTGTGGCAACCCAGTAGTCATGATTACTTCGAATTCTGACAATATGAGGGTCATGCTGCAGGTAGTGCAGCAAGAAGGCACTTATGTGTCTTGCGCATCTCGGAGCCCCAAAATTATTTTCCGGGCTAGATGCAGCTAAAAATTATTATTAATTTTAAATCTGGTGGAGCTTAGTATAGATGGCCTAATAGGATCAGTGCTGCACGCTGCTACAAAGCCCAAATTATTTTCCAGTCAAGATACAGATAAACATGATTAGTAATTTTAAATCTGGTGGAGCTTATTATAGATGGCCTAATAGAATCAGTGCTGCACACTGCTACAAAGCCCAAATTATTTTCCAGCCAAGATACAGATAAACATGATTAGTAATTTGAAAGCTTAAAACGGTTGGTAGGGTGATTTTAACCAATCATCAAGCTTTTACTCTCCCCAGGATGACACAGGGGTAGAAAAGTCGTTTCGGATCCATGATTTGTTCATCTTTATGAACGTGAGTCTGTCTACATTATCAGTGGAGAGCCGCGTGCGCTTATCTGTCAGCACACCACCAGCAGCGCTGAACACACGTTCAGACAGAACGCTGGCTGCGGGGCATGACAAGATCTCCAAGGCGTAAGTGGCTAGCTCCGGCCATTTATCCAGATTGGAAGCCCAAAAAGAGCAAGGGTCCAGTGACACAGTCGTGGCTTCAATGTTTACTTGGAGATACTCCTGTACCATCGTCTCTAGGCGTTGACTATGTGTCAGACTTCTTGTCTCCTGTGGCCTTGCAAAGGATGGGCTAAAAAAGTGGTGAAATGATTCCGCAAAATTGATGTTACCAGCAGATACTGTGGTTCTGTTACGGTTTGAGTGCTGAACACTTGACGGTCCCACGGTTGGCAAGTTGGAACTGTGAGATTCACTACGTGCATCACTGGTATTTTGTGGAAAAGCACATGTAAGATTCTGCAACAGTCTCTGCTGATACTCCTGCATGCGTGCATCCCTTTCTATGGCAGGAATAATTTCTGCAAATTTACTTTTGTACCGGGGATCTAACAGTGTGGCAACCCAGTAGTCAGGATTATTTCTAATTCTCACAATTCGAGGGTCATGTTGCAGGTAGTGCAGCAAGAAGGCACTCATGTGTGTTGCGCATCCAGGAGCACCAAGTCCCTGTTGTGTTGGTGGCGAGGTAACAATCATGCTTCCTTCCTCTGTCCTCTCCCCCCAACCTCGCACAACAGAAATGTGATCAAGGTCTCCCTCATCTGATGAGTCTTCCATCAGTTCGTCCTCCACTTCTTCCTGGGCTCCTGCACCTTCCTCACTAGTTTGGCTGCTACCATGCGCCCTGGTAAAACCATCTCCCCCACCCTCACATGCCTGCCGCCTTGGTGCTGCCGACCGTCTGGACCTTGCAGATGTTAGCCCTTCCGCATACAACTCCTCCTCCTCTACTTCCTCCACCTCCTCTTGTGCCACCACCTGACTCTGAATTCTGTTTAACATGTGCTCCAGCATGTAAATCACCGGAATAGTCATGCTGATAATGGCATCGTCAGCACTAAACATCTTCGTCGCCATTTCAAAACTGTGCAGAAGGGTGCATAGGTCCCTGATCTGAGACCACTCCTCCAGCGTGATTTGCCCCACCTCTGAATCTCGTTGGCCCAGGCTATACGTCAGAACGTATTGCACCAGGGCTTGTCGGTGCTGCCACAGTCGCTGCAACATGTGCAGAGTTGAATTCCACCGGGTAGGCACATCGCATTTTAGCCGGTGAAGTGGCAGGCCCAACGACTTCTGTAGAGATGTAAGTCGCTGAGCTGCGGGATGCGAACGGCGGAAGTGAGCACGCAGCGACCGTGCCCTCTGCAGAAGGCCATCTAGTCTGGGATAGTGGGCTAAAAATTTCTGGACAACCAGGTTCAACACGTGAGCCATACAAGGCACGTGTGTGACATTGCCCCGGCGAAGGGCCGCACCCAGGTTTGCAGCATTGTCGCACACGGCCTTCCCTGGTTTCAGGTCCAGTGGAGACAACCATTCATGAAATTGGTTCTCCAGAGCTGACCACAACTCCTCAGCTGTGTGACTCACATTTCCCAGACATTTCAATGTAAAAACCGCCTGATGACGTTGAGCCCTACTGCCAGCATAGTAAGGAGGTGTGCAGGATCCCTTCTGCGCAGTTAGAAAGCTTGTGGCATGACCAGACAGGCTTTGGGTGCAGGTGGAAGACCGAGAGGAGGTTGAGGAGGCAGAAGCAGTGGAGGAACTTTGACATAAAGAGGATTGACGCACAACTCGTGGGGACGGCAAGAGTTGGACAGCAGCCCCTTGTCCTGCTGTCACCATAGTTACCCAGTGCCCAGTCAGCGACATGTAACGCCCCTGTCCATGCCTACTCGTCCAAGTGTCTGTGGTGAAATGCACCCTGTCACACACAGAGTTTCTCAAAGAAGCGGTGATGTTGTGTGCGACATGCTGGTGGAGCGCAGGCACACCTTTCTTTGAGAAGTAGTGCCGACTGGGCATCTGGTACTGGGGCACTGCGACGGACATAAGGTCTCGAAAATCCTCTGTGTCCACCAGGCGGAAAGGCAGCATTTCTGTAGCCAAGAGCTTGCAGATGGTGAAATTCAACCTCTTAGCTTTCTCATGGCTAGGAGGAAATGGTCTTTTACTTGTCCACATCTGAGGGACCGAGGGCTGGCTATTGTGCTTAGACGGGGTTGATAAGGGTGTCCCCGGCAAACTGCCGGTCTGTGAGGAAGATGCAGGCGGACATCTTAGGTTGCCTTGATCCAAAGGTGGTGCTATCGATGTCGGACAGCGCTCAACACCAGCTGGTGTTACCACCTCCAAAGAAAATGATGACCTGCCAATCACGCTGGCTGTTGCGGGTAAAGAGGTGGCAGGTCTGCGCCCCAAAACAGGTGTGACTGCTGTCCCCCCAGTCACAGAGGATGAAGAGGCCGCGGATGCACAAGATATGGCAGATGGCAGACGGTGATTGGCCCGGCCGGCTAGGCCGCATTGTAGCACACTGAGCTTCCCACTGCAACTTATGCTTCATATCCATGTGACGGTTCATGCATGAAGTACTCAAACTATGTATTTTTTGGCCTCTACTTAGCTTTTGCTGACAAATGTTACAGATAACACGAGTTGGGTCATCTTTATCGATCTGAAAAAATGCCCAGGCTATGCAAGGCTTAGCACCCATGCGACCTGAAGAGCCACCACGACTTGTGGTGAGAGGCAGAGTTGTGTTTGAGGATGCAGTTGTTGACGTGCTTCCAGTACTACGTCTCTGTCCAGGAAGGCGCAACCTGACCTCGTCGTCACTAGCATCTTCCTCCACCTCCTCTGCTGACCTCATCTCTTGGCTGACTGTGGGTTGACAGTAAGTGGGATCTCCGACCTCATCATCATCACCCTGTGCGTTATCACACCCGTCGTCCTCAGAGCCAACCTGTTCCTGCCCTGACAAAAGACTAAAGTTGTCGCTCCAATCAGGTATTTGAGTCTTATCATCGTCTTCCTCATTGTCTCCACCAACAGGAGTTACAGTTTGGGAATGAGGGTCTACATTATGGTCAGAACCTTCTGCGTCTGGTCCTGGATCCGACTCATAAAGATTCTGGGCATCAGTGCAGATCATTTCCTCGTCTGGATTCACACAAGCGCTGGAGTCGACCTCTGATTCCCAGGCTATAGTATGAGTAAACAGCTCTGCAGACTCAACCATCTGTTCTACCTCATACTCAGACGGGCAGCTGGAGATTTGGGAGCTGTGAGGAAGCAAGTGCGATTTGGGTGACACTTTTGAGGGCTGGAGTATTTGTGATGTTGAAGTTGATGTGGAGGAGAGCCCACTTAAAGGAGCACTTGATATCCATTGAAGCACCTGCTGTTTTTGTGCCTCATCTGGAATTTGTAGCGATTGGCGTGGCCGTAAGAAAGGGATCTTATCACATTGTCCGCTAAAAGAAGTAGACCTTTTAGTTTGGCTGGAAGATGGTCTTTCTTCTGCAGATGTTACTGTTGCTTTAACACCTACCCCACGGACACAACCTTTTTTCCCCTTCCCAACACGCCTATTCCCCTTTCCACCAGCAGGCCTTTTTCCACTCATTTTGGTGGTTAACTAATTCACAACTCTGGAGTTGTTTGCACAAAAAAACAATGGATGGTAACCGAGCAGAGCTGAGTGGCCAAACTGTGGTATTAGGCCAAAACTATTGGCTGGGTTAGATGCAGAAAAAAATTATTTTGAATTTGCAACCTGATGGAGGTCAGTATAAATGGACTAATACAAATAGTCCCACACACTGCTAGAAGCCCAAATATTTTTTCAGAGGTACTGTAGATGCAGATAAAAATTATTTTTAATTTGCAACCTGATGGAGGTCAGTATAGATGGACTAATAGACCAAGTCCCACACACTGCTAGAAGCCCAAATATTTTTTCAGAGCTAGATGCAGAAAAAAATTATTTTTAATTTGCAACCTGATGGAGGTCAGTATAGATGGACTAATAGACCAAGTCCCACACACCGCTAGAAGCCCAACTATTTTTTCAGAGCTAGATGCAGAAAAAAATTATATTCAATTTGCAACCTGATGGAGGTCAGTATAGATGGACTAATAGACCAAGTCCCACACACTGCTAGAAGCCCAAATATTTTTTCAGAGCTAGATGCAGAAAAAAAATATTTTTAATTTGCAACCTGATGGAGGTCAGTATAGATGGACTAATATACCAAGTCCCACACACTGCTAGAAGCCCAAATATTTTTTCAGAGCTAGATGCAGAAAAAAATTATTTTTAATTTGCAACCTGATGGAGGTCAGTATAGATGGACTAATAGACCAAGTCCCACACACTGCTAGAAGCCCAAATATTTTTTCAGAGCTAGATGCAGAAAAAAATTATTTTTAATTTGCAACCTGATGGAGGTCAGTATAGATGGACTAATAGACCAAGTCCCACACACCGCTAGAAGCCCAAATATTTTTTCAGAGCTAGATGCAGAAAAAAATTATTTTTAATTTGCAACCTGATGGAGGTCAGTATAGATGGACTAATAGACCAAGTCCCACACACTGCTAGAAGCCCAAATATTTTTTCAGAGCTAGATGCAGAAAAAAATTATTTTTAATTTGCAACCTGATGGAGGTCAGTATAGATGGACTAATAGACCAAGTCCCACACACCGCTAGAAGCCCAACTATTTTTTCAGAGCTAGATGCAGAAAAAAATTATATTCAATTTGCAACCTGCTGGAGGTCAGTATAGAAGGACTAATAGAACAAGTCCCACACACTGCTAGAAGCCCAAATATTTTTTCAGAGCTAAATGAAGAAAAAAATTATTTTTAATTTGCAACCTGATGGAGGTCAGTATAGATGGACTAATAGACCAAGTCCCACACACTGCTAGAAGCCCAAATATTTTTTCAGAGCTAGATGCAGAAAAAAATTATATTCAGTTTGCAACCTGATGGAGGTCAGTATAGATGGACTAATAGAATGATGCTATGCCCAAAAGATTTTACTTCACTAGGTGCAGTAAAAAAATTGGTATTCTATACACAGGTGTTATATCTTGCAACACAGATAGGCTACTCCACTGACTAACACACTCTGCAATAGGCCAAAAAGGATTAGCTTTGCTAGATTCAGCCAAATGCTGTGAAAAAAACTTGCACAGCACTGGCACAGACCTGCCTGGCAAAAACTGAAAGGAACTCATGTAACCTAGTCCTGAAAAGGACTCCAATTACAATTAGTCTTTACTCCCACAACCTATCTATTTAAGAGCACAGACCTCCCTGATAAAAGTCGTAGGAAATGCTGTAACCTAGTCCTTAAAAGGACTGCAATCACAACTATTCCCTACTCCCAAGCTATCTGTATATTTGTGCGAAAATTGGTTTGAAATTAACAAGGTATAGCGCACACAGCAACAGCGGTGCCGTCTAACACGCAGCTGCAGCAGTGAGAAAATGGTGGCGACGGGGAAAATGGCTTGGTCTTATAGGGCAAGGACATGTGACATACACTGCCAATGACACATGCCCTTGCTTGTGTGAAAAAAAGCACTTCGCTCCGTGTGTGCGCTGCTGATAGGCTGACAGATTGCACCTCCCCACTGCAAATGCGGGAAAGAGAAAAAAAAATGGAGATCTTCATTGTTCCTGCAGAGATCCATCCCCTGCCCCTCCCCCCACCCCGCTGTACACTCAAACTGCGTATTAACATTAATTTTCATCATTACTGAGAAAAAATCCAGTTATGATTTTGGTGCACGAACAGTTATCGAACATAACCTCGAACAGCCAAATTTTTCTCAAATTGTTCGTGTTCGCCGTCCGGCTCGAACACCGCCCAAAACAGCTCGAATTTGAGATTGGCGAACAGTTCGAGTAGAACAACGCTCATCTCTAGTTATAATGCCCTTGGAAAAGTGGTGGAGGTCGCAGTGGAATAAAAAGACATTATCAATGCCCCTTGGAAGAGTGGTGGAGGTCACAGTAGCTTAACAAGATGGTTTTAATGCCCTTTGGAAGAGCTGTGGAGTTCAGATTAATTTAACAAGACGGTTTTAATGCCCCTTGGAAGAGTGGTGGAGGTCACAGTAGCTTAACAAGACAGTTTTAATGCCTCTTGGAAGAGACGTGGAGGTCACAGTAGCTTAACAATTCAGTTATAATTACCCTGGAAGAGACGTGGAGGTCACAGCAGCTTAACAAGACGGTTTTAAAGCCCCTTGGAGGAGACATGGAGGTCACAGTAGCTTAACAAGACAGTTTTAATGCCCCTTGGAAGAGAAATGGAGGTCGCAGTGGAATAAAAAGACAATATCAATGCCCCTTGGAAGAGTGGTGGAGGTCACAGTAGCTTAATAAGACGGTTTTAATGCTCCTTGGAAGAGCTGTGGAGTTCAGAGTGGTTTAACAAGACGGTTTTAATGCCACTTGGAAGATTGGTGGAGGTCACAGTAGCATAACAAGATGGTTTTAATGCCCCTTGGAAGAGACGTGAAGTTCACAATAGCTTAACAAGACAGTTTTAATGCCCCTTGGAAGAGTGGTGGAGGTCGCAGTGGAATAAAAAGACAATATCAATGCCCCTTGGAAGAGTGGTGGAGGTCACAGTAGCTAAACAAGACGGTTTTAATGCCCCTTGGAAGAGTGGTGGAGGTTGCAGTGGAATAAACGGACAATATCAATGCCCCTTAGAAGAGTGGTGGAGGTCACAGTAGCTTAACAAGATGGTTTTAATGCCCCTTGGAAGAGCTGTGGAGTTCAGTGTAGTTTAACAAGACGGTTTTAATGCCCCTTGGAAGAGTGGTGGAGGTCACAGTAGCTTAACAAGACGGTTTTAATGCCCCTTGGAAGAGACGTGGAGGTCACAGTAGCTTAACAATACAGTTTTAATGCCCCTTGGAAGAGTGGTGGAGGTCGCAGTGGAATAAATAGACAATATCAATGCCCCTTGGAAGAGTGGTGGAGGTCACAGTAGCTTAACATGACGGTTTTAATGCCCCTTGGAAGAGTGGTGGAGGTCACAGTAGCTTAATAAGACGGTTTTAATACCCCTTGGAAGAGATATGGAGGTCACAGTAGCTTAGCAAGACAGTTTTAATGCCTCTTGGAAGAGACGTGGAGGTCACAGCAGCTTAACAAGTCAGTTTTAATGCCTCTTGGAAGAGACGTGGAGGTCACAGTAGCTTAACAAGACGGTTTTAATGTCCCTTGGAAGAGAGACGTGGAGGTCACAGTAGCTTAACAAAACAGTTTTAATGCCCCTTGGAAGAGTGGTGGAGGTCACAGTGGAATAAAAAGACAATATGAATGCCCCTTGGAAGAGTGGTGGAGGTCACAGTAGCTTTACAAGACAGTTTTAATGCCCCTTGGAGGAGACGTGGAGGTCACAGTAGCTTAACAAGACAGTTTTAATGCCCTTGGAAGAGTGGTGGAGGTTGCAGTGGAATAAAAAGACAATATCAATGCCCCTTAGAAGAGTGTTGGAGGTCACAGTAGCTTAACAAGATGGTTTTAATGCCCCTTGGAAGAGCTGTGGAGTTCACAGTAGTTTAACAAGACGGTTTTAATGCCCCTTGGTAGAGTGGTGGATGTCACAGTAGCTTAACAAGACGGTTTTAATGCCCCTTGGAAGAGTGGTGGAGGTCGCAGTGGAATAAAAAGACAATATGAATGCCCCTTGGAAGAGTGGAGGAGGTCACAGTAGCTTTACAAGGCGGTTTTCATGCCCCTTGGAAGAGACGTGGAGGTCACAGTAGCTTAACAATACAGTTTTAATGCCCCTTGGAAAAGTGGTGGAGGTCGCAGTGGAATAAATAGACAATATCAATGCCCCTTGGAAGAGTGGTGGAGGTCACAGTAGCTTAACATGACGGTTTTAATGCCCCTTGGAAGAGTGGTGGAGGTCACAGTAGCTTAACAAGACGGTTTTAATGCCCCTTGGAAGAGATATGGAGGTCACAGTAGCTTAACAAAACAGTTTTAATGCACCTTGGAAGAGTGATGGAGGTCGCAGTGGAATAAAAAGACAATATGAATGCCCCTTGGAAGAGTGCTGGAGGTTACAGTAGCTTAACAAGACGGTTTTAATGCCCCTTGGAAGAGCTGTGGAGTTCAGAGTGGTTTAACAAGACGCTTTTAATGCCCCTTGGAAGAGACGTGGAGGTCACAGTAGCTTAACAAGACAGTTTTAATGCCCCTTGGAAGAGCGGTGGAGGTTGCAGTGGAATAAAAAGACAATATCAATGCTTCCTGGAAGAGACGTGGAGGTCACAGTAGCTTAAAAAGATGGTTTTAATGCCCCTTTGGAAGAGACGTGGAGGTCACAGTAGCTTAACAAAACAGTTTTAATGCACCTTGGAAGAGTGATGGAGGTCGCAGTGGAATAAAAAGACAATATGAATGCCCCTTGGAAGAGTGCTGGAGGTTACAGTAGCTTAACAAGACGGTTTTAATGCCCCTTGGAAGAGCTGTGGAGTTCAGAGTGGTTTAACAAGACGCTTTTAATGCCCCTTGGAAGAGACGTGGAGGTCACAGTAGCTTAACAAGACAGTTTTAATGCCCCTTGGAAGAGTGGTGGAGGTCGCAGTGGAATAAAAAGACAATGACAATGCCCCTTGGAAGAGTGGTGGAGGTCACAGTAGCTTAACAAGATGGTTTTAATGCCCCTTGGAAGAGATGTGGAGGTCACAGTAGCTTAACAAGCTGGTTTTAATGCCCCTTGGAAGAGTCGTGGAGGACACAGTAGCTTAACAAGATGTTTTTAATGCCCCTTGGAAGAGCTGTGGAGTTCAGAGTGATTTAACAAGACGGTTTTAATGCCCCTTGGAAGACTGGTGGAGGTCACAGTAGCTTAACAAGATGGTTTTAATGCCCCTAGTAAGAGACGTGGAGGTCACAGTAGCTTAACAAGACAGTTATAATGCCCCTTGGAAGAGTGGTGGAGGTTGCAGTGGAATAAAAAGACAATATCAATGTCCCTTGGAAGAGTGGTGGAGGACACAGTAGCTTAACAAGACGGTTTTAATGCCCCTTGGAAGAGTGGTGGAGGTTGCAATGGAATAAAAAGACAATATCAATGCCCCTTAGAAGAGTGGTGGAGGTCACAGTAGCTTAACAAGATGGTTTTAATGCCCCTTGGAAGAGTGGTGGAGGTCACAGTAGCTTAACAAGATGGTTTTAATGCCCCTTGGAAGAGATATGGACGTCACAGTAGCTTAACAAGACAGTTTTAATGCCTCTTGGAAAAGTCGTAGAGGTCACAGTAGCTTAACAAGACGGTTTTAAAGCCCCTTGGAGGAGAGGTGGAGGTCACAGTAGCTTAACAAGACAGTTTTAATGCCCATTGGAAGAGAGGTGGAGGTCGCAGTGGAATAAAAAGACAATATCAATGCCCCTTGGAAGAGTGGTGGAGGTCACAGTAGCTTAACAAGATGGTTTTAATGCCCCCTGGAAGAGCTGTGGAGTTCAGAGTGGTTTAACAAGATGGTTTTAATGCCCCTTGGAAGAGACGTGGAGGTCACAGTAGCTTAACAAGACAGTTTTAATGCCCCTTGGAAGAGTGGTGGAGGTCGCAGTGTAATAAAAAGACAATATCAATGCCCCTTGGAAGAGTGGTGGAGGTCACAGTAGCTTATCAATACGGTTTTAATGCCCCTTGGAAGAGCGGTGGAGGTTGCAGTGGAATAAAAAGACAATATCAATGCCCCTTGGAAGAGACGTGGAGGTCACAGTAGCTTAAAAAGATGGTTTTAATGCCCCTTGGAAGAGACGTGGAGGTCACAGTAGGTTAACAAGACGGTTTTAATGTCCCTTGGAAGAGAGACGTGGAGGACACAGTAGCTTAACAAAACAGTTTTAATGCCCCTTGGAAGAGTGGTGGAGGTCACAGTGGAATAAAAAGACAATATGAATGCACCTTGGAAGAGTGGTGGAGGTCACAGTAGCTTAACAAGATGGTTTTAATGCCCCTTGGAAGAGCTGTGGAGTTCAGAGTAGTTTAACAAGACGGTTTTAATGCACCTTAGAAGAGTGGTGGATGTCACAGTAGCTTAACAAGACGGTTTTAATGCCCCTTGGAAGAGTGGTGGAGGTCGCAGTGGAATAAAAAGACAATATGAATGCCCCTTGGAAGAGTGGAGGAGGTCACAGTAGCTTTACAAGGCGGTTTTCATGCCCCTTGGAAGAGACGTGGAGGTCACAGTAGCTTAACAATACAGTTTTAATGCCCCTTGGAAAAGTGGTGGAGGTCGCAGTGGAATAAATAGACAATATCAATGCCCCTTGGAAGAGTGGTGGAGGTCACAGTAGCTTAACATGACGGTTTTAATGCCCCTTGGAAGAGTGGTGGAGGTCACAGTAGCTTAACAAGACGGTTTTAATGCCCCTTGGAAGAGATATGGAGGTCACAGTAGCTTAACAAGACAGTTTTAATGCCTCTTGGAAAAGACGTGGAGGTCACAGTAGCTTAACAAGACAGTTTTAATGCCCTTGGAAGAGTGGTAGAGGTCGCAGTGTAATAAAAAGACAATATCAATGCCCCTTGGAATAGTGGTGGAGGTCAGAGTAGCTTAACAAGACGGTTTTAAAGCCCCTTGGAGGAGAGGTGGAGGTCACAGTAGCTTAACAAGACAGTTTTAATGCCCCTTGGAAGAGAGGTGGAGGTCGCAGTGGAATAAAAAGACAATATCAATGCCCCTTGGAAGAGTGGTGGAGGTCACAATAGCTTAACAAGACGGTTTTAATGCCCCTTGGAAGAGCTGTGGAGTTCAGAGTGGTTTAAGAAGACGGTTTTAATGCCCCTTGGAAGACTGGTGGAGGTCACAGTAGCTTAACAAGATGGTTTTAATGCCCCTTGGAAGAGACGTGGAGGACACAGTAGCTTAACAAGACAGTTTTAATGCCCCTTGGAAGAGTGGTGGAGGTCGCAGTGGAATAAAAAGACAATATCAATGCCCCTTGGAAGAGTGGTGGAGGTCACTGTAGCTAAACAATACTGTTTTAATGCCCCTTGGAAGAGCGGTGGAGGTTGCAGTGGAATAAAAAGACAATATCAATGCTTCTTGGAAGAGACGTGGAGGTCACAGTAGCTTAAAAAGACGGTTTTAATGCCCCTTGGAAGAGACGTGGAGGTCACAGTAGCTTAACAAAACAGTTTTAATGCACCTTGGAAGAGTGATGGAGGTCGCAGTGGAATAAAAAGACAATATGAATGCCCCTTGGAAGAGTGGTGGAGGTCACAGTAGCTTTACAAGATGGTTTTAATGCCCCTTGGAGGAGACGTGGAGGTCACAGTAGCTTAACAAGACAGTTTTAATGCCCTAGGAAGAGTGGTGGACGTCGCAGTGGAATAAAAAGACAATATCAATGCCCCTTGGAAGAGTGGTGGAGGTCACAGTAGCTTAACAAGACGGTTTTAATGCCACTTGGAAGAGCTGTGGAGTTCAGAGTGGTTTAACAAGACGGTTTTAATGCCCCTTGGAAGAGTGGTGGAGGTCACAGTAGCTTAACAAGACGGTTTAAATGCCCCTTGGAAGAGACGTGGAGGTCACAGTAGCTTAACAAGACAGTTTTAATGCCCCTTGGAAGAGTGGTGGAGGTCGCAGTGGAATAAAAGACAATGACAATGCCCCTTGGAAGAGTGGTGGAGGTCACAGTAGCTTAACAAGATGGTTTTAATGCCCCTTGGAAGAGATGTGGAGGACACAGTAGCTTAACAAGCTGGTTTTAATGCCCCTTGGAAGAGTCGTGGAGGACACAGTAGCTTAACAAGATGTTTTTAATGCCCCTTTGAAGAGCTGTGAAGTTCAGAGTGATTTAACAAGACGGTTTTAATGCCCCTTGGAAGACTGGTGGAGGTCACAGTAGCTTAACAAGACGGTTTTAATGCCCCTTGGAAGAGACGTGGAGGTCACAGTAGCTTAACAATACAGTTTTAATGCCCCTTGGAAGATTGGTGGAGGTCGCAGTGGAATAAATAGACAATATCAATGCCCCTTGGAAGAGTGGTGGAGGTCACAGTAGCTTAACATGACGGTTTTAATGACGCTTGGAAGAGTAGCGGAGGTCACAGTAGCTTAATAAGACGGTTTTAATACCCCTTGGAAGAGATATGGAGGTCACAGTAGCTTAGCAAGACAGTTTTAATGCCTCTTGGAAGAGACGTGGAGGTCACAGCAGCTTAACAAGTCAGTTTTAATGCCTCTTGGAAGAGACGTGGAGGTCACAGTAGCTTAACAAGACGGTTTTAATGTCCCTTGGAAGAGAGACGTGGAGGTCACAGTAGCTTAACAAAACAGTTTTAATGCCCCTTGGAAGAGTGGTGGAGGTCACAGTGGAATAAAAAGACAATATGAATGCCCCTTGGAAGAGTGGTGGAGGTCACAGTAGCTTTACAAGACAGTTTTAATTCCCCTTGGAGGAGACGTGGAGGTCACAGTAGCTTAACAAGACAGTTTTAATGCCCTTGGAAGAGTGGTGGAGGTTGCAGTGGAATAAAAAGACAATATCAATGCCCCTTAGAAGAGTGTTGGAGGTCACAGTAGCTTAACACGATGGTTTTAATGCCCCTTGGAAGAGCTGTGGAGTTCAGAGTAGTTTAACAAGACGGTTTTAATGCCCCTTGTTAGAGTGGTGGATGTCACAGTAGCTTAACAAGACGGTTTTAATGCCCCTTGGAAGAGTGGTGGAGGTCGCAGTGGAATAAAAAGACAATATGAATGCCCCTTGGAAGAGTGGAGGAGGTCACAGTAGCTTTACAAGGCGGTTTTCATGCCCCTTGGAAGAGACGTGGAGGTCACAGTAGCTTAACAATACAGTTTTAATGCCCCTTGGAAAAGTGGTGGAGGTCGCAGTGGAATAAATAGACAATATCAATGCCCCTTGGAAGAGTGGTGGAGGTCACAGTAGCTTAACATGACGGTTTTAATGCCCCTTGGAAGAGTGGTGGAGGTCACAGTAGCTTAACAAGACGGTTTTAATGCCCCTTGGAAGAGATATGGAGGTCACAGTAGCTTAACAAGACAGTTTTAATGCCTCTTGGAAAAGACGTGGAGGTCACAGTAGCTTAACAAGACAGTTTCAATGCCCTTGGAAGAGTGGTAGAGGTCGCAGTGTAATAAAAAGACAATATCAATGCCCCTTGGAATAGTGGTGGAGGTCACAGTAGCTTAAAAAGACGGTTTTAAAGCCCCTTGGAGGAGAGGTGGAGGTCACAGTAGCTTAACAAGACAGTTTTAATGCCCCTTGGAAGAGAGGTGGAGGTCGCAGTGGAATAAAAAGACAATATCAATGCGCCTTGGAAGAGTGGTGGAGGTCACAGTAGCTTAACAATACGGTTTAAATGCCCCTTGGAAGAGCTGTGGAGTTCAGAGTGGTTTAAGAAGACAGTTTTAATGCCCCTTGGAAGACTGGTGGAGGTCACAGTAGCTTAACAAGATGGTTTTAATGCCCCTTGGAAGAGACGTGGAGGTCACAGTAGCTTAACAAGACAGTTTTAATGCCCCTTGGAAGAGTGGTGGAGGTCACTGTAGCTAAACAATACGGTTTTAATGCCCCTTGGAAGAGCGGTGGAGGTTGCAGTGGAATAAAAAGACAATATCAATGCTTCCTGGAAGAGACGTGGAGGTCACAGTAGCTTAAAAAGATGGTTTTAATGCCCCTTTGGAAGAGACGTGGAGGTCACAGTAGCTTAACAAAACAGTTTTAATGCACCTTGGAAGAGTGATGGAGGTCGCAGTGGAATAAAAAGACAATATGAATGCCCCTTGGAAGAGTGCTGGAGGTTACAGTAGCTTAACAAGACGGTTTTAATGCCCCTTGGAAGAGCTGTGGAGTTCAGAGTGGTTTAACAAGACGCTTTTAATGCCCCTTGGAAGAGACGTGGAGGTCACAGTAGCTTAACAAGACAGTTTTAATGCCCCTTGGAAGAGTGGTGGAGGTCGCAGTGGAATAAAAAGACAATGACAATGCCCCTTGGAAGAGTGGTGGAGGTCACAGTAGCTTAACAAGATGGTTTTAATGCCCCTTGGAAGAGATGTGGAGGTCACAGTAGCTTAACAAGCTGGTTTTAATGCCCCTTGGAAGAGTCGTGGAGGACACAGTAGCTTAACAAGATGTTTTTAATGCCCCTTGGAAGAGCTGTGGAGTTCAGAGTGATTTAACAAGACGGTTTTAATGCCCCTTGGAAGACTGGTGGAGGTCACAGTAGCTTAACAAGATGGTTTTAATGCCCCTTGGAAGAGACGTGGAGGTCACAGTAGCTTAACAAGACAGTTTTAATGCCCCTTGGAAGAGTGGTGGAGGTCGCAGTGGAATAAAAAGACAATATCAATGCTCCTTGGAAGAGTGGTGGAGGTCACTGTAGCTAAACAATACGGTTTTAATGCCCCTTGGAAGAGCGGTGGAGGTTGCAGTGGAATAAAAAGACAATATCAATGCTTCCTGGAAGAGACGTGGAGGTCACAGTAGCTTAAAAAGATGGTTTTAATGCCCCTTTGGAAGAGACGTGGAGGTCACAGTAGCTTAACAAAACAGTTTTAATGCACCTTGGAAGAGTGATGGAGGTCGCAGTGGAATAAAAAGACAATATGAATGCCCCTTGGAAGAGTGCTGGAGGTTACAGTAGCTTAACAAGACGGTTTTAATGCCCCTTGGAAGAGCTGTGGAGTTCAGAGTGGTTTAACAAGACGCTTTTAATGCCCCTTGGAAGAGACGTGGAGGTCACAGTAGCTTAACAAGACAGTTTTAATGCCCCTTGGAAGAGTGGTGGAGGTCGCAGTGGAATAAAAAGACAATGACAATGCCCCTTGGAAGAGTGGTGGAGGTCACAGTAGCTTAACAAGATGGTTTTAATGCCCCTTGGAAGAGATGTGGAGGTCACAGTAGCTTAACAAGCTGGTTTTAATGCCCCTTGGAAGAGTCGTGGAGGACACAGTAGCTTAACAAGATGTTTTTAATGCCCCTTGGAAGAGCTGTGGAGTTCAGAGTGATTTAACAAGACGGTTTTAATGCCCCTTGGAAGACTGGTGGAGGTCACAGTAGCTTAACAAGATGGTTTTAATGCCCCTTGTAAGAGACGTGGAGGTCACAGTAGCTTAACAAGACAGTTATAATGCCCCTTGGAAGAGTGGTGGAGGTTGCAGTGGAATAAAAAGACAATATCAATGTCCCTTGGAAGAGTGGTGGAGGACACAGTAGCTTAACAAGACGGTTTTAATGCCCCTTGGAAGAGTGGTGGAGGTTGCAATGGAATAAAAAGACAATATCAATGCCCCTTAGAAGAGTGGTGGAGGTCACAGTAGCTTAACAAGATGGTTTTAATGCCCCTTGGAAGAGTGGTGGAGGTCACAGTAGCTTAACAAGACGGTTTTAATGCCCCTTGGAAGAGATATGGACGTCACAGTAGCTTAACAAGACAGTTTTAATGCCTCTTGGAAAAGACGTAGAGGTCACAGTAGCTTAACAAGACGGTTTTAAAGCCCCTTGGAGGAGAGGTGGAGGTCACAGTAGCTTAACAAGACAGTTTTAATGCCCATTGGAAGAGAGGTGGAGGTCGCAGTGGAATAAAAAGTCAATATCAATGCCTCTTGGAAGAGTGGTGGAGGTCACAGTAGCTTAACAAGATGGTTTTAATGCCCCCTGGAAGAGCTGTGGAGTTCAGAGTGGTTTAACAAGATGGTTTTAATGCCCCTTGGAAGAGACGTGGAGGTCACAGTAGCTTAACAAGACAGTTTTAATGCCCCTTGGAAGAGTGGTGGAGGTCGCAGTGTAATAAAAAGACAATATCAATGCCCCTTGGAAGAGTGGTGGAGGTCACAGTAGCTTAACAAGACGGTTTTAATGTCCCTTGGAAGAGAGACGTGGAGGACACAGTAGCTTAACAAAACAGTTTTAATGCCCCTTGGAAGAGTGGTGGAGGTCACAGTGGAATAAAAAGACAATATGAATGCACCTTGGAAGAGTGGTGGAGGTCACAGTAGCTTAACAAGATGGTTTTAATGCCCCTTGGAAGAGCTGTGGAGTTCAGAGTAGTTTAACAAGACGGTTTTAATGCACCTTAGAAGAGTGGTGGATGTCACAGTAGCTTAACAAGACGGTTTTAATGCCCCTTGGAAGAGTGGTGGAGGTCGCAGTGGAATAAAAAGACAATATGAATGCCCCTTGGAAGAGTGGAGGAGGTCACAGTAGCTTTACAAGGCGGTTTTCATGCCCCTTGGAAGAGACGTGGAGGTCACAGTAGCTTAACAATACAGTTTTAATGCCCCTTGGAAAAGTGGTGGAGGTCGCAGTGGAATAAATAGACAATATCAATGCCCCTTGGAAGAGTGGTGGAGGTCACAGTAGCTTAACATGACGGTTTTAATGCCCCTTGGAAGAGTGGTGGAGGTCACAGTAGCTTAACAAGACGGTTTTAATGCCCCTTGGAAGAGATATGGAGGTCACAGTAGCTTAACAAGACAGTTTTAATGCCTCTTGGAAAAGACGTGGAGGTCACAGTAGCTTAACAAGACAGTTTTAATGCCCTTGGAAGAGTGGTAGAGGTCGCAGTGTAATAAAAAGACAATATCAATGCCCCTTGGAATAGTGGTGGAGGTCAGAGTAGCTTAACAAGACGGTTTTAAAGCCCCTTGGAGGAGAGGTGGAGGTCACAGTAGCTTAACAAGACAGTTTTAATGCCCCTTGGAAGAGAGGTGGAGGTCGCAGTGGAATAAAAAGACAATATCAATGCCCCTTGGAAGAGTGGTGGAGGTCACAGTAGCTTAACAAGACGGTTTTAATGCCCCTTGGAAGAGCTGTGGAGTTAAGAGTGGTTTAAGAAGACGGTTTTAATGCCCCTTGGAAGACTGGTGGAGGTCACAGTAGCTTAACAAGATGGTTTTAATGCCCCTTGGAAGAGACGTGGAGGTCACAATAGCTTAACAAGACAGTTTTAATGCCCCTTGGAAGAGTGGTGGAGGTCGCAGTGGAATAAAAAGACAATATCAATGCCCCTTGGAAGAGTGGTGGAGGTCACTGTAGCTAAACAATACGGTTTTAATGCCCCTTGGAAGAGCGGTGGAGGTTGCAGTGGAATAAAAAGACAATATCAATGCTTCTTGGAAGAGACGTGGAGGTCACAGTAGCTTAAAAAGACGGTTTTAATGCCCCTTGGAAGAGACGTGGAGGTCACAGTAGCTTAACAAAACAGTTTTAATGCACCTTGGAAGAGTGATGGAGGTCGCAGTGGAATAAAAAGACAATATGAATGCCCCTTGGAAGAGTGGTGGAGGTCACAGTAGCTTTACAAGATGGTTTTAATGCCCCTTGGAGGATACGTGGAGGTCACAGTAGCTTAACAAGACAGTTTTAATGCCCTAGGAAGAGTGGTGGACGTCGCAGTGGAATAAAAAGACAATATCAATGCCCCTTGGAAGAGTGGTGGAGGTCACAGTAGCTTAACAAGACGGTTTTAATGCCACTTGGAAGAGCTGTGGAGTTCAGAGTGGTTTAACAAGACGGTTTTAATGCCCCTTGGAAGAGTGGTGGAGGTCACAGTAGCTTAACAAGACGGTTTAAATGCCCCTTGGAAGAGACGTGGAGGTCACAGTAGCTTAACAAGACAGTTTTAATGCCCCTTGGAAGAGTGGTGGAGGTCGCAGTGGAATAAAAGACAATGACAATGCCCCTTGGAAGAGTGGTGGAGGTCACAGTAGCTTAACAAGATGGTTTTAATGCCCCTTGGAAGAGATGTGGAGGTCACAGTAGCTTAACAAGCTGGTTTTAATGCCCCTTGGAAGAGTCGTGGAGGACACAGTAGCTTAACAAGATGTTTTTAATGCCCCTTTGAAGAGCTGTGAAGTTCAGAGTGATTTAACAAGACGGTTTTAATGCCCCTTGGAAGACTGGTGGAGGTCACAGTAGCTTAACAAGATGGTTTTAATGCCCCTTGGAAGAGACGTGGAGGTCACAGTAGCTTAACAAGACAGTTATAATGACCCTTGGAAGAGTGGTGGAGGTTGCAGTGGAATAAAAAGACAATATCAATGTCCCTTGGAAGAGTGGTGGAGGACACAGTAGCTTAACAAGACGGTTTTAATGCCCCTTGGAAGAGTGGTGGAGGTTGCAATGGAATAAAAAGACAATATCAATGCCCCTTAGAAGAGTGGTGGAGGTCACAGTAGCTTAACAAGATGGTTTTAATGCCCCTTGGAAGAGTGGTGGAGGTCACAGTAGCTTAACAAGACGGTTTTAATGCCCCTTGGAAGAAATATGGACGTCACAGTAGCTTAACAAGACAGTTTTAATGACTCTTGGAAAAGACGTGGAGGTCACAGTAGCTTAACAAGACAGTTTTAATGCCCTTGGAAGAGTGGTGGAGGTCGCAGTGTAATAAAAAGACAATATCAATGCCCCTTGGAAGAGTGGTGGAGGTCACAGTAGCTTAACAAGACGGTTTTAAAGCCCCTTGGAGGAGAGGTGGAGGTCACAGTAGCTTAACAAGACAGTTTTAATGCCCATTGGAAGAGAGGTGGAGGTCGCAGTGGAATAAAAAGACAATATCAATGCCCCTTGGAAGAGTGGTGGAGGTCACAGTAGCTTAACAAGATGGTTTTAATGCCCCCTGTAAGAGCTGTGGAGTTCAGAGTGGTTTAACAAGATGGTTTTAATGCCCCTTGGAAGAGACGTGGAGGTCACAGTAGCTTAACAAGACAGTTTTAATGCCCCTTGGAAGAGTGGTGGAGGTCGCAGTGGAATAAAAAGACAATATCAATGCCCCTTGGAAGAGTGGTGGAGGTCACAGTAGCTTAACAATACGGTTTTAATGCCCCTTGGAAGAGCGGTGGAGGTTGCAGTGGAATAAAAAGACAATATCAATGCCCCTTGGAAGAGACGTGGAGGTCACAGTAGCTTAAAAAGATGGTTTTAATGCCCCTTGGAAGAGACGTGGAGGTCACAGTAGCTTAACAAAACAGTTTTAATGCACCTTGGAAGAGTGATGGAGGTCGCAGTGGAATAAAAAGACAATATGAATGCCCCTTGGAAGAGTGGTGGAGGTCACAGTAGCTTTACAAGATGGTTTTAATGCCCCTTGGAGGAGACGTGGAGGTCACAATAGCTTAACAAGACAGTTTTAATGCCCTTGGAAGAGTGGTGGAGGTCGCAGTGGAATAAAAAGACAATATCAATGCCCCTTAGAAGAGTGGTGGAGGTCACAGTAGCTTAACAAGACGGTTTTAATGCCCCTTGGAAGAGCTGTGGAGTTCAGAGTTGTTTAACAAGACGGTTTTAATGCCCCTTGGAAGAGTGGTGGAGGTCACAGTAGCTTAACAAGACGGTGTAAATGCCCCTTGGAAGAGACGTGGAGGTCACATTAGCTTAACAAGACAGTTTTAATGCACCTTGGAAGAGTGGTGGAGGTCACAGTAGCTTAACAAGACGGTGTAAATGCCCATTGGAAGAGACGTGGAGGTCACATTAGCTTAACAAGACAGTTTTAATGCACCTTGGAAGAGTGGTGGAGGTCACAGTAGCTTAACAAGATGGTTTTAATGCCCCTTGGAAGAGATGTGGAGGTCACAGTAGCTTAACAAGACAGTTTTAATGCCACTTGGAAGAGTGGTGGAGGTCGCAGTGGGATAAAAGGACAATATCAATGCCCCTTGGAAGAGTGGTGGAGGTCACAGTAGCTTAACAAGACGGTTTTAATGCCCCTTGCAAGAGTAGTGGAGGTCACAGTAGCTTAACAAGATGGTTTTAATGCCCCTTGGAAGAGTCGTGGAGGACACAGTAGCTTAACAAGATGGTTTTAATGCCCCTTGGAAGAGCTGTGGAGTTCAGAGTGGTTTAACAAGACGGTTTTAATGCCCCTTGGAAGACTGGTGGAGGTCACACTAGCTTAACAAGATGGTTTTAATGCCCCTTCGAAGAGACGTGGAGGTCACAGTAGCTTAACAAGACAGTTATAATGCACCTTGGAAGAGTGGTTTAGGTCACAGTGGAATAAAAAGACAATATCAATGCCCCTTGGAAGAGTGGTGGAGTACACAGTAGCTTAACAAGACGGTTTTAATGCCCCTTGGAAGAGTGCTGGAGGTTGCAGTGGAATAAAAAGACAATATCAATGCCCCTTAGAAGAGTGGTGGAGGTCACAGTAGCTTAACAAGTTGGTTTTAATGCCCCTTTGAAGAGACGTGGAGGTCACAGTAGCTTAACAAGACAGTTTTATTGCCCCTTGGAAGAGTGGTGGAGGTCGTAGTGGAATAAAAAGACAATATCAATGCCCCTTGGAAGAGTGGTGGAGGTCACAGTAGCTTAACAAGATGGTTTTAATGCCCATTGGAAGAGATGTGGAGGTCACAGTAGCTTAACAAGACAGTTTTAATGCCACTTGGAAGAGTGGTGGAGGTCGCAGTGGGATAAAAGGACAATATCAATGCCCCTTGGAAGAGTGGTGGAGGTCACAGTAGCTTAACAAGACGGTTTTAATGCCCCTTGGAAGAGTAGTGGAGGTCACAGTAGCTTAACAAGATGGTTTTAATGCCCCTTGGAAGAGTCGTGGAGGACACAGTAGCTTAACAAGATGGTTTTAATGCCCCTTGGAAGAGCTGTGGAGTTCAGAGTGGTTTAACAAGACGGTTTTAATGCCCCTTGGAAGACTGGTGGAGGTCACACTAGCTTAACAAGATGGTTTTAATGCCCCTTGGAAGAGACGTGGAGGTCACAGTAGCTTAACAAGACAGTTATAATGCACCTTGGAAGAGTGGTTTAGGTCACAGTGGAATAAAAAGACAATATCAATGCCCCATGGAAGAGTGGTGGAGGACACAGTAGCTTAACAAGACGGTTTTAATGCCCCTTGGAAGAGTGCTGGAGGTTGCAGTGGAATAAAAAGACAATATCAATGCCCCTTAGAAGAGTGGTGGAGGTCACAGTAGCTTAACAAGATGGTTTTAATGCCCCTTGGAAGAGACGTGGAGGTTACAATAGCTTAACAAGACAGTTTTAATGCCCCTTGGAAGAGTGATGGAGGTCGCAGTGGAATAAAAAGACAATATCAATGCCCCTTGGAAGAGTGGTGGAGCTCACAGTAGCTTAACAAGACGGTTTTAATGCCCCTTGGAAGAGCTGTGGAGTTCAGAGTGGTTTAACAAGACAGTATTAATGCCCCTTGGAAGAGTGATGGAGGTCACAGTAGCTTAACAAGACGGTGTAAATGCCCCTTGGAAGAGACGTGGAGGTCACAGTAGCTTAACAAGACAGTTTTAATGCCCCTTGGAAGAGTGGTGGAGGTCACAGTGGAATAAAAAGACAATATCAATGCCCCTTGGAAGAGTGGTGGAGGACACAGTAGCTTAACAAGAAGGTTTTAATGCACCTTGGAAGAGTGGTGGAGGTTGCAGTGGAATAAAAAGACAATATCAATGCCCCTTAGAAGAGTGGTGGAGGTCATAGTTGCTTAACAAGATGGTTTTAATGCCCCTTGGAAGAGACGTGGAGGTCACAGTAGCTTAACAAGACAGTTTTAATGCCCCTTGGAAGAGTGGCGGAGGTCGCAGTGGAATAAAAAAACAATATCAATGCCCCTTGGAAGAGTGGTGGAGGTCACAGTAGCTTAACAAGATGGTTTAATGCCCCTTGGAAGAGATGTGGAGGTCACAGTAGCTTAACAAGACAGTTTTAATGCCACTTGGAAGAGTGGTAGAGGTCGCAGTGGGATAAAAAGACAATATCAATGCCGCTTGGAAGAGTGGTGGAGGTCACAGTAGCTTAACAAGACGGTTTTAATGCCCCTTGGAAGAGTAGTGGAGGTCACAGTAGCTTAACAAGATGGTTTTAATGCCCCTTGGAAGAGTCGTGGAGGACACAGTAGCTTAACAAGATGGTTTTAATGCCCCTTGGAAGAGCTGTGGAGTTCAGAGTGGTTTAACAAGACGGTTTTAATGCCCCTTGGAAGACTGGTGGAGGTCACAGTAGCTTAACAAGATGGTTTTAATGCCCCTTGGAAGAGACGTGGAGGTCACAGTAGCTTAACAAGACAGTTATAATGCCCCTTGGAAGAGTGGTTTCGGTCACAGTGGAATAAAAAGACAATATCAATGCCCCTTGGAAGAGTGGTGGAGAACACAGTAGCTTAACAAGACGGTTTTAATGCCCCTTGGAAGAGTGGTGGAGGTTGCAGTGGAATAAAAAGACAATATCAATGCCCCATAGAAGAGTGGTGGAGGTCACAGTAGCTTAACAAGATGGTTTTAATGCCCCTTGGAAGAGCTGTGGAGTTCAGAGTAATTTAACAAAACGGTTTTAACGCCCCTTGGAAGAGTATTGGAGGTCACGGTAGCTTAACAAAATGGTTTTAATGCCCCTTGGAAGAGATGTGGAGGTCACAGTAGCTTAACAAGAGAGTTTTAATGCCCCTTGGAAGAGTGGTGGAGGTCACAGTAGCTTTACAAGACGGTTTTAATGCCGCTTGGAAGAGTTGCGGAGGTCGCAGTAGCTTAACAAGATGGTTTTAATGCCCCTTGGAAGAGTGGTGGAAGTCACAGTAGCTTAACAAGACGGTTTTAATGCCCCTTGGAAGAGACGTGGAGGTCACAGTTCCTTAACAAGACGGTTTTAATGCCCCTTGGAAGAGTGGTGGAAGTCGCAGTGGAATTAAAAGACAATATGAATGCCGCTTAGAAGAGTGGCGGAGATCACAGTAGCTTAACAAGACGGTTTTAATGCCCCTTGGAAGAGCTGTGAAGTTCAGAGTAGTTTAACAAGACGGTTTTAATGCACCTTGGAAGAGTGGTGGAGGTCACAGTAGCTTAACAAGACGGTTATAATGCCCCTTGGGAGAGACATGGAGGTCACAGTAGCTTATCAAGATGGTTTTAATGCCCTTTGGAAGAGTGGTGGAGGTCACAGTAGCTTAACAAAACGGTTTTAATGCCCCTTGGAAGAGACGTGGAGGTCACAGTAGCTTAAAAAGACAGTTTTAATTCCCCTTGGAAGAGACGTGGAGGTCACAGTACCTTAGCAAGTCAGTTTTAATGCCCCTTGGAAGAGACGTGGAGGTCACAGTAGATTAAAAAGATGGTTTTATTGCCCTTTGGAAGAGAGAAGTGAAGGTCACAGTAGCTTAACAAGACAGTTTTAATGCCCCTTGGAAGAGTAGTGGAGGTTTCAGTGGAGTAAAAAGACAATATAAATGCCCCTTGGAAGAGTGGTGGAGATCACAGTAGCTTAACAAGACAGTTTAATGCCCCTTGGAGGAGACGTGGAGGTCACAGTAGCTTAACAAGACAGTTTTAATGCCCCTTGGAAGAGTGGTGGAGGTCACAGTAGCTTAGCAAGACGGTTTAAATGCCTCTTGGAAGAGACGTGGAGGTTACAGTAGCTTAACAAGACAGTTTTAATGCCCCTTGGAAGAGTGATGGAGATCGTAGTGGAATAAAAAGACAATATCAATGCCCCTTGGAAGAGTGGTGGAGGTCACAGTAGCTTAACAAGATGGTTTTAATGCCCCTTGGAAGAGATGTGGAGGTCACAGTAGCTTAACAAGACAGTTTTAATGCCCCTTGGAAGAGTGGTGGAGGTCGCAGTGGGATAAAAAGACAATATCAATGCCCCTTGGAAGAGTGGTGGAGGTCACAGTACCTTAACATGACGGTTTTAATACCGCTTGGAAGAGTAGAGAAGGTAACAGTAGCTTAACAAGATGGTTCTAATGCCCCTTGGAAGAGTGGTGGAGGTCACAGTTGCTTAACAAGACGGTTTTAATGCCGCTTGGAAGAGATATGGAGGTCACAGTAGCTTAACAAGACAGTTTTAATGCCTCTTTGAAGAAACGTGGAGGTCACAGTAGCTTAACAAGTCAGTTTTAATGCCCCTTGGAAGAGACGTGGAGGTCACAGTAGCTTAACAAGATGGTTTTAATGCCCCTTGGAAGAGTGGTGAAGGTCACAGTAGCTTACCAAGACAGTTTTAATGCCCCTTGGAAGAGATGTGGAGGTCACAGTAGCTTAACAAGACAGTTTTACTGCCTCTTGGTAGAGACGTGGAGGTCACAGTAGCTTAACAAGTCAGTCATAATGACCCTTGGAAGAGACGTGGAGGCCACAGCAGCTTAACAAGACAGTTTTAATGCCCCTTGGAATAGAGACGTGAAGGTCACAGTAGCTTAACAAGACCGTTTTAATGCCCCTTGGAGGAGACGTGGAGGTCACAGTAGCTTAACAAGACAGTTTTAATGCCCTTGGAAGAGTGGTGGAGTTCGCAGTGTAATCAAACGACAATATCAATGACCCTTGGAAGAGTGGTGGAGGTCTCAGTAGCTTAACAAGACGGTTTTAACCCCTTACTTACCGGGGACGTATTAGTACGCATATTTGCGATCCCTCCGTTCAGTGAGGGCTGCTGCGCTGAGCCCTCACTGAACGGAGCACATGTCAGCTGATTCTTACAGCTGACATGTGCCCGCAACAGCCGCGGGTGGAATCGCGATCCAACCGCGGCTGTTAACCTGTTAAATGCTGCTGTCAATCTCCGACAGCAGCATTTAACGCGCGCTTCCGGGTAGCGCGTCATAAGCCCCGCCCACCGGCGACCCCGTCACGTGATCGCGGGTCGCCGATGGGCGTGCATGACAACCCAGGGTCTGCAGCAGACGCCTGTGGTTGTCATGATCTTGTCGCTATGAGCGCCACCTAGTGGTCGGCGCTCATAGCACAGGACCATTTCTGCTGCATGCAGGGGACCTGCTCGTCCCCTGTATGCAGCAGAGGCGATCGGATAGTTGCTGCTTCTAGTCTCCTATGGAGACTATAGAAGCATGCAAAAAGTAAAAAAAAAAAGTTTTTAAAAATATAAAAAAAAATAAAAAAATATAAAAGTTTAAATCACCCCCCTTTCGCCCCATTCAAAATAAAATATATAAAAAAAAAAACCCACATACACATATTTGGTATCGCCGCGTTCAGAATCGCCCGATCTATCAACATAAAAAAAGAATTAATCCGATCGGTAAACGGCGTAACGAGAAAAAAATTCTAAACGCCAGAATTACGTTTTTTGGTCGCCGCAAAATTGCAATAAAATGCAATAACGGGCGATCAAAACATCGGATCTACCCCAAATGTTATCAATAAAAATTTCAGCCCGGCGCGCAAAAAATAAGCCATCAACCAGCCCCAGATCACGAAAAATGGAGACGTTACAGGTCTCTGAAAATGGCGCTATTTTTTTTTTTTTTACCAAACTTTGGAATTTTTTTTCACCACTTAAATATAAAAGAACCTATACATGTTTGGTGTCTATGAACTCGTAATGACCTGTAGAATAAGAAGGGCTGGTCAGTTTTAGCATTCAGTGAACGTGGTAAAAAAAATAAATAAAAAACAACTGTGGTATTGCACTTTTTTTGCAATTTTACCGCACTTGGAATTTTTTTCCCGTTTTCCCGTACAGGATATGGTAAAACTAGTAATGGCGTTGAAAAGTACAACTCGTCCCGCAAAAAATAAGCCCTCACATGGCCATATTGACCAAAAAATAAAAACGCTATGGCTCTGGGAACAAGGGGAGCAAAAACGAAAATGCAAAAACGAAAAATGCTCCGGGGCTTAAGGGGTTAAAGCCCATTGGAGGAAACGTGGAGGTCACAGAAGCTTAACAAGACAGTTTTAATGCCCCTTGGAAGAGAGGTGGAGGTCACAGTGGAATAAAAAGACAATATCAATGCCCCTTGGAAGAGTGGTGGAGGTCACAGTAGCTTAACAAAACAGTTTTAATGCCCCTTGGAAGAGTGGTGGAGGTCGCAGTGGAATAAAAAGACAATATGAATGCCCCTTGGAAGAGTGGTGGATGTCACAGTAGCTTTGCAAGATGGTTTTAATGCCCCTTGGAGGAGACGTGGAGGTCACAGTAGCTTAACAAGACAGTTTTAATGCCCTTGGAAGAGTGGTGGAGGTCGCAGTGGAATAAAAAGACAATATCAATGCCCCTTGGAAGAGTGGTGGATGTCACAGTAGCTTAACAAGATGGTTTTAATGCCCTTTGGAAGAGCTGTGGAGTTCAGAGTAGTTTAACAAGACGGTTTTAATGCCCCTTAGAAGAGTGGTGGAGGTCACAGTAGCTTAACAAGACAGTTTTCATGCCTCTTGGAAGAGACGTGGAGGTCACAGTAGCTTAATAAGTCAGTTATAATGACCCTTGGAAGAGACGTGGAGGTCACAGCAGCTTAACAAGACGGTTTTAATGCCCCTTGGAATAGAGACGTGGAGGTCACAGTAGCTTAACAATATGGTTTTAATGCCCCTTGGAGGAGACGTGGAGGTCACAGTAGCTTAACAAGACAGTTTTAATGCCCTTGGAAGAGTGGTGGAGGTCGCAGTGTAATAAAAAGGCAATATCAATGCCCCTTGGAAGAGTGGTGGAGGTCACAGTAGCTTAACAAGACGGTTTTAAAGCCCCTTGGAGGAGACGTGGAGGTCACAGTAGCTTAACAAGACAGTTTTAATACCCCTTGGAAGAGAAGTGGAGGTCGCAGTGGAATAAAAAGACAATATCAATGCCCCTTGGAAGAGTGGTGGAGGTCACAGTAGCTTAACAAGACGGTTTTAATGCCCCTTGGAAGAGCTGTGGAGTTCAGAGTGGTTTAACAAGATGGTTTTAATGCCGCTTGGAAGACTGGTGCAGGTCACAGTAGCTTAACAAGATGGTTTTAATTCCCCTTGGAAGAGTGGAGGAGGTTGCAGTGGAATAAAAATACAATATCAATGCCCCTTAGAAGAGTGGTGGAGGTCACAGTAGCTTAACAAGACAGTTTTAATGCCCTTTGGAAGAGTGGTGGAGGTCGCAGTGGAATAAAAAGACAATATCAATGCCCCTTGGAAGAGTGGTGGAGGTCACAGTAGCTAAACAAGACGGTTTTAATGCCCCTTGGAAGAGTGGAGGAGGTTGCAGTGGAATAAAAAGACAATATCAATGCCCCTTAGAAGAGTGGTGGAGGTCACAGTAGCTTAACAAGATGGTTTTAATGCCCCTTGGAAGAGACGTGGAGGTCACAGTAGCTTAACAATACAGTTTTAATGCCTCTTGGAAGAGTGGTGGAGGTCGCAGTGGAATAAATAGACAATATCAATGCCCCTAGGAAGAGTGGTGGAGGTCACAGTAGCTTAACATGACGGTTTTAATACCGCTTGGAAGAGTAGCGGAGGTCACAGTAGCTTAACAAGATGGTTCTAATGCCCCTTGGAAGAGTGGTGGAGGTCAAAGTTGCTTAACAAGATGGTTTTAATGCCCCTTGGAAAAGATATGGAGGTCACAGTAGCTTAACAAGACAGTTTTAATGCCTCTTTGAAGAAACGTGGAGGTCACAGTAGCTTAAGAAGTCAGTTTTAATGCCCATTGGAAGAGACGTGGAGGTCACAGTAGCTTAACAAGACGGTTTTAATGCCACTTGGAAGAGAGACGTGGAGGTCACAGTAGCTTAACAAAACAGTTTTAATGCCCCTTGGAAGAGTGCTGGAGGTCGCAGTGGAATAAAAAGACAATTTGAATGCCCCTTGGAAGAGTGGTGGAGGTCACAGTAGCTTTACAAGACGGTTTTAATGCCCCTTGGAGGAGACGTATAGGTCACAGTAGCTTAACAAGACAGTTTTAATGCCCTTGGAAGAGTGGTGGAGGTCGCAGTGGAATAAAAAGACAATATCAATGCCCATTAGAAGAGTGGTGGAGGTAACAGTAGCTTAACAAAATGGTTTTAATGCCCCTTGGAAGAGCTGTGGAGTTCAGAGTAGTTTAGCACGACGGTTTTAATGCCCCTTGGAAGAGTTGTGTAGGTCACAGTAGCTTAACAGGACAGTTTTAATGCCCCTTGGAAGAGACGTGGAGGTCATAGTAGCTTAACAATACAGTTTAAATGCCCCTTGGAAGACTGGTGGAGGTCGCAGTGGAATAAATAGACAATATAAATGCCCCTTGGAAG